>NC_090287.1:60383924-61053210 GCF_037392515.1 Haliotis asinina | reverse complement strand
ACCAAACACTGACAGACAAACTGTGCAAAGTGAGATATATTGATGGCTAGAACTAGAGTCAAGCACTTACACTATATCATCATAAGAATGGTCTATCTGTGACAAATCTGGAGAAAGGATGAAGGAGACATTTACTCACCTAGTGCTGCAACTTTGATGATAATAGACTCTACATGACAGTCAATCATTTCCTTCATAAGCTCTTTCTGATTTCGTCTCCACAGGAACCCAAGTGATGTCAGACCCAGCCTCTGGCAGCTGTCATTACAAATGCATTATACTTTCTTTGTGACAAATTAGTACAGTAACTTATGAGCCGGATATGTTAAGCATAGTTTCACAAGAAGGAAGAATTGCCTTATACTTGACTTACACATTCTCCACTCGCACCCTCTGATAGTCAGACAAAATGGCACCCACAGACACACCCTCAATACAAGTTTCAGTCTGAAAGAAAAAAAAATAACATTAAGTTGTAAACATTAACCATAGCAGAATATCTTAAGAAAATGGAATAGTAAACAAATTTAAACAGTCCATCATGAATTAGCTTCAGCTTGTTTTCGTGTTTTGATGTGAGACAATCAGCAATATGTGCCCATAAAATCAATGGATAATAGCTTGATCACCACTCTATGCCATCTAAGTATGATGACTCACGAAAAGTTAACTCTCAGTGCCTGACCACTGAATTCATATTTCAGTTGGATCTAAAGAAAACAGAAAGATAAGTAAATATTGCAGCTGAAGTTGCATAAACACTGCAAACATACTGTGGGGAAAAAGTAAGGGATCACATGAAAGCATGTTTTTTCCTTTACATTTTTCAAAGTTTCTCCACAAGGCATGTGATACACAAGCTTCTGTATACCTTATATAAATAAGGAAACACTGTTGCTTTCAACTGACCCCTTATTTTTTTCCCTCAGTATATATACCTTCACTGTTTTAAGAAGTTCGTATAGGTCCTCCACCTCATCATCAGTTGTAGGGGAGTAGTATTTGCCAATCTGCTTGGAGGAGCCTTCTATGACCCTCCTGTAGAGAGGGAGGGACATGGCCTCGGCATACATTTCCACTGCATGGTGGCCCACAGTCTGGTACATGTAACTGTCCAGCTCATCTACACAAACAGAGCACTTACATCGTGTGACCATACATAGTTGCTTTTGATTGACTTGTGTAAATGAACTCATGGAATATCAAATGTTTGTGCTCTTCTCCATGGAGGAATTCAAACAAATACAAGAATATTTGTAAATTATCATTATCATTAACATCATCACTATTATTTTACAAAGAAAAAACATGATGATTGATTCTGTCATTGTGGTGTACTGTTATCTGAAACTGACTTGGGTACATGGAACAGCATGGAAGTACATAATGACAATTTATGTCTGTCAGACTTTACTGGGAACATTTGAGTGTTTGTTCTACATGTATATTCATATTACATTTAATACATTCATGAGTAGGGGCGGCGGGGATGCCTAGTGGTTAAAGCATCTGTTCATCACCTGAAGACCGCGGATCCATTCCCTAAATGAACACATTATAATTTGCATGGGTGCAATGTGTGAAGCCCATTTCTGGTGTCCCCTGCTGTGATATTGCTAAAAGTGGCGTAAATTCATACTCACTCACACCCAAATAAGTAAGAACTTGCATTTAATGTGTGTGCATGCGTGCGTGATTGCGTGGTGCATGTGTGTGTGTTCAGATGGTTGGCCTGTAAGGACAGTACTGAGTACCTCTGTCCTGAGGTTGCAGGTTAGCAAGAGCTATGATGTCATGTCCTTCCGATACACACTGCATCATGTTGTAGCAGCTGTCCTTTCCTCCACTATAAACACATTAACAACTGTTGAATTTCCAAGGATTGGTAAAATGATAGATAAAGTCGAATTGAAGTAAAACAAAAATACACAAACATGCAAATAAAACTAAGATATATTTCTAAAGGAAAATATATGTAGGGAACTGTGATTATTAATAACTCATAGGGATTGCTAGTTTCTTCCCGGTAAAAGCCACAGTCTGTCATACCCAAATGACAGTTTCCAGCATAGCTGTCATGGCATATGGTAAATGTATGAGATGGTAACATTTCTAGAGGCGGATTCTTTCATCTCTATGCAATCAAATATACTGCCAAAATTCCTCTGAGTGTTCCATCTAACAGACAGGTTGCACAAGAGATGAATGATCTATCTTCTGATATGAATGTCCGTCTTTTAAGCTCACGTTTTTCAAAAGAAAGATTTCAGTACAACATGAGCATCGATCAGGCATTTATGATTTGGGATGTGTCAACCGAGTCTGACCACACGATCCCGTTAGCTGCCTCTTATGACGAGCGTGAGTTGCCGAAGAAAACTTCTAACACGGATCTTCGCTTGTCGGAACATTCATGAACTGTATGTGTGATTACATACAAATATCGACGTGCTAGAATGTCAATCAAAGAAGTAGACTGTTGTTCGACAATTACGCTATTTGTATCGGAACAACAACCTTGTTTAGAGCGCGTACGAAAGTATAAATATGTGACAGGTGACAGACTGTAACGTGTCATGTGCTACAACCTGATAAGTGCTACGACTTTCATTGTGATCGGTGGTAAAACCCTGATCGCGCAGTCATCAACCTTAAAATCAAAACACTGCCATGTGTTTGTACCGGAAGGATGTAGATTTTATAATGACGGCGCATGCGTGGAGCGGATATCCACGTCTGAACGTTTGTTGCAAGAAGTTGTTGATTTTCAATGAAATCTCATATCTAGTTGCTATAGGTAACCTTGCGTATATTTTATAGTGTTTTAGACTTGATTATATAATTTGTGTAGCGACGTAACGTTTTTGTCTCTCATTTTGAAGAATGTAAACATCGAAGCGAGCACCTACACTCTATTTCCTCTTTCTTAGTCAATGACAGCACAAACCATTTTCATTACTTTCAGTTTTACGATTCTGTCAACTTTGACAATTTGTTTTACTTCTCAAGCTACGTTCCATACTGAATCCTAGTTACATTTGCCCCTATGCGTATACAAATAAGAGTGAAATCATTTGAATTAGGCGCAGTTATGTGACCATAACAAACAGGGCGTAATATTCTATGAACAGTGAACCAACCATTCAGTCGATGAAAGCTTTTTGATTTTTACATTTCCGCAGTTAAATGTTTTTGCTTTTTCATGCTTCACTTAATACATTTTCTCACAATGGTTTCTTTATTACAGCGAAAGTAACAATTTTTTTTGTCAGAAAATGATTTCACATGTGGACAGATGGATTGGCTGGAATGGGACCATTTTGTTCTTTACAAAGGATACATTTGTCCATGATCACAAATAACATGATACATTTATTAACTCAGTCTGAAAGTCATGCAGTCCTTAAACCCATATGCAATTCAAGTTGAGGGTATAGCATCATTAAGGCAAGAAAGATGGAATTCCATCATGATGATACTGTATCTATAGACTCGTCTCCTATTCTCATGGTAGACACATTTTCTGTCAAGGTCACCGATGCGTGATACTTAGCGGTTGTTTACATCATTGACCGGTAACTAGGAAGTGGCCCAAGTCTGTGAATTACCAAAATTTTGCAATGTAACAAATATTCGTGAGTTGTAACCAACTTGGAAAAATCGTAACTTTTCTCCACCCTGTATGATAAGATTCCCCTTCCATACACCTAATAATGTTACCATGGTTACTTTCTCGTCATGCCACCAGAATGGGAGACGCCTCGAAAAGTCAGCGACGGACGACCATGTTTTTCATCATGCTCATGTGCGATAATGCACCTGATGGATCAAGCAGTTGATAGATGCAGATGTTAGAGGGAGAATCCCTTGGCTTCATTTAAGTACAACAAGCATACATACGCAAAGAACTGTTTGTATTATTTTTTCAGCCGATATCCATAAGTACCGCGAGAATAGTAGACGCCAATATACATTTATGTTGTGCAGCTGGAAGTGCTTCTGTACTGCCTCTGCAGTTTCCATGGCTATTTTCAAATTAGACTAGTTAATTCTATTTTATATCCAGCAGGTTTCGGTTGAAAGCCGAACATGTCGTGGCTGTCAGCTGTAACTGGGAAAGCTGAGGACTTTCTGAACAAGCTCGATCAGTCTGCTGCCACAACATTTCATAATAAAGATACAGCTCCAACCCAGATTACCACACCATCCACACAGCAGATCACTGTTGGAGGGTCCAAGTCTTCCTCACAGATTCTGTCCTCCTCCCAAAGTGTCCCTTCACGTCTCAAAGACTTAAAGGGAAGTGTCAACCCCACTTCAGGTTTTGTCAGTTCTCCTGTCAAACAGACTCCAGTGAAAACAGCTGCACCACCTAAACCAGCAGTTGCTAGTGTCAGTGATACTAAGGTAAAGAAGAAGGATACTGATGAGGCTTTGTTTGAGTTCCTCAACAGTAAGGACCCTGTGGAGAGTAAGAAGAAGGCTGCAACACCAGTGAGTAGTCGTCATCACTCCCGACAGTCCAGCACGTCATCGAATGTTTCCCACAAAGATATCCGACCTACTGTTGTAGAGGTCACAAGTCAAGTAGATGTTGTTTCTTCGGAGCAGTCACAAGGTAGATAAAATACTCAGCTAGGGACCTCTGTAGATATTTGCATCATGTGTTTATGCCCTGTTCACTGTGATTTTGGTTTCTATTTTTACTTTCTAATTGTTTGATTTCTAAGATATGGACAGCTTGTCACCAGATTCAGAAACTTGCTGCAGATGTTTTATATTTGTCATAGAAAGGTGTATAAAATGCTCCATCAAAAGAAAAGATATTTCCTGGCACTGTGACACAGCTCACTGTGTTTCAATCTTGTAGGTATATGGCACTGTGACATAGCTCACTGTGTTTCACTCCAGTTGAAATTTTTCCCACTGTCATACAGTTGGAATATTGCATAGTTGAGGGTGTCATTGATTGGAAACTTGGTCATAAAAATATCCACTCAAAAATCCCATGTTTCATTGATATGTTAATTAATGATGTAATGAATTCTGTTTATAACAATGTAGATCTGAAAAATATTTTATGTCAAGTACAAGTTTAGAATTGAAGTTGATGCTTTTTCATCATGCGTTTTATTTGCCTTAACCATGGCTGTCTAAGTAAATATAAACATTTTTGTGGCAGTGAAGTATTTAAAGGTCACATGCAACTTAAAATACAACTTTGAAGAGATTCTGACACCTAAACTTAAGTACTAAATATTGCACTTTTGATTTATAATTCTGTTTATTTGTTTTTTTCTTAATCAGCAATGCATTTTACATTTCATGAATAAGTGATAACTGTGTGTAAATTATGTTTGATTTTTTGGTTGCGCATGACCTTAATATCACTATTCATAAATTTTGAATTCAGTAAGTATTGGTGTCGTGACTTCATCTAAACAGTGATGCTGCTAGATACATGATCACAATATATGATCACAATTGACCTTATGCAAGTTACACAACATATGTATGTGGTTTGACACATTTTTTAAACATGTTTAAACTGATTTGCATGTTGTGTAAAAGATATGTTAAGAATGGCTACAACACAATGAAAGTGACATAGTGATAAAAATTTATACCAGACCCGTGTACATAGGTATAGTTAGTGTATTAAGTCCAATACCATCTTTTGTGTCCTTTGATCTTCATTAGTCTTGGATCTTTATTAGTCTATTATTGGAGTAACATCATATTGGAACCATATGTTGGTGTGGTAAATTGATCATCCATCTATATTCTTCATCATGTTCATGTTCTTTTAACATGCTTGTCAGATCAGTGTAATCGAGTGAATATACAGAACACCATTGGCTTGAGGGGAGTCAGGAGTAGAATTGGTCCCTGGCAACATTTGTTAGTTGTAAGAGGTTCTGAAATAAATTATAAATTTACATGGTTGATAATGGTATTAATACACTATCATACTGCATAAATCATCGTGCATGATATCTATGGCTGGACTGTTTTGCACAGACTTGATATTGTTGTAACAGAATTAGATTATTTCCAATTGTGGTGTAAAACCAAGAACATGCCAGTACACTTTATATCATTATGTTCGTGTCTTTAATGTTAACACTTACATTGATACTTTTCATCAGAAGGAGAATCTCAGCGTGAAAGTCCAACTGGTTCCAATGCATCAGCTGACATTGAAGCCTTGGCTGATGCCATGCAAGAATCCCCAGCAAACAGTGAACACAGCAGTGCTGGGGATATTGAAAAGGGAGATAACTCTAAACTATCATCACTTGAACTTGAAAACCGTCTGCTTCGAAATGAGATTGCATCCTTGAATCAAGAAATGGCTTCATTAATTCAGAGGGCAAAGGATTCCCAGATAGGTAATAATAACAGTAAAAGCAAACAATTTTAAAACTTCGCATATCTCACACTATGCATATGTCTGTCTTACCTATAATCCAAAGTGGAAACCTTTGTCAAGGCATATCACCATTGAGGACTGAAAGAGGCAAAGAGAATCAAACACTATGAGATTATGTAACTATATAAACATGTAATTTATTGTAAATAACAGGACAGTGTTGTTTCATAAATGCTATTAGAGAACATTCATCATGTTTAGACCTGTGAAGGTCAAGGTTAGAATATTGATCTTCAATAACACATGCTTGTCATAAGAGGAGACAAACAGGATCATTTGGTCTGGCTTTCTGACTTGGTTGACACATGGCTCGCAAATCAATGCTCATGCTGGTGATCTCTGGATTGTTTGGTCCAGACTCAATTAGTTACGGAAATATTTACGATATAGCTGAAATATTACTGAGTGCGGTGTTGAACTAAACACACTCACTCACTCCCAGATCTTAAACAACATGTATTCATTCAGAGTTGGTAAAGACCAAGAAGAAGCTGGAAGATTATCACAATTCTGCATCCATGCATGATCAGTTGGTGCGGGAACTGCAGGCTAGGGAGTCAGACCTGTCTGAATCACTGGCAGCAAAGGACTCTCAACTGGCTGTGTTGCGTGTTAGATTGGAGGAGGCAGACCGCAGTGTTAAAGAGAAGGAGAAACAAATAGAGGACTTACAGTCACACAGAGAGAGGTGGGCTCAACAACAGTATCACTGTTACAGTTAAATGATGGCTTCTTGTATTGTGTATGTACTACCTGTCTAAATTTTAGACTCACTTTTTATCCCCCGCCACGCACCTTCATCTCAAGGTCACAAGGGGGCATTAGCATTTTACCTTGTCAGAGAGATAACTCATGAACCATTCACTGGATTGTCTTCAGATTCAAAAGCAAGGTTTATCTAGGGAAGGTGGAGGGCCCAGTCGTTTTGGTAACCTTCAGTTGACTTACCAAACCATGGCGACTGTTTCTCCGTAGTTTCATACACTGGTCTAGGTCTATGTGACTCTTCAAAATATTTTTGTGTTTGACTGCACAACTGCCTTGCAAGATATCAAGAGAGTTTGAGTGTAATGTTTATGTTTACGTTTTACTTCATCTTAAACTAAGATCTTCACTCTCAGTTTGATTTGTTAATATGCAGCGGGGGAGATTGAGATTATGTCACCTTTGTGATAATGCTTGTTTAAAAATGTAGCCACTTACTCATGGCAACTGTTCTAAACTAATTTTTCCCAAATATTCCATATTGTTTGAAGGTAGTGTTTACACATGAACTGATGTATCATGAAACAAATTCTTAGCATTGGAAAGATTATTGTCTTGAGTTAAGTAAATGATGAAACTCCATGAAAATTGGACAATTGTTAACAAAATTTTGCAGCAAACTGCAGCTGCTCACATGTACAATATTTGCACATACTTTTCAGCAATTTGTTGCATGATCCTTTTTGCAAATCATCTGCATAAGGTTTACAGTTGGTTCCCTCATGCTAGTGGTGAAATTCGTCTTCAGTGTAACCATATATATGTACATACACAACCTATAGTGAGTGAGTAAAGTGAGTCTAAACGTTTGATGAGTGTTACATCTGCTTGTTCGTGTATACTGCAGGATATACTGTGTAATCTTCAGGCAATACAGTTGGTACAGTTAGAGATGTTTCTAAATGTAGTGATCTAAATTAATCTTGAAAGTCTTTAATGTTTGAGGAAGTCTTTGGTAAAGTAATGTATCAGCATGCATTACCCTGGGCTAAGTATCTGATGCATTTGCTGGAATACAAGTCAAGCATTCATGAGCTTCTGAATCTTGGTCTGTCTTGTGAGTTGAGAATCATTTCAACATGTTATATTGGTACACCGGGTATGGCTATCTTGAAACACAAATGGCCATGTAGTGTTTTATGTAATTACGGTTTCAGGATCCTGAAGGACCATACTGATTCTAGTGGCATGCACAGCCAGGCCTTGGATTCTCTGAAGGAAAAACTCTCAGAAGTAGAGGCCAGTCTCAGACGGGAACAGGATGCCTTCAAGCACACGCAAGTGAGACTGATTAATCTTGTAATTTTTTAATATCAGTATGAAGAGAAACAGAGCCCGTAGCCTTAGTGAAAGGCTGGGAAAGTTGACTGTCACCATCCAACCTTAGATTTCATGGAACTGCACAGACAGTGAAGTAATTGCCCTCATATGATGAACCTGAAGGTTTAATGTCTTTTGCAGCATATTTGAGATCAATTATCAGCCTTTGAGCTGTTGAAGGTAAATCGATGATGTAACTACCTTAGTCTAAATACACTAGACAGATGGAAGATGTCAGCTTTTAGTTTAAGGAGAATGCTGGCAACAGGATGAGCAGATAACTATGTCAAACTCTTGCTGTGTGGTGATGCATCCCAGTAATGGTATGATATATGGTATGTCAGTCATACTAATACCAGAGGATAACATGGTATAGGCTTTCTCACTAGTGTTGGGTTTTGTATTTTTCAGCAAGAAGCAACTGCTAGGCAGAGTCGATTGGAACAGGAACAACAGGCAATGGCAGAGGCTCTTACTGCTGCTGAGCGCAAACTTACAGAAGAAAGGGGTATGTATGATATTGTGTCATGTAAGTTGCTCTACAACTTGAAAGTAAACTCAGACATCCCTTGCTGTTTAGATCTGGAATCAGTAAAAACACCCCTCTTGAAACATTCTGTGTAACACCTTTTGGATTCAATATTGGATGATGAAGAGCTCTGAAAAGGTTTGTGTATATTGTGTGTAGAACTTCAGACAGTTCTGTTGTTTAGAAAAGTATGTTTGACATCTCTTTGTGCTGGTACTTTAATTTAATTAAGAATTTAATCTTCAGTTTTGCAAATACTCAGAAATTAAGGTGAGTTTCCTGTATTGGAGATGTTGCTTGCAGGAAAAGTCACAGTCATTGCAAACCAGCTTAAGACTGCAAAGCTAAGTATAGACTCTGCCAGGCAAGAACTCACCGACTACAAAGAAAAGGCTTCAAGAATTTTACAGGTATATTATTTAAGTTATTTCTTTCCATTTGGTAGAGAAAAGTATCTTATCATTTCACATCAAACAGTGTTAATGAATGCTACAGAGAAAAGAGAGGTTGATAGCCTGACAGTGTTAATGAATGCCAAGGAGCAAAGACAGGTTTATAGCCTGACAGTGTCAATGAATGTCACTGAAAGAACAGAGGTTGATAGCCAAACAGAGGTTGATAGCCTGACAGTGTTAATGAATCTTACAAAACAAAGAGAGGTTGATTGTCTGGCAGTGTTAATGAATGTTGCAGAACAAAGAGAGGTTGATAGCCTGACAGTGTTCATGAATGTTACAGAGCAAAGAGAGATTGATAGCAAGCCTGCGGGAAGGTTCAGGTGTCAGTGGTGAAGTAGCAGGGGTTTCCAGTCTGGAGTATGAATCCTTGAAACAGGAGAAGGACATGCTCAAGGATGAACTGCAGCAGACCAAGATGGTCTCAGAGAATCTCCGTGCTGAACTGTTGGTGAGTATCTCAGTCAGTCATCCAAAGTCCACCGGTAGTGAAAAATCATGTTCCTTTGTTACCAACAAAACCTATGTGCATCTCTTATGTCTCTCTATTTACTACGTATCTCAGTCAGTCATCCAAAGTCCACCGGTAGTGAAAAATCATGTTCCTTTGTTACCAACAAAACCTATGTGCATCTCTTATGTCTCTCTATTTACTACGTATCTCAGTCAGTCATCCAAAGTCCACCGGTAGTGAAAAATCATGTTCCTTTGTTACCAACAAAACCTATGTGCATCTCTTATGTCTCTCTATTTACTACTTTAGCCGTCCAAAACTGTGTTATTTACATATTTTCACAAGAATGTCACTTCACATTCTTGTCTATGTCACTAGCTTGAAGTGATAGAGCCTACATATTTATCTCTCATACAAACTCTCTCTTAGTGAAATGGAGTATCAAGTAGTTTGACTCCACCCCCCTCACCCTATTTGACTCCAACTGTCTCACTCCACCCCTTTCACCCCACTTTAACTCCACCACTCTTACTCTTCTTGACTCCACCTCTCTGACTCATCTCTGATTTCACATCAATCAGCTGGCCTTGACTCCACCCCTTTCACCCCTATTTGACTCCACAACTCTTTCTTTTGCCTCCAGCCCTCTCTCACCCCTCTTTGCCTCCAACCCTCTCACATCTCTTTGACTCCACTCCTCTCACTTATCTCACTTTTCTCAACCCACCCCACCCCACCTTTCTTACCTCTCTTTGACTCCACCACTCTTACTCTTCTTTGACTCCACCTCTCTCACTATGTCTGATGGCCTCACTCATCCCACCCCTCTCACCCCTCCTCAACTCCACCCCTCTCACCCCTCCTTGACTCCACCCTCTCACCTCTCTTTGACTCTGCCTGTCTATCCTTTCTTGGACGCCTCATTCACCCTATCTGACACAAACTCTCTCACCACTTTCTGACTCCACCCCTCTCACCTCTTCTTGACACCACCTTTCTCTCCAAAACCGCTCTTGCCCCTCTTTGACTCCACCCCTCTCACTCTTCTTGACACCAACCCTTTCACTTCTCTTTGACTCCGCCTGTCTATCCTCTCTCTGACAAAACCTCTCTTACCCTATGTGACACCATCCCTCTCACGGCTTCTGCCTCCTCTTCTCTCACCCCTCTTTGACCCTGCCTCTATCAGTATCACCTCTATTAGTATCTGATTTTTTAACTCCACCCCTCTCACTCTTCTTGACACCAACCCTTTCACTTCTCTTTGACTCTGCCTGTCTATCCTCTCTCTGACACCACCTCTCTCATGGCTTCTGCCTCCTCTTCTCTCACCCCTCTTTGACCCTTCCTCTATCAGTATCACCCCTATTAGTATCTGATTCTTTGACTCCACCCCTCTCTATTTGACTCCATCACTGTATGTTACCCAGGACCTGGAGGGACAGCTTCAGCAAGACAGTGATTCAGCTGCTGAGCAGATTAAGTCGCTGGAGGAGCAGATCCTTGAAGAGAAGAATAGAAAGGAAGACACAGAACAGGAGCTGCTAAAGCAGAAACAGGTACCACCACCCCCATATTGTATTGTAGAAACCATAAGCTAGCACTGCTATTCAACAGTACTTTTCTATGATTGTATAAATGTTTAAGTGTTTAATGTATATGTTCAAGTGTCTTCACATGATGTGAAATAGTGTACAGGGGACTTTGTTGGGAATACAAGCTACTCAAAGGGGAAAATGAAACAGATCGAGTTCTTCATTGATTAGTCCCGTTCTGTTCGTGTTGGACGTTTTCTTGAAGTAATATAAGGTTTTGTTTGTCATATAATTAGTCATATTGACTTACATGCTATTGCGTTACATTTGCAGGAACTTCAATATGCAATAGATGAAATCAACAAACAGAAGACATCTTTCCAAAGTCGAATAAGTGACAGAGAAAGAGAAATTGAGAAGCTCAGAAATCAGGTACAAATTCATGGCTGATTTAAGCTAATAATTTGCTGACATAACCGATGATAGATAATTCTGTTTGCATGTACAGTGGCAGTCAGCATTGATGATGAATTTTCTAGAATTGACTAGTTGAGTCAAGTTTGGTTAATTCAGATTTAAGAGTCATATGTTTTCAGCATATTCCTCACTAGTTATTTATGAGTTACTACTAGTTAGATTTATGAGTTACCATGAGTAACATGGCACAGTGATGGCATAGTTTCGTTGTGCAGAGTTGTCTCCCTTGAGCACACCATGAATCTATGATAGTGGGTTTGAATCCTGCCTTGCCCTAAGTGGATTTCACAAAAGGGGTAAATACCTGTGACAGGCATCACTTTGGGCTACCATCCCACCCAAAGCTGACAGGCCATGATTTAACTAACCTGTTAATCCAAACTTCCTTACTCAGTGGAGGCTGTGGTGTAGCTTAGAGTTCCCTCGTCCCGCTGAAAACCCAGGTTGGATTCCCTACACGAGTGCAGTTTGTGAAACCCATTTCTGGTGTTCCCCACCGGCTGATATTGCTTGAATATCGCTAAAAGCAGCATGAAACTATCCTCGCTCACTTCATGATTTATTTAAAATGACTTGTGACAATTGAATTATCACTGTGATCTAAACACATTTCTTCCAGTTAATGACGAAGAGTATCAGCAGCTCATCTGAAGGTGAGCTGGAATCACGAGTGCGAGCTCTGACTGACAGTCTCATACAGAAACAAACAGTGTTGGAAGCTCTCAGTACTGAAAAGAACTCTTTGGTGCTTCAGCTTGAAAGGATGGAGGTCAGTTAATATCTCCCATGTTGGATTAACAATCACTCGGCTCATGATAAAACAAAGTCATTTTGGTATGAAAAGATAACTGTGTTACCCTGATGTATTGAAAATGGTTAAGACTAAGATACACTTACACAAGGCTAGATCAAGTTAATTACTTTTTTACAGGTTTTATATCCCCTATGGTTCAGAGTTGTCTTCCTTGGGATAAGGTCACGGGTGGAAACCCCAGTTTCTAGGCTTGTCTGTACCCTGTCCAAAATTATGGATTTCACCAAGGTGGTAAATTGTCTAAGCTTGGCATCCCTTGTGACAGAAAGACACCAGACAGAAAGACGGACATATAGCAGGAATGCTGTTCAAACAGTATTATGGCTCATTCTTTCTTCATAGCAACCAAATGCCTGAAGGCAGGGACCATATCTTTTCAAACAGTGCGTTATATTTATAACTCCACTGTGCCTTTTGCTGTCTTTTTTTTTCTGTCACAGACACACCCATCTTTATGGAGTTTTATTGTTGACTTTGAATATTGGGGTATATTGAATATTGACTATGCTGCTGCCTGCTGTCATATCCAACTTGTATACATCGATGATAGTGAAGTTGTGATGACATTACTAAGGGTACCACGTCATTGTCTACGAAATGTGTCGACAAAGACCTATTTCCTGCATGTAAACAATTCAGCTTGTCTGTGAATATTTTGTTTGTATGCTTACTGTGTATGGATAGTTCATACCTTGCTATGATTTCAGCAACAATATCGTGACATACAGGAGTGTGTTCGGTCAACTCCAGCCGTCGTCAATGTTAATGACGATGAGGAAGGTAAGATAGGTAACAATGAACTTCATTATCTGCATGTCGGTGATGGATGTTGATCTGCATGTTTTCCATCTTCATTTGCGAGGCCTGAATCAGTGAATGGGACTTCTCTACACATGAAACTTCTGTTTACTGTTAGTGTTACATTTGGTCTGGCGTGCTATGATGGGATATTGTGTACACTTGAAACTTCAGTGTATTGTTAGTTGTCATTTGCATGCTTTAGAAGGGACATGTTTTACACTTACACTGTTGTTTTTATCGTCAGAACTGCACAAAGTGGGGGTAATGCTCTACTAGGGGTAGATGGTGGGATATTGAAATTTGTGTATTTTCTGTGTCTGTATTTGCATGCAATAGGACATTCTCATTACTGAAACATGGCTATAATGACATAGTGAAATTTCTCTATTGTCTGAAGAAGTAAGATTTTACTGCAAGCTATTTTGATAGCTGGCTTTTTTTTCTTTTGGTGGGTTGTGGTTAGCACTGACTATTTTGTGTATTGTCTGTCTCCAAGTGGAGCGTGTTCGACATTATAAAATTGAGTTTCCTGATGATTTGCATCAAGACTTGGTTCCTTTTTCTTCAGTTCGCCAACGGTTGCCAGGGTTTATGAGGGAAGGACCAGCTGACCATGAAATGACCAAGAGGATGAAGAGGGCAGCCAATGTCATTGATAAATTCAGGTAAATACAGAAGAGGACAGTGGATCTACGAGTTCTAAGAACATTTATTAATGGAGTTATATATGCTCAGATGTTGTCAGTCCGCAGATGTAAAATCCAGAAATACACAAGTGGCATTCTAATGATTTGTTTGTGAAGTCCTTTCTTGGGCTTTCACTACCACTGTTATAGATTGCAACATCATTTTGTGTCTTACCGAACTCTGTGGTCTAGAGGATCCAAAGTCCAGGGATGACTGTTCACATATGTCTAGTAATAGGAAGGTCAGTGCTTCGACCGCTGACCTGGTCATATCAGAAGACATTTCCAGACGGTTGTACAACATTCAGGAGATAACACAAACACTGACTGGCTGGCAATCATTATGATATTGGGATATCTTTTGTAAATTGCACAATGTCAGTGCATTAACTCTTTAAAACATGTACACGTATATTGATTTAAGTGCAGTAATGTTGAACTCTATATTAAGCCCCATTTCATCTGAGGAGTGTAATCAGTTGCTTGCGATCTGTATCCCCTTTTTATGTTGTATTGTCCTAAAAAATGACATGAACCTTACTCTACTTGCCAGTTTTAAGTCTGTAACTGTAATATTCTACATGTCTGTCCAGATTTTATAACATGACATTACCTATTGTAATGTATGACCTATGTTAGTCATGATATGGCTGAAATATGACTGTAAATTTCAACTCACACACCAGTATAAAACCAGCACAAGCACAGGCTCATATCTGTTGCTGTAGTAAAGTAATGTCGGGAAAAAAGAAACAACTTTTTTGGCTGCTACTCTGTATCCCTAAAATGTACACAATTGCCAATAGCATTTGTCGAAATAACCCACATTGGCCTTACTGGGCATTCAGTGGGATGCGTAATAGGATATCCACAAAAGCATGTTTACTTGTAAAATTGCGCAAAATATAAATAGCTGCTAAAAACAATCACTGCGACTATAGTTGGCAATACAGTCCCTCAGCCAGCTATGACAACAAACAGTTATTATTTCTTCAGACAACTATCCTTTATAATAAAGCTTAGTCTCACTTTAGAATGATCAATTAGAAAGGGTCATTTGTAGTACAATACCGTCGGACACTAATTTGCATTAAGGCATGGTCTGTTCCAAATAAGTTGCTCATTTCTGCACTAATCTCTCCACTGTAAAGTCCTTTTTCGACTTTCCTTATCTCCCTACCACTGAGACTGTAGTTAGACCAAACTTTATTTAACAGATGTTTCCCACTTTCACGTACCGGTATTAACTACATATATTGTAGAAATGCATGTGAAAAAAACAATTTTTTTTGCTTTTTCTGACAGTACTTTAGTGCAGTAATCTTTGTATGCACTGTCAAGTAGCATAGCGCCTCACGTGTTGTCTTGACACAGTTGTGTCAAGTAATACTCTTTCCATCTCAGATAATATTGTTGCCACCTCTATATCATTGTTTGCTTTTTTTTCCTTCAGTGTTCGTCTTGGCATCTTCTTGAGGAGGTATCCTATTGCCCGAGTGTTTGTTATTGTATATATGGTAAGGACAACATCCTTGAAGGGAGCTGGCCCACAGTTTCAATGGCATCATGTTACAGATGCATGGTAGTATATCCTATGAAGGATAGGTGTCTGTTGGATGGTATCAGTTGTACCGTATAAAAGGAAGCCTAGCCTGCATTAACCAATCTTCATGTAAGGTGATACAAACATAGTGTGGGAAGTAGATTAAGTAACATAGACACTCTCAGGAGAAAACTGAAATACAGTAGTTAATGATTGATGCTGGACAAATATTTCCCCAAATTAAGAGTACTTTCTCATTGAGTCCACATTCCACATATAGCATGTTATATTGAATCGAAAGATCCAATTTTAAGCTTTGATGAAATTGCAAATTTTATCTTGCAGTCTAAGGACCTATGAAGGTCCCGTGGTAGAATAGGCCTTCAGCAACCCTTGCTTGCCATAAAAGGCGACTTTGCTTGTCGTAAGAGGCAATTAACAGGATCAGGTGGCCAGGCTCACTGACTCGGTTGACATATGTCATTGGTTCCCCATTGTGCAAGTCAATGCTCATGTTGTTGGTCACTGGATTGTCTGGTTCAGACTCAACTGGTTGCAGACCGCTGCCATATAGCTGGAATATTGCCGAGTGAGGTGTAAAACTCGAATCACTCACTCACTCTTGCAGTCTAAGGATGATGTTTCATGGCTGATTGGACATTGTTGAGTCTCAAATGATCCTTTCTCTGCACACAGCAAATATGGGGGCATATAGATTCAGACAAACGTCACAAAGAACACTTTCTATGACTAATATCAGTTTGATCCAGAAGGAAAGCCAGTACGGTGCTGTCATATGCACAGGCCGTTGCACTGGTTGTCTTGTATTGGCACAGACCAGCTCAACATTTCTCTCTGTAGAAATCTTAAAATAAATGATCCTATACAATCCTTGGGCAAAACTATATAAGGAATATGTTATTTACTTGCTAAAATGATGTGACCTTTTGGGAACAAGCAGCTTTAACACAGTTACAGTTTCTACTTTGTGTAAAACTTGTGATCATGACTTTACATCCTCTTTAACTTTAAGGGATTGAAGTGTTCCACTATGTTCCGATAGAAGAAGGAGACAAGCATAATAAGCATGAGTCAGGATTAGTGTGAAATATCAATTTTTATCAGAAAATTACATCATCATGAAAGTTATATGATGTTAAAGTTTTTTAAGGAAAGTGACAGTGGCAATTTGTTTCAGGTTTTGTTGCACCTGTGGGTGATGATTGTTCTGTTGACCTACCAACCTGAGATGCATGGAGCAGACTACCAACCCAAACCCCCACATGATGACCCTCACTGAAACGTCTTCTACAGGGAGATTGTAGTTCAGCTAGGTCCAGTGTAGACATTGTGATACTGACTGGGGAACAGGGGAATGCTGTACTTAATACTGTCCGCTAACACAAGCTAGGAACAGTATGTACATGATGCACTTTCAGGGAAAGTTGTTAGAATGTTGGGAATGTTAAGATGATATTCTTCTGGGAATATTGATATAATGGTTATACTTTCGGGGATTATTGCTTAAATGATACTGTTTCTGGAAGATTATTCAAATGATTTAGAGTCTTGGAATATTAATTAGCTGAATTTGTATCATGAATATTGAAATTTGATTCTCATATGATACAATTTTTGTTGATATTATGATTTATTAAATGTGATAAATCTAGAAGATATTGCCAAAATATCTGCCTTCAAGGTTTCCTGTGAACTGCCGGTGTATACCCAGTGAAACCCAGACTTGAATACATACTGGTACTCGGGCCCAGAAAGATTATCTGCTCATCTTAAGTTAATTAACACATCATCTTGCATTACAGTTTAGTGTTAAATGATCCCATAGGCAAATGATGTCCACTGTTTCTCTTACAGTGGTATCTGAAGTAGTCTAGATGTTTCAAGGGAGTTAAGCTTGTAGTGTCTGTTTATCAAATAATTATGTGTGGGAGATATTTGCCATTGTTGAGGGATAAGCATAGACATTCTATATTCATTATGTTATTCAATGTCTTAAAACATTCGGGATATATATAGTGTGCTCATGACTGAGGAAGCTCACGTTCATTACATATGAGATACTGGAGAGGTTGCTCTTTCAGTCAACATGACATTTCATTCTGATACAAGGTCATAAGTTTGTTGTTTGAACTATTTATAACATCTGGAGTTCCATGCATAGATCTTACATGTGAACATTTTGTATTTAAAGTACTTGTTCGGTTATTTAAACTAATGTAGTGAAACTGTTGTCTTATACCAGTAGCCACGGTTTGATGCCTTATGTGATAGTATTACAAATGCCTTGACATTCGGCTTGTGGTAGATTGGAAAGAACACTGTTCCATACATGAAAAGATGACCTTAAGCAATGCTGCAGTAACTGCCATGTCATGAAACCTTTCACTGAGATGTAAGTGGTAGTGTGATGATTTCAAACTGTTATACATGTCGTGAGTATTCTATGCACCTAATTCAAGCATTGTTTTGATAATGAGAGTCTTTCACCTTTACACTGTTTAATCATGGGTTGGTGAGCCTTTAGTATAATATCTGTCACCTCCCTCAAAGTGACTCTTAATGTGACACACTGCTGTATTCAGCCATCCTGTTTGAGATTTTTAAAACATACTGTCTAAGGAATATTCTAAATCTACGTTTTATCACTGTATGCCCTGTCTTATGGTATCCTGACCAGACATGTAAATATTAGATGTTATTTGACTGATGCCTTTCTCCTCACCCATCAGAAGTTATTAACTGAAGTTCTCTCCCCATGACAGGGTTGATGCACACAAAAATTACATACAAAGATGGAGAGGTTATAGGCTTGTACATGAAGTCTGACATAATTATAGTGGACCTGTTGCATTTATAACAAGACAGCTGTATGGTGTGAATGCAGATATCATGTGAGTTCTTAGATACTGTATGCATCTTCAGATATGTGAATTATTAGATGCATGTGTAAATCGGAATGTATTGTGTGGACATCAAAAGATTTATTTTTGTTGTATAGTATTTGCTATGTTCCTTATAGTTTGAATGTGTGTGCAAGTTAGTGAGTGTTCACTTATTTTGGTGTGTCTGGGTTCAAAGGTCTTCACGTCCAAGGGAAATTCTGGAACCAGAAGCCAATTTTAATAGTTATTCACAGCAATCCTGTATCATGGTTTATTCGAATATGATTTGGTGCTTATGTTAGGTGACTGAGGATGTTTAATATATCTTGTTTTCTTCAGCTGGTTGTAAATTTTCAGTGTTAATGATATTTTTTATCATGAACAAAAAGCAGAATAATGTCATTTTATGAATTCTGGTGAAATATTTTGAGAGCATACAAAATATGGTCTGGTTATGTGTCACCATGAAACTGTACTTTATTCCACATGGGTCGCTAGCAGTGTACAGGGGTGGAAATAAACCATTGCCTGACGTACCAGTTCAGTGGGTTTTTTTCTGCTAGGCAAGCACTTTTGTATGTGATGCTGTACCTGTCCAGTTGACTTTCCAATGTTAATTATGTTTCTTATTTTTAAAAAATCAACAAGTTTGGCTGGTATAGTGGAAAAATTATCAGGACAACTGATTTTATATGTACATCTGTACCGGAGTACTGTAGGAATTTTATTGTTATTTCCACCCCTGAGTGTATTGCTTATTACAAAATATATGTACATGAACACTATTTTATAGTGGTTATTACATCTTCTGCAAGCTGTTGTGACAGGTACAGAACACATCAGGGAACATCTGTTGTATATTCTTTTTAGATTTGAACTTTATCATGATTATTTTACGTAACTTTTATGTACATTTCTTAATGTTTTTGCTGCCATATAGCTGAAATATTGCTGAGTGTGGCGTAAAACTAAACTCGCTCACTCTTAATGTTCCTGATCAGAATGAACTAACCAGAATGGAGAATTGGATCTATGCAGGTCTAGTTGTCATTTTACATCCACAGCGACACACATTTGCTCCAGAAACGCTTTCTTCACAACCATTGGGAGTGTATATACATTATCACAAGGAGACTAGCTTTAGGGTTAAAGCGTTCACTCGTCACACCAAAGGTCTAGGTTCGATTCCACTCATAGGTACAATGTGTAAAGCTCATTTCTGGTGTCCCCTTCATGATATTGCTGGAATATTCAGGGGTAGCAATTTTCTGTGAATCTGCAGATTTAAGAGCAAATCAATCAATCCTGGACCGTTTCGGGGACCACAGCTGACTTTAGCTAAAATCACTTTCACTTGCTGCCATCCCTGAATATTGGTAAAAGCACCGCAAGACCATACTCAGTGACTACAAGAAGACATCCTCCCAAGAGCGTAATCATATGTGTATTTTCCAACATTCTTTCTCGCTACTTGTACAACTGTTCATAGATATGCAATTCTTTTCTTTCCAAGCTTTCATACATTTATACAGGTAACTTCAGATATAGGCAGTGATAGGAGTGGACATTTTGATTATGACATTACTAAATATTACTCACATATATTGGAGGTTATACAGAGGGAGGTATTTGCTGGAATATTTTGACTCTGTACAGTCTGACATGCCATGTGATCTGTGATCCTGGTGGGGGAAACACTTGTACATACCACAGCACTCAATATGTAAAAAAAATGTGATGTATAAATTCCATATTTATGTCTGCTTTGTAAATATGTACATCGATGTACATCCTGAGCCAAGAGTCTTGTAATGTAAATGATATTTTATGATGTATTCACATGGTCCTGAATAAATGGGATGAAATAAGACTGTTAGGCTTCTGTTCCTCAATATAGTAACTACCTAAATATGGTCTCAAGTTGACCAGTACTTTTGCTGTATGTTAACTATACCTACAATGACATTAAAAATATATACTCATGGAAACAAAACTGGGAATGCATGAAAGTACAAGTATTCCTTAATCCTTTTCCAGATTTCTTCACAAGGTATGTATTGCACTGTAAGTGAAATTCTGGAAATAAATAAAAGAACACATACTTTCATGTGTTCCCTTATTTGTTTCTATGAGTATATTACTGGAATGCTTGGTAGTTCTTATTGCTGTTGTTCACTGGAGTGTCTTGTACAGATCTGATTATTTACAAGCTTTCACACAAAATAAGAGGTAGATCACACTGTGACCACCAGATCATCTGTTGTCGTCACTTACATGCTTCTCAGGAACTGGGACCTCATCTGTTTGTGCTCTTATCATGCATGTTTAGTGAAGCTCCACAGCTCCCATCCAGATGCACACAATTAAAACACAAAAGGAAAGATTTCTGTGTGTTTATTCTTATGTAGAGGAATTAACTAGATGGAGTATAATCTGTGAGTCTACTTCCATATCAAAATGCAAAATGATCGACTGGACATGATTAGCTAAACCATCAAGTCTAATTATAATATTTCACAATGTCAGGAATTGGAAAGTACAGAAGAACAGTATCTTGGTAACAATTACAGACAAATCACAATAATGTTCAAATATCACAAACATGAAGTCAGTTAATACCTTCGTTTCCATGAGCACCACTCTGCACAACATTCACACTGAAACAGTAGGTTACAGGAATACAGGTTAACTGGACACCTACATCTATCTGAGGATGCATACAGCACTGTGATGCATACTCACGATAATGACTGCGCTAATTACAACGAACCACAACATTCTTATTTTGGAACAGTAAATAGTTGGTTACCATAAAGATAACGATAGAATTTGCATGGAAAATAAAATAACAAGATGTTGCAAATGTATTACACAAAGGTCCATCAAGTAAGCTGAAAACAGTCCAAGAATTTATCTTTAACATCTCACCTTGTACAAAACATTTCATCATATCGTGAGTCATGTATCACAGGGGTTTGTGAGTCATTCCAACCCAGGAAATACCATCACACTACCATTATAACAGATTGAATATAATAGTCAAAGATTTGTTCATTTAAAGTGAACAACATGCAATCAAACTAACCCAACATCTATAACTAGAGTAACATGGGCTGACACTGCAGGATATAGTTCTTGGAAAATGTCTCAAACACTCGCTGTAGATGAGAACCGAGCCACTGCTTAGGAGTGCATAAACTTACGACTGTCATAGTGGAATCACTTGGTGGGACAAGGCCTTGGTCATTGCTAGCCTGCATGAGGCATCAATACCACACTCGTACATGCGATATGTAATTAACTTTGACAACCGAAGTATATTTCTGTTTTTACATATTTACAAAGTCAATATGCCTAAAGGCATGTGTAACAAAAACAAACATGTCTACTAGTAGGTTGATTTCCTATTGAAGACCCTCTTGAAGTACAGTTTACAAAACAAGTTACAAACACGTTCTTTAAACCTATTTCCACTTACACATGTATTTTTTTGAGTAGGTAACACTTTCAAAGAGGATGTCTATAAATAAAGAATATGTGGCCTGGCCTTGTCAAAATACAGTATTTCTGTGCATATCTTTGTCATTTATACCATCCACTTGTTCATTTTCTCTCAAGTCAGCAGTCAATCAGACTAAGACAAATTCATTAAAGATGAGACACGGCAATATATTATATATTGCTGCATGCTATGGCAATGTATATAGTTTTATAAGCTAATCTGTATAAGCTACACACTATACACACAAAGTCACCCAAGACAGGTGGCAATAAAACTCCTGATCAATAAATTATACAGCAACATGGAAATGTTCATTATGTACAAAGTTTCACAGAATCATACAAATAAACACAATAACCTGATCAGCAATAACTGTTCAACACTGACCCGCCTTTGAAAAATTACAGACTGATGTTGAGGCAGTTTTAGCTTTCATTGAAGCGAACATGAATGTTCAAAACATTTTAAACGGGTGAACTTACAGCATCGTTATTAAGATATGAATTTTATCAAACTGAATGTGTGTAGAATTTCATGCTGCTTTGAGCAAAATAGAAGCCATACTTCAGTATGAGCACCAAGAATTTCCATCTCATATAGGGACTAGTGGGAAATATTTTTTCTGAATGAGGCAACGCCTTAACCACTATACCATAATAACAATGATATACTGGACAAAAATAGTTATATATATATAAATTTTGATATTTTGAAAACTGATGTATTTACTCAATGACACAATGACAAAATTATCCCCAACTAATTTTGTCCAGTATATTAAATGACAGGACCCACACAGAAATCTACAACAGAAAATCTTGAACTCATCTTGATGACTATTAAATCAGAAGATTTTGTAAAGGAACTAGTACATGGATCGCGGGTTGCAGCAGTTTGTCCTCATTTAGTTATAAGCCTACACTCCGAACAAAGATAAGCCCTGTGTACACCCTTGTGTGAAGCTGTGTTCTAGACACTGGCTATAGGTCTACAATGACACCTAACCTATGTAACCAGAATTGTTATCAATGCTGGGCCATATTGCATGATCAAGGGTCCACCAATGCCAATTGTCTATGCTCAGAGTAGATCAGGTTCTGCTGATATGGATTTCTTGACACGGAGGAGCATGGTGGTGAGCCACTGATCGAGGCGAGAAATACTGTCAAACTCCTGAAGAGACTGTGTGAATGCGTCAACATTCTCCTCCTCACAGGCCTTCAACAGCGACTAGAAAATAGAACAGTGAGTGAGTGAGTGAGTTTAGTTTTACACTGCACTCTGCAATATTCCAGTTATATGGCGGTGGTCTGTAAATAGTTGAGTCTGGACCAGACAATCCAGTGATCAACAACATAAGCATCGATCTGCGCAACTGAGAATCAATGACATGTGTCAACCAAGTCATTGAGTCTGACCACCCGATCCCGTTAGTGGCCTTCTACAAAAAGCATAGTCGCCTTTTATGGCAAGTATGGGTTGCTGAAGGCCTATTAGACCCCAGGACCTTCACGGGTCAGAAAATAGAACAGAATATTACATGTACATTTAAGTAGTTGAAACCAGAATTGTCAAGTATTAGATAAATTTTATGAAGTATACTTAGCAATCCACCTGTTAGGAAACACAAGGGACATCTTAGTTATGGTCAAGTCACTCAAAATGCAAAGTAGAATAGAGCCTCTGTCATGAATTACGCTGAAATGGGCTACAGTGTGACTTTCAAGATTACTATACTTGTTAAGTGATTCTGTGTGTATTCTTCCTTGAATTGGTCTTACACAACCCCTGCTTATCTCAAGAAGTGATTAACAGAATTGGGTGGTCAGACCCACTGACTTAGTTGACATGTCATTGTATCCCGATTGGGTAGATGGATACTCATATTCTTGAGCACTGGATTGTCTCACTCAGACTTGTTTATTTACAGATCACCACAATATAGCTGGAATATTGCCAATTGCAACAACCAATTCAATCCTTGCACTAGTCCAGGCTACTGCTGGTTTTATAGAGCCAGTCCAGTGGAAAATAACATGGCAACTTTCTCAAGAACTGGCAGAGAATATGTAAATAAAAACTTATAAGATCGCCAGCGAGAAGGAAGTACATTAACCATCTTCATACCTTAACTAGTTTACACTCCCTCGATTCTGAGAAGGCTGGAAACATGTCTTCATACTTCTGAACACATATTTGTGCATTGACCTGATCCATACACATGTGACACACTGCCGCTCGGAAGAAGTGGTCTTTGGCGCTGTACTTCAACAAAGAGTTGTCCATGGCCGATATGCCAACCTGAAACCATAACAACACTGTGGCATCTGGGTGCTGTTGAACAAAATGGTATTACTGTTAAGGTGATTGTTACTTCCATAACTTATCACAGACTTAGGACAGTTTTGTTTGTACAACAACTAGTACTGACTGCAACAGTGCCATTCACAGCATCTTGGATGTCATTTCATCCCAAGATTTTGGTACAGATAGTCTTAAATTTGTATCAAATTCAGCTACAACTGTAAGCAAATTGCATCTGTGAGGAAAAACTGTATAATTACAACATTACAGCTGTGAGGAATGATGAATCTTACAACCTACCTGTTCATATATCTCGACAGCCTTTTCGTAATTTTCTAACTGAGCTGAAAACTGTGCAACCTTCAACAGACATTTGTTGGCCGAGCTGAAACACAAAGAGGCATATGGATTTTGATGGGGAAGCAGAAGTGAAAGCAAAGGAGAGAAGCTGGGGATGTCAACATCTAAATAATGGCCAAACAATATTCTATGTACATAAACTATTCACTGTGTAACCACATGCTCTGTAAGATTGGGTTCATCAGTATGACCTTCCCATACCTATTTTTTCTCCTTTTCTAAGTTAAATGTATCATCTCATCATTCAAAGATAAGAGTTTCAAATGCTTTTCATTTTGATATGACCAATGAAGGTCCGGGGTAGAACAGGCTTAAGCAACCCATAGAAGGCAACCATGCCTGTCGTAAGAGGTGACTAATGGGATTAGGTGGTCAGGCTCGACGACTTGGCTGGCACATGTCATCGGTTCGGAGTTTGTTCAGATAAATGCTCATGCTGTTGATCACTGGACTGTCTGGGTCAGCCTACTGCCGTATAGCTGGAATATTGTTGAGTGTGGCGTTAAACTCACTCACTCACTCAATTTGATATACATGTACCTTAAGACAAGTATTCATTTCATGGGAAGCACTATGTATAAACCACATTTAGGAAAAGGAAAATCGTGTAAGTAATAATTCAAGTGTATGCTTCCCAGTTGGTTACTATTCAAAATTACTTTCCCCCATTGAAATGTTTGTTCACAAAAGACAAGAATATTGCAGTTGAAGCAGTTACCTGTTGGACTCTTCTCCTTTGTAGTAGTCAGCAGCCTGCTCGTAGTTGGCGATGGCCTGACACAGAAACACAAAACTCACAGACAACCTCAACTGACGGGGTCAGTCATCACCATTACTACAAGGGTTTGACTACACTACATCCATCCATCACATAATATATATCAGTTCACTGTGAAGTGTCATCTCTATTTTAGCCAATCAATCAGGCCTAGGCTCCAGCTTAGACCATTGAGTGTTCTGCTGACATTACTCACAGAGCAATGTTCCAGTATTGTACTCAAGTGCCTTGTGACTTCCTAACTACATAAAGCTCTTATATCACTCTTTATATCTGGGAATGGAGACAGGCTCATCTGACTTGCACAACTTAGGTCCTGATTTCACTAGCTGATTACAAATACACATATCAGTCACTACTATTCTGTACCGTGTATAAGTGAGTTTGTACGGTTTCATGACATTTTTAGCAATATTCCAGGAATATTCCAGCAATATCACAACAAAGAATACCAGAAAAGGGATTCACACATTGCCCCCATTGGGGAATCAAACTCGGGTGTTCTGTTTGACAAGCTAACACCATAACCTCTAGGCCAGCCTGCTGTTTTATGCTGATGGAGGAATGTACAGCACACAACTATGGGCAAGTTCAAGAAAACCTATGGACAAGTTCAAGTAAATGATATATTTTGCTGTTAGTGCTCACATTCATAAAACAGTGATATTTTTAACTGTATATCCCAATACTTACTCATTTCAATATAGAATCAGAAGCACTTGCCAAACAAAAAACTACATCTTATAGATAATTACTAAAGGAAACTCAATAAAATGATCCATTTATCAACTCACTTGTTCAATATCGACTAGTTCAGTCTCATAGATTTCTGCAATAGTAATATGGTGTTTGGCAGCAATTGTAAACCTTCCCTGCAAACAGACAGTTGTAGGAAATCAAAACCATGATCTTGATCTTACAATAATGACCTGGATCAGTGTGAATGTTACATCAATGTAAATTCTACCGACCACTCTGCTTTCAATTATAATTCACACCACAAATAATTACCATAAGGCCAGACCAATTGTATTTCTTGTTTCAAATTATTTTGTCTTCACAAGGCAGGCGGGAAACAAATAAAAAAATGAAATCACCAGTCAAAGTAATGTTCCTTCTAAATATTACAAGTATTTTACTTTTGACAATTTACTAAGTGTATATGGCACAAAAATCAATGAAAGCATGTTTTCCTTGTAAGAATCTGACTGGCAGATCACAAGTCAAGAAATATAATAAAATAAAATTGGTCTGACCCAATTATAAAGATTTTGATTAAATTCAAAAAGACTTTTAAAAAACACAAAGTCACACTCCCAGATGTAATGAACCAGATTCCTCAAAAGAACAAAAGTGACTAGTTAATGTGGCGGCTTGTGGGTATGTCGACACAACTTCCCGTTGGGAGTTTTCTTTATCATAGTTTCAGTTTATGTTCCAGTGGATCATAAGTGTCATTCATTCTGCCTAAAGGCAAACATACATGACAACCACATACTGTGTACAAAGGATGTGAAACTGTATGACGACGGGTCAGTAAGGAAATCATGGGGTAAGTTTACAAGAGTACTGTTCACACAGCAACATATTTATAGTATTTTAAGAACAAAACAAAAAAAATCGGTTTTCTATCAAATGAATGTTCCTCATGCTGTGGCAGCCACTGAGGCTTCATTACATGATGCAGTGATTAGAAAACACCTGCCATCTTTACCTAGTTGCTGTGGTTACCTTACATGTGTTTGTCTTTAAATGGGTCAAAATAAGCATTAACAACTGACAACATGTACATAACTGCATGGATTGATCAACAAAAAGTAGTTCAGATATTAGTGCAAGCTAAATGCTGATGAGCTAGAGTCACAATCATGCACATCTGGAATATCTCATAATGGATGTATTCCACACAGGTCCTCATTACTATGATGAGTGCTGCTACATAATAGATATACATTCCATCCCATGAAAGGTCAAACAACTGTCAAGTGTTGTCATGGTAACATTTTCTCACATGTCAATGTGACCTTCTGTTGATTTCATTACTCACCATATCAGTGTAGATTGTAACTGCTTGATGTAAGCTTTTGATTGCCTCTGAAAGTAGAAGATACTTTAAAGTTGACAAGTATTGAAAAATGACACTGAACTGACCATTTCATCATCATGACGAGTGTTAAAAATGTACCTAAATAATTTATGGTAACTTTCTGCAGAAAGCAAATGTTTCCATAAGGCAATATGTAAACATGTTAATATGTAGACGTAGTGAGTGAGAATAGTTTTAGATCCATTTGGCAACAGTCTATACATCTGGACCAGACAATCCAGTGATGAACAACATGAGCATTGATACGATGACATATGACAACTAAGTGAGTTTGACCACCTGATCCTATTAGTTGCCTCTTACAACAAGCATGAGTTATTGAGTGAGTGAGTGAGTGAGTGAGTTTAGTTTTACGCCACAATCAGCAGTATTCCAGCTAAGTGGTGGCGGTCTGTACATAATCGAGTCTGGACCAGACAATCCAGCGATCAACAGCATGAGCATCGATCTGCACAATTGGGAACCGATGACATGTGTCAACCAAGTCAGCGAGGCTGACCACCCGATTCCGTTAGTCGCCTTTTACGACAAGCATGGGTTGCTGAAGGCCTATTCTATCCCGGGACCTTCATGGGTCCATGAGTTATTGAAGACCAGTTATAACCCAGATCTTCACGGGTTATAAACATGTAGAGACTATTTAAGTTTTATCTTACCTCATTCATAAATATAGTTCTCTGATTGGCTAAGTGCTGTTGTATTATTTTCAATGTACCCCAGATATCAAGCGGGGTACATTTCAATGTACCACACTGTTAATGACAACTCATATGGTACCTCATGGTAGTACTTCTTTATCTCAAATAACACTGATTGACTGAATCATGTAGGATGCACAGAAATTACCGATGTTTTGCAAATCGATGGAAGGGAGATAACTAAAAATCTGTCCTATGTTGTCTGCAAAATCTAGCAATGGCAATGAAAAAAAGATTTGCCTCGCATTCTAATAAATAAATTTTGACAAAACGCTCAAATGCAGTCGATGTACATATCAAGGACGATTGCACTACACCAACTTTAGTAAGACAATCCCTGCAGGAAAAACAGCAAGATACAGGATTCTAATTGTTTCATTCACACAGGTTGACTGAAGTGTACGATTCACCACCCATGCTTCAAGCAGTTCAAAAATAACATTGAGGTGTTAGGTGAGATAAATACATCATATTGATGAGGTACAGAAATATGCTCTCTAGTGTGTATAAGTGTGTACTTTTTTTCAACTGCAGACTGTAAGCATGTAAAGTATTGTACTAATGTATGCAAACTGTTAAGGATGTTCAACCAATCCATCATTAGAATCAGAACTGTTGGTACTGATAAAAAAAATAAAAATTTTTTTGTATACTGTAATATATACTTAGGTGTAGACCGTATGTGTTCAGTGTCTATACTCACCATTAGGATCCCCCTTCCTGTAACAGTTCCCTGCGTCTACGTAATGTGTAGCAGCTTCATGCTTGCTGCCAAGTTCTATCTGAAGTTGGCCTGCTCTGCAAAATGATTCTCCAGCAGCTGAAACAAACATTACAAACCTCTTTTTTCATTTAAATCCATACCACTAAAGAGAATGTTGAATTATGCAATTACTGAGTAACTATTATTCAAAACATTTTAGTTTCAGTGACTCCTGTACTAGGTTCACTCACTCAGGGGTAACTGCAGCCTTTACAAATTTATTTTTATACTTCTAATATGGATCAAAACTTTCAGCAGATCAATAATAGTTCCAACTATCCAAATCCATTGACTGACCAGTTATCTGATCAATCATCAAAACCATACTATTATTATGACTATATATTGTAAACTATCATGAAGAATCAATTAAGATTACCTGCCCATTTCTTGGCCATCTTGAAAGAATTTGCGGCACGCACATACAGTTCTGCTGCTTCCTCTATCTTGCTTGTACCACTTAAAAAAAGGAAATAAACGACCACCTTATCATGATAGTGAAGCTATTATTATCAAATCAATGATCAGGGTCATCAAGGTGACAATTAACTAATATACAGAATAAATGTTGTGGCCTGTAATGGGATTTAAACCAAAGAAGACATTCAGATCTGTTGTTAGATGACTTGTCCACATAAGCTGGCATGGCAAGGAAGCACAGTAGGAACTGTACGATACGGTACGATACAGACATGCTCAGTGACACAAGACATTTCCTGGTTCTTGCAATAGGATTCAAATCACAGACCTTCTGATCTGATGTCGGCTGACTTGTTAAAATGCCCAAAGTGATAAATCTCATCAGCAAACCAAGTCAGTGGTAGATAATCTGTTGGATCATTCCCTACCCTCGAAAGGTATCAACGCTACTCAGAAAAATAAAAAATACATCCGATTTTTCATATGACTATGACTAATCTGTCATGTCTTGGTAACTTTGTGTAGTGCTACTGCTAGTGATCACAACTGTCTTCTCAGCAGCATTTCGGCACCGTATGTGTCGGTGACACCATGGCCGTGACAATCTGTTTTAATATTATCACACAATTACAATATCGTGATGCTAAATCCGTGACAGTTCAGTAGACAAAACAACGACACGTAGAGGTACATATTAGGGAAATCTTGATTAAATGACAGTTGACGATGTGACGCGATTTATTGCCTTACCCAAACAAATTTCCCAAGAAACCTTTAGCCCCTTTCTGTTTCTTCTCTGCCTCCTGCATCAACATAATTCCTTTTTGTTCCGCGTCTCCCATTTTGCTTTTTCAACTGTTTGAATGTTTACCTACAATAGATCTTATTGTATCACAAATTTAATAATGTTCTATTTAGAGGCATAAATACATCGCGAAATTCACGTCACTTCCTTTACTCCCACCACACAGCGCCGTCTATGAAGATGGGAGTTAACTCTCTACTTCCGAATTTCGTGAAGCTTAATAAAATCTCCACAGGCCGTTTCAATGAGATGAGAGTCAGCCATGAACGTCAGCTCCATTGTTATGCAGCTAATAACAGTTTGTCTTGACATGAATAACGTACAGTATCACAGACGAAGTGTTATTTGATAGTGATTTCTTCCACCCAGATTGAACATGTAACACAACTGTAAACCAAAGAACTTGTTTTCCGAAGTGTTTACCTTATACGAGTGCATCATAAACAAATGAAACTGGGTGAGTGAGTGAGTGAGTGAGTATAGTAATATTGCAGCACTGTCACGGTAGGGTACATCAGAAATGGGCTTTACATACAGTCCCCCATATACAGAGTCGAACCCGAGTCTTCGGTGTGAAAAGCGAACACCTTAACGACTCGGCTACCCACCCGGTAAACAGTATTGTAAATAGGGGATAACGCCGCTAGTTGGGAAAATTCGATCTGTGGTATACGCGTTGCTGTGGAATAGTTTAAGAAAGAACGGAATTGAGATTAAAGAAACTATGTTCAAAATCAACATATTTTTAGTCAAACACAGGGATAGACGATTTTTTTTAGCAAAATGGGATTTAAGAACATAAAACAGGCATGTGTTCAAACTATAACGTTAGTTCAGCTCACGTTTACTGTGTTCCGGCTAGATACACATCTAAAGTGTTATAAGCGGCATCGAGCTTGATAGACACGCAGTGCTCGTAATTTTTCTTGTGTGAGACCCTAAGTTCAAAGATTTGTCCTTGTGTGATTTCAGTTACCCCACCTTTCTGGTTTAGAAATATCTATTATCACCGTTGCAATGGTTGCTGCATATGCGAGTATCCGCTAACTTTGCACTAATTCCAGCATAGTTTACAACAGCAACCCCTTCTCCTTTTGCTGCTTCTGTGGACTGTGCAGAAATGTACCGAAAATTGCTCAGGTTTAACATGTCTGATTTGCCATGTTGGTATTCCTAGTATGGTCTCTTTGTGGTCATGTAGGTCTCTAGTGATACCTAAAATCCGGACCGAGTTTCCGAGTGGGTTCGTTGTGTAGGACCCAGTTACTCAGTCTGTGTCCCTACCATGACACGACTTGAATCTTAAAACAAAGTCTCAGTACACATGGTCTTAGAAAGCCAGAAATTAATGCAAAACAAGTCCAAGGTGTGCAGGGATGTTTAGGAAACTATTACCAACTCCAGTCGCGCTGCAGACGTACAGTTGTTGTAGTTATCACTATTTTGGGCTAGACCCTCGTTTAAATTTTTCAGTATAAACATTGGCACGAATGTGAGGTGCTCTTTCTCGTGTCTGTACATGTAATTTCAAAGCGGAATTTAAATGGGACTATATTAGTAGCTGCCACATATGTATTATGGAACAAGCAAGTCACGTTAAACAGCCCCACGTTGTCATCACTGCCTGTCCATGTACCCTAGCAATCCAGGGTCGATGTACCCGCGACTTCACTCCATGGTACACCATAACAAAATTTGCAAATTCAAAATGGCGCCGATAAGTGTCAGCTCTCCAACGTGCCTCGTCACACACTTGGTAAGATAAGCAGTTCAGTCAAACCCAACCGGTCTGAGGCACCCGTGTTTGATCACTGGCCCGACTTACGGCTCGGGTTCGGTGTAATCTCTCAGAGTGGATTTACTCAAGGAATCCCAACACCATCTTCCGTCGGATCAGTTGTCGGCATGTCACGGGGGAAAGTTTTTTTGGCAAGCAGGACAGCATTACCATACAGACATTAACTACATCAAAAACTTCAACACAAGAGTAATTCAAACTGACCCTGCGATCCCGCATTGTGAGTAAGTAGGCTGTGTTCCATCCAAGAAATATGATCTAGGCCGAACAATGGATGCATTCAAGTCTATAATGAACAGAACGAAAGGTGCGAACAAGTGACTAGAAGACTCCATCAACTATGCATATGGTAATCCTCAGGTGTCGTCTTTAGAGATTAACACTGAACACAATTCGGCAACTAATCCCAATAACCTATTGAACAGACACAAGATTTGCGTTGAAGTTGCAAAGTTTATCTGTATAAATCTCCTTACAGTATACATTGTCATTTTCGTGTACTAGTATTTAGCAGGGGGAGGCATTGTAATCGACGCGACTAGAACAATGCATTTTGTAACAGGAGATGTAAATCTGGTATGAGGGTCACGAAGACAATGTATCATTTTATATTGAGTTAGTGAGGAGTTTGCCACACCTGGTAATAACAGCGTCCACACCTGCTCAACAGACATCTCCACGGTGACGGTATGAGCTGCGCGTCTCTGTACACAATAATACATGACTTCCCAATTTGGAATTACTGGACCGACAGATACCAGTAACGCATGATCGTGTTTTGTGGAGCGGAAGAGAATACACACAGTATAGTTGTGTAGGCATCCTCGGGACCATTGATCCTGTGAAGTAGGTCAGTAGTTAAAGCGTTCGCTCGTCGCGCCGAGGACCAGGATTCGATTCTCCACTTGGGGAAGCCCATTTCTGGCGTCACCCGTGATATTGCTGGAATACTGCAAAATGCTGCGTAAAACTCAACTCACTATCTCACTCAATCAGCCCTCAGGACTATGAACTCCGTGAACGTTTTGAAGACAAGGATAGACGACCGTCGATATGAAGATGCTGAACACAAGATATAGGTCGTGGACATCTAAAGTCTATAAAATATGCTTACAACCAAACATGGACGTAGAGCCATAGTGGCTTGCGGGCTGATTGAAATATTGATTGAAATTTTGATTCAAAGGTCGAAATCAGGAAACGATGACCAGCGTCAAACGTGTGAGAAAACCACACCAAACACCAGAGATCTTCATCAAACACTAGATAACATCACCAAACACCAGAGAACTCCACCAAACACCAGAGAACCTCACCACAACCAGAGAACCTCACCACACACTAGAGAACCTCACCACACACCAGAGAATCTCACCAGAGAACCTCACCACACATCAGAGAACCTCACCACAACCAGAGAACCTCACCAAACACCAGATAACCTCACCACAACCAGAGACCCTCACCACACATCAGATAACCGCACCACACATCAGAGAACCAGAGAACCTCACCACACATCAGAGAACCGCACCACAACCAGAGAACCTAACCAAACACCAGATAACCTCACCACAACCAGAGAACCTCACCACACATCAGAGAACCTCACCAGAGACCCTCACCACACATCAGAGACCCTCACCACACATCAGAGAACCAGAGAACCTCACCACACATCAGAGACCCTCACCACACATCAGAGAACCTCACCACACATCAGAGAACCAGAGAACCTCACCAAACACCAGATAACCGCACCACACATCAGAGAACCAGAGAACCTCACCACACATCAGAGACCCTCACCACACATCAGAGAACCAGAGACCCTCACCAAACATCAGATAACCTCACCACACATCAGAGAACCAGAGAACCTCACCACACATCAGAGAACCGCACCACAACCAGAGACCCTCACCAAACATCAGATAACCTCACCACACATCAGAGAACCAGAGAACCTCACCACACATCAGAGAACCGCACCACAACCAGAGAACCTAACCAAACAACAGATAACCTCACCACAACCAGAGAACCTCACCAAACACAAGATAACCTCACCACAACCAGAGACCCTCACCACACATCAGAGAACCTCACCACACATCAGAGAACCAGAGAGCCTCACCACACCCCCAGAGAACCTCACCACACATCAGAGAACCAGAGAACCTCACCACACACCAGATAATCTCACCACACACCAGAGAATCTGAGACCTTCACCACATATTCCCGTTAGTCGTCTTTTCACAATTTTGGGTTGCTGAAGACCAGTTCTGACTTCTCGCCACGCAGAAGACATGACTGGATTCCTAACATTGGTACATTCGGTGAAGTTTACATCTGGTAAGCCCCGTCCTTATATTCCTGCAGCACTGCTAAAAGCAGTGAAAACAATAATCAGCTCCTCACCATTGATATTCGTGTTACACACATCCCCATGGAATAACCAGTGTTAGCTTATTTCATTTTATTTACCATTAAACACAGATGTACACTCTCTTTTGTCTAGCACTGTTTTTCGGGACGGGGTAAAGATGCTCCTTTGAGATAACAGATGAACGCTTTCTACACAGTTCTCTGCTTACAAATCGTTGTCATTAACTTGTCGACGGACAGGGGACTTGCCATTGTTTATTTACCTCGTCCACATTCACACCGGCTTTCTAGGGGGCGGTCCAAACATGTCCCCTAGAACTTGTAAGTTCTGGGAAGATTTCTTGTTGACATTTTAATAGAAGTAAACACCTGTTGCCTTGCTAAGTGGACAGCCTTACCGGACTGCTTGACCACCTGTGTGTATCTGGCATCCCCACCTGAAGGTGTTGTGTGAAATCTGCCGTGAAACATAAAGGGGTTATGGGGCATTTATTGTAAAGGGTCACTCTCGCCTCACAGCATTGTCCTAACAACACAGAGCTAGAACTCATGTGACCACAACAAACACTACAGATTTAGTTTCCTTTGTTTCATGGTGTGTTATGTCTGTTGTATTTACTGACGTTTTGTGAGTTGACGCCTAACTCCACTCAGAATATCCTTGTCCTCTCGATGTTGTGGGAATCGTATTGTGAGGTAGTACATTGGCGTGACTCTTGACAATGTCACAATTTCCCATACTGGTCCTCTGATAGAATCATACAGTTGTCCCCACACAGTGGTCGATTTTTGCAGCCCACCGGTTACTAATCATACGCGGACCCATAGAGGGGTTGTACGGGTGCGCACTCCCCCATTTGTCATCAGATTTTGTTATATGACCATTGAAACTCGGGTGAAAATGTAGGTTTTTTGTAGGCTCAGACTAAAGGAATACAACCAGCTGTGCATTGTGCATTGTGCACTGTAATCAGTTCACCGGAAACTACCGTTTTATGTGTCATGAATCATTACTTAGAAGACCATGTCCCTTTGGTATTGACCCTGAAAGATAGCGTTCCATATTGATTTTACAGCATTGTGTCCTGTTTATATTCCCTCCTGGTCAACATGTCAGCTTTACATTCCATCTTGATCATCATGTAGAGTTTATTTTGTCCCTGGAACATCACGCATTCTTTCTAATACCCTGTAAAATCATGTCCAGTTTGTATTCCCTAAGAACACCATGTCCGTTTCTATTCCCCTGGACCATCACCGTCCAGTTTGTATTCCCCTGGACCATCACCGTCCAGTTTGTATTCCCTTGGACCATCATGTCCGTTTCTATTCCCCTGGACCATCACCGTCCAGTTTGTATTCCCTTGGACCATCATGACCGTTTGCATTCCCTTTGAACATCATGTCTGTTGGTATTCCCGTGGACCATCATGTCCAGTTCGTTTTCCCCTGGAACATCATGTCATGTTTGCGACTGTCAAACCAGGTGGGGTTTGTGATTTGAAGACTCAGTTTGAAAATTCAGAATCGAGAAATTGTATTTGTGAATTGTGTACTTATATACTTATATACATACTTTAACTGTCGATGTCTTTCATTGAATTCATTAGTTCTATTTTAATATACCTTAGCTGAAGGAGAATACACCAGTTCCACTTGTGCCAGCAGTATAATAATGCAGGTCAGCGTGAAGATGAACCAGTAATCATTCATTCATGTTGTGTTTTTTATCCAAACTAAGCTAAATAAAATTAAGAGTATGATTTTCACTGTCCAGAAGTGCAAGGCCGGCGTTAGATCCAGGATGACGTTAGATCAGACACATTAGCCCTACCTTAAAAATACTGGCAAATGGAGGCATACAAAGTTACAGTGTTCTCTCCCGATCCTACGTTTGTGTGCTGCTGATGAAGGTAATCTTACCAAAGCATTGAGGGAAAACCGTCGGCGTAGCACGGACGAGGAGTAGTTACCGTCAGTACCCCAACACGTGAGAAGGCACATAGTCTGGGCGTTTCTTCTCGCCCGGCTGATTCGCCGGCAAACAACTTGGATTTACATGTTGACAAAGTCTAACGTTGTTGTAGCCAGCTTTATGACTGCCAACATCGCGGAAGCAGTGTCAACTCACAGATTGTGGAAAGTCAAATGAGACATTCCTAAAACTAGAAACAATGAAACTCAGGAAATGTTCGTGATCCTGTCGTGCTTGTCTCGCAGAAACATTCATATTTGTGCAGTATTGATTGGTCGTCTAGGAGATATAGGACCTTCGACCTTCGCTGACTGAATGGATACACAAAACATGCTGAGAATATGACAAAAGTCGACTCCAACTAACTCGTTATCTTACCATAAAACTCGAAGTACATTTACTAAGTATCTAGTGTAACTAGCGGCCAAAAGGAACGCCACTAAAATAAAAATGACTTTAGATTGTCAAAATAGTTGTCAGTCTGTTTTAAAAACACATCTCTCGAACACAACATGTCTGTTCCCAGAGAACACTTGCACTTGCATTTCGTATTTTGTGAAGAAAATACGAATTTACACGAATAAAACGGAAACCGTGCACAAATTTACCCGTTATCACATTACGGCATGAAAGCTAATCAGGTTTATTCTCTTACATTATTTTTATTCGATTGACAGTCAGGAACATGACTCGTTAAACACCAATGCAGAGGGAGAGAGCAATCGGTATGTTACAGAGGGAACACAAGAGCTTGTGTCTAGGACCATGGGGTGCCGCAAATCCACCATCGGAAGACTTGTCACATGTTTACGACAGGTTGCCAGCACTGCAGACGGGCCAAAGAGTGATAGACGGAAGCTCTCTGCCTAACATGAAGATCAGTATTTACGGGTGTTGCGCTTGAGGAACCAATACGTCGCCGTGATGTCATCAAGCGCCAACAGTGTTAGACATCCAGACAGAGTGTGACTAGACGACTCCCCTTTCATAGTCTTGCTGTGTGGGGCCTGTGTGGGGCTGTGTGGGGGCCTAGTGGGGCCGGTTGGGAGATGACCAAACAAATATTAAAGGTAGAGGGGTTGTGTTGCCCATGAATGAATTCGTCCCAGGTAAAAACAAACATATTTGCTGTTATGTGTCCTCTACTGTGAGAAAGCTGCGACAGTGATTTTGTTGTGTTGTTTAAGCAACTTCGTATGATCGCAATGCTGTCATTGTGTTGCAATGACGAGGCGCTTTTTGGTTTTTAGAATGCAAACCTCGATATGACCTACGTATATTATGTTTGTCATTATAACTGATGCTATCTGTCCCCTACCATTTAGTCAAGACACGATGACATTCAAATCAGAAGTCTTTTTATAGACCAGTAACCTTTCGTGCCAGTACAGTAGGAAATCCGAGCCACCCGACAAGGAAATCCAGAAATTTTAATCCATGACACGTGATTTTCACACCGTATCTAGTTATAGTGTCAATACAGTCTGTCCCTTTCCTTATAACGGGATTTCACTGGAGTAATCGTTGCGTACCCAGCAATACAGACTCGATCGGTAATAACACGGTTTTCAGGAGATCTCCTTGTCGTGCCAATTAGCTTATGGATGAATGCCACTCAATCTTTTGTCAATGCAGCGACTCCATCAAGAGATGTATGCTTACTAATGTATGGCCAGCGCCAGCCCACTAGTCAAATAAACCGGATCAAATACCCCCGTGGGGTATGCTCTCAACATGAAAGATGACAACTGAAGAAAGACATAGGACATTACAGTTTTTCCGTGGGACAAGGACTCCCTGTTGCTGGTTGTACATCTGTGTTCTCTTCAGTAAATACAGTCTGGCGGAAGCCACAGTTCCTCTTTGTAATACGAGTCCCTATTTGATGCATGGGTTTATTAATCATGTTTTAATCGGGTTGTTTAGATTGTTTGCTTGTGGTATAAAGATGCATTTACACAGCTAGATGTCCTGAGTGCATGTCAGGATAGGAGACATTTCGACTATACGCCATGTGGCACCTGAAGTATGACTGTTTCTTTATGGAACAATATTATAATACGTTTCTGTCATATCCAACTTTTGTCTACTCTGTAGTGTTTTCCAGTGCATGAATTTGTACGGCCTTGGCCCCGTAACCCTCGTGTGTAAGAACTCGTGTGTGTTTTCTTCAACTCATCGTCACGTCAAATAGGAGTCAAATTCATTCTCTCCTCAAACTGGTATCGGCAGTCCCTGCTTTCACAATATGTGATCTTAGTTATAAAATGTACAATAAAACGCTTATTTCTTTTTTTCTTTTTTTTTTTTTGTTATTGATTCATTACGAATGTAGGATTTTTTTTAAAAAAAACCTAGGAAACTAGACCTCAAGGCGTAGACAATCTGGGAGGTTCTGCTCTTCGTATGTATTTTGATTTTATGTTTTTTAAAAACTGGCTTTTCTAATATTTTCTCCGACCGTATACTCTTTGGTACTTCTTGTCAGAAGAAATGCATTTACTTCGACCCCGTCTCAAAAGGAGATCAAGGTAAAATCTGTTTAGTGACACGTGTCTTGAAGAAGACAACAAAAGCCTAACAAGGCCCCTACTCTACCCGTTTAACTTTATTTTCTAGAGCTCAAATCATATTCGTCTTGTACGAATTGCTACCCATTTGAATTCTGCATTAACATTGTCCCTGAACATGTCGGTAGATATATCTCCTTTGCCTTTTTCTGTGACATACGAATATGGCCATTCACAGTTAAAATTATCTTCGTGGGCTACAAACACTTGCCTATTGTTATGAAGAACGTGACTTTATGCATTGAGACTAAACAAATAAACCGTCAAATATTTATAGTAAAGGTGTTGTTAGCACGAGTATATATGATTGGTAAGCAAATAATATTGTTGTGGTTTGTTGTGTAAAGGTGATTGATTGATGTTGCTATAATAGTGCAACCATAGCATAGCTGACCATGGACTTCGAACCAGATACTGACTGAGAAGAACCAAACATAGGTTCATTATGCCGCTCAGGAACATCAAAACATTATCATGGTGCACAGTCATAAATGCTTCTTTCATGTCACAGTGCTGGAATTGGAGACGAGATGTTTTACAACCCATGATGACACCTGACATGTTGTCAACATACAACACAGTACATGATCAAACCTGACGTGATGACAAGATACAACACAATACATGATCAAACCTGACATGTTGTCAAGATACAGCACAATACATAATCAAACCTGACGTGGTTACAGGATACAGCACAATACATGATCACACCTGACATGTTGACAAGATGCAGCATAATACATGATCAAAGCTGACTTAATGAAAAGGCACAGCACAATACATGATCAGAGCTGACGTGGTGACAAGATACAGCACCAAACTTGATCAAACAAAGATACCTCCCTAAACCAGGATGATAAACGGCTCCGGTTCTTCAAGGTGATAAAGCAGAGTAAACACATCGCCAATAAAGTCACAAGGACTGCAGGTGAATCGTAAACACCAACAAGAAGCTCTGGAAGCCCAAGTGTGCTCAGGACAAGGTTTAGCTGTTGGGATGTTAATTACAAGCAGGTTGTGCTGGGACTAGCAGGTGCTCGCGGTCGTCTCTCGTAGACGTGTTACTATATAGAGAGATACGAAGCCAACGAGTGCATGGGCAGACCAGATAGCATTTTCATCCTTCACTACCACCTTAATTGTGCCTTGAGAAGCTGAAAACATGTCTGCATTACAACGTGTATTACACCATAAAAGATCTTACAACCGTGCTCAGTATTTCTTTCTGCAAAATGAATTTTGTTTGTATGAAAATGTTTCCGGCTTTGATATTTTATGTGAAAGGAATGAATTCCCTCACATTATAACGATAAGTAAAAGAGAATATGCCTGTATCAACGTTAACCCTCTCTGTATCCCTGCATGTATAAAATGCATATTAAATACTCTGTATTATACATACCCTCATTTTTGTTGTGACTATGGAAAACAACTTTTGTTTTTGTTTAAATCTATTTATCTAATTATATTGCATGTTTTATATACAAAATATTTGCACTTCATCCATCCACATGTTTGAATATTTCAGTGTTTGTTCATATTTCTTTCAAGAAAGTGCTCGGATGCCAACCCTATTGGCAAATTTAACTTAACGACATTATAAACCATTTGATTGTATTCAAACCAGTGTAATTACAAATTACAATGAAAACAGCTCCTCAACAGCACACCTATGGTCTGTCTCACGGTCCCTGAGCCGCGTTATTTCGCCCTGATCCTTTCATTATGCTAAAATCCTGAATGAAGCAAGCTTATATTTTCTCATGCTCCGTTCTGAATCTGCTACTGGTGCTCATTTCAAATTTTAAAGGATTTCTTGTTTTGTTTTTCTAAATAATTTATATTCTGAGACTAAGCGTTAGTCTGCTCAAGCCTATTATGACGTTCACTAGTTGATTTTACTAGCTGACATTTACTAGGACAGAGTCCTTGACAAATCACGTCACCTTATGTCATTACGGGTGGTGGGGTAGCCTAGTGGTTAAAGCGTTCGCTCGTCACGCCGAAGGCCCAGGTTCGATTCCCCACATGGGTACAATGTTTGAGGCCCATTTTCTGGTGTCCCCCGCCGTGATATCGCTGGAATATTGCTAAAAGCGGCGTAAAACCAAATTCACTCGCTCACTCACTTATGTCATTACATAACCTTAAGAGTAAAGTTCCCTTCTTAATTTACGTTTGAGGGCCTAGAATTTCAAAGTTATCTTAGCGCTAAGATAGTCGTAAGTGCCTTACATTAACATTAACTTACGTCTTTCTTAGCGCTAACACAGCTTCGAAAATCTAGGCCCATGATGCCTTTGTGCAAACCGATCTTAGTGCTAAGGTGACGGTAACTCTCACAACTTTACACAGACATACGATAGTCTAAGTGCTAAGGTTGTTTTGCCCAACACTACCCTGGACTATACTTTCAAGTTGTGTGAGTAACGGTCGATGACACCTGATGTCATCAGATATTTTCTTTGATCCATTCAGGTTTCTCACCATTATGTTGATCAAACATATTCTCTTCGAGCACATCACCGAGATAACATATTATCCTTTGTTGATGCTATAGATTTCTTCCAAAGCCGCTCCCATTTTATTCAAATTGACAGTTTGATAACATATTTCTTTCAAACTTAAGCAATACATTCTGTGGGATTAATTGAAACTGAAAAGTCGCGAATTAGTTTAGAATGTAGTTTTATGCTTAAGTTCGTTATAAACTGGAACTTTATGGAGGTCCTAAGGAGCGAGAGCAGTAAAAGGTTGTGGGTCCTGATCAGAATGTGTAGACCCTATCTTTTAGCTACAATATAAGTAATTCCAAGTAAACCAAAATGTTATTAACACCAAAGTGAGTTAAAGACTTTCATAGAGAAATTTAAACTTGAATTAAAATGCTGAATGATACTTTCTGGAAAATAACACTCTCACTTATTAGGGGGTTTAAAAAGCTGTTGGACATAAGGCCCATATTCTCGAAACGTTCGTAGCCCTAAGAATTCTTAACTTTGATCGTAGCCAATGTTTTAAGCATGGGTTTAAGAATTTCGAAGGCCTACGAACGTTTCGAGACTAGCTAACCTCCTGAAAACAAAAGATGTGGGTCTGGGTGGTTTTCAGTCGGCTTCTGTACTATGGACCAACGTTAATTTCGAACGTTGAATTTATATATGTAAAGTTTGCATATTTAAAAAATGCTTTCTTTCCTTAATTTATGTCCTGAACCTAAAGGATTATGCTTTACAAAACACGTCAATCATAAATATGCTTATGGTATAATCTCGTCAGTGAATACTTTATGATGCACTGTACCGAGTCTTCAACACATGCTTGGTCTTAGAGAAACATTGTTAAGTCAAGTTTTAATTATTTACTTTTTGAGACCCTCACGTAGTAAGCGAAACCAATTTAATCTGGTTAAATTCACACATTTGAAGGGACACGTGTAGGTTTACGATTTAGAATAAAAAATAAATGCGGATTATTTTAAGAAGGAAACAACATTAGGTCGCTGACATTCCCGATGTGGCGTGCTCGTAGAAACAGCTACAGAATTAGCCACCAGATGGCGTGTAGCAGCAGAACATCTTAGCAAAGACAGAACGTCTTTACAAGTGTTGTGTACTCCAAGCAGGGTTGGAGATCGTGTCTGTCCTGTACAACAGTCTACACAATCGCTGATATGTTGAAACCACGTGATGCGAGGTTGTGAGGAGTTTGGAAGTCAATAGCTAGAACACAAGCAGAATTTTTTACAAAGAGACTTGTTTTTATCTGGAACTCCATAACATCGGTGAGATTTAACCCGTATTAACACACAGCTGGGAATATTTTGAGATAAACAATTGCCTGCATTCTTGTTTCTCCAGAGGCGATCGGACAATACCCACAATCTCTGGTCAGTCGGATAACCCCGAAATACTACAAACCGGACCGGTGGGAAATCAGAATGTAAATTTTCTTAGAATGTTTAGTCATTTCACGCGAAATCACACTTTGAGAATCTCAAGTTTGACGCTTTCAGTGTATTGTTTTCCTTGAGTTGTTGGACAAATATTGAGAGCAAATGTTCAGCCAAGCTAAAGGCACGACTGAATGGCTGGCAATATGCTGAAACCGCGCTTACTCTAACGACGATTTGGAAGCAGCGACAACACTCACATTGTGAGCGACAGCGTCTGACACCACGTAGCCACTACCACACCCGTTACCCCGATGACTGTACGGAGAAGCGAACAACGTCGACAGCCAAACCGGCTATAAATATCTGACCGTCTTCAATGGGTATCACTTTTCATTCTTGTATCCATACACCCAGTGTTGTTCAGAGCTCGCGTATAGAGTACAGGCATAAGCCTGTGTACGCTGTACCGTCCCGAGTATATCAACAGTGATCGAGCCAGCTGAGCAGCCGGTCGGTCAAGTGGACAACGACGACATTCTTCTCTCCTACCCGAAGACAACATCGGCTACATGTACATCAATGTGATTTCTCTAACAGACTTAACGCGGATGTCGGGAACAGCATCGTGTTTGTATCTACTTATGATCCTCGCCACTGTAGGCGAGGCATTGGGAAGGAACTGTACATCGCTCAGCCCCTGTAGGGCTGATAGGCCGCGGGATGCCCGAGGGTGCTGCCATCGCATGCTGGGTGAGACATGCGGGTACATGGAAGGAGAAGATGACCCCCCTGGATCTGTGTGTGACGGTGAACTTGGATACGAATGTCTAGGCGACGCTCAAGAAGCTACCCATGGAATTTGCCGAGGTAATGTTCACGCCTCTAAGTAGTCCCTCAATTATTATTAGTGCCAAGCATTATCTATATATTTACAATATTTCAGAATACAATATTTTCGTTCAGTTTGTGACTTACACGTGTACAGGAAAAAATCCATTTTTATCCAGAAACCTTGTTGTAGACACACGCTATGAGACACCAAACAGTACATGACGACGCCACATTCAAGGATATGTTGAGGGTTTAATTTAATAACCGTAATTAGGTTTCGTGGGTAATGTTCTGGTTACTTTTCTTGAAATATAAACAACTTAACAACAAGACTGACCAGTAACTTCATGACCTGTCTGAAATGGTCAGAGACAGTGATCTAGATGGTAGGATGTGAGTAATCAACAGGGTGATACACAACCGGAAACTTTATGACTTAAAGATTGCCGGTGCGACCTTAAATAGTAACTCACTCATAAAACCTCAAAGGCATGACGACAAACAAATACAAAGCACAACTGAAGAAAACAGTATTTTCAAAATGGTTGAAGTACGGATTAACACTACTGCGACTTCTAAGTATCTAAAACAATAGACCAATAGAGTAATTCGGGTTTTTTAAGCCCGGTTTTTTATTTTATTGTTTCGAAGGTTAAAGTCCGTCAGGTGCAAGAGGGTGTTATGAATCGCGGTGCATTGTGTACCCGACCATAGAGAAGGTGAAGCCCTGCTGGTGTATGCGGGTATATTTACCCTCCTGTGTGAGGCATTCATTCGCCTTTACCCCAATATATGAAGCAATAGCAAGGTGTTGCAGGAGACCCCTTCGGTGAGAAAGGAAAATAGGTCAGATATCAAACACGATTGAACGTTTGCTGAGCATGGATATTTTTACAAGTTTTTTTCTTCGATGTAAATTGACACTAACCCGCTCGACTCCGGGCAAAATAATTGCTTTAAAAACTGTTTAGAACCCAACTTTTACAATTTTCATATCTTTATGTCGGAATTGAAGCTCTAAATATAATTTTTGCCAAATCACATGTGTTATCTTCGTGAAAGTCTGTTTAAGCGTCTAAAAGATAAATACATGCCCGCCTTAATTCTGTCCCAGGACTTTCGGTATGCAGGGACTCAGGGGAGCAAATTTAGCTTCCGAAATGTAAATTTATCCCCTGAATTTAAAAACGGCCCGCTATGCTTTATCTGAGATATTGTCAACATCTTCAACTGACGTGAGTTCCGCGTTGGTGATGAGCTTAGCGAGAGGTGTCCTGTTCATCAATGTCAAGTGATCATACGTGTTGCTCTACATTATAGACATTGCTATGTATACCAGGCTTCAACAAACGTATACGTTGAAACATCTCTGGTCACGTACTACAAATGTGAACCTAAGAGAACCATTTTCCTGTCTATCATGGTGATTCCCTTGATTGTCACCACTGACATATTTTAGTTATTCCAACCGTTATTGTAAAATACTATTCCGGTGATATTAATATTGAAGGCTATAAGATATAATCCCGTGCATTTTCCCTTTTTATAATCAAAGGATCGTTCATGTTGTCAGTGAGTCAACATTTTCTATCATCAGCGTACGTTTATTTTGGCCGAGGTGCAGTGTTAAGCATCTCGCATACGTAATTTGAATAATTCTCCAGCTGCTCAAGAACTCATTTTGAGGTCTGCTTCATGCAGAGTGCATCATGAGTTTTGCACGTGAGACCCGTCACGTGATTCATCAACGTCATATGTTTACATTAACGACAATACAGCACTACTAACTGGAGGAGGAAAAAACACAAAGTTAAATCTTAATAAATTTTTGTGACATTTGTCATTGATGTGGATTCAAATGTAAAAGGACACACTCATTGTGACGTTAGGTCATGCATTAGGTTCCCAAACAGAACAAACAGACGTTTGAAAAAAAATAAACAAATTTGAAAAAAAATATATTTACTCTGATCCCACACTGTAATATCAAAACCGTTTAAAATCATGTATATTATATTAATATAATACCAGCTTCATTGGAACATTGTTACTATGAAAACGTACGTTTTGCTGGCATATGACGTGTGACTCCCATATCTAGTTTTGAGACAGCCAACCAGTAACGTCATCACTGGTGCAGATGGTATGGAAAAGGTATTCAAAAGTCAACTGTGACTGTACACCGTCTGGTGCTCCTTCTCGGGGGATTTGTAAACATGTCAGTTTTAATCTGTGTAATGTTGTTTACTCTCAGTCAAAGTGGGCTTGATGGCCTCGGACCCAGGGTCGGGTGCTGGTCAAACAGGTGGCTGCGTCAAGCAGACGACGGTTATGTAACCATGGAGACCACTGGCAGACGACCGCAAACATGCAGCCCGCTGAGTTCCTTCGGTAGATGAAAAGTACACGTATAAGGCACATTTTAGCTGGTATTATATGTTGAAAGTCATCCGTAATTTCATTCTAGAGCACATAAACACCTATGTATCGAATCGCAGGAATCTACTGTCCTTGTGGACTGTGCTTGTTTGCTATGGCAATTGCTGATTGTGATCTTGGCAGAAATAAAACCAAAATAGCAAGCCATTAAAATATTGATGTGTCATTGTGGGAATACTCCAACCTTGGTTTTCTTGTGTGTTGTGTCATATATTGTGGCATCATGGAGATACCATTGAGTATGAATATCTACATCACCATATTCATTTAACGATGGGGCAGTGGTGAGTTCGATTCCCCACACGAGTACAATGTGTGAAGCCCACTTCTGGTGTCCCCAGCCGTGATATTGCTGGAATATTTTGAAAAGAGGCAATTCTTGTCTTATTTCTGGCACCAGTCTCATTGAAAGCATTAAGAAACTGAAATCCAGTTTTCTTTGATACATCTTTCAATCACAATGCCACTTCAAAAAAATCAACTGTCGATACAATTTGACTGTAGTTTAACGCAAATATGTTCAGATGCATTCAGTGGTGGAGGACAGTGGGATGGCACAGGGGTTAAAACACTTGATCTGGAAGATGACTCCCTGATTCGATTCCGCCGTGGGTACTCTGTCCACAAACCAACGACAGCGATGTTGTACACCAGCACGCTCCGATAACTCCATTTCACAACCACCCCCAACACCCCACACCCCAATATACGTAATGATATACTCGACTCTGTAGGAAACAAAGGATTCGCGCTAACATACGTGATGATATGCTCAACTTTGTAGGAACCAAAGGATTCACGCCGATAATATAATGATATATTTGACTTGATAGGATACAAAGAATAGACTCTGGCACGTGACGGCATATTCGACTTTGTAGGAAACAACATGTGGCAGCACACACGCCCATATTTTTGAAATCTGAAAAGCTGTCGTCTTTCAACAACGGCGCTACAAAGACAACAGCAGTAACAACAAAATATTTCTCTTGGAATTCCAGTGTTCTGACATTCCCAGAGTCCCGTCTTTGAAGTTTACCGCCAGATATTGCCCTCATTGATTTTTTAGGAATGTTTCGTCCACTTGGCAAAAATTACTTATTCTAACATTTAAAAGCAATGTTTTCTCTTTTTAACACAATATTTTAATTGTCGGTGGTTTCTGTTGTGAAGTGCAGCCGGCCATGTTTGCTCAGTTCAGTCTCATGTGTTTGTGTTATGTCACAAAGTTCAATTTGCCACCGATTTAGGTTACCCCATGGGGCATATGTGCCGGTGTTTTTACTCCGCGAATATGAGGGCGCCCGACTGGATCTCACGATCTGGTGTTGTCGCGTGTTGAGCTGCTGTTGATTAGATGCCACGGTCGAAGGACGGGGTCCGGCTCACCCAACAATCGCGGGCTGGTGTGAGAAAATACACTGAGAAAATCAAGCATACAAAAAAGAGAAAACACAAATCACTCAACATTATGGCGCGAAAACTGTTTGTTGAGCGAGATATGCAGCATGTGGTCCTCCAACCATTGAGAACAAGCGCTGATGTCGACGAACGTTGACGCAGAGCCTGGAGGGCTGTGTCCTCCGAACACGCCAAGTCCATACTGAACTCGTATATGCCATGCATAGAAGACTCTAACACGTCATGTAGAGAGGACTCCTACACGCCATGTATATAGGATTCTTACGTGTCACGCAGAGAGGATTCCTACACGCCATGTCCATACTGAACTCTTACACGTCATGTCCATACTGACATCACAACGTTATGTCCATACTGAACTCCTACACGCCATGGCATGACGACCTCCTACACGCCATGTCCATACTGAACTATTACACGCCATGTCCATACTGAACTCTTACACGTCATGTCCATACTGAACTCCTACACGCCATGGCATTACGACCTCCTACACGCCATGTCCAGTCAGACCTCCTACACGCCATGTCCGTACTTCATCCTGACCTCCTACTCCCCATGTCCATACTGCGAGGAGCTCGGAGTTTATCACCCAAAACTGTGTTCCACAGGAGATATCGCTTGTGTGAGATCATACGATATCTCCTTGGAGATATTGCTTTGACAGTAAATTTTGTACAATGCCTGGACAATGCTATGACGTCATAATTTTGATGACATCAAGATGCTGTGACATCGCTGCACTGCAAGTCTAATGGTAACACAGTGTGGAAAACTAACGAAGAATGATTTGGGATGATAAATGGAATCTCACCCTCGTCTGTATTGATATCAATTATATCAACACTCGTTGATAAAGGTAAAAATATTCTCGGCAAGCCTTGGATATTTTTAACTTCATCAACGTGTTGATATAATTGATGTCAGTAGATACATGGGTGAAATTCTCAATACATTCCCGGTGTCTGTTGCCTGATATTACGGTTATATTAATATATCTGTGCGACGGGAACGACGGCATAAAACACATTCACTACTTCAATGAAGAGGCAGCTGTTAGGGAGGTATTGTGTTCAAACGATGACAGCCAGTGCCACAGCAACCTTTCGAATCCCTTCGATCCTTTATGTTAAAAAAGAGAAATAATTTCATCGGCATGAGCTTGACGTTCCAACTGCTCTCTAACATCGTGACACGTTATAGTAATTTGTTTCCCTATCTCCCCTCTGTATCCATCTGCAGACGCCACGTTTCCTGAGACGGCATGAATCACATGCAGCATGGAACCATTCAGACAAACAAAGTCCGCACTCCTTCCGGAACCTGCCATCGCGTCCATATGTATCGTTAATGCACAGGCTACACGTGCACAGCTCCTGATGTTTTCACTCGAATGTCTCTTGTCTTTACCATATGCTACTATTACAGGGGCGGGTGAGGGTAGGCGACGTTAGGTACCTGTACAACTTACTTTCATTATCATAATCTGCCAGGGCCCCGTTTCACAAAACTCTCGTAAGCCTAAGATCTCGTAACTTTTCTCGTAGCATTTGCACCTCCTATGTTACAGTATGCCAGGAACGAGAGCTACGAGAAAAGTTACGACATCTTAGGCTTACGAGAGTTTTGTGAAACAGGGCCCTGGACACTCCCGGTATAGTGTAATGAGTCGGGATCTGACGGTGACCAGAGTTTGGCGAAAGTGCCGGGCAATGAAGAATCTGATGTACCACTAAATTAACCTTCTGCCTTATGAACCCCAGCTACGTTTCTTAATTACGAAATGAACCCTAAACAAAGTCAAAGTACAGAAATATATCCGGTACCCTAAACGGGTTAGTCCATATTCACCAGCCCAAACTGAAACAGTATGTGGTCTTGTGCATCGTAAAATATTCATTTTGTGTATGGTCGTTTTCTGCATACTGCTACCAAACTCATATAATACATTTATCTTACCTCACACATGAATGTGATCACTTTCTGATTGGCTAAGCGCTATTTTATTATTTTCAATGTACCCCGCTTACAGGCCATGTATTGTTTTCAATGTACACCGCTTCTTATGCTTCATGGTAGTACTTTTTATCTCGAACAACATTGAATCGCGCATCATGCACGGAAATTACCGATGTTTTGCGATTGAAAATCGATGGAAGGGAGATAACTCTAAATCTGTTTACCTTGTGTCGTCTGCAAAATGGCGATTCGCCTCGCATTCAGCAGAAGTGCTTCAAACAGTTCAAAATTAACATTCAGGTGTTCGGTAAGATAAATACGTTGTTCACTGGTCTCTCGGGGTCCATGGGCTCATGTACCCTCGAGGGCTCGGGGAACATAAACAAACCTGTGCATAATGTAGAACGTCGTACCAGTGCATTTGGACGCTTTGTATTGAAACATCCATCGGGTTCAGGGAACATAAACACACATCAAGAGGTACATCAACCCATGGGGACCGAACACGTCATTGTTAATTCTGAACTGTTTGAAGCATGGACATCAGATCGTTCACTTCAGCCAACCTGTGTGAATCAAACAATCCGAATCTTGCATCTTGCTGTTTTTCCTGCAGGTATTGTCTTAGTAAAGTGGGCAACGGTGTAGTTCCCCTTCTAAATATTCACAGGTACTACATTGGAAGGTTTTGTAAAAACTTATTTATTGAAATGCGAGGCAATTTTTTTCCGAAGCCATCGCTAGATTTTGCAGACTACAGAAGAAAAAAACAGATTTAGAGTTATCTCCCGTCGATCTGCATTCGCTAAACATCGGTAATGTCCGTGCATCATGAGGGATTCAATGTTATTCGAGATGAAGAAGTATTACCACGGAGTATCTAATGAGTTGCCATTCGCTGCTGGGTACATTGATATGTACATCGCTTGTAAATGGGGTACATTGAAAATAACACAGAAGAACGCTTAACCAATCAGAAAACGACATTGCGGTGGGGCGCGGTGGGCGAGCTGGTTAAAGCGCCGGACTTGTGATCCAGCGAGGTTGAGGTGACGGGATCGAGCCCACCTGTGACTGGGTTGAAAAAAGGCCTTGGAGTCAACATTGTGTGCAGACTCTTTTAGTGTTGTCACAACTCCTAGTGAACAGTGCCCAACCCTGTGCACGTAAAAGAACCCACGAATCAGTTGGTATATGACCAGAGTGTGGCCACATGAATACGTGCATACACATAGTTGCGGGTACAGCTACGTGCAGTAAACGTTAACAAAATACTATGTGTCCCAGTCCACCCAGCTGTGAATTTGGTACCTAATCAGGATGAGAGTCCCCCTACAAAACTCGGTGCGCCAAGTGGCAGAAGGAGTTGTATACTCCTCAGGGAATTGATATTGATAACACAAAGTGACTTTGAGACTGACATCCAATGACCGAGGGAACCGCATACCAGCGCCTTGAGCAAGCACTAGATGCATGGATATGTGCACAATATACATATCCTGTAAATGTAATAAGGAAATTTATGTGTGAGGTAAGATAATGCGGAATGGACATGTAGGGTACATGCATACTGACTTTGAGAACGGTACGTTTCCCTTTGCAGTGTGCGTTTTTGTATACAAAGTACGTTTCTGTATTGTAAATGCACACTGTAAAGGGAAACGTACCGTATCTGCAGTACCCTTGCCGACAACGACCCCCTCAGCCTCACAGAGGCTTCTTGTCTGTTTAAATGGGATTATTTGTTTCTATCAAACTTATTCATATTCGCGGTGTAAACGTCTGTGGCCTCAGGAAATAACACAATTTGATGAATAGCAGCTTTTAATTGCACAACCCGTGAAGTTTAGTTCATCTGCATGTTAAATCCGTGATTTACTAACAGAAGAGAAGAACTTCAGTTTTTTGTTTACACCAGACCAGCGACACAGGAAGCAGCTGTCTACTTGACACCAGATGGCGCTGCCTCAGACTCTCCCATGTGTTATCTAACACCCTGATCAGACAGACAGCGAAGGAAAGTATATACACAAGTGTCAAGCTGACCTGACGAGCCTTCAGAACATGTCCATAAACCAACTGCAAAACTGGCACAGTAGTTGGTAACGGTGGCGATGTTGTGTTCGTGTCATCAGCTGTCTGGTGCTGACCCTGAAGCAGCGTGGGGTTGGTGGGGTAGCCTAGTGGTTAAAGCGTTCGCTCGTCACGCCGATGACCCTGGTTCGATTCTCCGCATGGGTACAGTGGGTGACTCCCACTTCAGGTGATATTGCTGGAATAATGCTAAACGCGGCGTAAAACCATACTCACTCGCTGAAACAGTGTGATCAGATTCATTAGTTCGTTAACTGTACCTACTTTATGTAAACAAAGAATATAAACAACAAATAATGTTTAAGCTCTTCGCTCAGATACTTTTCATTAAGTCAAAATACAGATTTTAATAACCGCCTCATTTTCAAAAACAATATCAAGGAACGTAAAAGAACAATCAAGAAGCAGAATATGTTTTACGGGATTCCTAAAGTAGTATTGTATTGTGTAATGTCGTCCGGTAAACCTATCGTTTTAAGTTATATTTAAACTTGTCAATGCTGTTTTGAACGCAAAGCCCATGGATGTACAGCTGTCATATTGTTGAGATCTTAAATGATGATAAATATGCTAGCAACTGAGATTAAATGCCGGTGTTGACAACTTGCTTGTTTGGACAGCTGCCAGTTTGGACAGTTTCCACTGTATAAAGTAATTCTGTCATTTAAAGAGGCAGGTACAAGGACACCTGTCATTTAGAAGGACAATGCGTTCCATACCTTAGAAAGTCTAATTAAGACTTAATATTCTCTTATCTTTCTGACGGGATTGCATTGTATTGTATTGTATTGTATTGTATTGTATTCGGATTTCTGGTGCAGGTTTCTCTCTTCCACCCTCAACCATCGTCATACACACTTACGGACGCACTCGCCAACCCCCAGGACAAACGCACACACGTACACACATATCACGAAGATAGGATTCTTCAGCTAGGATTGATCTTCAGGGAGCAATGTGCATCGACATGACATCCTTTATGTTGACACACGTTCTCCATACATTCCATGAGCATCTTGTTCATTATGTTCACAATTGTATATGTCGGAGTTAAACCAAGCTCACTCACTCATAACTCAAACGTTTGGAAGCTAAAAGTACTTGACTCAAACAACAAATGGCACAGCATACTTGCATTAATTTGTAAATATTTCACAAAACAGTGGTCATGTTTTTCCAGGCAAAGCGATACCCCTACAATGCTGATAGTGTCAAATCCGATGTTTACGTTCCCGTGGCACAGGTATAATTGATTAAGTACTGGTTGGTACCTGTCATCTCACCATCTTTACACGTTCTTCAATTAAATATTTCCCCCCGGCCAAAACCATCATCGGTGTACATTAAATTTGGCTTGTCCGTGAAGAACAGCTTATGAGGGGCAGTGTGTATGCCCCTTACGCTATCTGCCATTGATTCCTGCCCGTGTGTCGAGCATACGGCTAATGCCTCAGAAATATTCGACCCAAACACAAATAGACCATTTACTACAAACATTCCAGCGCTACCGCAGGCGTCAAAAGACACGCATGGCGTTGCGAGCACGCCATCTTGTTTGCTTACGTCATAAGGCTATAGCCTTGTAGAAAGCAGCATATACAGAGAAGAAGTACATTGTTGTTGGGGACGACGTTGATACTTGTCTTGTTTCGTTTGAGACAGTGGCGTATATAATATCGAACCGTAAACGATTAAAAGGTTTAAAAGTAATATATCCGATATCATTTTGCAATAAATGAAATAGTAACGTGAAGTAATGCAACGGGTGAATCCAAATGTATTCCTCATTTCACCCAAAAGACATCGAGGCCCAGATGATCTTAATCAGCTGATATAAGCCAAATGTGTCTCAAGCCTTTGTTAGAGGACGACGCCCTGTCAGTCTGCCATACAGACCCTGAAACAAACGCATCCAAAAAAGAGCATGCAAGTCTAGATTATTTGGCAATTTGTGATTTTCAGTTTCAGGAAATGAAGACAGACTCAGGGCTCCTTTTCATTATATTGTATTATTTTTATATGTTTCTTCTTTTTTGTAAAACATGTTCATTTCAGAAACTAGCTGTCTGACAACCAGTAAAATACTTTACCAATAATTACCAGAACATATCGTCAGTTTAAACGACATATTTTATAAATTTGTTTAAACGTTTTTTTTGCGCCAAACAAGTACTTGTGGCAACTGTTAATGCTTGTAGGGCACAGATGTTAATATACTGTACCATAACACATTACAAACTCTACAACACGGACATACAAACAGGTACATGGAGTTAGAGTCCCCAAAATGAATTGTAATATAACTTGACCAAAAATGTATCTTTAAAGAATCATTATGACAGAAAGAACTTTCCAGTCTCTTGATAGATTATGGTATGAAAATACTTCGTAATGAAAAGCGTTTAAAACAAGAAAAAATTGTGCCCCGGGACACGGATGCCCCCGCTGCTGTAGGAAGAGGTCCCCACACTGAGTGAGCTCTGATGGATAGACTTAACCCACTATTTCACTATCATCAGACAGAAATTCAACAAAGTTGATCCAGGCTGGTGCCTATGTGAGTGTGTAGCATGTTTTTTATATGGGTGATAAGTAACGTTATTTACGTGTCTTATCCTGTGTAGAGAAGTTCTAAACTTAGAAACCACACCCAAAAGATTAAACGATAGAGCATGCCACTGTTTTCGCTCGTTTTAACATTTTGTTTCATCAAATGCTTGAGACTTCTCACTATACTGCAGATGTGTATTATCGTGTCTGAAGTTTAAGCGGTTTACCGCTTGTAGTGAACGATCTATCTCCTACAGACATAGAGATACATATAACGTACGATCACGGCTGATCTCTGGAGGACATACACGAAGGATTTCTCTGTAAACGGATTAGTCCCTGGTATAATGTTTCACGGGAGCGTTTGAAAGAGTTGCCACTAGTTTGTCAATGAAAGCTTAGTGAGACCCCTGCCGACGGAGATTAATGATATATCTTCCCACATTTCCTGGGTGGGTGTCTTAATTTGACGCTTGGCTGCTCTCACCACAGGGGGTATGACACATTTGGTTTAGACAGGAAGCTCCACACATTATACTGAATAAAGCTTCTTCTAGTCACTTTATCGACGCATTATGTCAGAAAGCCCACGTTAAATCTCGAAGTCATAATCATCTGTATCGACGCCGGATAAGACCCCACAGACGTTTAGTCTCAGAAAAATAAAACCCTTAAAGAAACACATGTAATTTAAAAGGAATCCCTGTGAAATGGGTGATTCAGTGCTAGAGGAAAGCTAGGCTTGATGCATCTAGTGTGTTCAGTATAGGTAATGTTCGCACGAGGGGGAAGTAATGCAGTTTCATGGATGTGAGACAGATATTCGTGTGGAGTTTCTGGCTTGGCAAAAATAGTGCAGTTCAGGGATTGATCATATGTTATTGGGTGTATGGTATGGAGAGACAGAGGTGTGTGTGTGCCTGTGTGTGTGCTGTGTGTGGGGGGTGGGGGGGAGGGTATTAACTTGTCAGCAAAATATGGCAAGGGAGGTGATGGGAGGAGCGGTAGCGGGATCATGCAAATGGATGGGGGAGAGGGTAGTCGTCGCTTTCCCCTGTCGCTTAAACTAACAAAAATATACAAATAACTTCATTTAAAGAGGCGCAATTTAAAGAAGTATAAATATCCAAGAGAGCCCACGCAAGTCTAGAAAATGTGGCAAGTCTAGATTTCCATAGCTTCAGATTTGTTTAGTCTCTGAAAATGAAGAAAGTCTCAGGGCTCCATTTCATTATATTATTTTTTTTTTTCACTATGGACATTTTTTCAGTAAAATATGTTCATTTCAGAGACTAGCTGATAGTCTAATAGGCGCCCCGCTGTACTCGTAGCTTCAGCCACGATTCAGGGGGAATCTACGCTTGTTCCATCTGGGGTGTTTGTGGTACAAGGAGGGTTGGGCGAAGGGGAAGAAGTGTGGTTCTGGGACTGGGACACAGACTGCATGCCTCTCCCTCGAAAACTGGAAAAGCGAATTACCAGTTCCATTTAACTGATCATAAAGGCTGTCGAGTCGAAGTATTGCTCACATTGCACTGTTCAAGTTCAGCTCGAATTTTAAATACCATGGCTTTATGACATCGTAATGGAAGGTTGCCATGGTTACGCGTGAATTGTTTAACAATGCAGAGTGGTAAAGAAATATTGTTTTCATATTGTTTATGATACAAGAATAATCAATTTGGAAATGCGTTCTTTGTCACCATGCAGTTTTCTTTCGAAAATACTTTCGAAAACGTGGTCTAAAACTGCGTTGTCATACGTTCCTGTACAAATTTGATACCTTTGAACGTGAGAGGACTTGTTAAGCACTGTGAGATCACTGTCGACGTCCGCGGCCGAAGCGTGATGTCACGAAATGTTAGCATAGAGAAATCTTATACATCCTGCCCCGGAACTTCATATTAATGAAATGCAATTGCATTCTGCTAAGGCGTGTATGTGGGGGATCTCACGCTTGTCAAGGATACGTACCCTAAATCCATTATTCTCTGCACTGGATAACCTGCGGGGTGCATTAGATGAGGTTTGTCAAGATAAAGTGGAGTTCTTCTCTAGTAGGATATATGGTCTGCTATGCTCAAAGAGGCGACTATGCTTGTCGTAAGAGGCGACCAACGGGATCGGGTGGTCAGACTCGCTGACTTGGTTGACACATGTCATCGGTTCCCAAATGCGCAGATCGATGCGCATGTTGTTGGTCACTGGATTGTCTGGTCCAGGCTCGATTATTTACAGACTGCCGAAATATAGTTGGAATATTGCTGAGTGCGGCGTAAAACTAAAATAACTCTCTCACTATGCTCAAAGAGTATTTCTTCCAATGTCAAATTGTTTTGATCTATTACATCAAATCAGAATAACCTTATTCGATCAGTTTTCTAAATTTTAAATAAACAGCTTTGACAGGTTGCAGAGAAACATAGAAATTGTCCATTTCATTCATAACAATCTTAAGTAGCAGGAGTGATGATGATGATGATGATGATGATGATGATGATAATCAAAACGTCAAAACGTCATCAGCAGCGCCAGCGACGTGACGGCGAATAATTAAAAACAAAAACTAAAAACGTGTATGTAAGGTAATGCTGATATTGTTTCAGAAATATAATTTTTTCATATTCTCCTCGTACAAATGCGAATCTACAATATAGATATGATAGTGTATATTTAGGCTCACCGCATGCCCACTATGTTTAGATTAGTGGAAATGTGAGGTTGTCCTTTCACCAAACCAGTCAACTATGACAGTATCATGTACATCAATTAATAGCACATTTTCACCAAACTGAGTTGGGCGTACTCAGTTTTGAGTATTATCTCCAGTGGCCATTTCTTCATCCCGCTTACGTCACTATCAAGACCCGTGAAGACCCGGGCTAGAACTGGTCTTCAGTAGCCCATGCTTGTCGTAAGAGGTGACAAACGGGATCGGGTGGTCAGACTCGCTAACGCTAACGTCTTCCCAATCGTATCCCAATTGCGTAGATCGATATATGTTCATGATGTTCATCCCTGGATTGTCTGGTCTTGACTCTACTATTTACAGACCGCCACCGTATAGTTGGAACATTGCTGAGTGCAGAGTTAAACAACAAACCAACCAATCAACACCAAGCCTGCTATTACAGTGTATTATTACATAAAGTTATAATCACGTGTTTTCTGTTATAGGTTCATACTCTCTGTCTGTCAGTGACGTCACGAAGAGGACGGCCACGTTGACATGGAACGACTTCAACCCCGACGGCTTGGAGTATAAGCTGCTAATGACGTCAGATTCCTACAAGACCAATCTAACAGACTGGCAACAATACTGGGTGAGAATCGCCACGCACCCCCTAGGGATATAGCTCCTTTGTCTTATCACATGTTGTCGTTTTGTCTGGTGTTGTCAGCAATAGCTATATGGCGGTGGTCTGAAAATAATCGGTGACTGACATCATGCGTAGCGATCTGTGCACTGGGATACTATGACTTGCATCAACCAAGTCAGCTAGCCTGACCACTCGATCCTGTAAGTCGCCTCTTACGGCAACCATGGGTTGCACTAGACCAATTCTATCGCTATCGTGGCATGGTAAAAATGGAACTGGGAAGCTGATGGCCTTGACTACCCCTGTCTCGAAGGAGACTTGAGTCTAACATGTTAAATATGGGATTACACTTTCTTAGTAAAGTACAAATTCTAGTATTTTTTTAGTTGACACCCAGGATTCGAACCCACACCCTCAGAGCCAGGCACCTAATCGCCAGCACACAAAGTCAGCCGCCTAACCCACCCAGCCACGACGACTTCCACGTGTTACATTTGACCACTTTCTAAATGGCATCATGTAATCAGAGACTTGAGTCGCAATGCAGAGTTACTCCACTTATATCCGTCAGGATCAGCTGATGGCGGGATCGACTCCTTTGTCAGTTTACCTGCACAGACAACCTGTAAAGAGTCTTCGACAAGAGGCGTGCTTTGCATTTCCTTTCGGATTAAAGTGAGTGAGTGAGTGAGTTGGGTTCAGACTTTATGAACTGCTGAAGAACCCAGTTTTTATGTATGTATATGAATGTTCACAGATTGGGGCGAGTCCGCGATACGAACTGACAACACTGGTACCTGGGACTCTGTACTTCATGCGCATCGGCTTGGGGATCGAGACGTTAACCAACATCACCGAGGTCATCGTGTTCCGGACAATACGTATGTATAAGACATAGCCACACAAGGGCATTGTAAGTAAATGGTAAATGAAGCCTGTCATTACTAAGTTGTGTCCGTTCCTCTATTTAATACAAAACGTACTCGATGTTCCAGAACTATTCTTCCTATGCAGACCTAACACACAGTACACATATAGAGAATCAAACCATAGTCTTCGGTGGTCCGACACTACCACAGCTCGTTCGCCGTCAAACAAGCTGGGTTCCGTCTGATAGTGATCGTAGCGCTGTGAGGAATACTTGACAAGCTGTGTGAAGAAATGAGTGCTTCTACACTTTGAAACGATGAATGCTTTATAGAACGAGTAAAGTTTGAAGCATGCTTTGTATTTTCGGATCAGGAACGATGAATTCTCTGTCACTGTGGTAGCCTATTTGCAGTAGACTTTCTTGAGTACTTGAATAGAAATTACGATCATTTTTGTTTCACAAGATTTCTTTGTAGTCTCATATTTGGTAGTGGTATAACGTCGCCGACATAATGTTCGTTGTTCGGGTAATACATGTCTCAGATGTGTTGGAAAAGTTGTCGCAGTACTCTCCTAATGAAAGTTTTTGAAAATGCATGTGAAATGGAACTGGACTAAACGTCCACATGGAAATGACCAACAACTCTCATGTAAACGGTCTCATAAGCTCGGTTTGTGACTATTTTGACATTTAATCTGTTGGTTTTGACTTTAATCGGTTTTTTAAAATTAATTATACATGTATTGAGTATACTTATATTATGAAGAATGGTTCTTGGTAACTGAAATCTAAGAAACAAGTGTTTTTCCCATCTGATGCCTTATTTTCTATAGAATCTCTATGACTTCCAGCTGTGGACTTCTGCGTAAACAACGGCGTACGGTATGAGGTTGGCCGGACGTTCAACCACGACTGTGAGGACAACTGCACATGTCTTCCCAACGGCAGCTTCGACTGCACCCCCATCTGTGAGGAACCTACACTGCCCGACCCCACACGGTGTCATCTGGTGGAGGAGGAGGAGGTAGAGGGAGAAGAGTCATGCTGCGCCGTCAGGGTGGTGTGTGCACCGGTGATGGGTGAGGATAACGGTATTTTACTCTCAGAGTGAGTGAGTGAGTTTGATTTTACACCGCATTCAGCAATATTCGAGCTATATGGTGTCGGTCTGAGTCTGGACAATTTAGTGATCAATAGCATGAGCATCGATCTCCGCGTTTAGGAACCGATTACCCTCAGAAGGCTGACGCTGTTACGTGGACTGACACTAAGTCCCAAACTATATGATTAATCTATTATTGTCACTTACGCCCCGGAATGTATATTTCATTGCGCAAACATTCAATGTAGAAGCTATGACAACATTCTATAAACTACATAAACGAGATAAAGTTAAAGTCATTTTGACAATATTTTCATTGATACATATGTGTATAATGACAAGAGATCTAGATTTGGTTGAAGTTGTGTATGTGCTAAAAGATTATTTCTATGCTGTCTGGTTTATTATTTGAAACCGGAGGCTACATTTGTCTGTGGTGGTAAGGCTTTGAAAGTAATTAATTTGAGAGTAACTTGAATTAAATGAGGAGTGTTTTACGTCTCAATGTTTACTACAAGACATGAAATAGGGTTCTTCATGCTCAACGACTGAACACTACTCACAGAGACGATCCTACAAAGGCGTAGGTGGTCTTGTTCTTCAACTCAAGTTTTAGACGATCACGCATTCTTAGTGTTGTGAAGTGAAGTGAAGTAGATGTTTATTTTTATCTTTTACAATTAATTAATGTCAAACTAGGCATATATATTGCAATACAGCTGTACGTATGTCCCAAAAGGAGCCCAGAACAACTCTACATGTCAGAGCTTATGCTGTGTTAACACATAATCATTTTAAAGTTCTATACGACTTTTATGTATGTTCTCTGAGGTCGAGAAATTAACTGTTGCGTGTTCGTGGTTTTGTTTTATATTTTTTTTAGTGGAATTTAACATTAATTATGTTACGTAGTGGATCTATAATATAATTAATAGTGGGATTAATAGTGGGATTAATAGTGGGATTAATAGTGGGACGGGCCTCTGTGACATCGAGACCATTCGCAGGTTAAGAGGCAGGAGCTAGCTTCCACCCAGAAACGTCCTAATCGAATCAGAAACACCATATATAAACCTATATTTATTATTGAGCGCGTAATCGCACTTGTTATTAAGAAAATATGATGTAAATTACTTTAGAATTTGTTTGATTGCTTTTAACAAAAATAAATGTTGTAAATCACTCTTTGGTAATATGATTCGCCTGTGCTCAGTAATTCAGAAGCTAAATATCCACTCTATTGCCTTCAGTGGACTGTGTCCATAACGACACTGGCAGTACCTACCAACATGGAGAAACATTCGAGGCCGGGTGTTTAGAATGTACGTGCGATAACGGTACAGTCTTGTGTGACTTCCCTGAGTCTTGTGAGAGACCGGATGTGACGTCGTGTCCCGAACCCCAGGAAGTTCAAGTCGAAGGACAGTGCTGTCCTGAGTGGAGATGCGGTACGTGGCATGTAGGTCTGGGTTCGAGTCCATACACGGGTGTACTATGTCTTACCATTGTGTATAAGAGTATTCCCTTTGACCAACAGGGGTGGTGTGGTAGTCTAGTGGTTAATGCTTTCACTTGTCACTTGAAAAGACCCGGGTTCGATTCCCCACATGGGGGCAATGTGTGAAGCCAGTTCTGTTGTTCCCCGCCCTGATATTGTTGGAATATTGTAAAAGTGGTCTGAAACCACACTCAATCACCTTGACCTGCAAGTGAAGGGAATCCTAAATATGTGTGTGTGTGTGTGTGTGTGTGTGTGTGTGTGTGTCTGTGTGTGTGTGTGTCTGTGTGTCTGTGTGTGTCTGTGCGTAGGCGAGGGTCCTGTAAAGTCCACTAGAATTCTAAAATCTACCACTACTTCAGTGACACAAACTTCATATTTCATGTCAAGACTTTAGTACAATGAACATTTTTGTGTATCCATCGGGACGAATCAAACACACACACGCTAAGACACACATATCCGCGCCAATACACACACACACACACACACACACACACACACACGCACGCACGTAAAACTCTGCTTTTTGGCATTGTGATTTTATGACAGTTTCATCGAATAACAGTTATAACAACATATGTGAGGTAGCCTCGAATTATCAATGGCAGGGTTTTATGCACTGAATTCTCTCAGTTATCATCTCATAGCTATGCCACCACACCCTCTTTTCTTGTAATGTTCAGGTAACTACACCTGTGAGGATGGCGGCGAGGTCTACAGCAACGGCGCGATGTGGAGGAGAGAGAGCACATGCCAAACCTGCAACTGTGAGGAGGGTCACGTTGCCTGCCACGACCTGTGCGAGGAACCCACTAGGCCGGAGAACTGCCCCAGACCTCATCTTACCAAACTCCCAGGCAGCTGCTGTGACGTCATTGAGTGCTTACCCCCAGGTAGGATAAGTAAAAGTTTAAAGGTCAGGGACATGAAGCACTTGAAGATAACATGAGCACTGTAGAGAGAAATCAGTCGTTGATGAAAAGCAGTTCCTGGTTAAAGAATGTCTACACTTTGCGGCATTATTGCGTTAATTTCGAGGTGATGCGTGAGCGATGATTGCAAGCTCGTGATCGAAACCATTCTTGGTCGGCTGCTAGTACGGGTCCACAGTTTTCATTCTAAGCCACAGTTTAACATGGACTCCCTTCTCATGCACATTACACTGGTGGCCGAGGAGACCGGTTTTAATTTCATCTCCTCAATGCCAGGCGCCAGGTACCGTAACAAAAAGTAACTTCCGTTAAGATCTTTGCTGGACGCGGGACAATAATATATCTTCTAATAGGAATACGTGTTTAACATTCTAAAAATTACTGATACTGACGTTATATGTTTTAAATACATATTCAGTAATTTAACTTCAAATTGCACGCTTTTCTCAATGATTTGGAGAATTCGCTGTTCGTGTGTGACCCATCAAGGATCACCATTGAGAAACTCATACTACAGACTTTTTAAGATGTAAAGATTCAAGCTTTACAATAAATGGTGTATGCCTTTAATTAGTGTTTTATATACTATGATAGATAAATTGTAATAGTATTATTAGGCAGTTCCGCTATGGGTATATTCTCTGTGTCAGAGGGTGAGTGTTACTACGAACGAGAGGCGTATACTCAAGGCAGCTACCTCACCAACGCCAAGTGTGAGTTGTGTGTGTGCACCGACAACAGCACCGTCCTCTGCACCCCCAAGCAGTGCCGTACCGTGGTTGTTCCACCCCCAAATATCTTCTGTCCTCACCCACACATCCGGAAAGATGGCTGTTGCGACACGCTCTGGTGTGAGAACCCGGATCAAGGTAAGGTGCTATCCAGTCTAAGTAAACTTAGTCTCAGTGTATATCGTTACACTCCACCACTGAGTCTAACAAAACCTAGCAGAAGGTCGCGTCAGGTAACCTTTGAGCGACCAATGACGGTCCAGTCAAACGCGAGACGGTTAAATAGATTTAACCAATCAGACAACGGCTATTATTTAGGGATCGGAGGGAATTTCAAAATATTCAGGTCACTGACACAGATCTCTCCACAAACAAAAATCCGCATATAACACAATCATTTGACCTGCAGTATATACGCTTTGGGGCTTCTGTTGACATGGTTACCATGAGCTAATATTTCCACAAGATGACATCCTCGAATATTGCCCAAAACACCATTTTCAGCGACTGTTTACTCGGAAGCGATCGTACGCTAAATAGCATTCAGAATCGTTCGGGTACGAACCTTTTCGAGATAAAACAATTCGAAAGGTATGTGCGAATGTCAACTTTCGCGATTTGGTAAGCTGTGTTCTGATTGGTCAGTCTCAAAGGTTACCTGACGCTACCTCCCATGAGGTATTGTCAGACTCAGTAGTGTAGTGTAACGGAAAGTACTGAGGATACAATTACTTAGACTGGGTGATATCACATTGGTTGGTTAGTTTGTTGTTTTACACTGCACCCAGCAATATTACAGCTATATGGTGTCGGTCTGTAAGTAACCGAGTCTGGACCAAACAATCTAGTGATAAACAGCAACATCGATCTACCCAACTGGGATACGATGACATGTGTCAACCAAGTCAGTGAGTCTGACCATCCGATCCCGTTAGTCGCCTTGTACGCCAAGCATGACATATTGAGGACCAATTCTAACCCGGATCTTCGCGGGTCGGTGATATCACACAGAACACGCATGGAATCACGGTATTATCTTGAGAACGTTTTGCTGAGTGAATCATTCTGTCACCAACACGAACACACGTCTACGGAAGTACTGTTGTTCTCGTGCGTTAAGTACTTTTTAACTTTAACAACTAATCAACTGTGTAATATTATGTTAATTAATTTATTGTATGTTTTGGTTAATCACGGTCGTCCTGACGGTCGGTCTGATCTGACATATCTATGAAACCGAAAACTTCAAGATGCATGAATACCTGTATAAGGAGGCTTCCTGTAAACTGCAGTATGGTCGACAGTCGAGGATTCTTTTAGCCCTTGTCCAGCTTCTTGCAGGGGAACATAACACGAGGGCGTCACTCTTGTACCAAACAGGTGATTCGAACCAGGCCCTTTTGTGTGACGAGCGAACACCTTTACCATTGGACTAAGTCTGGAATAGTAGCCTATATAGTCTGTTGTGTTGTGGACTTTCGAGATCTTAAGTCAATCCGTTGTTTTCTCAGCTAACGCTTATATTTCAACAAAAACATTAATCAGTTGACTCATCTGGTCATGTTGTAGACCTCGTCAGTGTGATAAAGAATCTGTTTGGCACATCATACAGTCCTCATTCGGTGACCTTGAGTTTTATGGAAGACGAAGCCATTGAGGGGGCCGATGAAGTTGAAGGGGAGGGATACACACGAACCAGATACCAGCTCCAATATTCCAGCAGCAACAAGGCCACGAGCAACGACACCAGCACGTGGCAGAAGAGAACCTTTGACCCCCGGCGCGTGCACAGCGAGGATGAACCTGTGGCGTCCCCAACACACCTGTTGCAGACGACGGGAGCCATTCGCGTTGGACAGCGGGTGTACGTGACGGTATCGGGGATGGAGGCAAACACCACTTACTACCTAAAAGTCCTAGTCATTAATTCTGGTCTCCATGACGACAGCGTAGGAGTGACGTCACAACCGCCCCAGTATGCAGGCGCTTTGGTTGTGCGAACGCTAGCAGAAGGTAACTGTTTGAAAAACAAACAAAACATACAAAACAAACACCAAAAAACTTTAGAAACAGAAGGAAACAAAAACAAATGTATTTATACCTTTACATGATTGTGTAATTTGTGAAAAAAAAACATGTTGCTCGTGCTATTTTCAATATACCACGGTGCTTTTGGGTAGCCGAGTGGTTAAAGCTTTAGGTCTTTAACTTTGGCAATTTTTGTTGTCAGTAAATAGCAGTAATATTGTCGTAATATTTGGTAAAGGCCGTGAGTGAGGAAGTACCACTTCCAAGCAGGCTAACGTTTTTCTTCTCTACAATGGACGACAGATACATCTTCGTCATGTCCCACAACGTGTCAGAGTGAGGAGGTTCTCATGGTACCGTCCAAGTCCTGTCCCAAACCCGTGCTGACTCGGTCACGTGACGACTGCTGCCCCACCTGGCGGTGCTACCCGGAAGGTAGACAACTCACATCTAAAAACTTACAGATGCGTTTGTGTGTGCGATTCGAAGATGCATTAGATTGTTAAGCCTCATATCCAACACATCCGTATATCTTTGAGATGTGAGAGGGTGCCACAACTATATGGCATACCAGACGCCGATTTATAGTGATTGGCATACCGGATGCCGCCGTGCCATGTCTATCTATCTGGGTCGCAGATCACGATATTTCAGTTTTGGCCTAATCGCTTTTCTTCTTACAAAATTAGGCAAATATACAATAGTTGATTTAGCAATAAGATCATGATGCGGTGGACAGGAAATTCCCAGCGTAATTTACTTGTACAAGCAGTGTACATGATGCAACTCGTATCTAAAGGCTAAAACAAAGTGCATAAAGTTTAGTATTCAGGATACCCGGGGTTGGGGGGAAAAAGATTGGGGTTGGATGGCGCCATCTGGTAACACTTCTGGCAATTGCCCAGAACACTCAAATTCTGTATGTAACTTGGTGTTGGTGGCGCGGTGAATAAAATTGTATTTTACGTGACCATAATTCAAACAATCGTGGAAATTGTGATGTCAGATGTGTTCTATGTTATTACAATTCGTTCATAAGAACACCTTACGAAAAGTACTAATATAAAAATACAGGCTTAGGAACTGAAATGCTGGGACATTTTCATCTTGAACAGATGGCGGATGTCATTACAAGAACCTGATTCTGAGCAATGGCGAGCAGATCCGAGAGAACTGTGAACGTAAGTGTCTTTGTGAGGACGGGAACGTAACGTGCACGCCACTTTGTGAAGAGACCGGAAGTACTCCCCGACCCGGATGTAAACTTGAGCGCCTGGCCAACCATTGTTGTCAAGTGTGGATGTGCTCACCCAGTAAGTATTCCTACTTGCACTAACCAATTCGGTGATTAGGTAGCCCAGTGGTTAGTGTGCCAGCTGGTATCAGACCATATGGGTTTGAATTGGTGATGGATGTAATCCTACGCTTGCTGCCCTGTCAGTGTTTGTTGGGTTAGGGAGGGAAACCGATTTTTAGTGTCGATGCTCATTACGCATTCGAACCTTGAAATATACACCACCGATATTTAGTGTTAAGAAATTAATATTGACTGACTCTTCTGGCCATATAAACCACACACACACTGATTTCACACTGATAATTATTCACCCATTAGGGGGCGGTGGGCTGGTGTTGATCGCCGTAATGTTGCTGGAAAATTGGTGAAAGCAGCGCAAGACATAGTCAATCACTCATCCACAATGATACCTTTGACGATACTGATGATACTATCACCTCTCTGCGTTTTGCAATGTGAATTTAACAGTACTAGAATCTAAGTCCTAATGTTTCAGGAACTGAGGTCGTTGAGACAATGTCTGTAACCATTACTGTTGACTACCGTGGTCACTGTGATGGTAAACCGGCTAACTTCCAGTCACTGTTCAAACAAGCGGTGCTGAAACTCATCCACTCTCAACCGGTCTGTGATTCTGGGGAAGAAACCCCGAAGTCTGAATGCGAGGATGTGGAGGTCAGCCTGACCTGTCCAGCCTCAAACACTATGGACAGACGACGCCGGGATGTGGACAACATCAGGGTCGACATCCTCATCTCATTAAATACAAGGTAAGTATCAACAGAGTTATATGTGAAGCGAGTTTGATTTAAAACACCTTACAACGCCGTATATCAGCGTAATGTAGGGGGAAACCAATGAACAAATTAAGATTATTTATAATCAGTCAAATAATTTCTAAATTGAATCTCTTAGTAATTATAACAAACAGTTGACTGGTGTACCTGAGGCCCATATTTAAAGCGGTGATAGTGTCTGATCAATGCAACGAGTCTGTTACTGACCTGGCCACGATGTACAGTTCAAGTTCTGTGGAGAACACCAGACAGGCGTTGTTACGGCTGACGGCGTCTCTCGTTGGCGTCTTCAATTCCACCGACTCCACTCTGAGAGTTGCCGAGACGGTCTTCACCACAGGGGGCGCCGTGACGGTGACGACACCTACCGGCAACTGCGGCCTCGGCTTCATCTTTGAAGACGACATCTGTGGTAGGTTATCAACGGGTCGTTGTCGGAAAGTGATTTTTTTTTATATTACTGTGAGAAATAATTCATATGCGTTGCTATTCCGCCAAATATTTTTTTTTCAATGTATGGGGAATAACACTTGAGCGTGTATTGCTGTAGTTAGTAAATATGAAACGCGTGTGTAGTAACCCATTTGCATTATGGGATCATGTTTAATGATGTTCTTTTATAGTGTGATCTCTGTCTTCACTTTGAAAACCCCCCTCTCTTTACACCCCAAGGGTGAACTCGACATTTCTTGCAGAGTTACCTCCCATATTCCACTCGCCATAGTGACTTGACCCACAAACATGTTCCCCGAAACTACAATAATATTACATTATAAATAAAACCGCTTAGTATCAACAGCTGGTGCCTTTATAGTCTCGCAGCATTATAAAAAAACCGATTAACCAGTTCCTTATTCATGTTATCGGTGTAAAGGAACCATTCCACGTTCAGCACCAAATGACACCCACTTGAAAGAAGGTTTTACGCAGCTTTTAGCAATTTACCAGTCATATTGCGGCGGCGGACACCAGAAATGGGCTTCACCCATTGTACCCATGTGAGGATTCGACCAGGGTCCTCGGTATGACAAGTGAATGCTTTAACCACTAGTCTACTCCACCGCCCACTGTTTGCACTGAATGATCTATTTTGATCCTGCAGGGTGCATTACTGACTTGGTGTAGCAGAACCTAAAAGTATCTGGCCAGCGATTCTCAAAACGTTCATAGCTCTACGAACTTCTTAAGTACATTCTTAACACATTGATTGAGATCAAAGTTAAGAATTCCTAGGACTACGTAAGTATCTTGAACAAGGGCCCTGCTCTGCTCTTTTTTCAGTGGAAGGCGTAACAGCGTCAACACCTCCTACCACTCTTGATGTCCCTCTCAACGTCTCGGCGTCGTCCAACTCGGCAGTGCTGGCGTGGAAGAGCCTCAGGACGCCCAGGACGCCGTATGTGACTGGGCTGCAGATAGAATACAGGGAGGAGAAGTTAGAGGATATGATACTCTGGAACCAGACTGACCCTTTGGACCCAAGCGTCACGAGCCACGAACTGACCAGGTTACAGGCGGCCCGGAGTTACAGGGCTAGACTTGTCATCTTGACCAATATTGTGGACAACAATCGTGTTCGACTAACTCCGATCAGATTTGAAACAAAGCCGTTTAAGAGTACGTACAAAACAAAACGAATTCCTTTTAAGGTTATAAAGTATTGTCTATAGTCTATACTACACACTCATACTTCGACATATATTGTTGTATGTTCATATTTTCATATATTTATAATATGGTTTCACAGTTGATGTTAAACGCATTGGTGCTCAAGAATCATATATTAGTCTAGTTCCGATCCAAAAGGCGTTCGCAGCCCAAAGACATTCGTAAGTCTTTGGTAAACTGTCGAGTTACGACGTTATGCTACGAGTTATTTGTGCATTGGAACCATAACTTCATTGCAAGGAAATGTGAGGTGGCTTTATAATCATTTCTTGTTTATCGTGTGTATGTAAGGAAGCCTTACTTCAGTAAAATATATTACATGTTTGTAATGATATTGTAACATTTCACACAGGCATCACTGTGACAATTAACCTCCAGTTGCAAGAAGTCGGTGTTGGTGTCAATACTGTCGTCATCAGATGGGTGAAGTTGGCGGACGCCATTTTGAAGAACGTAGTTGCCATGGAGGTCCGGTATATGCGCAGCGGCGCAGCTGCACTGGCCAACCCAGGTTTGGGGCCAGGGGTGCAGGAGGTGCGTCTCAGCCCATCAACGACCTCCGTCACTATTTCGGAGTTGTCACAGTCTACTGCCTACATGGCGCAGATCATTCTCTTCTTCAGCAACAACACCCTTGCTGAAACCGCCTCTATACACTTCGTCACTATGGCAGCAGGTAGTCTGTTATTTGCGCTGTATATTGTTACAAATATAGATTGTTACCACCTATGGTCACTGCTTTACTTTACTCAATTATCAGTCAAGATCCTGTACGGATATGTCTACAGTGACCCGTGCTTGTCGTAAAAGGCGACTAACGGGATCCGGGTCTCAGATTCGTTGACTTGGTTGACACATATCATCATAGACCGATGTTCATGCTTCGATCACTGGTCCAGACTCGATCACTGACAGACTGTCGTCATATAGCTGGAATATTGCTGAGTGCAGCCTTAAACAACAAACAAACGTTACTCATGATCAAACACATGACAAACCTAGATAGAGATCCCTCCCTTTGCGGAGCTGTACTCCCAGAATGCATTCTTCACGAGTTCACAAACCATTAGTCTTGGTTTGACCAAAGTATTAAATTACAGGTCAATGACCTTTTTATATCCTCATTCTGTAACTACCAATTATTTTTGTCCTCTATGTTCACTTGATGTTAATAATTAGTTTTGTTGTTTATTCTGTTCCAGTTAAGTCAGAGAACTTGCTCGTGCCTTTAGTGGTATCCGCCGTGGTTGTCGTGTGTGCTGTCGTCATTGTGATGATCACGTGTTGTTTGTGGAGACGCAACAGACAAAGGGAGGCGCGGGAAACAGCATTTGAGAACAAAACGTTTGGCGTAAGTGATCTTGTTTTCCCAATACTCCTCTTGACAGAATGCTGTCGGGTGATGTTTATGCACCCCTCGAGTAACCCTTCACATTTATGTGTGCAATAACGCAATTAACATGTGCACATTTGGAAATTCTAAATGCTCATTGGTCAACTGCTTATGGTGTTGCATGGTGTCATTGTGCTTCTGTATTGAAAAGAATACGAATGACGCATTCCTTGGCTCATGTTCTCATTAACCTATTTCCTGAAGTTTCTTCATTTTGACTCAAATTTCAAAGAGTAATCTATTTAACAACCCACTCCAACTACGGGATAACCGCCCCTCAGGATTAAAATGATGTAAGTCTGTTGCCAGAAGACATTACATTCACTGGGACAGATAATGTATATTTCTCTAAGTACATTTTGAATGATATCCATTGGGTTGCCTCAATTTCCTTTGAAGTTCAGCTGGGATAGTTTAGTGGTTAAAGCGCTCGCTTCTCACACCCAGGTGCAATATGTGAAGCCCATGTCTGGTGTCTCCCTCCGTGATGTTGCTTACATATATTGCTAAAAGCGGCGTACAACCATATTTACTCAGTCCCTCACTCACTGATGTTCTAAGGCTAAATAAAAAAGCTAAATGTTTTTCTGGTATAGGCACGTCACTTCTATTTGTGCGCGCAAAAATTCTTTATTCCCATTTTTGTAAATAAAAACAATTTTCACTTGGTGTCATCCAGAATTAGTGTCTGTAAAAACAAGTGTGATTGAATCTACAGCTCATTAACACGTGCTAAACTTCCCAAGCTGTATTTCTGAGCGAAAAAAACACAATAAAAATGTGTTCTTCCATCGTCATATTTTTCTATCAAAATGTTTTTAAAAAGTCTTACTGCTTTCGTCGCTTTTGAAGAAAAATGTGCACGAGAAACATTTAACTTTTTCATACAGGCTAAGCAATCATCTGCAAGACTCCACAATGTTAAAACTGGTTCTAAAGAACTACTTATATGTTGATATAAGCCGCATCAGTACTATTGCAGCTATTCGCGACTCATTTGTTGGGATATTCCCGCGTATGACATTAAACAACAAACATGTCTGTGTGTCTATTTGTGTCTTCCATTTCCAGCTTCACATTGAGACAGATGGACGGACACTGAGTGCAAGGCCTTGACGTTGCCTCTGGTTTCTTCATCCTTTGTGATGTCTGCAGGAACTCGGGTCGCATTTAGCTCCACGGATTACGATTGCAGTGGATTAAGCATCTTTTTGGAGAGTAAACCTAATCAAAGTACCGTCCACAAACTGTATCTAAATATGGGAATTGTTCCAGGTTTAGAAGGTGTTCATTGGCAGTGTAGTTATGGCAATGTGGTGAGGTGATCTACTGTTGTGTTCCTTCAAATGAAGACAGACTTGACAACGATGTGAAAGAGTGTTTCTACTATTGCTCATGAGTTTTGTGTGTTTACTATACCTCAAGTGTCATCAAATACCCTACCGCCTCCCACACAAGTCACGTCGAGGGATAGTATTGAGGGGGACTACTGTTTTACCGGTGGAAGGACCATGACGAGCTTCCATGTAAACCCGTGACGAGATATGGTGTTACCACAGAACCGTGTTATAATCTGATTCCCCTGGATTCTGGAAAACAACATCTGGTCTGACTTTATATCAGAGGTTAGACTCAAACACCTGTGATTTGTCATACCAGTACAACCCCAAGCTAAGATTACTCCCCAAGTATTCATCATACATTATCATGAATTAGTTCTAAACATTCATTTGTAAATGTTATGTTTTCCTCGCGATTCAGGGATAAAGAGTTATTATTATTGTCCCTTAGATCGTATACTAATATACTGTCACGTAGACAAGGTGTTATTTGGGATAGCAGTTCACATTGGTGTACTAGATTGGGTTTCAGTGGGATACAGATCATACAGAATGACTTGCCAAGAAGAGTGGACAGGGAATGTCACCAATTTGCCCTTAGGTGATTCAAATATGCAGTGCGTGCATTTACCACGCCCACGGCCCTCAACTATTTCATATGACGTTGTCGAAAGATAAGTAAACAATTCCTGTTCGTCGCTTAAGATGCAGAAGAAAATATTCGATACGTTCGCAACAAATTCTGTATTTACGTGTTGTCAGAATCTCTGTTTAATAGGCACAGTTCATGTTCTGTTATTAAGCTCAAGAACAATCATCCCGCCACAGTCATTTTTATTCATGAATAAGAATCTGTCCTTAGTGAAAAAGTAATATCACCTGGTATTTTGTGCTGCATCACTTGCTGGGTGGTTAGATGGTTGTATATTACATGTAATCAGACAGAAAATTCCCAGCCATACAGAGTTCAGTAGTGTCACAACCAGGCACTGAAACAAACGTCCGGAAATCCACAAGCAAATCTCCAATAAGCAAGTCTAGATTAAGGCTCAGGTCTGAAAATGAAGAGATTCCCTGGAATCCATTGTGTATTACATTTGAAGACAAGTGTACAAAGAATTGTTGAAGTATGTTTATGTTTGAGACGTTAGTTAATGTGGGGTGACACCGGTGTGTTCATGTGTTCAGAGACTTCGGTCGCTGTAGGTCAGTGTTGTTGTGTAATGCATGTTACTAGAATTCTTTTACATGTTTGCTGTATTTGTTTGAATGACTTGATTACGTGTCTGAATGTGCCATAAATCTCTACAATTTGCATAATAAACTTTATTTTCTACCGTTAGACTTGTTTTTAATTCATGACGCTGTGCGAGCTTTAGTCTGCCCTACAGACCCAGAAACAAATATTCAAGAAATCTCATGCAAGTCTAGACTATGTCATTTATCTGGATGCATAAAAATTAATCAGTATGATTTGAGAAGTCTAAGCACTAGTACATTGCAACATTACGCTCCTTCTAATCCTAGCAAACACGTCGTACAGCGTGCCCTGTCGTACAACGGGCTCTGACAAACGGAAACCTGGAAATCGTGGATATTCTAAAACGAGGCTCTGCCTCTAGAAACGTTTGGCGGTCTGGTACGGAACTGATATTACATCAAACTCATTGTGCCATGGAGAGGCTAAGCTGAATAAGCGCGCCAAAACACATAACAGGCCTAACCAGTGAGCCAGATACACTGTGAATCATTTTACGACCTCTTCAAACAGGGGCAGTCTGTGATTCCATATTTAAGATATGCTGCCTGGATTTCGACATAAAGTATAGATAGATATAGTTATTAAATAGTTAAAACTAAGTCATTTGTTCTTACGAAACAAGGAACTGGAAATCAGTTTAACCAGAGTTTGTTATGACGTTTATACTGTTACTCGAGAAAATTCGGATCGGCTGAAAAGTAGGTCATTATATGAATAGGTTAATGAGACTCGTGTTTCGGTATGTGACAGACCTGGAAACAAGACTGGAGTGATAAAGGCATCGAACCCATGATTATCAGTTTATGACGTGCCCACGGAACGCAACTCTAAAAGCAGCCCACACCCACAACCTCACACCCCACACCCCACACCCCACACTCTACATCCACCACAACCACATCCACCACACCAACCACACACGCCACACTTAACTTCCCAAAACCCCAAACTCCATACTCCACATCGTACACCCCAAACCCAACACCATATAAACTTCACTCCCGAAATCCCCTTAACCCCACACCCCAAACCCCACGCACCCTATACCTCACACCTATTTGACAAAGAACTGAACTTGGAAATATATAAACAACCAGCATAAAAATTGTGGTCCAACTCTCAAACCCCCTTGCACTTATTCAACATGGCAATCAAGGCAATGATTTTCAGCAAATCTGTTACAATAAATATGGCCGATTTCAGCTCACCCAGCTTTGGAATGACATGTTTGTCGTCTTTACCTGCAAATCAGGATTACGATTATGCTCTTCAGGGTGACGGCAAGTCGATAATAGATCAATTTGGTGCGGTCGGATAATTGTGTGGCGGTAGCGACCACTAAATAATCTGACTGGTTTCACCCCCCAAAGAGTATTGGTGTTGGATGACGCCCCCAATGACGAACATCTTGGACCTAAGCCAAGCTCTGTACGACGATGAACGGTTTCCTGAGGAGGGCAAACTGAGTCGAGTCCTTATCACAAACAATTAGTTCGTCACATATATAAGGCAATCATTTCAACATGCATCACAAACAATCACAAGTAAACATATCGACTTGTTAATGAGGGATTGGTACAGGCACTTTACCAGGGATTGACACAGGCACTTTACGAGGGACTGACACACTCGCTTAATGAGTTAGTGAGGGATTGACACAGGCACTTCATGAGGGATTGACACAGGCACTTCACGAGGGACGGACACATGTACTTAATGAGGGATTGACAGAGACACTTCACGAGGGACTGATACAGGCGTTTTATGAGGGAAACAGTCCCTTTAATTGCTTCGTGAAGAAAGACAGAGGTATCCGTTACTGAGAATTCAAGGCTTGACAGCCAGTATCAGGAGCAGACTGAAAGATGTTATCAGTGCCACGGGTGGCTAGACTAGATGCTCATGTGGTCGCCAGTGGAGATTCATATGATCACAACAATCATTATTTGAGTGCTATCTGACAGTTAGCTAGCTAGATTGGTGTCGTAGCCATGGTGACCATATGCCGCCATGCATTGCTCACACTTTCGTGTATTTATCACAGACTGCATGTAAATTCTACCAAATTCCAACCTTTAGTTTGTTTATGTCCAATCAGAGTCAAACCTGTTATAGTTAATTTGGTTTTCATTGACTAGACAACAACATGTAGTTTTTTTCGTACTTCATATAAAGGCAACAGGTTGATGCTTAATCAGTGCTCATGTGTAAATATCGCGTCTGACATATGTCGTAGGCACACATAGAGGGATAATATTTTTCCCGACATCCTTGAGATAAAGTTCTTGGAATCGAAATGCTGCTGAAGCACGAGTAAACACAAACATATATCAATTTCATAATTGTCCTATACTTCTTGTGTTTCAGTTTGGACACAGATAGAACAGTGTCACGTTCCATGCGCCAGTAAGGGGTTCAAGACACACATGTTGCCAGAGAATTTCTTGTGTCTGTAAATGCCGTCATGATTGTCCTGCTCACCGCAGTCCTCGCCTGTCTCCTGCATGCGTCAGGTGAGCTATTCCTTAATAACAGGTGTAATTCACAGACGGGATACAGGCGATAAACCTCCGTGTGGGGAGATCTGACATTGTCGCACAGGAGTTGTAAGTCTAGTTTAGAACAGAACGCGTTCATGGAAAACGTATGTCTGTAATGCATGACGCCTTTCGGCCGTTCCTCGGCCATTTACCTCGCATGTCCTGCTAACACTGAAATACTTTCAAACTTGTTTTATACCTAACGAACGCACTCACTAACTCAACCCAAACTTTATCTGATATCAGTATTTGTCACCCATTTCACCCCAAATGACTGGTGTCAGGCAAACAGAAGAAAAAAATACGCTCTATATTTTTGGATCGAAATATTTGGTAAGTGAGAGATCAGATTTGGTGTGATAGTACAGAATGTTACATAGTCGGCCATAAGGCCGGTCTGTGGATAGGATTCGCAATCTAGACGTTTGAATGTAATAGCAAGAGTGACCGTGTATGGTATGTTTTAACTCTGCGTTTGTGATTGTGACAAGCGCACAATTAGAATGGTTTGTATGTCTAGTCTGGACACAGCTACGAATAAATCTGACAGAACTACTTACTGGATGTTATACATGGTTGCTATGGTAGACTTCACGAAGTAAGGAGAACATTGATTTTGTTTGTGTGACACCGCACGCGGCAACATTCCAGCTATATGTCTGTACCTCGAAAGCAAGTGATCAATATCATGGGCATTGATCTTTGCAAATGAGATACAATGGCACGTGTCAAACAAGTCAGGGAAACCCGATCCCGTTGATCGTCTCTTATGACAATCATTGGTTGCTGGAGATCAGTTCTAACCCGGATGTTCACGTGTTGAATGTCTGTTGAATGTCTATTGAATGTCTACTGAATGTCTATTGAATGTCTTTTTGGAATTTGACAGTATCTTATTTCACTAAACGTTTGAAAACTATTTGGTCGATATATTTTTAAGGATTCTTTTGAGCTCGCTAGTCCTGTACTAAATTACTTACTTAGTTGTGTGTTTGTGTGTCTCTGATCCAGGCGGAAACCGCCCACCAGTCATCAACTGCCCGCGGTCATTTACTACCCTGATCAAGCCGGGTGAAAGCAATGCTGAAGTCACCTGGGACCTACCCAGCGCCACTGACCCCGAAGACGGAGTTCTCACGTAAATATTCTAAATCGCCATGATCGGTTCAAACACAAGGGTCGCAACTCTACACTAGGGGCTCCGGGTTACGCAACACCAAATGTTTTCCCATCGACGTCCATAAAAACCATATATATGTCTATATTTTTTTAAATTATGTAGACTTTCAACAGCCACTCCATGTATACATGAGTGAAGTCTGGCCTCTAACTACAATAATGTACCATTTCTGGCCAACTTGTTTGGGTAATTTTCCCCGCACAGAAAGCGGAACACAGTTCCGCACCAAATGTTACCTACTTGAAAATGTGTGTACACACATTAGCATAAGTCATGGTGATGAAAAAGACTGCACTAAATACCTGATATTGTGGTCAGTTTCAGTTACGGGATGGATATGCTTTTAAAAAATATGAATATATTAGACTATTTTATCCAATCACAGTTGTCTCTGTCTCTTCAATTGTATACACACAGACCGGCTCGGCGAGCAAGCGATTCTGATTAAGTGTTGTGCGCAGCAATAATAATTTTTCTATCGCTGCCGAAAGTAATGTTATATTTTATTAAAAACAACAACAAACAACTGAGCCCTCAATAACAAGACAGCTATTACATCTACACGTGTGCATAGCCTGCCTGAAACAATCAATCAGGAAGCTGAAGAGACCCACATTTCGCAAAGGTATTTTACCCGCTTGAAAATAGCTGTTTACATTCATAATGTTAACACAGCGTTAGATATTAAAGAATATATCCAGTTTTACTACAGGATAGGCGTCCATTTCAAACAAACACAAAACTCTAACACAAAATCTTCCAATCCCTGTTATCACAAGACAAGACAAAGATATTTATTGTACTTAAGGCCTCCGGCCCATATACAAGTAATACAAGTACATTGTTAGCACATGTTACAGACATTTCACGGAAGAACTTACAGTGCAGATAAAATATTGCTTCTAAGGTTAACAGCATGTTTCACATAGAGGGCAAGATTACGTATTACATTTTCATTTTTGGAGGACAGAATGGAAGTAAATGCAGTTGATGGATATTTCAACAGGTAGTTATTTGGGATATATTTTTTTCTTAAATCAGTGTAATGTGGACACACAAAAGCGAAGTGGATTTCGTCTTCTATGGCCGAGTTACATAATGGACATAACCTTAAATGTCTCTCTATTGAAAGTCGTCTGCCCTTATTGACTGATAAGTCTAATAGGCCCAATCGAAAATTAACAAATATACGTCTGATATTTCTAGATCTCAATACAGACAGATATAATTCTGGTTGGATTAAGCTCTTAAAAGATCTATACAACTGATATCTCGAACTGTTGTCTAGACAGAAATGCCATTCTTGATAATACATATTTACAGATTGATCTCGAAATTGTTTAAGAAATAGACTGATATTACCAACTGTTTGATTTAGCCAAACAAATCCAAAGCCATGAGAAAACAAGAGATTTCTAATATAGGAAGCCCATGTTGTCTTACCCCTAGCGTCTAAAAATACAAGCATATTATAAGCTAGTTTTGGGATTCTTTGTTCATGCATTCCAAGAATCTTTAACCAATATTTTAGACATCTGATTTGAGAATTTATATAGATCGGATGTCTACCGCATTCTCCATAAACCATACAAGATGGTGTTGCTTGCGCTACATTTAAAAATCTTTTGCATGCTAAAAGGTGCAGTTTCTCCAGGCATTCATAACGTTGAAATCCCCAAATTTCAGAACCATAGAACATAATCGGTTGAATTTGTGCATCAAACAATTTAAAATATATTTTCGGGGTTAAAATTCCAATATTTTGGGAGACTGACATAACGTTAATCAGAGCCTTCTTAGCACGTGATTTCAAATCTATAACACTCTTTTTAAAGTTCATGGTATGAGAAAACACTAGTCCGAGATAGGTATAGTGGTTAACAACAGATAGAGGTTTGCCATTCAAAAACCATTTTTCTTTAGAGGCCACAGGGCCCCCTCTTCTAAAGATAACTATGTTTGTTTTTTCAAAATTTACAGATAATTTCCATTCATTTGTATAACATTCCAAAATATTCAGTTGGTTTTGTAGACCAACAATAGTATCTGACACTAAAATTACATCATCGGCAAAAAGGAGGATAAAAATATCTGGAACCATTTGCACACCATGTTTGCCTGAATTAGAAATATCATAATACAGTTCGCTTATAAAGAAGGAGAACAATATTGGACTTAAAATACACCCTTGCCGAACTCCCATGGGGCAGTCAAAAAAATCGGTGACATCATCACCACAACGAACACATGATTTTATATTCAAGTACATAGATTTTAAAATAGTGTACATTTTCCCCTGTAAACCAGATTTTCGTAAGCAGTACCATAATTTAGAACGATCCACAGAGTCAAAGGCTTTCTTAAAGTCAACAAATGCTACATAGAGTTTGTTTTTATTACGCGACAGACATTTTTGTATTATCGCATATAATGTAAAGATATGATCAATGGCTGAATATTGTTTTCTAAAAGCCGCCTGGCATTCAGGGATTAAGTTTCTCATATTTGACCAGTTTGAAATTCTTTTGTTTAAAACAGTTGTAAATATTTTCCCAATAACACTCATTAAGGATATGCCTCTGTAATTATCTGGATTGTCTTGAGTCCCTTTTTTATGTATAGGTATAATGACTGAACGAGACCAACTTTCGGGAAACGAACCACTTTCGAATACAGTATTAAAACACTTATGGATGAAGGGCATTAACACGGCTTGAGAACATTTAACCATTTCGATTATAATGTTATCGGGACCAGCTGCTTTTCCGCTCTTTAAGCTACTTATAGCATTCTTAATCTCATCAACTGAAACGTGCGTTTCCAAAATCATTTGATCAACAGTGTCAAATTCATTAGAAGGGAAGTTATCATCATCGAATGTGTAACCATCACTTGGAAAAACGGCATCATTAGAAAAAACCCTCATGAAATGCGTCATCCATTCACTTTTTGAAATATTACTTTTTGGATTTGATCTCTTTCTAAATGAACGAATTTGTTTCCAGAACATAGTAGTATTGTTGATAGAATCATTCAATCTGTTCAGTCTTTTATTACACAGGTTAGATTTGAATTTTCTGCATGAAGCTTTGTACATGTTCCTCATTTTACAAAAATAATATCTGTTGCTCTCCGAGGGTCTACACCGAAGACGTCTAAGTGCTTTACGCGCGTCTCGTCGTGCAGTTTTACACTCGTCATTTAAGGGTGCTTTATGGTTTTGCTTAAAAGGCTTAATCTTTTTCTTCATACAATCTGCTGAAACTAATATGACATGGACAAACTCATCTAGAGCTCCCTTTAGATCGAACTCGAGCTGTGATAAGAGACGGTCATTATAAAGTAATAATTTACTTTTCAAATTATCTAGAAATGTTTCGCAGAAGGCGTCGTTCCAAACAATCTTTTCTTTATAATCATCAATGTGGCTATTGTTATCCGAGCTGTTCATATTGGGAAACTGGCAAGTCAGTTCTAATGGTAAATGGTCGGAGTCTACTCTGTCTCCAATATTTAACGAGTTAATACATTGAAAGAAATCTGGTGAACCAATAAAATAGTCATTGACACTTGATCCATGTTGCCCATGAAACGTATATTCGCCTTGCGAGTCTCCATATACTCTACCGTTCGCTATGAAAAGGTTGAAGGAATAGCATAAGTCTAATAACAAATTTCCAAAGTTATTAACAACACTGTCGTGAGAATTCCGATCATCGATAGGATAGATGTCACTATCAGCGCTCGCTTGAAATATATGATTCATATTATCATCATCATCAAGACTAAGGCACACATTGTTTTGTTTTCCTGTGCGGGCATTCAGATCTCCACAGATAACAGTGTGACTTTCAGCAAAGTCAGGGAGATTCGCTAGTAGATATTGCTCCAGTTGTTCAATGTTACATTTGCGATTCGTATGCTTATAATATGTTGAACCAATAGGAGGGATGTAAGTGCACATTAAATTCAAATCTTTATCAAGTGAAAACAATTCCTTTAAGAATTTGATACAGATGAAATTATCGATATCAGATGCTAATTGTCTATACATATTTCTAAGCGAATGGTGAATACAAATACAAACACCACCTGACAGTCTACCGTGATCTGACAACTTGACGGCAGGGCTATAAAACACATCATACCCATCCAGCCAACTGAAGGAGATGCTGGTTACAAATGTCTCAGTCAAACATATAATATGAAATTTACCAATGTAATCAATAAAACTAATGTCATCAATCTTTTCAGTAAGCCCATTTATGTTCCAACACAGAAAGTGGGTTCTCTCACTAACAGATTCAATCCGAGTGAAGCAATGATTATAATCACCGGTGTCATTGCTAAGAGGACCCGGTGAAATAAAGTCCGGGCCTTGGCCGCCGTCCTATTCAGATATAGTACTTGCAAGTGGTTGACGGTCGTCACGAACGGTACGTGGCTGGCGTCTACGGTGTGTAATACGCATATGGGGACGGGACTGAGTGTGTGTATGTTCACTCGGTACCACTACGAGTTCGCCGTTCTTATAGTAGCCAAACTGGCCAGTTTCCTTCAGATCCTGAAGTTTTTGACGTTGGCGTGTTGTCAGGTCACTCGAGATACCATATCCATTTTCCTTCAATACAGACCTAGATTTAAGTGCTCTAACTTTGTCATCTGACATTAGCATCTTGACAATTATCGGGCGTGACTTAGTTGAATCAGCACGTTTGCGCCCAAGGCGATGGGCTCTGATTACGTCAGTTGGTTGCCACGTTTTGAACGTTAGGAACTTTGTGAACAGTTTTAAAATAGTTTCTTTGCACGCTATTGATTTTTCATCTTCGGTTTCCGGTACACCATGTATGATGACGTTGTCGCGACGGCTAAAGGATTCCAACTTATCTAGTTCATCATCTATCATGGTCAAACGTTCATCAAATCCATTATCCTTTTCGTCCATGGCGTCCAGATCAGAGTACATGATGCCGTACTCATGTTTGGAGGTGGCGATGTCTGATTTGATATCTACCACCGCCTTCTCTAATTGATCACATCTCGATCCGATTGATATCATTTCAGTTTTCAAGGCGGTGATCTGTGATGACAGATCTAATTTGACGTCACGTATTTCAGCTATTAAGCAGTCTCTCACTTCTTCCAAAGTCAGGGGGCCGGGGTTAGTTTCAATGTCATTTGCACACATCAGAATATGCTTCACAACACCCACGGGCGGCACGTTACCACCCAGAAAGCAAATCCCACGTGCAATTGGAGTGGTATGCATAGCCAAAACTGGGTCACAATTGACAGTAGTGACGTCACATGATGTACAAAGGTAGATGTTTTCTTTCGGCACAAATCGCTCAAAATGGACATTTTCAAGTGCATCTATCAAGAGGTATGATGAGGTAAGATGCACAGCGGTGAGAAATGTACAAATTATCAGCCTAAAGTGAAGATCTGTCCCCGACACGAATGGTGAGTACTCACTCTCTTGTTTGTGCAACGTCACTTGTCGTGTTCCCTTCGGGTGAGAGAAACTGCCGATTCTGGCTCGATAGACATCAATCGAAACCATTTCGTCCTCCAGATGTGTAGACTATACTATATATAACTTCACCGTCCAATGATCGTTCCCTGGGAAGGTCTCTTAATCCATATTTTAAAGAAAAAACCCTCCCTCGATGGAAAACATGTTGCCCTCGGAAAGGGACGTAACATCGTCACCGATTCGAGTCCAGTGTATTTTTTGTAAATATACAGATCTGGGACACATTATCCTGCGTGCCTATTGGTTCGAATGAAAAAAACAATCTAAACAGACGTACATTTACACGACTGACTTGTCGATATCGTCACCAGTACTGACACCATAAACGTTTTAGGCCAACTTTAGACAACTTCTCACCGAGACGTGGAAGCCGGGTGTCCGTAGGTACCTACATCGTCAAGTACATGGTGAAAGACAAGCAGGGCAGGAAGGACTATTGTACTTTCACCATCACAGTAGACAGTAAGTACGATCGCACTGACCATTACATGCATCCTTAAATTATATGTCTTGTGCACCTTTTTGCGTCCCTGGTGCCGGAGGGTAGTCTAGTGGTTAAAGCGTTCGCTCGTCAAGGCCGAGGACCCGGGTTCGATTCCCCACAAGAGTACAATGCGTCAAGCCCATTTCTGATGTCCCACGCCGCTGGAATATTGCTAAAAGCACTTTTATATCCCTGAGAACCCATGTCCGAGTTTGATTCAGTTTCATTCATTCACGTGGTAAATGATATTTACCAACCTACTGGTTTAGAATATATAAAACTCATGATGTCAACCCATGCAGCCCCGCATGCATATCATCAATGAGTGAAGTCCCTTCATTGTTACATTTGTTCAATCAGGTGCGCAATGCCCCAGTATTGGTGACACCCTGCACGGACGGACCACGTGCAGCCAGGGAGCACGACACGGGGACAAATGTCAGGTGGTGTGCGACCCCGGCTACGAGGTGCTGACAGAAAACTCCTTCACCTGCAGGAGTGATGGTACATACGACAGGTCGGTGCCCGTCTGTGAAGGTGAGGGTCATGATGGTGAATTACAAGGGAAGCAACTCTGATCTTCTCATGGTGAGAAGATATGTCAGTATTCTATATCAGTAGAGTACATTCCCCAAGAGACTGGTACAAGGCCCTAACAGTGAAGGTACATCCCCTAGCAGAGTGGTATGAAGCACTAACAGTTAAGGTACATCCCCTAGCAGGGTGGAATGAAGCACTAACAGTTAGGGTATATCCCCTAGCAGAGTTGTATGAAGCACTAACAGTTAAGGTTCATCCGCTACCGTACTTTGTACTCAGGTGAACGATTCCGGTATGGCCATTGTTTCTTTGTAAGGGAATTCGCCGCTATGGCCTTTGTCTTTTACTACCCTGTTGGGAAATACACGCTATTGCCATTGCCTTTTACTGCCCTGTTGGGAAATACATGCTATTGCCATTGCCTTTTACTGCCCTTTTGGGAAATACATGCTATGGTCATTGTCTTTTACTGCCCTGTTGGGAAATACATGCTATGGCCTTTGTCTTTTACTGCCCTGTTGGGAAATACACGCTATGGCCATTGTCTTTTACTACCCTGTTGAGAAATACACGCTATTGCCATTGCCTTTTACTGCCCTGTTGGGAAATACATGCTATGGTCCTTGTCTTTTACTGCCCTGTTGGGAAATACACGCTATGGCCATTGTCTTTTACTGCCCTGTTGGGAAATACACGCTATGGCCATTGTCTTTTACTGCCCTATTGGGAAATACATGCTATGGCCATTGTCTTTTACTGCCCTGTTGGGAAATACACGCTATTGCCATTGCCTTTTACTGCCCTGTTGGGAAATACACGCTATGGCCATTGTCTTTTACTGCCCTGTTGGGAAATACACGCTATGGCCATTGTCTTTTACTACCCTGTTGGGAAATACACGCTATTGCCATTGCCTTTTACTGCCCTTTTGGGAAATACATGCTATGGTCATTGTCTTTTACTGCCCTGTTGGGAAATACATGCTATGGCCTTTGTCTTTTACTGCCCTGTTGGGAAATACACGCTATGGCCATTGTCTTTTACTACCCTGTTGAGAAATACACGCTATTGCCATTGCCTTTTACTGCCCTGTTGGGAAATACATGCTATGGTCCTTGTCTTTTACTGCCCTGTTGGGAAATACACGCTATGGCCATTGTCTTTTACTGCCCTGTTGGGAAATACACGCTATGGCCATTGTCTTTTACTGCCCTATTGGGAAATACATGCTATGGCCATTGTCTTTTACTGCCCTGTTGGGAAATACACGCTATTGCCATTGCCTTTTACTGCCCTGTTGGGAAATACACGCTATGGCCATTGTCTTTTACTGCCCTGTTGGGAAATACACGCTATGGCCATTGTCTTTTACTGCCCTGTTGGGAAATACACGCTATGGCCATTGTCTTTTACTGCCCTGTTGGGAAATACACGCTATGGCCATTGTCTTTTACTGCCCTGTTGAGAAATACACGCTATTGCCATTGCCTTTTACTGCCCTGTTGGGAAATACATGCTATGGTCCTTGTCTTTTACTGCCCTGTTGGGAAATACACGCTATGGCCATTGTCTTTTACTGCCCTGTTGGGAAATACACGCTATGGCCATTGTCTTTTACTGCCCTATTGGGAAATACATGCTATGGCCATTGTCTTTTACTGCCCTGTTGGGAAATACACGCTATTGCCATTGCCTTTTACTGCCCTGTTGGGAAATACACGCTATGGCCATTGTCTTTTACTGCCCTGTTGGGAAATACACGCTATGGCCATTGTCTTTTACTACCCTGTTGGGAAATACACGCTATTGCCATTGCCTTTTACTGCCCTTTTGGGAAATACATGCTATGGTCATTGTCTTTTACTGCCCTGTTGGGAAATACATGCTATGGCCTTTGTCTTTTACTGCCCTGTTGGGAAATACACGCTATGGCCATTGTCTTTTACTACCCTGTTGAGAAATACACGCTATTGCCATTGCCTTTTACTGCCCTGTTGGGAAATACATGCTATGGTCCTTGTCTTTTACTGCCCTGTTGGGAAATACACGCTATGGCCATTGTCTTTTACTGCCCTGTTGGGAAATACACGCTATGGCCATTGTCTTTTACTGCCCTATTGGGAAATACATGCTATGGCCATTGTCTTTTACTGCCCTGTTGGGAAATACACGCTATTGCCATTGCCTTTTACTGCCCTGTTGGGAAATACACGCTATGGCCATTGTCTTTTACTGCCCTGTTGGGAAATACACGCTATGGCCATTGTCTTTTACTGCCCTGTTGGGAAATACACGCTATGGCCATTGTCTTTTACTGCCCTGTTGGGAAATACACGCTATGGCCATTGTCTTTTACTACCCTGTTGAGAAATACACGCTATTGCCATTGCCTTTTACTGCCCTGTTGGGAAATACATGCTATGGTCCTTGTCTTTTACTGCCCTGTTGGGAAATACACGCTATGGCCATTGTCTTTTACTGCCCTGTTGGGAAATACACGCTATGGCCATTGTCTTTTACTGCCCTATTGGGAAATACATGCTATGGCCATTGTCTTTTACTGCCCTGTTGGGAAATACACGCTATTGCCATTGCCTTTTACTGCCCTGTTGGGAAATACACGCTATGGCCATTGTCTTTTACTGCCCTGTTGGGAAATACACGCTATGGCCATTGTCTTTTACTACCCTGTTGGGAAATACACGCTATTGCCATTGCCTTTTACTGCCCTTTTGGGAAATACATGCTATGGTCATTGTCTTTTACTGCCCTGTTGGGAAATACATGCTATGGCCTTTGTCTTTTACTGCCCTGTTGGGAAATACACGCTATGGCCATTGTCTTTTACTACCCTGTTGAGAAATACACGCTATTGCCATTGCCTTTTACTGCCCTGTTGGGAAATACATGCTATGGTCCTTGTCTTTTACTGCCCTGTTGGGAAATACACGCTATGGCCATTGTCTTTTACTGCCCTGTTGGGAAATACACGCTATGGCCATTGTCTTTTACTGCCCTATTGGGAAATACATGCTATGGCCATTGTCTTTTACTGCCCTGTTGGGAAATACACGCTATTGCCATTGCCTTTTACTGCCCTGTTGGGAAATACACGCTATGGCCATTGTCTTTTACTGCCCTGTTGGGAAATACACGCTATGGCCATTGTCTTTTACTGCCCTGTTGGGAAATACACGCTATGGCCATTGTCTTTTACTGCCCTGTTGGGAAATACACCACTATGGCCATTGTTTTTCACTCCCCATTGGTACAAACAGGTTTGGATATATCGAGTTACAATAGTGCATTGATATGAGCGTCCCCACTTATACACACATTAGTGATTTTCTACAAATTAATAAATATTCCCTCATTTTGCGTTTTAGAGGTGGGCTTCTACACTCTACTGTGCCGAAACATCACGTCATCGACGGCATCACACTTCATCAAGTCAGCTGATGAAAATTTTCAGCTTCTTTTTGGACAGTTACAATCGCGAGGCTACCTCACTTCGTTTAGGCCCATGTACCATGCAAAGAGAATGTGTAAAAACTCGGAAAAATCTACCCATGGGGTTTGTGTGTTCTTGCGTCGTTTAAAGTTGTTTAAAGAACTGAAAAGAGACTTAGAGTTGCTGTCGGTTATACCATCTCCAACCGGTACGGATGCCGAAAACAATTTAATCCAGTACACTTACCGCCGTCTCATGACACTACACCCTCAGATTGAACAGTTCTGTGACATCCCAAACTTCCTGAACGATTTCTACAAGTATCTGCCAGATGTTAAGAGAATACATGATACCAAATACCAACGTGTAGTGGAGCGAATCTTCTCAGGAAGTCTGAAACTTGGTGTTCTGCATTCAGAAATTAACGAAGTTTGTGGTCCGGATAAAGAGGGACCCCACTGTCTCTTGAGAGACGTTTTGCAATTGATAGAACGTGCGAAGAAGTTTAATTTACATCGGGATAGGATAGGGCGATGGAAAAACGAAGATGTTCATAATTATTTCAACGCTCTAACATTCAGTTCAATCCTACTCAAGTGGAAATACCATGATCGAGTCAAAGCCATCCAGCCCCACAACACCACTGATCAACAAGCAGTCGTCACTAAGATCATTAGAGCAATAGCAATGTACATTGATGAGGGCGCAGACGAGAAGTTGGAGATTCTGATGTCGATGTTTCCATACTTCAACACAGACAAGATATGTAACAGTGGGAAGATGTGTTTGTTCTGGAGGGTAGTCGACCAGACCAGAATCTACGTAAAGACGCGTAAAGAGAAATCAGGTAATGGCGTCAAAGTGCGTTTGCTGAACACTGACATTGATCTTCGAGAGTTCCTGAGACAGAAGCAAATGGAGAGGGTTCTCCAGTTGCTAAGCGACCAAGAGTATAACCTTGTGGCAGTTGCAGACGACTTAAAGAATGAATTCAGCAAAGTCATCAACCAGCGATTTTATGAGCTCAAAACATACTTTAAAAAGATTCATAGTTTTAGTGCTGCAAAAGCTAAGGCCGACATGATAGTTTTTCATCAGCTAAACAACCTCACAAAGTCAGTTAGAGAACTAGCACCTGACATAGACACAGACGTCGCTATAATACTCGGGTTTGTGATGACCTCTGCTGCCCTAGAATTGACGGAGAAATCTATCAATTTCGGCGTGGTTCTCGCTGAAAGCTGCAATCCATTGAAGGCAGCGACCGATTCTTCAGTGTCTGATATCATGGACGCGATGGCTGAGTTGGCTAACGCCTTAGCAACGGTAGGTAAGGCGATCAGGCTGGTTACGGCCATAAAAGCACTCAGGGATCACATCAGCTACGTCAGAAAAGGTTTTGCCAAGAATCAAGATTTTATTAACGATATGAAAACCATTATGGAGAAAGTAACTCAGAACAAGACGGGAGACGACTTTGAGGATGCTAAGGACAGGTTTTTGGAAAAGTATAACGACTATGTGCCTGCAGTGACTAAACCTGACATCACTGAAATGGGCGTTTACTTCACGAAGGTTGTTCAAGAAGCATGTAGTGTTATCGATGGGACCTCTACTTCTTTAGCCGCAGCTCCAAAGGCATTCATTGGCTCAAGTGGTCTGTGCATTACAACCGAAGTGAAAATAGGAAAGTTAGTATCGACACTTGAAAGTATCTATGACAAACAGTATGAAATGGTCGAAGTGTTAGCCCAAAACGTCCAGGCTCAAGTCGCCATGAAGGCAGCTGACGGCATTGTTGCTGACTTCGATTCCTTAGCAGGAAGTGATGGTCAAGATGAGGATGTCTTGGAGGGCCTCCGCCAGGTGGCGGGGATGTCATACGTGTGCTACAGAATCATGGTTCTCCAGGTGATAAGAATGTATTGTGACGAGCTGGAGTACAAGGCAGGGGGTGTTCGGCCCCATGTGTGTAAAGACGCAGGAACGGACATTTCAACTCTATTGGCATACAAAGTACCACCTTGTTCGTCAAGAGGACTTGAGTTCCAGACAGTTTCTGGAAGGAAAACAAGCCGATGGGACACTGCATTCATGAATATTTCAAAACTGTATTCAGGTGAAGAGATAAGATTTAAGATTCCAAACAGCAGGTGGTTGTATAAGGCAGGGTGGATTACCAGGGCGGATCTGAAGGCTGTGATCTATGTGTCTGGTTTTGAAGTATACCTGCCGTCTGAGGTCCCGTACCGTCGGGACATCCGCGTCACTGTGAAAATGGAGGGTGAGAACGAGCTGGTCCCGGGAGACACGAGGTATAACATCAACCCATCGCGACCAATGGTGTTTGAGTACAAGGTTGGGCATGGACTGAACTGTCGACAGCACCGAGGCTATGACAACCCGTACACCACCTGCCCCAACAACAAAATTCCCGATGTGTGCCCCAAAACCGAATACTCCTGTTTTCTAGATGGAGGAGATAGGGTCCTGCATCCATCAATATTCGCAAGCTTCAGTGTGCGTATAAACGGGTATGAGGACCTCCCAGTGCCGAGACCGTCCACACCAGTACCTGTCAAAGTAGCTGTGCGCACCTGCGTTTTTATTCCGTCAAGGACTGATCAGCAGTTCATCGATAAGTTCAGATACCAGGGACGGAAGAGACTGGCAAGCACCTGTTGTCCACCAGAACAGTTCTGGTCAGGGCGTCATATGGCTTGTCGCAAATGTCCTACGAACTCAACAGTGGCGCTTCGGGGGTATTACTGTGAGAAGCAAGACGATTAGAAAAACAGGTCCAACCAACATCTGACGAGATGGCCCCTGATAACGAAATGTACTGTGAGTAAGATGACATCGTCCGCAAGGTTATTGCAGACAGCAACGTCTGTGAATGTGAGACTACCTACCTCGGTGAATGCTGGCTTAGCCGACTGATATATCGCATATATCTCCACAGCTGCTGCTTTCTTTAGAAGGTCAGATGGTTGAAGAAGTGAATCATAAACAGGGCTTACATTCCACTGTGACATGCTGGTATGCATAAACAAACACAATTTGTCAACATGTTCATCTACGTTTGTAATAAACTATTAGCATAGTGCACTACAAAAAACCCTTAATTTACGACCAAGAGAACCGAACGGTTTTGGTTCGGTGGATTAACTATTGTATTTTATAAATATTGTAATTCGAAAACATAATGTTTTATTAAATGTGATGTTATACCTGTACAACACTGTCACGTCATGTCGGTATTCCGTCTATTTATTTGAACATTTATTAGATCTGTTAGGCCCAATCTTGCGACAAACATGGGTTCCTGAAGTGCGATTCTAACCCGGACATTCACGGATACAGCAGTCAAAGCGTATCCGGTAGGTTTATGCTGTAAATCGTCACGCGTCTCTCGTGCAGCTTGGGTAGTATCCTCACAAGAGAGCCATGAAAGATAATTGAGTGCTTGCCTTTCCTCTTGCTAACTTGACACAGTTGCATGTACCAGCCAGATGAGGCGGAGCTCATGAATAATGGTGAAAATTCCCCGAACTATCCATTAATCGGTTTGGTGTGTTTTTTATTTAACGTCGTGCTCAGTAGGATGCTAGCTATACGGCGGCAGTCTGTACGGAATCGAATCTGTTAAAACAACCCAGTGAACATCATCATGAACATCCATCTACACATGTAGCATTCGACGTAAGTCACCTCTTACGGCAATCATGGGATGCTGAAGATCCATTCTAAACGTGATCTTCAAGGGAAAATTGGGTAGTGATGGCGTTATTGCTTGGAACATTCGTCCAAATGATGAGCGGCGGTACATTACAAAAGTGTTCGCTTGGGACGCCGAAAACTTGTGTTCTATTACCCACATGGGTACAATGTGTGAACCCCCACTCCCTCATCGTGATGTTGCTGGAATGTTGCTAAAAGCAATAACTCATCTAGTACATTCAATTAGCCCCGTCAAGAGGGGCGGTAGGGTAGCCTAGTGGTCAAAGCGTTCACTCGTCACGCCGAAGACCTGTGTTCGATTCCCCACATGGTCACACTGTGTGAAGGCCATTTCTGGTGTCCCCACCATGATATTGCGGGAATATGGCTAAATACGGCGTAAAACTAAACTCGCTCACCTGTGAAGAATTGGTGATCCCTTCGGGTACAAACTACCAAAGTCATTGAAGCGCCTTGTAAATATCAACAAATGGTGTGCAAGCATGGTGATGGCACTCTTGACTGACAATACAAACAGTGTTGTTTTAAGTCAAGAATGGCATGCACCTTTATTTACCACTGTTCATCTGCTGATCTGCGTCTTTTGTCTGTCGTGTAATAGGTAAAATAACTTCTGTGGTTTCATGATTAATGTGTCAACTTACACACCGGTATTCAACTACCATGGTATATAATTCGAAAGCATGTTTGTGACATAATTCACAAATCTACTCATACTTAAAGCAAGTTTGGAAGGAAGGGTAGCACAGTGGTTAGAGTGTTCGCTCGTCATGCCGATGACCTGCGATCTGTTTCCTCCATGGGATCAATATGTAAAGCCTTTGTCTTGTGTTCTCCGTCTTGATATCGCTGGAATATTGTGTAAAGTGGAAAAAAGTAATACCCATTCTCACATAACAGCTGACTTTACTGTCAGCTTCAGGCAGTTAGTAAGATGGGTTTAACGCCTACGTGGCAGCATTGCAGTTGTGTCACAGAATGTCAGCTAAAAGTGGTACGAAAGCCAGAAGTGATGTAGTCTCAGACTGTTTTCCCATTTGGTGAAATGAGCATGTAAGATATGTAACAAACTTTGAAACATGATCAGGACGAACCGGGATTCGAACCCTCGATCATGTAATTCTGAAATATCCAAAGGACGTAACTCCGCACAGCGAATTGCAGCGTCTTACACGCCTGTTCTACTTACCAACTGGACACAGGTGCATGTGTCAGCCGGATGAGGCGCAGCCCATGAATAATGGTTAAATTTAACTAATCTAAACAGGGAAAAAAGCACAAACATATATCCTGTATACTAATTCAGTAAGCATGTGGGCTGAATTCAACACCTTTGAACAGTTTATAGTTATATCAGGACGGGTCCACTGACAAGGTATTTAAATGTGTGTCTTCAGAAGGAACGCTATGTGTACAGGAGGATAGATGTTATCAGACAATTGTATCTGGAACATACATGGAAACTATTCAATACACGAGACTGCATTTGCATTAGAGCTTCCGGCTGCTGACGCTACCTGTACACATCAATAGCGATATGGGCTCATTTCCGTGCATTGTCGTGAATAGCAGTGAAATCAGAGTACAGACTACCGCTTTGTATCAGACTCGATCTTCGACACAAAGAGGAAATGCCACAGACATGAAAATAAGTCGGAATTAATAAGCGTGAAGCGTTTTTACGTGGAATGCAATGATTGCAGGTAGATATAGGGCGTGTTGTACAGGTATATGCTGCGTTATGAGTCACGAGAGGGTAGCAGGTGCAATGTGCTGTATAAAATGCAAAACATTTGATATACGTGGCCATGTTGTGGTGATACCTGGCCTTCGACTCGGACAGATACCTTAACACAAGGGACTGTCTGAGATGACGGTAACTCTACGGGTGGCATTATTTCATTAGGGGTAATGGGTTTACATCCTTAAAAGAAGTCGGGAATCGAGCATGATCCTTCAAAATGCCGAACAAGTGTTGACTTGGGTACCCATCCGCCCAGTGTGCGAAGTTATGAGATATGTTAGTTACAAGTTGTGAGATAGATTAATTTGAGAACTGACAGCAATGATAACTTAAATTTGGTTCTTGTGCAACGCTGGCGTGGCCCGTACTCCATCATTTCAGATTTGAAGGTAAAGGAGTGGAGGGTAGGATGTTACTGAAGGTGGGGGTGGAGGATAGGATGTTACTGAAGGTGGGGGTGGAGGGTAGGATGTTACTGAAGGTGGAGGTGGAAGGTATGATGTTACTGAAGGTGGGAGGTGGATAGTAGGATGTTACTGAAGGTGGGGGTGGAGGGAAGGATGTTACTGAAGGTGGGGGTGAAGGGTATGATGTTACTGAAGGTGAGAGGTGGAAGGTATGATGTTACTGAAGGTGGGGGTGGTGGGTATGATATTACTGAAGGTGGGGGTGGAGGGTTGGGATGTTACTGAAGGTGGGGGTTGAGGGTAGGGTGTTACTGAAGGTGGGGGTGGAGGGTAGAATGTTACTGAAGGTGGGGGTTGAGGATAGGATGTTACTGAAGGTGGGGGTGGAGGTTAGGATGTTACTGAAGGTGGGGGTGGAGGTTAGGATGTTACTGAAGGTGAGGGGTGGAAGGTATGATGTTACTGAAGGTGGGGGTGGAGGTTAGGATGTTACTGAAGGTGGGGGTGGAGGGTTGGGATGTTACTGAAGGTGGGGGTGAAGGGTAGGATGTTACTGAAGGTGGGGGTGGAGGGTTGGGATGTTACTGAAGGTGGGGGTGGAGGGTTGGGATGTTACTGAAGGTGGAGGTGGAGGGTACGATGTTACTGAAGGTGGGGGTGGAAGGTATGATGTTACTGAAGGTGGGGGTTCAGGGTAGGATGTTACTGAAGGTGGGGGTGGAGGGTAGGATGCTACTGAAGGCGGGGGAGGAGGGTAGGATGCTACTGAAGGTGGAGGTGGTGGGTATGATGCTACTGAAGGGGGAGGTGGAAGGTATGATGTTACTGAAGGTGGGGGAGGAGGATATGATGTTACTGAAGGTGGGAGTGGAGGGTATGATGTTCCTGAATGTGGAGGTGGAAGGTATGATGTTACTGAAGGTGGGGGAGGAGGATATGATGTTACTGAAGGTGGGGGAGGAGGGTAGGATGCTATTGAATGTGGAGGTGGTGGGTATGATGTTACTGAAGGTGGAGGTGGAAGGTATGATGTTACTGAAGGTGGGGGAGGAGGGTAGGATGCTACTGAAGGTGGAGGTGGAAGGTATGATGTTACTGAAGGTGGGGGAGGAGGGTAGGATGCGACTGAATGTGGAGGTGGTGGGTATGATGTTACTGAAGGTGGAGGTGGAAGGTATGATGTTACTGAAGGTGGGAGAGGAGGATATGATGTTACTAAAGGTGGAGGGTATGATGTTACTGAAGGTGGGGGTGGAGGGTTGGGATGTTACTGAAGGTGGGGGTTGAGGGTAGGATCTTACTGAAGGTGGGGCTGGAGGGTAGAATGTTACTGAAGGTGGGGGTTGAGGATAGGATGTTACCGAAGGTGGGGGTGGAGGTTAGGATGTTACTGAAGGTGGGGGTGGAGGGTATGATGTTGCTGAAGGTGAGGGGTGGAAGGTATGATGTTACGTAAGGTGGGGGTGGAGGTTAGGATGTTACTGAAGGTGGGGCTGGAGGGTAGAATGTTACTGAAGGTGGGGGTTGAGGATAGGATGTTACTGAAGGTGGGGGTGGAGGTTAGGATGTTACTGAAGGTGGGGGTGGAGGGAAGGATGTTACTGAAGGTGGGGGTGGAGGGTAGGATGTTACTGAAGGTGGGGGTGGAGGGTATGATGTTACTGAAGGTAGGGGTTGAGGATAGGATGTTACTGAAGGTGGGGGTGGAGGGTACGATGTTACTGAAGGTGAGGGTGGAAGGTATGATGTTACTGAAGGTGGGGGTGGAGGGTAGGATGTTACTGAAGGTGGGGGTTGAGGGTAGGATGTTACTGAAGGTGGGGGTGGAGGATAGGATGTTACTGAAGGTGTGGGTGGAGGTTAGGATGTTACTGAAGGTGGGGGTGGAGGGTATGATGTTACTGAAGGCGGGGGTGGAGGGTAGGATGTTACTGAACGTGGGGGAGGAGGGTAGGATGCTACTGAAGGTGGTGGTGGTGGGTATGATGTTACTGAAGGTGGAGGTGGAAGGTATGATGTTACTCAAGGTGGGGGAGGAGGATATGATGTTACTGAAGGTGGGAGTGGAGGGTATGATGTTCCTGAATGTGGAGGTGGAAGGTATGATGTTACTGAAGGTGGGAGAGGAGGGTAGGATGTTACTGAAGATGGGGGAGGAGGGTAGGATGCTACTGAATGTGGAGGTGGTGGGTATGATGCTACTGAAGGTGGAGGTGGAAGGTATGATGTTACTGAAGGTGGAGGTGGAAGGTATGATGTTACTGAAGATGGAGGTGGTGGGTATGATGTTGCTGAAGGTGGAGGTGGAAGGTATGATGTTACTGAAGGTGGAGGTGGAAGGTATGATGTTACTGAAGGTGGAGGTGGAAGGTATGATGTTACTGAAGGTGGGGGTGGAAGGTATGATGTTACTGAAAGTGGAGGTGGAAGGTATGATGTTACTGAAGGTGGAGGTGGAAGGTATGATGTTACTGAAGGTGGAGGTGGAAGGTATGATGTTACTGAAGGTGGAGGTGGAAGGTATGATGTTACTGAAGGTGGGGAAGGAGGGTATGATGTTATTGAATGTGGAGGTGGAAGGGTATGATGTTACGTAAGGTGGGGTTGGTGGGTAGTGTGTTACTGAAGGTTCGGGGTGGATGGTATGATGTTACTGAAGGTGGAGGTGGAAGGTAGGATGTTACTGAAGGTGGAGGTGGAAGGTAGGATGTTACTGAAGGTGGGGGAGGAGGGTAGGATGTTACTGAAGGTGGGGGTGGAGGGTAGAATGTTACTGAAGGTGGGGGTGGAGGGTAGGATGTTAATGAAGGTGGGGGTGGGGGGTATGATGTTACTGAATGTGGAGGTGGAGGGTATGATGTTACTGAAGGTCGGGGTGGAGGGTAAGCTGTTACTGAATGTGGGGGTGGAGGGTATGATGTTAATGAAGGTCAGGGTGGAGGGTAAGCTGTTGCTGAATGTGGAGGTGGAGGGAAGCTGTTACTGAAGGTTCGGGGTGGAGGGTGTGATGTTACTGAAGATGGAGGTGGAAGGTAGGATGTTACTGCAGGTGGAGGTGGAGTGTAGGATGTTACAGAATGTGGGGATGGAAGGTAGGATGTTACTGAAGGTGGAACGTAGGATGTTACTGAAGGTGGAGGTGGAACGTAGGATGTTACTGAAAGTGATGATGGAGGGTAGGATGTTACTGAACGTGGGTTTGTTACTGGAGGGTCGGGGTGGAGGGTATGATGTTAATGAAGGGTCGGGGTGGAAGTTAGGATGTTACTGAAGGGTCTTGGTTGAGGGTAGGGGTGTTACTGAAGGGTCGGGGTGGAGGGTAGCATGTTACTGAAGGGTCGGGATGGAGGGTAGGATATTACTGAAGGTGGAGGTGGAAGGTAGGATGTTAGTGGAAGGTGGAGGTGGAGGGTAGGATGTTACTGAATGTGGGGGTGGAGGGTATGATGTTAATGAAGGTCAGGGTGGAGGGTAAGCTGTTGCTGAATGTGGAGGTGGAGGGAAGCTGTTACTGAAGGTTCGGGGTGGAGGGTGTGATGTTACTGAAGATGGAGGTGGAAGGTAGGATGTTTCTGCAGGTGGAGGTGGAGTGTAGGATGTTACAGAATGTGGGGATGGAAGGTAGGATGTTACTGAAGGTGGAACGTAGGATGTTACTGAAGGTGGAGGTGGAACGTAGGATGTTACTGAAAGTGATGATGGAGGGTAGGATGTTACTGAACGTGGGTTTGTTACTGGAGGGTCGGGGTGGAGGGTATGATGTTAATGAAGGGTCGGGGTGGAAGTTAGGATGTTACTGAAGGGTCTTGGTTGAGGGTAGGGGTGTTACTGAAGGGTCGGGGTGGAGGGTAGCATGTTACTGAAGGGTCGGGATGGAGGGTAGGATATTACTGAAGGTGGAGGTGGAAGGTAGGATGTTAGTGGAAGGTGGAGGTGGAGGGTAGGATGTTACTGAAGGGTCGGGGTGGAGGGTAGGATGTTACTGGAGGATCGGGGTGGAGGGTAGGATGTTACTGAACGTGGGGGTGTTACTGGAGGGTCGGGGTGGAGGGTAGGATGTTACTGAAGGGTCGGGGTGGGAGGTAGGATGTTACTGAAGGGTCGGGGTGGAGGGTAGCATGTTACTGAAAGGTCGGGGTGGAGGGTAGGATGTGGCTGAAGGGTCGGGGTGGAGGGTATAATGTTACTGAAAGGTCGGGGTGGAGGTTAGGATTTTACCGGAGGGTCGTACTGGAGGGTAGGATGTTACTAAAGGTTCGGAGTGCAGGGTAGGTTGTGGCTGAAGCGTCGGGGTGGAGGGTAGGGTGTTACTGAAAGGTCGGGGTGGAGGGTAGGATGTTACTGGATGGTCGGGGTGGAGGGTAGGATGTTACTGAAGGTTCGATGTGGAGGATAGGATGTTACTGAAGGGTCGGGGTGGAGGGTAGGATGTTACTGAAGGGTCGGGGTGGAGGGTAGGATGTTACTGGAGGATCGGGGTGGAGGGTAGGATGTTACTGAAGGGTCGGGGGGGGAGGTGGTGTTGGTGTTGGTGGGGGTGGAGGGTAGGATGTTACTGAAGGGTCGGGGTGGAGGGTAGGATGTTACTGCATGGTCGGGGAGGTGGGGGTGGAATGTGGGATGTTACTGAAGGGTCGGGGTGGAGGGTAGGATGTTACTGAAGTGTCGGGGGGGAGGTGGTGGTGGTGTTGGTGGGGGTGGAGGGTAGGATGTTACTGGAGGATCGGGGTGGAGGGTAGGATGTTACCGGATGGTCGGGGTGGAGGGTAGGATGTTACTGAAGGTTCGATGTGGAGGATAGGATGTTACTGAAGGGTCGGGGTGGAGGGTAGGATGTTACTGAAGGGTCGGGGTGGAGGGTAGGATGTTACTGGAGGATCGGGGGGAGGGTAGGATGTTACTGAAGGGTCGGGGGGAGGTGGTGGTGGTGTTGGTGGGGGTGGAGGGTAGGATGTTACTGAAGGCTCAGGGTGGAGGGTAGGATGTTACTGAAGGGTCAGGGAGGTGGGGGTGGAATGTGGGATGTTACTGAAGGTGGTTAGGTGGTGGTGGTGGGATGAAGAAGTGACACACAAGAACTGATTATAAATGGTTGACAGAAGTGTTGGATGTAAATGGTTGAGAGCATAGCTGGTTATAAATGGTTGACAGGATTGTGGAGTTAAATTAATGGTTGGGGGGATAGATGACTTAACTGGTTGAGAACATATTTGGTTTTAAAATGTTGACACAATAGTTGGCTGTAGATAGTTTACGGGATAGTTGAACGTAAATGGTTGATAGTTGATAGTTGGTTTTAATGGTTGACAGGATATTTGGCTTAAATGGTTGACAGGACAGGTTGCAACATGGCATTTCGCATTTTGGAACTGTTGTACAGTTGTACAGTGGCAGTGTGTTATTGTGGCTCTAAGGCAGTATGGTACTGTACACCATCGCGTTCTGGCTGAAGGTACCGTTTCAGGATCGTCACTTGGAGTCGACAACAGGAAGCATCTCTCATCAAGGTTACCGATGATTTAAAGATAATTCTTCAGCGAGTTTACGGCATGACGAGACGCCATGCGTACATATCGGACATGTCACCTCTCTACAGTGTAATTATAAATAATACTATATTTAAACATGGTAATTTCATCCAATATGTTACAGGTTGCCACACGTTGACAAAACACGTCAGACGTGTTTTCTGTCTTGTTGCTGTCTTAACATTAGGTTTACTTAAAAACACATTTAACCAAAACATGTTTCAGCATGCACGGGCATTAACTTCAATCAGCTGCACATTTTGCACACTTGGCATCATTGCAGCGGCATAAGAAATAAGAGACAGAAAAGCTTCCTGAAGACATACCATCATACGATGAATGTGAGTGGCGTCATGAGCCTACGTGTATCAAGGCTTCAGGTCTGTAACATGAACTACTTCTACTTATTATGGTGGTCTAAAAAGTTAACAGAACACAAAACAGAATAATACCTATTTGGAACGTGCCATACAACGTCATTTGGCTTAAAGCTGACGGATACGACTCAACTGGTTCATTGATTAATTCGCAGGACAGGGATTGGTGTGTCCATGTACATGGTTATTCATTGTGTTCTTCGTCGCAGCCAGTTGTAGACCATGTTGTAAGTGTACCCATGGGGAATCGAACCCCGACCCTTGGTGAGACGCTCGGACGCATTATCAACTCGGCTGACACAAAGCGATCTCAGCGCTAATGTGATGGTAACTCCTATGCCAGGAAATAGACAGGCGTAGCCCCATGGTTGTTTTGTATAACGGCACCAAGGAATACATGAACATTGAGACTACCTAATCCAAAGAACAGTTTACACCAACGCAGTGATCGAAAATAGGGTTTAGAAAACAATTTTATTCGTCACTACGCCACATCTTGCTTGACCTCATCCAGTAAAATACCACATACAGGCCTTTCGTTTAGACACTGGACTCTATAGACAATGCAGGCATAGTATTTTAAGGAAGCTCAATGTGCCACGTTGCTCACTTGATCTCTGTAGTGACACAACCAAATCCCATGAGCTGTTTCAGATTCTGCTATGACAAGTTGCTGTCACAACAGGAACAGAACTTACATACGAAGGGCTAAGTTGGAATTTTAACAGCACTGTTCACCTTACGGAGTCGGAAAGGCTATTTGGTGGTGATATGTTCGAGGTAGCGTTAGTTAACCACGGCCTATGATCTTCACCTTCACCTGAAACATGAACACACCGAAAGGGCATGTGTATGTTCATAACAATTTCTTCATTGATGCAGCCTGCCATACAGACCCTGGAGCAAATACACCCAAACGGCCACTGGGCAAGTCTAGAAAATATGGCAAGTCTAGATTTCCACAGCTTCAAAGCAGAAGGCCGCGGGGCGCCTTCATCTAAAGACATTCTGTAAAATATGTTCATTCCAGAGACTAACCGTTAGTTTATAATTGATACCGAAACATAATTTGTATTAAGTTTACAGAATTGCAATGAACTCATACAGTTCATTCGGTGCATCTGTGTATGCAGATGTCATACAGGCACGCCTGTAGTGGTCTGGAACCCATTTCCATCTGTTTCTAAGAAGCTTCGTGTAGTTACAATAAATACATCTCAAATGCACATTGTACAGATTTAGACAATTTTGTCAGAAGGTTCCACTACACTTATTTACCACATCTGATCGCCGAAACATGTGGCAGTTGTGAATGGTAGATGTAAGAATTCAATTTAGTTTTAAATGTGTGTCCATCTAGCAATTAAAACTGAAGCCAATTTTCAACAGGTGGTGAAATCTTTCTTAAGACGGAGACTTATACTGAATGAGCATGAATTTTTAAAATAATCAACAATTGGTGCGGAAAAGAGTCTGGAGCGTGGAGCTACCTGTACTCGGAAAAGGATCGGTTAAGCTTGTCACACTATGGCTTAATAATGGCGTTGAGGCTACATTGTGCGTACATGGTTGGGGAAAGCCTGCTTATTTTTAAAACATATGGGCCTACTCTGGTAGTCTGTGCCAAAACATTTGCAATTATATGCAACCTGTAGACTTCTGTAGGCACCAGGTTGAGCTGCTGTAGCATCGGATATCCACACCGCGCATGCGCTAGCTGCGTCCGCGTACCATGGTTTTTTCTATATGAAAGTGATATAGACAGTAAATCATACCAAGCTGATACTATCATTTTCAAAGAAATATGAAGTAGATAATGTCGAAAGCTTGATAAATATGAAATCAGAATAAATTTCAAAGAATCTAATCGAGAAAGCTATTAGCAAATATGACAGAGGCCATGTGTGCTGGGCCACGTGCATTCTACCTGTACTGCACATGGTGCATGCGCTCTGGACCACCGGCGAAAAACAATGGTAGGTATGATCAAGTAACAAATTACAATACTGTGTTGGACCACCAGCGAGATGTTGTTTGTACTCGGGAGAAGATGTGCTGATGCACACCAGACCGAGAGTCTAGGACGTCTGCTCCACAACTGTTACATCACTAAACTGTACCCGTCAGTATGTAACATACACAAATTTCTGGCTGGATTGGTTTTCTCAAGGCTTGACATTCGGGCTCAAGGAATATAAACAAACATGGAGGCTACATCAACCCATGTCCCCTTCGTTACCATTGAACAACGTATATTGTATATCTCCTGGATACACATTAATACAACAGAAAAGATTGTACCTCTCCTGGATATACAGTGATACAACAGATAACATTGTACCTCTCCTGGATACAAATTGATAGACCCGGCAACATCGTACCTCTCATGGATATGCATTAATACAACAGATAACATTGTACTTCTCCTGGATATACATTAATACAACAGATAACATTTTACCTGTCCTGGATATATATGGATACATCAGGCAACATTGTACCCCTCCTGAATATACATTAATGCAACAGATAACATTATACCTCTTCTGGATAAACATTAATACAACAGATAACACTGTACCTCTCTTGGACATACATTGTTACAACAGATAACATTATACCTCTCCTGGATATACATTAATACAACAGATAACATTGTACCTCTCTTTGATAAACATCAATGCAACAGATAGCATTGTACCTTTCGTCGATACACATTCATTGCTTTATTTACATAAGCACAACGACATATCTCACTATTGAATGAGTCCCGATCTTAACCCTTTGGAGTATGTCTGGGACATGATTGGTCGTCGAGTGCAACAAAGGGACTTGCCTGTACAGAACATGGCCCAGTTGGTGCTTTACACGAGGGGTGAAGTAGACAGCCCCTTCAGAGGATCAGGAAGCTGACAGAGGGTATAAGGAGAGTGTTGGCTGTCGTAGGTGTCCCTTGGGGTATTGAATTTGAATCGTGCAAGACACGCAAAACGACATTTTGAATGCTTAAGATTTTCACGGGTAAAAGAATCTCACATTTTTGTATCGCGCAAACGGCGAGAAGTTTATGCACGTGTTGAAAAGACATGGCACTTGATGATGTCTTCTCTTCCATGAAAGGTTAAATGTTTAATGTCGAAGATGGATTGTTAAAGTAGTAAAGTGCGTGGTAAGATCCTTGATGAATGAACGAAACTCTTACCCCGCTTTAGGCAATGTTCCAATAATGCGATAGCGGGAACACTAGAAATGGGGAATCGAAAACAAGTCTTCTGCGACGTGTTGCAGTAAAGCTATATCCGCTACCCCACTCACCCTCTGACGAACATATGAGTGAGTGAGTTTAGTTTTATGCTGTTGTTAGTAATATTCCAGCAATATCATGGCGTCGGACACCAGAAATGGGCTTCACACAGTGTGCCCATGAGGGGAATCGAACCCGGGTCTTCGGCGTGACGAGCGGACGCTTAACCACTAGGCTACCCCACCGCCCCCATGATGAATATATGAACCAGTCACTGACTATGTGAATGGCTAAATGGCAGGTAACATATGCGATGTATTGAACAGGCAGCGTGGAGGTTACACAACACCAAATGGTTTTTTTCCCATAGACTTCTATAGCAACCTTATATTTTATATAGAAAAAAATATCTAGGCTATCAACAGCCATTCCATGTACACATGGGCACAGTCTGGCCTCTAAGCTACAATAAAACACAAATTCTGTCCAAAAACTTGTCCGGCGATTTTTCCCAGCACAGGAAGCGGAACACATCAACCCTTCATTCCGCACCAAATGTCACACACTTGAAAATATCGGTGCACACATAAGCATAAGTCATGGTGATCACAAATGACATCACTGAATACTTAAAAGTGTGGTCAGTTTTAATTACAGGATGGGTGTGCTTTTAAAACACATAAACATCTTACATTATTTCATTCAATCACAGCTGTCACAGGCCTCTGTCCGTTTGAGTTGTACGGTCCTCGCTCGGGGAGCATGTGATATTGATATAGTGTAGTGGAACCTGTACGGTTGATGATAGGGGATTATGGAGTGGAACGCCCTCAACGTTAGAGGCACCAGAACAGTTATACACAGAAACTAAATATCATATACACAGGTACATCAATTCCCTTCCCATAGAGGTCACTTGTCATGTCTTCCTAAGAACCTCTGTTCTAATACGGCCATATTTCCTGGTTCTCATAAATTCCCCTAGCGGCAAAGTATTGCAAAACGAATTATCTCCCTTCTTTCTATCTAATCAGAACACATGTTACATCGACTTAGAACCAACTTGACCAATCCAAGCAAATGTTAGGGACATGTTTATCCCTCCTCTGCCGGCGACTTGTGTTGATGTGACACACAATGGAGAAGCCATTGAATCGCCATTTCATGACTGGGTTCTGTCTAGAAGAAACATTTGCGCAGCTCGCATGGAAAGAAGTTTTAGTTTTTCAGAAGCATGTGGAAATTACCGAAGCCTTACCAAGTATTACTTCTGAAACAACGTCGCTGACTGCACAACTAAATCTGATTGCATCCGATCACTTATTTTGATATGACAGGTATCCTCTGTAGGAGGAGGATGGTGCACATCCTATCACGCACAGGCCAGCGCGCACGCACGCACTTTGAAACAGAATTATTTTCCATCTATGATCACCCGTTGATGTGTTCCTTTTCGACTGAGAAAACCTTATCGCTTCACAATTTAACATTCTTTAAATAATTATCACCGCCTTACAGCCAGTTGATTAAAATGCCTTGACATAATAGAAGAGTTAGCCTGACTTATTAGCAGTCGACACCCTCGTCTGCCCTTCTCACCGACATGATGCATGGGCCGGGGTCTGCATATGACGTCACAGAGCGTGTGCAGTGCGAGTGAGACGACGCAGACGGACAGTTGTAACCTACTGACATAGACGCAGGAATGTCGGCCCAGTCTACATTTCTTCAAGGTCACTGATCAAGGTCAGTTCTCGTTACAACAGAAATGAAGTTGGGTTCTGTCTGGTCTCAGCCCAGTGCCGTTCTACAGCCAATTGGGCTAAAAACTAAATATTTTAGTTACCTGAAATGAAATCTCTTTCATATGCTGGGAATCGTGTTTAGTCTGAGATGTTACAAGTGCTTTGTATGAAATTGGGTGAACAATTTGCCAGTTCTGGCGAGAACACGAGACAATTAGATTTGGAGCTGGGAGAAGCTGCTGGGGGATGTACGTGATAAGAGGAGGGAGGGGGAGGGGTGTCCGGGACGTCTGGCGTATTTCACAACTCCGGTGGCTGCGGATATGTTTCACATATTAATTGGATAGAATGGCGGATTTCAAATTGCGGCAAGGGACCTACCATTACATTTTCAAGATCGACGGAGGATGAGATGACTAAACTTATACAGATGGTCAATCATGAGGTTTTTGTTAAATATATAACCATCTGTTTCATATTGACCATCACCTGGCTACTCACTGGCTGTAGCTTGATTCCATGTTGACTGTAACTTGGCTACTGGCTGCAGCTTGGTTACATATTAACTGTAAGCTGCTTAGTAACTAGTGTAGCTTTGATATTCATTGACTGTGACCAGGCTACTGTTTGCAGCTTGGTTACATGTTGACTGTAAAGTATCTACTGGCTGACTGCAGCCTGGCTACGTAATGATTGTAGCCTCGTTACCGACTGTAGCTTGGTTACATATTGACAGTAATCTGGCTACTGGTTGACTGTAACCTGTTTACGCGTAGACTGTCACCTGGCTACTGACAGACAGTAACGTGGTTACATATTGACTATAACCAGGGTACTCACTGACAGGTGTTTGGTTAAATATTGACTGTAACCTGAATAAATGATGTAAGTTGGTTACATCTTCACTGTAACCTGGCTACTGGCTGACTGCAAGTGACTAACACGCACTCGGGGGTCCCCTCTTCCCCTCGGGCCAAGCCATCAGTACAGTGAACCCTGGTGGTACAAAAATCAACGCTAAATAAAATATTTTAATAATCCAAATCGTATTGGCCTAAGGCAATTTGAGCTTGAATTTACCACGGGAATACAATCTGGAATAGCGTGCGGGAGGCGCGATGGCATGGGGACGCGCGGGACATGCTGGGAGATGCAATTATTCTCGCGCCCTGTGACAACACCCCATCTACACTTATCATTTTATCACAAATTTAACTATATATAAAATTGCATATGTATGCAGAGAGCTGGTGTCATTGCGTCGGTCCTTTCATAAATGTCATATGGCGTGCGTGAAGAAGTAATTGAGTCATAGGGGATGAGGTGGTACGAGAACGAGTACGGCGGTTTATAAACAGGCAACCAGGTCACCAGTTCGCACCTCAAGGGAATCATATAGCGACTTTATTACCCATTATAAACTACAGATTGCTATCACTGCTCTACAGGTGTCGTCTGCACGGTCACGTGACACATGCGCGCTTCAGCAGACAGAGAGAAGTGTTTTCTTCTTTGAGGACATCTGCACACATTGACGATTATCCCTCAGTGAATGTACATATTTAGACCACCCATACAGAGGAAAATGTTTCTTATAACTCCTTAAATTTTACCTCTTAGATCTCGAACACAAGAGCTTATTGGTACCCATGACATCCTGGAAATGTACAATGTTAAGCGCGTCCTCTACAATACAGGGCGTAATTATAGTCATTGTGGTGATTCATCGTGGTGATGATGATGAGGTTGGCGGTACGTACCCGTAACAGTATCTTCCTGGCTCGTATTGTGGGTGGCCACCTAGCCACCCAGTAGCCATGAATCTGTTTTTCATCTACCCTTTTTTGAAATGTAGATTCATGAACTCTCCAAATTATTCACAGATGATATCTCGAATAAAAACGTGAACAGTTCATCCTTACAAGTTTAAGCTTTCGCATATTTATCTTTTCAAGACTCTTCAAACGTGTCCGCGATTTCCGTACCTCCACATTGAAGAGTTGAAGGAGAGATGTCTGCTGTAACTGAACTCTGAAGACAGTTATGTTTTTTCCCTGAAATCATATTCAACTCATTAAGACGTACTGTAATATATCCTGACACTTCAAAACGAACGCCGGGCGCTTTTCTTTATTCATATCACCCAATGTTACTTTCTTGTTAAAAACATATACACGTCCCTGGTCACTGGGGTCAGTTTAACCAATACTCAGTTTAATCTCCAGGGTTGATAGATGGAAAGTAAATCTGGCTCAAGAGAGAGATTTGTCCCACTATATATAGAAACCCACGTGCACGTGAAAAGACCAGCGACCAAAACAACATTTACGAACCTTGGTTACAGAAGTAGATTCAAACTTAACATGAACAAACACAGCTTTCAACGCTGATATAAATACTATTTAACTCACTGTAATATATTCAAAAATGCATCTAATTGTTATCTTGAAGTTAAACAAGAATGACAATGTCCGCCAGAATGACGTCACAAGTGCCATGCGGCCAAGCATTGTCCTCCTATCGTCTCCCATATATCCTCAAGGAGTGTGGGTAACAATGGGAGTGGGGGAGTATTGGGTTCACTATTGCACTCTCTGGGGAGCGTAAAGATCGACCAACACCTTCCTTTCAGCTGAAACCTCCACAGATACCGGTATCGGTGCTGAAATGTCGTTTCAGCGTGGACAGCGGCACCAACAGGTGGACGGTTGAAGCAGTACAACCAGAACTAGATGTGGGTTTAAGTAACCCGGTCACGTGGTATGGTACTCATCAAGTACTCATCGGTGTAACGAAGCACCGCTGACCCAAAAACCGACGTATGGTCGCTTATATGACCGCCAAATTGCGATCTCAGATGTTCATGCATGTTTCAGAAACACAGTTAAATATTCATTCGACGCACGTGTGATTTATCGACATGGGTTGACTAAACAGTTTGGAACGATTTCTAGGTTGATCACCACATGCACGTGTGCTACAAACACGTGCGTATTACTGGATACATGTGGAAGTATGCTTATATAGCGTAGTGACGCTTCAAAGTGGAGAATGTTGTTTTCAGGGCAAGTCACTAATCACCAAGGAGCATGACAACCGACACTGGAACTATAACTTCTGGTGCATCAAGCTGCCCCGGAGTAGTCAAGGATCAAGTTATTACAGCGAAGACTAGAAGTCTTGGTTAATCTTCACTCTTTCCTCCCTCGCTGAGAATTGGAGCAACGCCGCTTGCACTCTTTAAGTACCAACGTTGCACTTACATCGTACCTACGCTGTACCTATGTTGTACCCCGACTCCGGTTAACCTCTCGTGGAAAGTCGGGACCCGCCCTGTTTCCAGCATACTTGCACCGTGTTGATGATTTTCCTCCTGCATTCTTTAGATATTTCAGAGTTTTAGTTTCAACATTCGTTAATTCCCCCGTAATGTGTTTACGTTATAAAATGCCTGAGCGGAAACCTACCCCGACTTCTTAAAATCCTACCTTATTGGTAAATGCTAATTGATATGGAACAACTTCAGTTTATTTTATTTCTGTCAGACTGGAAAAGTCCTGGCCTGGCTGTATTTCAACACAGCGATATTGTCAGGAGTAGGCACTTGGATGGGCCAAGTATTGAAAACAAGCATCTAGAGTTAAAGCTAACCACCTGTTAGTAATAAACACTGTTACTGTTTCTTTCTTTGACATTTTGAAATTTGCCAGAAAAATGGAAACCATTATAGTGTTTATATTGATGAGCTAGTTCACATTGCCTTGTTTACGCAATCAGAGTAACGCCATTCCTCGCATACAATAAAATCTCTTGCTCCAATCCTTTTCTCTTTTGTGTTCTCTGCCTTACATAAACAGGTTTGTGTACGCTTGTCTATGACTGAACCACCATGATACTGTTGGCAGTGTACACATACTTCTGACATTACGTAAGTATCAATGTAGTACTGTTCACCAAACAGCAGAATTATTATATTTGTCTTGTGTTGAAGAAGCGTCGGAGAGTGCTGGTCAGTCAGTGCTCGGCTAATGAGTTTACTCACGTCGCGAGAATGGTTGCAAAAACAACTACTAGCTGACAGAAGTACACAACATTTGATGACGTCATCACATATACGTCACAAATGACAGGCCTATCCCGCATCTGTTCTTTTTCGAACGATTGAATGTTTTCAAAACAACACGATGAAAATCGTGCCAAGACAAATATTGCGTACCAGACAGACAGCAGCAAATTTATCAATCCCAACCCACTCTCCAGCTCTCCTCCCTCACGCCCGTCTACCAGATCTAGTAAGTGTATGAAGTCAGTTTAAGATGGCCATAATGAATTCTAGCACCATGGCCGAGGCAGAATCTCTGTATACCAGTGCCTATCACGGCAGCAGGGGAAGTGATAACTCCTAAGATATACTTGCGTGGAGAGGTGGGGACTAAATAGATACCATTATTTGGTGCAAGTACACAATGTTGAACAGAAGGAAGGGCAAGCAGCAAGCTTTTCTTTCCAGGAATTCCTCACTTTTTACAATGGTCGAAATTATTCATGATTTGGATTAAAAAAATACAGATACTTCCGGTTTCTAGAATCAAGTAATGCAGGGTGTATACGTCCGCTTTGAAATGCCGGAACTGAAGGAACGCTTTTTGAATGCTGACACATAAATCTTCCTCTTTAAACGCAAAAAATATATATGTATATACTGAAAAAGATTTTCTTTAAATATCCGTTTAGGTATGTGACTGTTTTATTACCAGCGCTGACACTAGTATGCGCTGTATCAAGATTAATCTGGCCACAGAACCATGTGTATGAGCATCAGCACCATCGCCCTTAACCTGCAACGGATCTCAGATGATTAAATGTATTATGTTTCGATTTTTATTTCACTTTTTATCATTTATTCCTGAGAGTGACGTAAGTCCGCAGATCATGGTACAAATCCACGTCCAGTTAGTATATGACACACTTGCTTTAGAACCTTTCCGCGCAACGATTTCAAGTTTGGTAGTCCGACTGTCTCAGCGTTGGTTCGTCACGTAGACTAACAGCTAGTCTCTGAAATGAATATATTTTACTGAAACAACGTTCATAGTGAAATAAAATGATATAATGAAATGGAGCCCTAAGACTTTCTTCATTTTCAGAAGCTATGGAAATCTAGACTTGATGCATTTTCTAGACTTGCGTGGGCTTTCTTGGATATATATACTTCAGGGTCTATACTACAGACTAGTTCGTCACGCTGTAGCGTGAGGTTCGATTCCCACACGAGTGTAACCTGAGAAACCCGTTTCTGGTGTCCCCCGCGGTTATATGGCTGGAATATTATCCAAAACGGCATACCAACTCGCGTACTTCATCACAAATATCAGCAATAAAGCTTTTAAGGCTAACCCAGTAGTAATTAGTCAGGACTTGCGACAACTTTGCTATGCGAAACGGGAATTCTGTTGACTTTATTCTAAGGTTGGTACCTAATCTTTAAAGCTATTGTATTTGTATGTGAAAGTATTGATAGGTGTTCGACAGACACAGTCACAGAGTCACCCTTGTGATGATATACATCGACATTGTAGCTTTAATATGTCCTGTCATTCACCGGGACATAAGTGACAATAACGCTTCACATCTTTAATTCACCGTTCACAAGATTACGACAAAAAACATAATTTAGAAAATGTTTTATTCCTATAGTCATTGACTCGTTTCAGCTGATCGTCTACGAGATCTATAAAATATTTCCCTTGAGCGGTTTGAATGCGGCGGTTTAAGGCCTAGCGTCCTTAGGTCATTGCGGACAAGATGACACACGTGTAGCTATAGTTTAAAACGAAATAAAGACTCACAGTGCGGGTAATGTTTCCGCTTAATAACAGAGTGAGCAATGTGACATCAAAACTGAAGACCTGTTCAACGACATCGCGACTGATGGAGACAACAGGGTTATCAGAACAGAATACAAATAGGCCTAATGAGAGGAAGACCGGAAAACCACAAAGTCTGACTTCATAAACACTTGAATCGTATAGGAAAAGTCTGAGGTTTTGTAATCCAGGCAGAATACATGATGGGTTGTAGGGGGTGTTGGGGAGATGATATACGTCGGGAGCGACACAATAATGTTTGCATCAAGCTCTGGATAGACTAATGCTTAGTCTCTGAATATATGTAATTTTGATAGTAACAAACTGACACATAAAAAATTGAAAGGGAGCCAAAGGAGAGCAGAGATTCAGAACCTGAAGAAATCTAGGCTTGCTTAGTTTAAGGCTTTAAGCAGAGAGGGCTTGGAAGAAGGGAAAATATGTGGTTCAGGGACTGTGAGACTGACTAAGCTCTGACCAGTGTATTGGTTTTCCATCAAAGACAGCGCTACTAGAGTACAGGGTTTCACAACGTGACGTCGATATAAACGACGTTGGTGCCCGATTCGGTAGAAACGAATATGTCTCACTCAAAGATGTTAGTACAAGTGAATATGTTTCACTCAAAGACGCTGGTACAAACGAATATGTCTCACTCAGTGGCGTTGGTACAAACGAATATGTCTCACTCAGTGGCGTTGGTACAAACGACTATGTGTCCTCAAAGACGTTGATACAAGCGAATATGTTTTACTCAAGGACGTTGATACAAACGAATATGTTTCACTATAAAAACGCCGGTAAAACCGAAGATGCATCACTCAACGACTTCGGTTCCTAAGAATAGGTTTCGCTCAAAAACATCGGTTCAAACAAAAAGGTTTAACTCATCGACGCCGAGCTGTATCATGTAATACAAGGAGAGACGTTGCTCACCGAATACAACAGACGTTGCTGGGTTGGCTCATCCAGTACAAAGAGAGACGTTGCTGAGTTGGCTCATCCAGTACAAAGAGAGACGTTGCTGAGTTGAATGATCTAATACAAAGAGAGACGTTGCTAAGTTGAGTGATCTAATACAAAGAGAGAATTTGCTAAGTTGAGTAATCTAATACAAAGAGAGACGTTGCTGAGTTGACTGATCTAATACAAAGAGAGACGTTGCTAAGTTGAGTGATCTAATACAAAGAGAGACGTTGCTAAGTTGGCTCATCCAGTACAAAGACAGACGTTGCTAAGTTGAGTGATCTAATACAAAAAGAGACGTTGCTAAGTTGGCTCATCCAGTGCAAAGAGAGACGTTGCTAAGTTGACTGATCTAATACAAAGGGAGACGTTGCTAAGTTGAGTGATCTAATACAAAGAGAGACGTTGCTAAGTTGGCTCATCCAGTACAAAGACAGACGTTGCTAAGTTGAGTGATCTAATACAAAAAGAGACGTTGCTAAGTTGGCTCATCCAGTGCAAAGAAAGACGTTGCTAAGTTGAGTGATCAAATACAAAGAGAGACGTTGCTAAGTTGAGTGATCTAATACAAAAAGAGACGTTGCTGAGTTGGCTCTTCAAACGTCATGACATAGTGATATGTCACACACGCAATTTCGATTTATCACATGAAAATCGGATCCAACTGAGAGTGAGCAAAAACGAAATTAACACAACAAACACCCTTTACTGAAAGTGTTTTTGGTGAATTCTCCATTTTTGTAAGTTTGTTTTAGTTCATCCAAATTCGCTTTCTGAATATGTTCGTGTAAATCCACTGTGCTCTATTTCTCTACCAGAAATGGTCTTAATATAATATATGCTTGTCAAAAGCATTTATGAGGTCACCATAGCTTGTTTTGGAATGTGCGTGTTTTAGCGAATGTGCAATACAAAATGAAAATGTAACCATGAGAATAGTTCTTTCTCGCATTTTGGTGCGGCCTTGCTGCTTATACTACCCTCAACATGCACACCTGTATTATTTAAGGAACTGTTATTAGTATTTGTAGATCCACCTTAACATGGAGTTAGTTGGTGTGTGAATTTGTGTATACCCCTTGACAGTACCTAACCTAAATAAATGCATACCCGTGAAGGTTCGGGTTAAATTGGTCTTAGATGTAAGAGGCGATCGGGTGGTCAGACTCATTGACTTGGTTCATTCATATGATCGTATTCCAGTTGTGTAGACCGATGCTGTATATTCTATGCTTTCGATCGATCACTGGATTGTCTGGTCCAGACATGATTATTTACAGACAGTCGTCATATAACTGGAACATTATTGAGCATAACGTTAACCAACAAACCAAACAACAAAATAAATGCCGATGATGGGATTAAGAAATCGATTTATAAACAGCCATCAACGGATCTCCGCTTCAACGCTACCTCCTCATCCTTGTATTCAAGGCCACGAATTAATTCTGAATAAACTGTAAGAATTATTGACACGAACCAGGTGTGGAACCAGCCCAGTCAGTCAGACAGGCACCCCCCACTCAGCAGGTGGGTCGAGTCCTGTAAACACTACTAGCATGTCCCACAGTAAATGTCAGCTGAGGATGTCTACAGCCGGCATGTGCTCGGATCATTCTAGTGCTCTATCAACAACACACCTTCTTCGTTTAAGAGGTTCGTGGTAACGTGTTGTTCATACAGTTCATTGTGCGTTTACAGCCTCTGCTGGGGTCTCCCGTTGTACAATAACAGCATGCTTGACGTTCTCAGTTACAGTATATGTTTTCGTATTCAGTCGCTATCGCCTGATCGAAGATTAATCAAAAGTACGTGTTTTCAATTTAATGCTCCACCAGAGATCATATAACAGATTATTATATATATCATATGGCCCCTGATTCCAACACATGGAACAGAAACATGAGGACTAGCAAAACCCGTGAAGATACGTTTAGAATTGGTCTTCAGCGACCCATGCTAGTAGGGCTCCAACAGCAATTAATCATAACGAAAATGCACCGATGGTATGGAAGACTATCGATAGTTTAGTAACCGACTTTCGAAGACAAATGCGCAGCGCAAAATACAGGAAGTATCAGGTTCACGTCACTTTGATTTAGAGTTATCTTCCCCTGTTACCTCTTAGACTTACCAGTCAGTACTTCAGCATGTTTTCTATTTCATATAAACTGTCATTCTCTTCCCACAGAGGTTACATGTCATATCTTCCTACGAACCTCGGTTCTAATACGGCCATATTTCGCGGTTCTCATAAAATCCCCTAGCGGCAAAAATGGAAGCAGATTTATTTCCCTTTTTTTTCTGTCCAATCAGAACACGTGTTACATCGGCCTAGATTCAACTTGACAAATGCAAGCAATGTGGAGAAACAAATATGGCATGACTGAGTTCTGTCTAGAAGAAACATTTGAGTATCGCGCTCGGGAAGAGGTTCTAGTTTTCACGATGCATCCGGAAATTACCGAGATCTTGCGAACGATCACTTTTGAAACAAGGTCGGTGATTGCACTACTAAATCTGATTACCTCCAATCACGAATCTTGAACACTCGCACCATGAAAGGGTCGTATTAGAACAGAGGTTATGTAGGAAGATATGACAAGTAAAAACTGAGGGAAGAGAATGATAAACTGTACATTCATTTAGGAAAAGACTTCTAATGAGACAATTCAAGGAGAAAGAAAATAAGACTGTCGGTATCGTAATAGCATGTTGCAACAGACAGTCGCTGTTGCAATAGTTGTTTCAGCCTCAGTAGTCACCCCTACATGCTAGGCGTGGGAAGCGACTAACAGGATCGGGTGGCCAGGCTCGCTCAACATGGTTGACACATGTCATCGTATCCCAAATGCGTAGATGCTCATGACATTGGTCCCATCAAACAACACACACACACACGAACAAGAGGACTGGCAACACTGTTCTTTCTGCTTTCTTGTCATTTTCACTCAGTAGCACTGATGGGGGACGCGGCGGAGGATTTGAGCATTTTCGACGTCATGTCAGAGCAATATTATTAACTGAGCTGAAGTTTGGAATCTCTAACGAAATGGGGTTCGTGCGTGTGAAGCCCATCATATGTTATACCAATAAATACTTGTTTCAGACACCGCGGAAAAACATGCGATCACTTTGTAGTTCGTATTCATATCGACCATTCACGTTGCATGTATTTGCATAATGTACTTTTAGCGAGCTGGTGTCTGTGCATCACTATAACATGTTCGATGTAGTTATAGAGTGAAGTGTAAGTGAGCGCATTGTCAATTCATAAAATCTTATCGTGTTGGCTGTCAATAACCGTCGAGTAACAGAGTGAGTCAGTATGATTTTACGCCGCCTTTAGCAATATTCATGGTTTGGTATTCAGGGAATGGGCCTCCCACGTTGTACCAAGTTTGGAATCGAACCGTGACGAGTGAACGCCCTAACCACAAGGCTAACCCACCACCCCATTGAGTATAAAAAAGAGTGATTTTACTGGTAAACAAGGATAAGTTGAGCACAGACCTGGCAACTGACCAGAATTAGCACGTATGAGTGCCGCCCACTGGCGCTTGCCATAGTGAGCGAGGGTCCTTGGTTATCCGCGATCAAGTATAGCGTATTACCGACTTGCTACACCGAACATATGAGAGTCTATTGACCAAGGCAGCTACGCGCGGAATCAGTTTCATCGTCATGCACCGCACGTGCACTTGACTACATCTGCTCTACCTTTCACAAATCAAATGGGTTTGCTCATTACCGTGCATCGCCTAATTCTCTTAAACACGTTCTCTGAGCTGGAATAACTTATCCTTGTTTGACAGTAAGTTTCTGCCGCTTTTAGCAATAATCCAGCAATATCATGGCGGGGGACACAGGAACCCGGTTTCACAAGTACCCATGTGGGAATCGAACCATGGATTTGGCGTGTCGAGCGAACACTTTTACCACAAGTCTAACCCACCGCCTCATGTAATATCAGAACGACTCAGTATCGTAAAGACGAGAGGCTTCAAAGCAGTTGATTTGTGGCAGATTCTCGTTATAAAATACACACTTTATATAAATTATTGTGATGTACATTATCGCTGTTAGTGTCTGTGAAGTGCTGTAAAACTACATTAAACCCATCATGTCCTTGAATTAAGAAAACATGTCTTGGCAGGGGCTTTGAGAATCCGGAAGTGACGTCTACGGTATACAGGCCCGTGAGTGCAGTTGAATACTAGCAGTGCTTGGGGTGATGTGCAGTTTTCGGCACCGAGTACACCCACGAGTACATCTTTCTAACCTACATAATACCGTTAATTCCATTATGCCAAGGTCATTACTCATTATCGCGCGCACAGGCAAATGAACGTTGTCTGTATATGATTAGATGTATATTGGAACATGTTTTCCTGTTTATATCTCATGAGAGAGTAGCTGTTTCTCCGGGTAAGAGAACAATCGATATATCAGGAATTATAAGTGGACCCTATGAAAGTTCATATCGCTGCATTTTCGCTTGGATTTTATGGCAAAATAATTGAAATAGGATTTTAATGAATAGCATATTTAAATGTCTTTGTCTGAACTAGAACAATTTAGAATAATGGACATTTGTTAGTCAGACAAATAATGTTTATGAATTTCAAAAACGGATATTTAGGAGCTGAAGATAGAGAAGAGGATCCCTGGGTTACTGAGGGGATGCATTGTAAATTTTGTGCCCGACAGCCTGCTCCGAGACTCACACTATTAAGAAGAATTGTTGGGGCTTGTCTCTAGATGCAGCGTTGTTAGTCTCATGCAGCTGTAAGACTGTAACAGGGCTTTAGCACTGTTGCTCTATGCAGGATGTTGATATACCATTGTTGTTCTCTATGAGATGTAGCTGCAACATTGTTGATCTCTGGGGTGTAGTTGTAACATTGTTCCTCTCTGTGGGATGTAGCTGTAACATTGTTTATCTCTGTGGGATGTAGATGTAACATTGTTGATCTCTGTGGGATGTAGATGTAACATTGTTGATCTCTGTGGGGTGTAGATGTAAGACTGTTGATGTCTGTGGGGTGTAGATGTAAGACTGTTGATGTCTGTGGGGTGTAGATGTAACATTGTTGATCTCTGTGGGATGTAGATGTAAGACTGTTGATGTCTGTGGGGTGTAGATGTAAGACAGTTGATGTCTGTGGGATGTAGATGTAAGACTGTTGATGTCTGTGGGATGTAGATGTAAGACTGTTGATGTCTGTGGGGTGTAGATGTAAGACTGTTGATGTCTGTGGGGTGTAGATGTAAGACTGTTGATGTCTGTGGGATGTAGATGTAAGACTGTTGATGTCTGTGGGGTGTAGATGTAAGACTGTTGATGTCTGTGGGATGTAGATGTAAGACTGTTGATCTCTGTGGGATGTAGATGTAAGACTGTTGATGTCTGTGGGATGTAGATGTAACATTGTTGATGTCTGTGGGGTGTAGATGTAAGACTGTTGATGTCTGTGGGGTGTAGATGTAAGACTGTTGATGTCTGTGGGATGTAGATGTAACATTGTTGATGTCTGTGGGATGTAGATGTAAGACTGTTGATGTCTGTGGGATGTAGATGTAAGACTGTTGATGTCTGTGGGGTGTAGATGTAAGACTGTTGATGTCTGTAGGGTGTAGATGTAACATTGGTGATGTCTGTGGGGTGTAGATGTAAGACTGTTGATGTCTGTGGGGTGTAGATGTAACATTGTTCATGTCTGTGGGGTGTAGATGTAAGACAGTTGATGTCTGTGGGATGTAGATGTAACATTGTTGATGTCTGTGGGGTGTAGATGTAAGACTGTTGATGTCTGTGGGATGTAGATGTAACATTGTTGATCTCTGTGGGGTGTAGATGTAAGACTGTTGATGTCTGTGGGGTGTAGATGTAAGACAGTTGATGTCTGTGGGATGTAGATGTAAGACTGTTGATGTCTGTGGGATGTAGATGTAACATTGTTGATGTCTGTGGGGTGTAGATGTAAGACAGTTGATGTCTGTGGGATGTAGATGTAAGACTGTTGATGTCTGTGGGGTGTAGATGTAAGACTGTTGATGTCTGTGGGGTGTAGATGTAACATTGTTGATGTCTGTGGGATGTAGATGTAACATTGTTGATGTCTGTGGGGTATAGATGTAAGACTCTTGATGTCTGTGGGGTGTAGATGTAAGACTGTTGATGTCTGTGGGGTGTAGATGTAAGACTGTTGATGTCTGTAGGGTGTAGATGTAAGACAGTTGATGTCTGTGGGGTGTAGATGTAAGACTGTTGATGTCTGTGGGGTGTAGATGTAAGACTCTTGATGTCTGTGGGATGTAGATGTAAGACTGTTGATGTCTGTGGGGTGTAGATGTAAGACTGTTGATGTCTGTGGGGTGTAGATGTAAGACTGTTGATGTCTGTGGGGTGTAGATGTAAGACTGTTGATGACTGTGGGGTGTAGATGTAAGACTGTTGATGTCTGTGGGGTGTAGATGTAAGACTGTTGATGTCTGTGGGGTGTAGATGTAAGACTGTTGATGTCTGTGGGGTGTAGATGTAAGACTGTTGATGTCTGTGGGGTGTAGATGTAAGACTGTTGATGTCTGTGGGATGTAGATGTAACATTGTTGATGTCTGTGGGGTGTAGATATAAGACTGTTGATGTCTGTGGGGTGTAGATGTAAGACTGTTGATGTCTGTGGGGTGTAGATGTAAGACTGTTGATGTCTGTGGGGTGTAGATGTAAGACTGTTGATGTCTGTGGGGTGTAGATGTAAGACTGTTGATGTCTGTGGGGTGTAGATGTACGACTGTTGATGTCTGTGGGGTGTAGATGTAAGACTGTTGATGTCTGTGGGGTGTAGATGTAAGACTGTTGATGTCTGTGGGGTGTAGATGTAAGACTGTTGATGTCTGTGGGGTGTAGATGTAAGACTGTTGATGTCTGTGGGGTGTAGATGTACGACTGTTGATGTCTGTGGGGTGTAGATGTAAGACTGTTGATGTCTGTGGGGTGTAGATGTAAGACTCTTGATGTCTGTGGGGTGTAGATGTAAGACTGTTGATGTCTGTGGGGTGTAGATGTAAGACTGTTGATGTCTGTCGGGTGTAGATGTAAGACTGTCGATGTCTGTGGGGTGTAGATGTAAGACTGTTGATGTCTGTGTGGTATAGATGTAAGACTGTTGATGTCTGTGGGGTGTAGATGTAAGACTGTTGATGTCTGTGGGGTGTAGATGTAAGACTATTGATGTCTGTGGGGTGTAGATGTAAGACTGTTGATGACTGTGGGGTGTAGATGTACGACTGTTGATGTCTGTGGGGTGTAGATGTAAGACTGTTGATGTCTGTGGGGTGTAGATGTAAGACTGTTGATGACTGTGGGGTGTAGATGTAAGACTGTTGATGTCTGTGGGGTGTAGATGTAAGACTGTTGATGTCTGTGGGGTGTAGATGTAAGACTGTTGATGTCTGTGGGGTGTAGATGTAAGACTGTTGATGTCTGTGGGGTGTAGATGTAAGACTGTTGATGTATGTGGGGTGTAGATGTACGACTGTTGATGTCTGTGGGGTGTAGATGTAAGACTGTTGATGTCTGTGGGTTGTAGATGTAAGACTGTTGATGTCTGTGGGGTGTAGATGTAAGACTGTTGATGACTGTGGGGTGTAGATGTAACATTGTTGATGTCTGTGGGGTGTAGATGTAAGACTGTTGATGTCTGTGGGATGTAGATGTAACATTGTTGATGTCTGTGGGTTGTAGATGTAACATTGTTGATCTCTGTGGGGTGTAGATGTAAGACTGTTGATGTCTGTGGGGTGTAGATGTAAGACTGTTGATGTCTGTGGGGTGTAGATGTAAGACTGTTGATGTCTGTGGGGTGTAGATGTAAGACTGTTGATGTCTGTTGGGTGTAGATGTAAGACTGTTGATGTCTGTTGGCTGTAGATGTAAGACTGTTGAAGTCTGTGGGGTGTAGATGTAAGACTCTTGATGTCTGTGGGATGTAGATGTAAGACTGTTGGTGTCTGTGGGATGTAGATGTAAGACTGTTGATGTCTGTGGGATGTAGATGTAAGACTGTTGATGTCTGTTGGGTGCAGATGTAAGACTGTTGATGTCTGTGGGGTGTAGATGTAAGACTGTTGATGTCTGTGGGGTGTAGATGTAAGACTGTTGATGTCTGTGGGGTGTAGATGTAAGACTGTTGATGTCTGTGGGGTGTAGATGTAAGACTGTTGATGTCTGTGGGGTGTAGATGTAAGACTGTTGATGACTGTGGGGTGTAGATGTAACATTGTTGATGTCTGTGGGGTGTAGATGTAAGACTGTTGATGTCTGTGGGATGTAGATGTAACATTGTTGATGTCTGTGGGTTGTAGATGTAACATTGTTGATCTCTGTGGGGTGTAGATGTAAGACTGTTGATGTCTGTGGGGTGTAGATGTAAGACTGTTGATGTCTGTGGGGTGTAGATGTAAGACTGTTGATGTCTGTGGGGTGTAGATGTAAGACTGTTGATGTCTGTTGGGTGTAGATGTAAGACTGTTGATGTCTGTTGGCTGTAGATGTAAGACTGTTGATGTCTGTGGGGTGTAGATGTAAGACTCTTGATGTCTGTGGGATGTAGATGTAAGACTGTTGATGTCTGTGGGGTGTAGATGTAAGACTGTTGATGTCTGTGGGGTGTAGATGTAAGACTGTTGATGACTGTGGGGTGTAGATGTACGACTGTTGATGTCTGTGGGGTGTAGATGTAAGACTGTTGATGTCTGTGGGGTGTAGATGTAAGACTGTTGATGTCTGTGGGGTGTAGATGTAAGACTGTTGATGTCTGTGGGGTGTAGATGTAAGACTGTTGATGTCTGTGGGGTGTAGATGTAAGACTGTTGATGTATGTGGGGTGTAGATGTACGACTGTTGATGTCTGTGGGGTGTAGATGTAAGACTGTTGATGTCTGTGGGTTGTAGATGTAAGACTGTTGATGTCTGTGGGGTGTAGATGTAAGACTGTTGATGTCTGTGGGGTGTAGATGTAAGACTGTTGATGTCTGTGGGGTGTAGATGTAAGACTGTTGATGTCTCTGGGATGTAGATGTAAGACTGTTGATGTCTGTGGGGTGTAGATGTAAGACTGTTGATGTGTGTGGGATCTAGATGTAAGACTGTTGATGTCTGTGGGGTGTAGATGTAAGACTGTTGATGTCTGTGGGGTGTAGATGTAAGACTGTTGATGTCTGTGGGGTGTAGATGTAAGACTGTTGATGTCTGTGGGGTGTAGATGTAAGACTGTTGATGTCTGTAGGGTGTAGATGTAAGACTGTTGATATCTTTGGGATGTAGATGTAAGACTGTTGATGTCTGTGGGGTGTAGATGTAAGACTGTTGATGACTGTGGGGTGTAGATGTAAGACTGTTGATGTATGTGGGGTGTAGATGTAAGACTGTTGATGTCTGTGGGGTGTAGATGTAAGACTGTTGATGTCTGTGGGGTGTAGATGTAAGACTGTTGATGTCTGTGGGGTGTAGATGTAAGACTGTTGATGTCTGTGGGGTGTAGATGTAAGACTGTTGATGTCTGTGGGATGTAGATGTAAGACTGTTGATGTCTGTGGGGTGTAGATGTAAGACTGTTGATGACTTTGGGGTGTAGATGTAAGACTGTTGATGTCTGTTGGGTGTAGATGTAAGACTGTTGATGACTGTGGGGTGTAGATGTAAGACTGTTGATGTCTGTGGGGTGTAGATGTAAGACTGTTGATGTCTGTAGGGTGTAGATGTAAGATTGTTGATGTCTGTGGGGTGTAGATGTAAGACTGTTGATGACTGTGGGGTGTAGATGTAAGACTGTTGATGTATGTGGGGTGTAGATGTACGACTGTTGATGTCTGTGGGGTGTAGATGTAAGACTGTTGATGTCTGTGGGTTGTAGATGTAAGACTGTTGATGTCTGTGGGGTGTAGATGTAAGACTGTTGATGACTGTGGGGTGTAGATGTAACATTGTTGATGTCTGTGGGGTGTAGATGTAAGACTGTTGATGTCTGTGGGATGTAGATGTAACATTGTTGATGTCTGTGGGTTGTAGATGTAACATTGTTGATCTCTGTGGGGTGTAGATGTAAGACTGTTGATGTCTGTGGGGTGTAGATGTAAGACTGTTGATGTCTGTGGGGTGTAGATGTAAGACTGTTGATGTCTGTGGGGTGTAGATGTAAGACTGTTGATGTCTGTTGGGTGTAGATGTAAGACTGTTGATGTCTGTTGGCTGTAGATGTAAGACTGTTGATGTCTGTGGGGTGTAGATGTAAGACTCTTGATGTCTGTGGGATGTAGATGTAAGACTGTTGATGTCTGTGGGGTGTAGATGTAAGACTGTTGATGTCTGTGGGGTGTAGATGTAAGACTGTTGATGACTGTGGGGTGTAGATGTACGACTGTTGATGTCTGTGGGGTGTAGATGTAAGACTGTTGATGTCTGTGGGGTGTAGATGTAAGACTGTTGATGTCTGTGGGGTGTAGATGTAAGACTGTTGATGTCTGTGGGGTGTAGATGTAAGACTGTTGATGTCTGTGGGGTGTAGATGTAAGACTGTTGATGTATGTGGGGTGTAGATGTACGACTGTTGATGTCTGTGGGGTGTAGATGTAAGACTGTTGATGTCTGTGGGTTGTAGATGTAAGACTGTTGATGTCTGTGGGGTGTAGATGTAAGACTGTTGATGTCTGTGGGGTGTAGATGTAAGACTGTTGATGTCTGTGGGGTGTAGATGTAAGACTGTTGATGTCTCTGGGATGTAGATGTAAGACTGTTGATGTCTGTGGGGTGTAGATGTAAGACTGTTGATGTGTGTGGGATCTAGATGTAAGACTGTTGATGTCTGTGGGGTGTAGATGTAAGACTGTTGATGTCTGTGGGGTGTAGATGTAAGACTGTTGATGTCTGTGGGGTGTAGATGTAAGACTGTTGATGTCTGTGGGGTGTAGATGTAAGACTGTTGATGTCTGTAGGGTGTAGATGTAAGACTGTTGATATCTTTGGGATGTAGATGTACGACTGTTGATGTCTGTGGGGTGTAGATGTAAGACTGTTGATGTCTGTGGGGTGTAGATGTAAGACTGTTGATGTCTGTGGGGTGTAGATGTAAGACTGTTGATGTCTGTGGGGTGTAGATGTAAGACTGTTGATGTCTGTGGGGTGTAGATGTAAGACTGTTGATGTATGTGGGGTGTAGATGTACGACTGTTGATGTCTGTGGGGTGTAGATGTAAGACTGTTGATGTCTGTGGGTTGTAGATGTAAGACTGTTGATGTCTGTGGGGTGTAGATGTAAGACTGTTGATGTCTGTGGGGTGTAGATGTAAGACTGTTGATGTCTGTGGGGTGTAGATGTAAGACTGTTGATGTCTCTGGGATGTAGATGTAAGACTGTTGATGTCTGTGGGGTGTAGATGTAAGACTGTTGATGTGTGTGGGATCTAGATGTAAGACTGTTGATGTCTGTGGGGTGTAGATGTAAGACTGTTGATGTCTGTGGGGTGTAGATGTAAGACTGTTGATGTCTGTGGGGTGTAGATGTAAGACTGTTGATGTCTGTGGGGTGTAGATGTAAGACTGTTGATGTCTGTAGGGTGTAGATGTAAGACTGTTGATATCTTTGGGATGTAGATGTAAGACTGTTGATGTCTGTGGGGTGTAGATGTAAGACTGTTGATGACTGTGGGGTGTAGATGTAAGACTGTTGATGTATGTGGGGTGTAGATGTAAGACTGTTGATGTCTGTGGGGTGTAGATGTAAGACTGTTGATGTCTGTGGGGTGTAGATGTAAGACTGTTGATGTCTGTGGGGTGTAGATGTAAGACTGTTGATGTCTGTTGGGTGTAGATGTAAGACTGTTGATGTCTGTGGGGTGTAGATGTAAGACTGTTGATGTCTGTGGGATGTAGATGTAAGACTGTTGATGTCTGTGGGGTGTAGATGTAAGACTGTTGATGACTTTGGGGTGTAGATGTAAGACTGTTGATGTCTGTTGGGTGTAGATGTAAGACTGTTGATGTCTGTGGGGTGTAGATGTAAGACTGTTGATGTCTGTTGGGTGTAGATGTAAGACTGTTGATGACTGTGGGGTGTAGATGTAAGACTGTTGATGTCTGTGGGGTGTAGATGTAAGACTGTTGATGTCTGTAGGGTGTAGATGTAAGATTGTTGATGTCTGTGGGGTGTAGATGTAAGACTGTTGATGACTGTGGGGTGTAGATGTAAGACTGTTGATGTATGTGGGGTGTAGATGTACGACTGTTGATGTCTGTGGGGTGTAGATGTAAGACTGTTGATGTCTGTGGGTTGTAGATGTAAGACTGTTGATGTCTGTGGGGTGTAGATGTAAGACTGTTGATGACTGTGGGGTGTAGATGTAACATTGTTGATGTCTGTGGGGTGTAGATGTAAGACTGTTGATGTCTGTGGGGTGTAGATGTAAGACTGTTGATGTGTGTGGGATCTAGATGTAAGACTGTTGATGTCTGTGGGGTGTAGATGTAAGACTGTTGATGTCTGTGGGGTGTAGATGTAAGACTGTTGATGTCTGTGGGGTGTAGATGTAAGACTGTTGATGTCTGTTGGGTGTAGATGTAAGACTGTTGATGTCTGTTGGCTGTAGATGTAAGACTGTTGAAGTCTGTGGGGTGTAGATGTAAGACTCTTGATGTCTGTGGGATGTAGATGTAAGACTGTTGGTGTCTGTGGGATGTAGATGTAAGACTGTTGATGTCTGTGGGATGTAGATGTAAGACTGTTGATGTCTGTAGGGTGCAGATGTAAGACTGTTGATGTCTGTGGGGTGTAGATGTAAGACTGTTGATGTCTGTGGGGTGTAGATGTACGACTGTTGATGTCTGTGGGGTGTAGATGTAAGACTGTTGATGTCTGTGGGGTGTAGATGTAAGACTGTTGATGTCTGTGGGGTGTAGATGTAAGACTGTTGATGACTGTGGGGTGTAGATGTAACATTGTTGATGTCTGTGGGGTGTAGATGTAAGACTGTTGATGTCTGTGGGATGTAGATGTAACATTGTTGATGTCTGTGGGTTGTAGATGTAACATTGTTGATCTCTGTGGGGTGTAGATGTAAGACTGTTGATGTCTGTGGGGTGTAGATGTAAGACTGTTGATGTCTGTGGGGTGTAGATGTAAGACTGTTGATGTCTGTGGGGTGTAGATGTAAGACTGTTGATGTCTGTTGGGTGTAGATGTAAGACTGTTGATGTCTGTTGGCTGTAGATGTAAGACTGTTGATGTCTGTGGGGTGTAGATGTAAGACTGTTGATGTCTGTGGGGTGTAGATGTAAGACTGTTGATGACTGTGGGGTGTAGATGTACGACTGTTGATGTCTGTGGGGTGTAGATGTAAGACTGTTGATGTCTGTGGGGTGTAGATGTAAGACTGTTGATGTCTGTGGGGTGTAGATGTAAGACTGTTGATGTCTGTGGGGTGTAGATGTAAGACTGTTGATGTCTGTGGGGTGTAGATGTAAGACTGTTGATGTATGTGGGGTGTAGATGTACGACTGTTGATGTCTGTGGGGTGTAGATGTAAGACTGTTGATGTCTGTGGGTTGTAGATGTAAGACTGTTGATGTCTGTGGGGTGTAGATGTAAGACTGTTGATGTCTGTGGGGTGTAGATGTAAGACTGTTGATGTCTGTGGGGTGTAGATGTAAGACTGTTGATGTCTCTGGGATGTAGATGTAAGACTGTTGATGTCTGTGGGGTGTAGATGTAAGACTGTTGATGTGTGTGGGATCTAGATGTAAGACTGTTGATGTCTGTGGGGTGTAGATGTAAGACTGTTGATGTCTGTGGGGTGTAGATGTAAGACTGTTGATGTCTGTGGGGTGTAGATGTAAGACTGTTGATGTCTGTGGGGTGTAGATGTAAGACTGTTGATGTCTGTAGGGTGTAGATGTAAGACTGTTGATATCTTTGGGATGTAGATGTAAGACTGTTGATGTCTGTGGGGTGTAGATGTAAGACTGTTGATGACTGTGGGGTGTAGATGTAAGACTGTTGATGTATGTGGGGTGTAGATGTAAGACTGTTGATGTCTGTGGGGTGTAGATGTAAGACTGTTGATGTCTGTGGGGTGTAGATGTAAGACTGTTGATGTCTGTGGGGTGTAGATGTAAGACTGTTGATGTCTGTTGGGTGTAGATGTAAGACTGTTGATGTCTGTGGGGTGTAGATGTAAGACTGTTGATGTCTGTGGGATGTAGATGTAAGACTGTTGATGTCTGTGGGGTGTAGATGTAAGACTGTTGATGACTTTGGGGTGTAGATGTAAGACTGTTGATGTCTGTTGGGTGTAGATGTAAGACTGTTGATGTCTGTGGGGTGTAGATGTAAGACTGTTGATGTCTGTGGGGTGTAGATGTAAGACTGTTGATGTCTGTGGGGTGTAGATGTAAGACTGTTGATGTCTGTGGGGTGTAGATGTAAGACTGTTGATGACTGTGGGGTGTAGATGTAAGACTGTTGATGTCTGTGGGGTGTAGATGTAAGACTGTTGATGTCTGTAGGGTGTAGATGTAAGATTGTTGATATCTGTGGGATGTAGATGTAAGACTGTTGATGTCTGTGGGGTGTAGATGTAAGACTGTTGATGACTGTGGGGTGTAGATGTAAGACTGTTGATGTCTGTTGGGTGTACATGTAAGACTGTTGATGTCTGTGGGGTGTACATGTAAGACTGTTGATGTCTGTGGGGTGTAGATGTAAGACTGTTGATGTCTGTGGGGTGTAGATGTAAGACTGTTGATGTCTGTGGGATGTAGATGTAAGACTGTTGATGTCTGTGGGATGTAGATGTAAGACTGTTGATCTAGATGAGATGTATCTGTAACTATGATGGTCCAGACTCGATTATTTACAGACCACCACCATATAGCAAGGATATTGTTGAGTGCAGGGTAAAACTCACTCACTCAGATATGACGTCATTCATAAACAGTTCTGATAATACTAAGTTGCAGATCGTCCGTGAAGGAAGTAGCCAAGAGAGTACCTATGTCCCATTTCCGAACAATAGTTTTTCCATCTCTCAACTTCTCAAAGTCTCACTGACGTGTTACACAAAAGCCTCACGTATATGGAACTGTCGCTGCGCAAATCTGTGAGGGTATCGACACTGAGTCGCATTCTGTTGAGTTTTGCGGTTGCACAATCAGCATGGAACGTGTGTTACATCGTTAAACATTTCCTTCCACTTGTTCGCTTCCGGAAACAGAAGGTTCGTCGAATTTTCCGTTAATACACAAATAAAAACACTTTAAGTGTTGATCCCATCCTAATAGTTGCTATTATGAGAATTTTGTCCCAATTAAATGATCATTTTAATACCAATTACTCAGTTTCAGGCCGCACCAAAGAGAGAGTCGATATCTGATCAGGGAAATAGATTGAAATAAGAACACTAGGGTGTGGGTGCGCGTGTGCGTGTGCGTGTGCGTGTGCGTGTGCGTGTGTACATATGGTTCGGCGATAATGTACTGTGTGGCGGCTGTCGGGTGGGTTAGGTTACATATCTGTAGGCTGTGAGAGGAATATGGTGGGTAGAGTTTGGGTGAATGGGTGATAATAGTGAGAATATTTGTCTTGAGGTGAGGGGCGTCTAGTGTATGTGTCATGGTGTTGGGTGTGGAGATGACGGGGTGCCTAGTGTATGTATCATGGTGTTGGGTGTGGAGATGACGGGGTGTCTAGTGTATGTATCATGGTGTTGGGTGTGGAGATGACGGGGTGTCTAGTGTATGTGTCATGGTGTTGGGTGTGGAGATGACGGGGTGTCTAGTGTATGTATCATGGTATTGGGTGTGGAGATGACGGGGTGTCTAGTGTATGTATCATGGTGTTGGGTGTGGAGATGACGGGGTGTCTAGTGTATGTGTCATGGTGTTGGGTGTGGAGATGACGGGGTGTCTAGTGTATGTGTCATGGTGTTGGGTGTGGAGATGACGGGGTGTCTAGTGTATGTATCATAGTGTTGGGTGTGGAGATGACGGGGTGTCTAGTGTATGTATCATGGTGTTGGGTGTGGAGATGACGGGGTGTCTAGTGTATGTGTCATGGTGTTGGGTGTGGAGATGACGGGGTGTCTAGTGTATGTGTCATGGTGTTGGGTGTGGAGATGACGGGGTGTCTAGTGTATGTATCATGGTGTTGGGTGTGGAGATGACGTGGTGTCTAGTGTATGTGTCATGGTGTTGGGTGTGGAGATGACGGGGTGTCTAGTGTATGTATCATGGTGTTGGGTGTGGAGATGACGTGGTGTCTAGTGTATGTGTCATGGTGTTGGGTGTGGAGATGACGGGGTGCCTAGTGTATGTATCATGGTGTTGGGTGTGGAGATGACGGGGTGTCTAGTGTATGTGTCATGGTGTTGGGTGTGGAGATGAGGGAGTGTCTAGTGTATGTGTCATGGTGTTGGGTGTGGAGATGAGGGGGTGTCTAGTGTATGTGTCATGGTGTTGGGTGTGGAGATGAGGGGGTGTCTAGTGTATGTGCCATGGTGTTGGGTGTGGAGATGACGGGGTGTCTAGTGTATGTGTCATGGTGTTGGGTGTGGAGATGACGGGGTGTCTAGTGTATGTATCATGGTGTTGGGTGTGGAGATGACGGGGTGTCTAGTGTATGTATCATAGTGTTGGGTGTGGAGATGACGGGGTGTCTAGTGTATGTATCATGGTGTTGGGTGTGGAGATGACGTGGTGTCTAGTGTATGTGTCATGGTGTTGGGTGTGGAGATGACGGGGTGTCTAGTGTATGTGTCATAGTGTTGGGTGTGGAGATGACGGGGTGTCTAGTGTATGTGTCATGGTGTTGGGTGTGGAGATGACGGGGTGTCTAGTGTATGTGTCATGGTGTTGGGTGTGGAGATGACGGGGTGCCTAGTGTATGTATCATGGTGTTGGGTGTGGAGATTACGGGGTGTCTAGTGTATGTGTCATAGTGTTGGGTGTGGAGATGAGGGAGTGTCTAGTGTATGTGTCATGGTGTTGGGTGTGGAGATGACGGGGTGTCTAGTGTATGTGTCATGGTGTTGGGTGTGGAGATGACGGGGTGTCTAGCGTATGTATCATGGTATTGGATGTGGAGATGGGGTGTCTAGTGTAGGACTAGTGTGTGTGGACGTGAAGGGGTGTTTAAGATCGATGTTATGGTTTTGTGTGTGGAGGCCGGTGACGAGGCGGTTTGGATCGGTGTTAGTATATTGAAAGTGAGGTGTTTAGGGAAGATGTCTTTATGTTGTCTCCGTGATTAACGAGGTGTTTAGGGAAGGTGTCTGTTTATTAGCTGTGGGAATGGTGGGGTGTTTAGGGAAGGTGTCTGTTTATCGGCTGTGGGAATGACGAGGTGTTTAGGGAAGGTGTCTGTATGTCGGCTGTGGAGGTGACGGGCTGTTTAGGGGAGGCGTCTGTTTACTTGCTGTGGGAATGACGAGGTGAATAGGGAAGGTGTTTGTATTTTGGTTGTTGGAATGGCGAGGTGTTTAGGGAAGGTGTCTGTTTATTGGCTGTGGGAATGACGAAATGTTTAGGGAAAATCTATGTATTATAGCTGTGGAGGGAACGAGGTATTTAGGGTTGGTGTCTGTATTTTGGCTGTGGAGGAGGCAGGGTGTTCAGGGAAGGTGTCTGTATACTGACACTGGGGTGACAAGAGTTGGAGTACAGGAGTTGATAAGACATGCTGCTTAAGTCCATAAGCTGTTTGATCGAGGACGTATGGTGTAGGATGACGACGTGCTTGGGCTTGTTCTGGGATGTGGGATGTAACAGGAAGACGTTGTTGTGTAGGTGGTTGGGGGAAATGCTACTACATACGGTGGGCCCAGTGATTGCAGGAATGACTACAGTTACCATTTCCTTTTCCTATGTCCGGAGGGTCATGAAACCAACAACACGAGGAATCTTCCCCCTCCCAGTCACCGGACGTGCCAAGTCAGTGACCACATGAGCCGTGTCCGACCGTGGTCATTTACTATGTCCATGGCGGTATCATAGCAACCAACATATAATATATAGTATTCCCAGAAATTATTGAGAATCATGTTGCGTCATGTAACTCATTACGTTTATTAACTTCTGGCGTTTTACTTACATAAACATGTTAAAACATCATCCTTTTACAGTCTCAGTCTTGTTTTAGTACTTTGTTAGACCTCCTTGCTCAGCAATGCATGCCTTAATACGCCTAGGCACACTACCCATCAAAATTTGTAGGTAATCTTGTGACAGGGTATCCCAATATTGGACCACCTCGGCCTTCATATCTTCAATATTTCTCAGTCCCTTTTGGTTTATTCTGTCCTTCATGACTCCCCACACATTCTCAACTGGGTTTAGGTCTGGGCTGTAACTGGGCCAGTCTAAAACTTGAACGTTTTCGCCCGACAACCACAGTTTTGTGTAGCGTGCAGTGTGTTTTGGGTCATTATCATGCTGGAAAATCCAATCATCTTCATACAATGTTTGTGCTGTCGGAAGAAGGTGACCATTTAGAATGTCAACGTATCTTTCTTTTGTCAAGTTTCCCGTGAAAACACACAATGGCGTCACTCCGCGAGCCGATATGCCACCCCACATGTGAAACTTCGGGCTGTTTTGGTCGCTGGTAGATAGGTTTGACAGTATCTTTGGTCCAAATTTTCACACAATTAGGGAAAAGCCAAACAGAACTTTCATCCGAAAAGAAAACATTATCCCAATCTTGATTTTCATGAGCCCGACACCAGTTTAAACGTTTTTCCTTTTGTGCATCTTTCATCAACGGCGAGGGAATTCCACGTTTTTTCACCCAATTAAGTCTCTGTAATTCCTGCCTAACTGTTTCATTGCATACCTGAGGACTTCCTCTGCTAATCATTTCATTTCTGATGTTCTCAACACTTTTCAATTTGCCCCTACTCACAATCTGCCCAAGTCTTCGGCGATCCACAACACTGAATTTCCTAGGCCGACCTGCCCCTGCTTTGTGCTATATCCCGGTTGCTGTTTGAATATTCTTCAAAGTTCTGTATACTGTAGACAGAGGAATACCATGTCTACAAGCTAACACTTTAGCATCAGCCTCACCCCTTTCAAAATCATCTAGAATGAGCTTTCTTTTCTCTCTTGCTGCAAATTCTGCCATGTCAACACAGGAAGCCGTCTGCTCAGACAAGGGAGATAACTCTTGACGTAATGAGCTGCCTTCTAAGCCTTCAAGAGTTGTCTCCCTTATTTAGTATGCTTAGTGCATAGTGAAAGCCCTTTTTCCAATCTTAGCATCATTAGAAAAAAAACAAAGATTTTCTCAATAATTTCTGGGAACACTGTATTTCCTTCACCCTCGTCACTGTAAGCACAAAGTACACAATGGTGTTTTGTCTGTGTTTGCTAGGAAACGTGTCACAAAAGTGTAAATGATAAGTGGTTATTGGTGTCATTCTGTTACTAGTTACTGCAGTATCTACCTGTCAGGTAACCTGAGTGTGTGCTTTCTAAAGTACAGGTGTCTCGGTACTAGTTACTGAAGTATGTACCTGAGTACAGGTGTCAGTCTGTTCTGTTACCTTACTTGTGGCTGTAGTATCTACCAGAGTACAGGTGTCACTTTGTTCTGTCACGTTACTATTCACTGAGTACAGGTGTCACTGTTCTGTTATGTTACTAGGGATTGTAGTATCTACCTGGCAACTGGATCAATAGTTGTCATTCAGCACATACTACATTGTAGATGAGTACAGTTATTACACACCGGTCATTCACTGGCAGGTTACAGGTGGAACCGAGCGTGATGCAGTTCAAGTTCTTGTTAAAGTTCAAGTGATTTCTTGTACCTGAATTAGGTGAGATTGCTTGCGTTAGATAGTAAGGTGTGATTCTTTCAGATTAATGATGTACTTAATTGAGACGCGAATCGGTGCATCTCAATGAGAACGTCCACACGATCTGGCAGATGAAACTCCGCACCGAGGTACGTGTGTTGTACCAGAGTTTATAATAACCCCATCCACCGTCACCCACCTGTGCCCACTTAAATACAGGTAGGTATGTAAGGTTTATCAAACCAGTGGCAGATCACTATTGGTGCTGAATTGAGTCTAAAAGTAACTCTTTATCAAGATTGCCATCAGGTTCACGTTTGGGTTTGGTAAAACTTGGGGAAGATGCAAGCGGTCAAACAAGTGCCATTATCTAAACAAAAACGACAACCATTTCACTATATTTTTACAGTGAGATCGTGGAGGTGTTATAACAATAAGCTTACAAGCTGAAGACGTAAACCCCTTTCTCGTGTTTAACGCCGGTAGAGGCTAGACGCACCGACACAACCCCCAGTAGCGCACCACTCAGACTCGAATGCTTGCTAGAGTACAACGGAATGTTATGGGGGGAACCAGCGTATATCTCACGGCCAACCACTTCGCCCGGACTCGGAGCATCTGACACTCCGACAAGGCTATTAATGAGGAAGTTCATTTAGCGGCAAGATGAGCCTTACAGCAGATCAAAGAAACTGGGTCAGTTTCTGAAGAAATGGCACGTCACTTTTGTTTCTATCAAGGTTTATAGTCTGAGCTCTCTAGTACAGGTGTAAACAAGCTGCGCACCCAAAGAACGTGACGTCATGAAGCCCGGCCCCCCGCGACGAGTTTTCCGGGAACTTTTCACATGGGGGCGTGTCCTCGCGCAGCCAATACCATTCGCAGTGTGTCAACATTATCCTACATAATCGATTACTTATCGAATTTTCGTTATCAAGTGAAAACATATCAAACTGCCAATTAAACCATTACATGAATGGTGTATAAATATGAGAGGTACTCCTCAGCCCCGGTAGTTTGTCACAGACAGTATAGAGGACTCAGCTATATATCTCTGCCTCGAAACCCGCTTTACTTCACCATATACACACACGCTCAAGGCACGTTGTGCTTCGGACATTCTCTGACCACTATGGCATGCCTTCCAGCTCTGCTTACTGCGTCTCTTATGATAACACACTGTGTGACCGGGCTTATTCTTCTGAAACCAGGTAAGACATCTCATTGTACAATTACATCTAAATTGAAAACCTGAGAACTTGAAAGTTAATATATTGAAAGATATATTATTGAAACATGTATATGAAAGAAAATATATTTGCTATTCCATTAATTATCCTTGTGAATGATTTTGGTTAGCTATATTGTACACTTGCTAGGCGTTGGGCCTGTGGTAAAAGCAGTTTCACAGAGCCATAGACGTCAGTGGAGTTGGACTTCGTATCGGAGTTGGGCTCATCAAGTACTCCAACATACAGAGCCTGACTGTCTCGTCATTAAACGGCTGATTCAGCAACATTCTATTCAAACATTTTTATATACAAATCCCCATTCACGAGAAAGGAAAGCAGAAATTTTAACACTATAGCCATTATATTAGGGCGCACTGACCCCGTGGGTACAGACAAGTACAGTAACACTGCAGGGAGTATGTAAGAATATGTACAAAAAGGAGACGCGCTTTAAAATATGAAATGAATAACGCATGGGCATTAACAGTGTTATTAGAGATAACCTTGTATTCTCCAAACACTCCCAGAGAAGGCACAGGGTGTACATTCACACACCTTGATACTTACAATGTCTTCTACCTGCGCGTTACTTGGAGCACAGGTAATGTGATTATATGGGTGTAGGATGTCTGGGGCTATAGACTATATTGTTCAATGTTGCTGAAGCGTTCGTCGGGACTTCTGTCGACATCCCACGCTGACAGCTTAATATCTAATATACAGCGATTAACGTAATCCCCTACAATAAATATCTAGGTTTGAAGACGAAGCTTGGTGGGTTTCTCTCACAAAACATCGCTATATGACTTTAAAACGGATGGATATTCATCCAATACCAATAGCTTTTCCACTTTTCAAGTTGATTTTTTAAACTTGATCAAGGACATATTAGACTTTAAATTGATGTAAAGTAGACTTGAATTTAAGAAGATGATTTTTTTTCAGGTACCGAAAAGGATGATTTGCTTGACTATGAAGAATTCCCCGATTCGGAACTATTTGACACTCTGGTTGACATGAGCAAATCAGACATGTCAGCAAACAGGTACCGCCTGCAGGTGCGACCCTTTGAACCCAATGACGTCAGCTACGACGATGACGATTACTACGACGACAACGGCATCCATGAAGAAGGGGACAAGATGATGACGGTAGGAAAGCTACAAAATACTCTCTTTTCCGGATACCGTTTATGATCATGTGAAAGTGTTAAGCATGTGGAGAGGGTGGGGCAGATATAGAGAGGGGGCGTGGGGAAAGTAGAATATACGCTGACGATATTGTCATTTAACAGTGACAGTGTTCAAATTTCCCAAATAGCAAGCCTAGGCTAGGAATCAAGAGTCCGAAGTGATCTACACATTGTAATGTGAGATGTGAAGTGACATGGCACAGGCAGGAGAGCGCTGTATATTATGTGTTATATCCCTCCAGACGTTCCTGTTCAGAGCCGTTCTATAACCTATATACGCTAGGTCAGAAAACTCTTATTTTCAGACAGGCACTTAAGGGCAGTAGACAGAAAATCGTACTGGCCCAAGCTGTTTTTACTGGTCCAGTTAAAAACAAAATGCAGTAAAAACCTCATTTTACATTAACCAACTGTAGTGAGGCAAACGCATTTAAATGATTGTGGTGAGGCTTTTTAATCACTTGACCGAAGAGGGAATGTGGATCGAGGTCTGTCCATCTTTATAATAACCAATGAGACATACCCTTGTCGCCAGCGGGCGACAAGTAGCATGGTTCTACTTCTACTCGCCTCGGTCCTGGGGGCGAGTGTTAATTTCTATCACTGTTATTACTACTACTACTACTACTGCTGCTGCTGCTACTACTACAGCGATCACTACAACTACGATTAACACTACTATTACAACTGCTATCAATTACTACTACTACTACTACTACTACTACTACAATTACCTCTACAATTACAACTACTACAATTACTACTACAACTACGGCTACTACTACTACTTGAACTACTACTACTATTACTACTACTACAGCACACAACAAGCCCACAGACGTACAGCTGCCCCCCAGCAGCCCGTTAACCATTATCACAAGATCTGTACAAAACTAATGTCGTTACGATTGTTCACGTCCACGAAGCCGACTTTGATACATCGCGCTACTTCCCTGCCCCCAGCTATTTTCCTGCATTATTGCCGCGACGCTCAAGTGGCATTCTGTTCGGGAAATGTTACGCTTGCACCAGTCTTTCATCCAATAGCCATTAGTATAAATCACCGTTTCAAGACTATAAAAAATAAGAACAGTGGTATTGATAATAACAGCTTGTCACTATTAAAGATGGTCGTCCTTAGATAGCCTGTTCACAAAGCTAGACTTGCCTTTATAAGGAGAGAATTACTCCCCACCCGTGGGCTTAGCATTCAGTAGTACAGCCTTACATCAAGGCTAGTGGGCTGGCTGCACGATAGATCACAGTGACCCGTTATTATGCAGTATGGGCTGCACTGAATCTCACCAGGTTCTCAGACACCAGATGTTATCAGCACACCAATGGTTATATGTGGCTCAAGAGTCGAAATCAACACTAGCCTCGGCTTCATGGCCCTCAACTACACATCCACGAGCACCATCGTCAGGCCCAGTGATAAAGCCAGCAATCTCACACCCAATAAATAACGCTAGCAATAATAGTTAGGTTACAACCACGAAGTACAGTAGTTCAACAAAATGTTATTAACTTCTATGAGTTTGTAACAGAAGCGTGGCAGCAATGAGGTGAGAACGAGGATTATGTGGCAGGTATTGGGTGAGGTTTAATTAATGGCACACATACTCAAGATACCTCATGGTCCAAATGCTTCAGGCATTCATGATGAGAGCCACATTGGAAAATTTCTGGATGTGCCTTTTCAATGTCACTGTATACTATCCACCATTGACATGCAAGGATCCGCTTATTCGTACCGGTTAGCAGTCTTGGCACCTTTGACATAATGTCGTAAATCGATGTTCATGCTTTGGATCATTGGGTGTCTGGTCCAGACTAGATTATGTACAGACCTGAGTGGGGAGTTCACCAACCAACCAACCAACAAACAAACACACCAATCATCGTTCCCTTATTCGCGTCTTTCAGCCAAGTTGTAGAATATAACTCTTATTACACCGACATGTTTTGATAGAACTCAAGTATTGTTTATGGTTTATTAAACCAATCAACTCATCGCCACTCCGAGTGATGACGTAAGTAATGGCATAACAATGGTGTTAAATACACGAATGAAAATCATGCGTGCCATGTTTACAAGACCTTTCCAAAGGTCAACTGCCTAACCTTACTTTAATACACGCATCACGTACAATTTTAAGTTAAAAATCAAGGATAACTAACACATCATTCTCGTGTGTTTTTTATTCTACTAGGAAGTGCGAGTGCCATTCCCAAACTCCCATCCTGTTAACGTCGGCGAGGGAGTGATAACACTCACAACTATCTGGATGTATTTTTTGGGTGACATATCATCACGTATACTTCCCGTTACGTCATTCCTATAGTAAGCGTGAATCACGTGTCGCACGAGATCTCGCACCTCCCGGCGAGAAGGAGGCTGTACGTTACTGGTGAGCAAGTATCCAATTCTTCCCCCGTCGTTTTTTAATTTTCAGGAGCTTTCTTGACCTTGAGTATTGTCAGAAATCCAGTTTCGACGCTTTCAAAGAAATAAATAAATGTGGTCATAACACTCGAATCGTATTTCATAAAATGTCCGTTATTTGGATAGTTTTGTGACAACCACAATTGACGTGGATGTGGAGATTCTACGTGTCATTAGACACGTAGGCCAGTGACCACGCCTAGTTTATGGGAGGGAACTCGGGTTGTGATTACTTGTATTTAATTATATGGCATCAATTTACAAAATTATGTCCCATTACCTATTAATAGATCCAATTCTGTAGAGACGTGTCAGACCGGTCAGTACCTGGTCAAAGTGCTCCATGTTCGTGATAAATGTGACTTCCGGTCACGTGATTGTCAGTAATGTCTCCAAACACATTAGCATTAAAGTGTTAATCGACTGCTCTGCAAAAAGGGGTTATTTGGTACTTGGGATATGCGTATAAATAAGTGTCTTTTCATTTGAGGAACACATTGGACATATCCCACACTCCGACCAGACATCCGGCTAAAACCAGATTTATATTACAATACACGTGACCCGTAAATGTCACTTTAGTCACGTTAGGTCACGGAAATTCCCGTTCGACAACGTACCGGAAGCAGACAACCGTCCATCAGGCTCAGTGGAAACATGCGCAAACTCGAAATGGTAGTGCAGATTGAACATGCTGAGTCAGAACCCACAAGGAATGTTTCGAATTATGACGTCACTCTGAAAATGGCCACCAAAGTAGATGTAACCTCCCTTCTGGAGAAGCTTCAGCGGTGTCGACAGCTGAACTGTTTGAGAGAGCCTATGAGGCACGCGCAAGGTGATATAGAGGCGTGCGCAACGCGAGGTCAAGTGGCATCAGATGGCGGTGAACAATTATTCTTCCTGGAAGTGATTACTCAGTACATCTCCTGTACATTAACAGGGCAATCAGTTTAAATAATTTGTCGGAGTCTCGCTTTCTGAAGCTGCCATGAGCCACTTTGTTCAAGGCGGCTGGAGAACGTCGACATTTGACTCGTAGGAAATTGTTCCAACGTCGGTTGATTTCGAAGCTTGGCCTGTGGAGTGTCGTGGCGGTAGTCTGTTGTGTAGTTTCACCTTGACATCCGCCTCACTTAAAAACTACTTGGTCAACAGTTTAAATCCAATAGCAATCACTTATGAAAATTGAAGGTGATGTCTGTGAACAAAAATATCCCATGTAGTCTGTGACTTACCAAAGATTTGTCGTTTTCATGAAGAGATTTCACGCTTTTGGCAAGAATTGGGTGTTTATTGTTGGTTGCTTATTATATAAATACTCCAACAAATGCAGAATGACTCCACTTCCAGTAGCAGGTGTTAGACGCTTGGTTAAGAATGTTTTTAAACTGTCTCGACGATTCGGATTGTCTATTGACGGTACTGAAGAATCTGAAGCTATATGTCTTACTGCAAACTAGACTGGAATGTGCTATTTGGCAACAAGCACTGACTTCCGCAGTATCAACAGATGAACTATGGTTGAAAACTTCAAGCAAATTATTCCGCTGTTTTGTGCACACGCACATCGAACACAAATGTACCGCCTTCCAGTATTGGACGTCATTTGACGTCACACAACATTATCTGTTGGATACGTCTCTCGGACGAACAGTGTCGTCTGCCACAAACACCAGGGTGTAATGTCTGCCGCAGACGTCCTACGTACGACTGGAAGTATCGTATGTCTGACATAAGTGCGGAAATACAGACACAACAAAAGCTGGCTTTCATTAAGGTCATGTGTTCTCTGAGTATGTTTAATGTACGCGTCGTTTCCGGTTGCAGCGTGCACAGGTTTGCAGGCACACCGGACAGGGAACCGAGGCTGTTTAGGCTATGACGGGTTTCATGTTTATAAGAGGGTGTCTAATTGCGTGATCAATGACTACTTGAATACATGCATACTGAAATCCAGAATAAAACAAGGGCCTGCATGTTCTCTTCTTTTGATCTACTTATGGATAAAATATAATAAACTGAACATTATATTTTTACACTCGAACATGTTTGAGACAGGCAAAAGGCATGTTTCATCTAGCCAGACAGGGATTGATACGTTTGATGGAGATAGCCTCGCAGTAGAGGTGGTTGTGGGTGTCATGTGCTCTCAGATGAGGTAACTCTGGTTTGATTTACACGTCCAAGCCGGAAATGCTTATCACTAGTGTTCCTATAGAACGGTTTCACCTTGCCCGTAAAGCATATCTGATGCAGACGTAGGTAACAACTGGCAGATTTCTGTTAAACCGTCAACCACTAAAGAAGACTAAAATTGTGAAAATAATCGGCATGTGATTTCTGTAGTCGTGAGATGAAATGATTGTCCTGTTTTATGATATTGATTGTATAGGGATATGGTCTTGTTACCATATTGATTGTTTTTAGGGGTCGTTGTTTACACACTTGTCTGTGTGGTTCTGTCAGACAAGAGAACACCTCGTGGGTCCATGGATGTATTAGTTCCACCCCGTTTGAGGTAAGAGGCAAATACATCAGATCGGGTAGGTTTAATCTGTGACCTGACCCATTTTCGTTTCATGATGTCCCAGTGACATGGATCCTGTCCAGTATTTCACCAGTCTGTATAGCCCAGACAAGATTGTGAACGGGACAAAATAATAATATCTCATTTTAGGCAATGACCCCCCAAAATACAATAACACATGAATGCAACATTGTTCTTTTAACTGGTTAAATGCATGTACAGAGATAGTGTATTCTTGCAACCAAGCGATATGTCGTCTGCTCAGGAGCTGTTCACGAAATGCATACTCTATGATGATAGCAAGACTGAATGTCAAGTCTAGTAAGGCAATACATGCATTTTATAGCATTTTTAAAGAACCCTGTGCTCTAAGGAAGAATCATTTCTAGGGAAGCCTTTGCTTTAAGGATGACTGGATTAATCTAAACTATATACATTACTTTATTGAAAGAAGCCTCAGTGATCACAGAACGAACCCAGTGCTAATGTTGTCCTGTTGCTAATCCCTGTTCAACGATCAATCTGTACAGTATTTGAGCAAATTTATCAAGCAATTTACGCAATGCCTGGAACTTTTAGACAATGTACACACTGACTATAGACGCTGACTGTAACATAAGGCCATTTTGTGTGTCATACATGTGCCTGGCATTTATAGCTTGTGCATAATGATTCATCTCTAAAGACGCCGAACGCGATCGGAGTATAAGTAAAGTTCAGTTCATTACTGACTGACATTTAAGACAACAAAAATGGCGGAGAGAGTATATCTTTTTCCAACGTACTGTAGTATTCTGTCTTTAATCGAAGATATGAGACGAATCAGGTTTTTTTCCAAACTTCTCATGTAGTGGAGTTTATTATTACGTATTATTTGTGTGCTGCATTGTGTCGTTGTCTTTCAGCCTCCAGTGGATGTACCAGCCTTCTCAGACAGTTATGAGGCTTACGACAACGTGGACGGTGACAAAGTTGACAGTGACAGCGTCGCGACTGCATGTAAGTTTCGTTTCAGTCCGACCACTGAAAAACAAACATACACATATGCCAAACAAAGAATGCAGATTACACCAAATTGTTCTAGGTGGCGTTTTCTGATCTCTTAATGTTTCTCGTAGCATCCGTACTCCCCATGTTACAGTATGCGAGGTGTGATTGCTAGGAGAAAAGTCTTTGACTTGCGAGAGTTTTGTAAAACGGGGCCCAGATTCTCCACACGGTAGTCTGGTTGCACAAGGTGCCTCAGCGTGCAATGCAGAGCTGTCTCCCTTGGGTAGACCGAGATCTGTTAGGGTAGGTTCAGTCCCCGGGTCACCTCGACTATAACCCCAGTTTGTCAACACTAAACCTTTGTTTGTCTGTGTCTCGAAAGTCTTAAACGCGTTACACCTGCATAACTTGCGACCTTACTTCCACATTCAGCAGATACCAGCTGCAGTCATGTAACAGAAGTTCTCTTGAAAGCGGCGTTAAACTACAATTACCCATTCACTTACTACACAAGATAACGATATGAAAATTATCCCCAATCGTTATCAAGAGAAGATCCGGGTTAGAATTTATCTTCAGTAACCCATGCTTGTCGTAAGAGGTGAGTAGCGAGATGGGGTGGTCAAGGTTCGCTGATTTGGTTGACATATCTCATCGTATCCCAATACGTAACAGCCATCCCATCAACGTTATGTAGCATTAATGACATCGCAATTCTCGTTCACTCACCAACTGCTTGTGCATTGTAATTCTGGAATAAGCAGATTTATTTCTTCTATGTAAACCTTTTTTCATTAAACACAATTGAGCTTTTTCAACTAAGAAGAAGCAAAAATAGGATTATCCAATGCAACGGACAGGTTTACTGTTTCGTACTATATCCTTGGCAGTGACGTGGCTACATCGTCGCGGGAAACGTTCCGTCGTGGACCAGGTGGATGCCAAAGTGGAAGTGTTGGCCGTGGTTGACAACACCATCTACCAACACTACGTGGAGAAGACCCGTACCCAGCGGGAAGCCCTGGCCATGCTGCGGAGCTACTATGGGATGGTGTTCGCCATGGTATGTTCTCACTCCGGATTCAAACATCAGCAAGATTATATTACAATAGTACAATGCTGTACTAACCGTGGGTGCTCGTCATGTTTAATTCCTGACTACACTGGTGCATTTATAATATAATACTAGTACTTTAAGACAAAACGCATGCCCTTAGTCTGTCTGATTGCACGAACCGCATTTTTCCTGATAAAGCCCTAGTTGAAGCAACTCTAGATTTCATAAGGTTCAGTTGTGAATCTCCCAGCTCACCGGGGCTCTTTTTCAATTTAAATGGGCTTGGTCATTATTGTTACTATCATGTATATTCATGAAACTCAGCGAGAGTCTAGCACAGGCACAGCTCAAACAGGTAATATAGCATTCCAGCACAGCGGAGTATATCAGTTATTCAGTATCATAGTGTTGATTAAAGATCTGTACTAAATAGTGTAATATTCTACAGGACATTGTTTCCAGACATTAATCGTAGACTTACTCCTAGTCTTTGTGACGTTAAACTGATGTCACGCCATGGTGAAGCTACTTACCAGTACATATTTATATACAGTAATATTTTGTGAAAATACTTAAAAGGTTCCTCCACCTTTTGACGACGAGGAACTAAAGATGGTTTGTCAACATGGACTCTTTTCATCAGTCAGTCAACTTAATCCATTTTAGGATACATTCATGAGTACAACTACCTGTCGTTGTTGTTTTAGTTGTAATGTTGTTTCATAGTAAATAAGTCATATGTGATGACATATTAGTTATTATGATAATGCGTTTTGTATTTCGCAATGTCAGTGCATTACGTATATCCTCATCCACATCAGAATATATGACAAAACCAAGTAGCGACATCTATCCTTGGCTGTACAGAGGGTGGTGTAAACCCCGGAAATATATATTCTCAACACCATGACAAGCCCCGAAAGTTTTTTTAACTGACGGTGGGTTTGAAAAACGACGCACGTCGTAATAGAAACCGGCAAATCCACGGAAGTGTTGATCTTATACAAGATAGTGTATCTTTTTTACAAGTTCGGTGTATATTTTGCAAAAATAAATCAGACGTGTAATTAAAATATATGACAACTCCAGATTCTGTGCAGTGGCAATCACTTGATGTGAAGCTATTTATGTCGCTTAAAGTTTCTTATAAAGAGGACCACCTGTTCTATCGCAGTCTGCTGAGTTTGAACATGGAATTTGCCTGTTTGATACATTATAAAATTTTTAAAAAGTTATAAATCAACTTTTCATAGCCCCCTGTTCCCCAGATGTAGGTGTGATGATGGATGGCAGGGCGAGATCTGGGTTCCGACACGTTATCAAACACAGAGGGGGGTTTATCGTCAGGCACAGCTGGGTTTAGTATTGGCGATTTTTTCTGACATTTGGTTGTGTTGTTGGCAATTACTGTCCGTCATGTTAGTCCATCCGTCGCCAGTCTACACGTAACCTTGGATCCTGCTACCTCCAGGTAGCCTTATACCTCATCAGCTGATGATGCGAGCTTTCATCACATTCTCCTCCGCCTCCCTGGATAATGTATCTGATGATTACAAACTATGCCACGCCCTCTGTCGGGAATGTTTTACACCTTCAGATTACACAGCCCACGCAAAATATGGTTATGTACAAGTAAACGATAGTTACACGCTGCTGTGAATCATTTTGTATTAAGTAGTTCCAAAAATGTGGCGTTGTGTGGTGTACCAAATTATACCGTCATCTAAATTATACTGTGTACTGTGCCCTTATATACACCCTTAATACACCATGTCGTGAAGCAATAGGAACTAGGTTTGGATGTAGTGCGTCTCGCAGTCCTTGAGCCATATCATTTTCTCTAATGCCTATCCCTCCCTGCAACACGTAAGTCCTAAATGAAGCAAGTCTAGATTTCCACAGGTCTCCCAAGTTACTGGGGCTCCTTTTCAATTTAAATGGATTTATTTCTTACAATCAAAATTATACACACTCAGGGACTAGGCGTTAGTTTACGTTTGGTTCATGCATGTCATCGTATCCTACCTGTGTAGATTAATGCTGATGCTGTTGATCACCGGATTGTCTGGTCCATGCTCGATTATTTCCAGACCACCACCATGTAGCTGGAATATTGCGGTGTAAACAATAAACAAACTAGGAACTAAGTGTTTTATGATTCCGTGTGCTCTGTTTTTCAGGTTGATCAAAGATTTCAAACCATCGCGGACCCCGAGTTGTCCATTGCAGTGAAGATCTCTGGAATACTAGTGTCAGAGGTGAGCACTACCTTCAATATTCCCACCATAATTCAATACAGGGGAGCGTAGCTGGCATCTTGGTTTATGGTCAACGTAATGAATAATGGCGGTTCCTATAGGTCACGGGACCTTTACCCTCCTGGCTGTACACTGAACTGACTCATGAGCTGAAACCAACTCCAAATGTTTACACTGACATGGGTTGATGAGAGTGCACTTGATGCTCCATAACATTAGAGTTGAATGACCTCATACATAGCATGTTCTGTTCACCCCAGAAAAGTAACATGTTTCGACCAACCATTGACCGGACCAGTTTAACGAACTAATGACCAGACTTGGACCCGTCTATTGAATTGCGTATTGTAATTCAACCAAGAGTCTTGTCTTAGGGAAACCAGATCTGCGACTGACGAAGGTTAAACCTACAAGCTGTGGAGCATGCTCACATTTCACAGTCCGCCTAAAATTTGAGATAATATGTGTGTAATGTGTGTGCTTGTGTCAGTGGGACTGGTATTGCTGTTAATCAAAGTTTATTATACACGTATTCAAGACATCATTCAGTCACTCATTCTCAATCGAGTCACGTGTTTAAAGCTCACTATACTTCAGATGTCGTTCTCCCACGTAACATAATGGATGACGTACTTTAAGCATGTTCTTAAATGTTCTGTCCTTACAGAGTGGTTCCATTGTTCCATTGTTTCAACGAACCATGTTACATGTACTTGTAACAGAACAATGCTCTGTTCTTTCAACGAACCATGTTACATATTCTTGTAACAGTGAAAATTTAACATGCTTTTGAGATACCTCGATGTGATGGAGATTCAGAGGACCCCGTGACCTGTGTAACATTGTGAGTGAGTGAATTAGGTTTTACGCCGCTTTTACCAGTATTCGGGCAATATTATGCGGGGGACACCAAACAACCCATGGGGAGAATCGAACCCTGGTCTAGAGAATTATGAACGGACGCTGTTCATGTAAATCGTACATTAGCTGTGGCCGTAGTCTGTTTCACAGTCCTTGAACCACTTTACTTTGCCTAATGCCAAGCCTTCCCTGCAGAGCTAAAGCCTTAAATGAAGCATGTCTAAATTTCCTCAGGTTCTGAATCTCTGGTCTCCCTGTGGCTCCTTTTCAATTAAAATGGTTTTGTTTGTTACTATCAAAATTACATGTATTCAGAGACTAAGCCGGTGAGACTAAGCGGTGCACACAGTTTTATCCAGACCGCAGCCAACTTGCCCAGCCATTTTGTATAGACCCGTAGGGCTTCATGATAATTATGATGGCTGCATCATATTTTATCAACGTGTTTGACATTAAAGACTCATCAACACACGTGCACTGAGTTCTAAAAAGCCTTTCCCCTCGTCCGTACAGCCATAAACAATGAGTAGGCCTAGATTCGCGCCATGACGTCTTTGGAAATGCGAACATGGCGGACTAGTTTGATGCCATGTGATGCTCAACAATGAGGGCAGGCCCGATCATTAACTTACCCCCAGGGATGAAGAGTGTCAGGTTGTCTTCAAGTACGAGTGGATCTTCTTTGTTCGTCATCAGTTTTCATCGAAAGCAAGATGGTTTCAATTTACCAACTTCCCCGTACATTCCTTCAATGGGATAATGACCATTCCGAGCAATCACCTGTGGCAGGTTGAGGGATGAACATTGCCACGAGCATGTACCCCGGTCCCGGAGCGCGCACCTGCTGCGATGATCTGCCTCCAAATCAAGGCATCCTATACTATCACGCCGTTATCTCTCGACCTACAAACCTCTACGAGGCCATTGCGGCTCTGTTTGTTGTGACGGCAACATATTTTCTATCATGAACATCGTTACTGAGTGCACTGGACTACTACCGTTATAGTATCTACTACCGAATGATGGACTGTGGTGTCGCAGTTAATGGCTGTTTCCCAACCTTGAGCCGGTGACTGATATTTCTCAGTTCACAATGATAATGACAGTTACAAGTCTGGGTGGTTTCATAACAAGTTCACGACTGCGCCTTCGGTATAAAGCTCACTCTATATCCTAGACCATGGAGAAAAGTTCTTTTTTAAAAATCCAACTGAAGTCACTTGTGGGACATATTGATGTAACTGGTATACATGCCAGCCAATGAACGTTTTACATGAAGATCCCGCATGAGAATCAATCTTCAGTGACTCAGTGTTTGTAGTAAGAGGCTCTTCATACCAAATGGGCAGATTTCGCGCCTTGGTTAATTCATGCCATTGTATCCCAGCAGCGCAGATCGATACTCGTGATATCAATCATTGGATTGATTGGTCAAGTTTCCATTATTTACAGACTGTCGTCGGATGGCTGACGAGACGTTAAAATAACGAACTTTACAAGCTGAGGCTCAAACACGCATATTATGAAAAACACCGTCAGAAACGATACTTAAAGATTGCATATTAAAGCTATCTGGGATCTCCTTTCTTTTGGCGCTGCTGATATAATAGTTCAAATTGTTCAAAACGGACATTTCACTAAGCGAGCCAGGGACACGCATAACATATTATGTGTAGTTTTTACTGCTAATATCGGTACTGTAAATGACAAACCCATCAATTACATCATCAATATAGTCAACAATGGCGACTACAGTTATGCCTCCAGCAAGTTATTGGTGACCTTTTACTTTGATGTAGTTTCGAGTTATACAACATGCGATACGCCACCCGACAAAAATATTCGCGCTTAAAGACCTGACAAATTGATAATCAATGAATCGCCGCCAGCCAGATTAAATATAATAAAACAATTTCTGGATATTAATTTCACCATTTCGATCGGTCATTCTATATAATATGACGGCTGAAGTCGACACTGGAATATTGTAGCACAGAGTGGTATGCTGTAAAAGTTTCCTCCATTCACAGAACATGTATTTATTATCGTGGCAGGTGGCCAGTGATTGTTCTAGAAGTGTTGACACAGTTTGCAGAAACGTTTACAACGACAGTGATGATTATAATGATGATCCTGCTGTTTCTGCTGGTGTTAGCAATGATGGGGATGAAAATGACGAGGGGTGATGATGATAATGATGGACACTGGTGACGATAATTGTTGAGATCGTTGATGGTGATGATGTTGGTGACGACGACGATGATGATGGTAATGGTGACGAGGATGGTTAATGGTGACGAGGATGGTTAATGGTGACGAGGATGGCTGATGATAATGACGAGTCTTGTTTTTATGACGACGACAACGATGATGATGATGATGATGATGATGATGATGATGTGTTTCAGTCGCGACAAGACTCCGCATGGCTCGAGTATCTGGTACAGTGGTCCCGACGTCGGGATGAGGGAAGAGTCAACGCACATAAAGCCCTGAAGTATTTCATCAAATGGCTGAACGGCCAGAAGAGCCTGCCCAAATACGACCATGCTATGGCCTTCACAGGGTGAGACTTACATCACAGCGGCGCTACCGGCTGGGGCGGTGGTAGGCGGAAGGTTCCACCCCTACCCTAAACCCACCACAGCGTTTTAAAACCTGTATAATCGAATATTGGTGTAATATTCATGTACAATGTCAGGTGAACTCTTCTACCTCAAAGAAAATAAATTCAAACGCCATTGAGGATATCGCTTCACACTCAGTTGAGGATACCAATTCAGGAAGCATTTTACTCTCATGTGTTCAAAGTCTAATGTGGAACTCCACACCCCAGCTTCCTACCAAATGTATGCTCAGTATAGCTCAATGAATCTGTATGTTCCACATAACACTTCTCCAATGACTGTTCTTTTTCTAGGTATCACCTGGTTAATAAAGCCAGCATCGACCTCGGAGGTAAGACTTGAAACGTAATCACTGAAGTAAATATGGGTAGTGAGACCACACAAGGGGGATATGATGGGGATTTAGTTGGATTTAGTTATGACTAATACTTACACACCTCTAAGTGATAAATACCGTATCAGTGTAGCACCCTCAAGGGGGCAGAGGGGGGAGCTTCTTAGAAGGGTCGCCATTCTGCTGTTATAATTGCTTGGTCAGTCACGAGGTTTAGAGGAAGACTAGGAATTCCGTGACGAAGGGAGTTGCAACTAATTACAATTCTGTCATTAATATGGAAGTGTAAGTAGGCGTTTTGGACTAACGCTTAGCCTAAAAAATTTTTATATTAAACAAATAGATTCCAATTAGACTGAAAACTGAGTCCCCGATTAAGTCCTGTAGAGAAAACTAATCTTTAGGGCTGTACGTTGTATATTATTGCAGTAAGGAACGGAGGGACCTAGCAGAGGAGTAACTTAGATTGAATACCGTGGTACCGTCTTGAAAAAATTGTAGTGATGATGACGTTTGCACTGATGACGTTGCTGTCTTCTTCTAGGTATGGCCTATGTTAGTTCAGTCTGCAACACCCGTGACGGCAACTCCGCATCTATGGTCGCAGACCCAGGGGACTTCCAGGTCGTCAAGGTCGCCGCCCACGAGCTGGCACATAGGTCAGTGACGTCATTGCCCTGTCTGTCATGTGATACACATGATACAGCATCTGAATAGTAGATTCCGCTTAAGATGTCGAACAGAGCTTTGGTACCATTCGAGACGAGGCATTGTGGACACTGGCGAAACAACATGAAACAAATGAAAGTGAAAAAGACTTGCTCAAACAGAGACAAACAAACTGTTTTTGATGACGATGCATTTGATACGTGAGCCAAAGTTTCAGATGCTGGGTCGTGAGAGTTTCGGCGACAGTAACGTCTGAACGACGCTTGTAGTGTTTGGTCCCGTCCCATATTCATGTGTACGCTTTCCTTTGTCCAGTCGTGTTCGTTAATGGCTAACGTTTAATCTCTGAATATTTACTTAAATAGTAGCAAACAAACCCGTTTGAATTGAAAAGGAGCCCCAGAAGACCTGAACCTGGGAAAATCAAGAGTTGCTTCATCTGGGGCTGTAGCATTGCAGGGGGGGGGGGGGGGGCTAAGCAGTAGGGGTATTAATATGATTCTTGGACTGTCATACATGGCTAGTAAGCCATTTTGCAACAACAACAAAATTGTTTCTGGTGCTGTGAGTGTTGTTACCTATATTTTACACAATCTCAGGACGTCCTGAACACCCCATTCATGAAGCCCTCATACCAAAATCTAACCTGACATCTGTGTCTGTATGTATGAACCTTGTGTTCTGTGTCCTCAGTCTGGGAGCCAGTCACGACGGAGACAAGGAAAACAAGGACTGTCCACCCGAGGACAACTTTATCATGGCGCCCCAGACTACCAGTGAGCACAATAAACTCAAGAATGCGTTCTACTTCTCCCCGTGCTCAATTCGACAGATGAAGAAAATGCTCAGGTAAATACACAGACGCGGCAGCATGGTGGTTAAGTGGGTGAGTGAGTTTAACGCTGCATTTAACAGTATTCAAGTTATATCACGGCAGTAGGAGGACAGGACGTCGCGAACCACCTCCGTGGTGTAGTGGTCAGAGCGTCCACCCGGAGAGCGGAAGGTCGGGTGTTCAATACCTGGCCGTGTCATACCAAAAGATGTTAAAATATGGTACTTGTTGGTCCCTGACTTGCGTTCGGCATTAAAAGGTTTGGTCTGTCTGTACGGAGTCAGTACAATCTGCCTGTGTGGTATTCATGCTTAACAGCGGAATGGTGTCTCGGTGAGCTAGTGCTATAAAACCAGCTTACGTCTGTGCTAGCCATACATACAAGCAGCCACACATACTCACACATGAGCGAAATAATCTTAAGTGCGACGTTAAACCATTTCACCTCACCTCACCTCACCTCACCTCACCTCACCTCACCTCATCACACCTCTTCTTTCGTGAACCAACGTCCAAGAAGTCACATTACTGGTCGATACTAGTATTAATAACCTAGGTGTATGGCAGCGAAGGTCACCACGAACCGGCTTCCGGCTTCCGGCTTCATTCTCGAGGTCAACATTCCGCGCCATGAATCGACGTTAGGACCACAGATCTGGTTGAAACCTCTGGATAGGATCACTTGCCATTGCTTTCGAGGATTGGATGGTGTGGTGCCTCTACTTCTGACAACTGTATACCCCATTATGACCCAGTGTCTTTATACACTTCAGGCCTAGTGTACACCTCTATCCCATATACAGGGTGCACATACGTCATGATGAGGCCTTGCCAATGCTGCAAGTCTATCCCTTGTTGCAGGTCAGAACAGGCGGCATGCGTGCGGGACACCCCCACCGTCTATTACGAGTACAACCTACAGAGACTGCCCCCCGGACAAAAATACTCGGCTGATCAACAGTGTAAACTTATTTTTGGCAAAAAATCAGAATTCTGCGGGGTAAGTTATACTTGATATCAATGAATTATTTTGCTCGAGTTTTGGCGTAAGGAACAAGTGGAATTCCATGTCTTCGTGATGTTATGTCGAACCGGAGCAGGGTTTCACGCGATAACTTGGCTATTTCCCTAGGACAAGATGGCCGCGTTTGTTGGACTGGTTTGACGGGAAATGACTGTATTAGCTGAAACTATATAGCTGCAAATTGCTATGATTTATTTGTCCTAGCATAGCAATGTACAGCTTGACAAATCAGTTTGTTTAGATAGAACACGCGTCAGGATAAAATGTGCAAATCTTTGCCCAATCGGTATCAAACAAGCAAACACTTGTGTCAGAAGTCTAACTCGTCTCGGCACAAAAACATATGTTTTGCCAATAGCCCTGAAAAAGGCTATTAGGTAACTCAGCCAAAACCTGAAATTTACGTGATTGCAGGTTGGGGTTCTTTGGCTTGGTGTTTAAATCTTGTCAAAATATTGCACCATTTATCTGGTTCAGCATATCAGCGCCCTCTTCTAAAATCGTGTATCTGGAAGAGATTGCGCACGCATGTTGGTAGCTTGCCGGTAAGGCCAACAGACGTCTACGTTCAATAAGGACTGGTCCCAAACTTTAGCGTGGGTGTTAACCCTGTGATCACGTTTCGAGAAACAGGACTGTAGCTGGGCTTCAAATGTTCATGCTGATCTATGCCCGACTCCAGAAATGTATAGCACCACTCTGTCAATAAGGTATGTCCTTCAATACCAAAGGCAGCCAATTACATTCACAGTAAGAGCGCACAGCAAACTGATTTCGATGTTCATAATATACTTTTGGGGTGGGAATTTAATGACAAAACACCCCGAAATAAGTTAAAATTAAATATACTTCCAAAGATAAACATATAAATACATGATACAAAATATACAAGTACAAAATATGATAAAAAATAATTCGATAAAAACAGGAAATAAACAGAACCTTTGGTGTCTATTTATGAGTGATGGTGTTCATTTCATTAATCAACAACTTGTCCAACACCGTTGTGTCGAAATGAAGCGACCTAGGTACAGTATTCGTGTTATCCATCTTTTTATACAACCAAAAGAAGGAACATGGGGATCTTTACGTCAAAAGAACCGTATTCGATACATGAAACTTCGATTCGATGATGTGAAATGACTGTCAAGAGATATCTGTCAAACATCGCGGTAAACTTTCACTCGACATTTGACCTACAAATGGTTGCGTTAAAGTATTTGTGTTAAAGTGTAAACGTGAAGGAATTACACGGATTCCATGTGTTCTGTCCGCAGACTAAGAACTTGAAGATGGTCATGTGTGGTCAGCTGTGGTGTAAAGACCCGGAGAATGGACTCACCTGCCGCACCCACTCTTACCTCACAGCGCTGCCGGGCACCACGTGTCGGGAAGGCAAGGTGGGTAGACACTGGGGTGTGCCAACGGTTAGAGGGGTAGCAAAGACAAGGTCGGTAGATGGCTGGGTGTAACAAGGGTAAGGTGGGTAGACAGATATCAGGGTGTAACAAGGGTTTTGTGGGTAGATATCGGACTGTAATAAGGGCAAGGTGGGTAGATAGATATCAGGGTGAAAGAAGGCTTTTTGGTTAGAGAGCGGGGTGTAACACGCGTTAGAGGTAGTGATGGAGAGGGGAAGATGGGTAGACATAGGACATAGGACATAGGCACTGTAACAAGGGTTAGATTGGTTGATAACGGGATGTAGCAATGGTGAGGGTTGGTGATAGGGTGGATAAGATGGGTATATGTAGGAGCCTCATTAGTTTTCAAGTGTAAAGGTGGGGAGTTTGAAGATATATAACCAACAATCGTATTTGCGCCTGGAACGAGGAACATAGCGACCCAGCAATAGTTATCCGTTTTAATTACGTCTTTGCAGGTGTGTCATCTAGGTGTTTGCCAAACAAATCCATACGAACGACGCCCCACTGGTAGAATGCAAATATCCAGAACACCATCAGTGACAAACCGGCGTCAGAGCACCAACCGAAGAACGTCCAGACTGAGGCGGCCAGGCAACCGTCAGGGTCGCAGACGTCAGAACAGCAGCAGACGTCAACTCGGCAGGTTTTCCGGCGGCAGAAGGGGTCGCAACAAGGGACGATCGTCAAGACAAAGAGGTAAGGAAGGAACTAGTGCTTATTTGTATCAGAAAGATTAAAACTGATCAGATACGATATAATTAGTATCAACAGCAAACTGATCAGATACGATATAATTAGAATCAACAGCAGAACATGTGCAGAATATGGGCCAAGGTAACCAGCAGCAGATAGCATGATAGTGAGTGAGTTTAGTTTCATGCTTTTGTGTCAAGCATGGGTTGCTGAAGACCTATTCTACTCCAGATCTTCACACGTCTAAGATGACGGTAGCTCTCCCTGCATTACATAACAATCAACCGGTTCACGACTTTTGATTACCCATTCCTGATATTAGTCGGCTCTAGACGTTAGGGGCGGTGGGGTAGCCTAGTGGTTAAAGCTTTCGCTCGCCATGAGTTCGATTCACGGCATGGGTACAATATGCAAAGCTCATTTCAGGCGTCCCCTGCCGTAAAATTCCTGGAATATTGCTAAAACGGCATAAAACCATACTCACTCACTCTCCCACTGTATTTAAACAATAAAAGCTACTCCAGTACTTTAGGCTTTCTTATTCAAAGGTATATATGTTTCTTTGCAGGACAATGCCTTGCCGACCAGAACAAAACATACTGCGAGGGGCTGATTAAAGTAAACCCGCGCGTCTGTCGCCGCAGAGCCGTGAGGAAGTACTGTTGTCGCACATGCGTATTCAGACGACGAAGACTTTAAGAAACGATAAGTTGGGTTTCATGTGGAGTGCTTTTCATACAGACCAAATTGTCTAAACGACTTTGTGCATAACATTCAATCAGTGCACGATAGTTTTATTAATGACGTGTGAACATGTTTGCTTGCTCGTTCAACGTGAACATTACTCTGAGAAATCTGCCAGGATACCCGATAAGGAACAGCTTGCGACTCCGTGTTTCCACCACTAGAGCATGGCTTGAGGACCGGAAGTGCAATAGCAGAAGTAGACAGGTTTCCAGTTGCTAGGCATTCTCGGGACACCAGAACCGCCATCGTCCGCAGATAGTTTAGACTGACATGCGCACAAGGAGCTGTGATTAGCAAGAGTTCGATCGTCTTAGAAAACTTTATGATACCAAAGCCAACGTTATTATTGTTTCCTTGGGTAATACAAAGCACATAGTCCGATGATAATCTGTTTCACTGAATGCTTACATCACGTGCGTAATGAAAAGGAAACAATGTTTGGACTTAGTTTGCGACAGAAAACAATGTGCGAAGTAGTTTCCAAATTTTGCTGGCTAGTTAGGCAAACTATGCCTGAAAGTTACTAGCCCACAAATCCAAACCCTAGCCCGAATTCTGAAGGTAGAAACTAAGCTAAAGCTTACAGAAAGGTAAAATACCATCAAGAAAATTCACTTGCCTGTCGGCCCAGTAACAGTGGAGATTTACTGGCCCGACCAGATTTTTACTAGCCACGAGCTACCGGCCCAGTGGCTATTCCGCAGCCTGCCTGAAAGCCAAACAATATCCTAAACTAATCTTTAAAATTAATCCAAACTGCTTTGCACTGCCTTTGCATTTAACAAAAGCCTTTGTTCTTTCTATTTACTGACATCTGGAAGAATAATGATATGAAGAACATCTCACAGAATGTAAGAAAGTCTTCGACTACTGTTGTTGCTGTTGCTCTCATCAGTGACTGGCCAGTCTTGTCAAACATTCCATACTGCCTTGTGTTTATGATGTGAATAATCATAGATATTATATTTGTAAATTATGTGCGAGAGGCTGAGTGAAAGCAGGTGTACATTTTTCTTCCGTCCACTTTGTAAGTATTTATTTCAGACTGTTTATTTTGTCTTTAATACTTTTTTATATTTTTAAGATGTGCTGAAATACTCTGACCATGTGCAATATTTGTTATCTTGTTTCCATACTAGTGTCATACATACCATGTCAATAAACTCATTGTCACAACTGGTTTTAGTATGTCATGATGTCGGGAACAGCAGTTCAGGGAGTTGGGTTAGAATATATATAGGGGACACTAGAAATTGGCTTCCCACATCGTACCCACGACAGGGTTCGAACCCAGGCCTTCGGCGTGACGAGCGAACGCAAGTCTATGTTAAAGTATGGGAGTTACGACCGTCTAAACTCTAAGATCGCTCTAAGAGCCCAGAGATTCAGAACCTGGAGAAATCATTTAGGGCTGTAGCATTGCAGGATGGCTAGGCTGTACGAAAATAATGTGAGTGAGTGAGTGAATTTTCAGCAATATTCCAACTACATGGCGGACGGTCTGTAAACTATCGAGTCTGGACCAGACAATCCAGTGTTCAACAGCATGGGCGTCGGACTGCACAATAGGGAACCGATGACATGAGTCAACCAAGTCAGCGAGACTGACCACCCGATCCCGTTAGTCGCCTCTTACGGCAAGCTTAGTCGCCTTTTGTGGCAAGCATGGGTTGCTGAAGGCCAATTCTAACCCCGGACCTTCACGGGCCAGGAAAATAATGTGGTTTAGGGACTGTGAGACGGTCAAGAGCTGGCTCTAATGCCGCTTGGAGCAGTACTGAAGTTATAACTAGCGGTGTCACTTGCATTAACATCGGGGGAAATCTTAAGGCATGTCTGGGTCATCTACCACATTAGTGAATCCCTTACGTGTATGGCGCCAGCAAACCAAGAGAAGGGAGAAGCGACTTTTGTACCAACGATCAAACATTTCTGGTGTGACCAAAGGATGCAACTCTAAACTCCAAATTGCCGCGCCTATGACCACGTGACCACTAGCTGTTTGGAAGACTGTGAGAGTCAATTTTAACAATGCTTCGACAAAACCACGTCGCTGACCGCATTTTCGACTAGGTCAAATCACCTTTCAAGGGTTCCAGGTATTTGAGAATAACAATCATGAAATGCCATTGATTCCACAAACTTGACACCACTGAGCGCGACAGTGGATGCTATTGTTGCAAATCACTTCACCACAGGGCCTCATTCTACACACAACGGAAATAGCTGACGCGGGCTCCGTTCTTCAAAGCGACCGTAGCGTTAAGATGACCGTAACTCCCATACTTACGACTGTCATAGCGCTTTGAGGAACAGGGATCAGAACTGTACGTGCTGCCAGCAGCTGGGATGAGACGATGTCTACGCCCATGCATCCACTTCAAGCCATGGCTGCCACAGACTATCCCAGGAAATACATCAGGGGTGTCTACTGTGGGATGGCACTGACAGACACCCAGGAGGGGTTTATCAATACATGCCCAGAAGCCGACAGGTTCCAATTTTGCAGAAAATGTCAGCAAAAACTCCTTTTTGAAATAATATATTTCTCTCTTCCTGCTGTAAGATAAAAGTATCCTGATAACAGGACCAGCAAAGAATTGTATCTTGTTCGATGCTGCAACCAGCAATAGTCAAGCTACCTGGTGGCTGGCTGTTGAGAATGTAATCTGGCCAAGTCAATCCATGCATTAACAGCATGTGTAGGGATGTCCCCAATTAGGTCATGATGTAGCCGCTTGTTAGCAATATTCCAACAATATCAGAGCAGTGAGGTAGCCTAGTGGTTAGAGCTTTCTCTCGTCACACTGAAGACCCGGGTTCAATTCCCCACATGGGTACAATATGTGAAGCCCATTTCTGTCCATGCCGTGATATTGCTGGAATATTGCTAAAATCAGCGTAAAACTAAACTCACTCCGGCAAAATCATGGCATGGGACGCCAGAAATAGGCATCACATAGTGTGTACACATGAGGAATGAAAACCAGATCTTAGGCACGACAGGCAAATGCCTTAACCACTAGGCTACCCCACCATAACCAAACAAGTGAAGAGGAGTGAGTGAGTGAGTGTAGTTTTAGGTTGCACTCAGCAATATTCCAGCTATATGGCGACGGTCAGTAAATAATCAAGTCTGGACCAGACAATCCAGTGACTAACAACATGAGCATCGATCTGCACAATTGGGAACTAATGACATGTGTCAACCAAGTCAGCGAGCCTGACCACCCGATCCCGTTAGTCACTTCTCTTACAAGCATAGTCGCCTTTTATGGCAAGCATGCGTTGCTGAAGGCCTATCCTACCCAGGACCTTCACCGGTCCCAGTGAAGAGGAAGATGTGGCAATGCTCATCACTGCATGCAACAATAAACATGCTTCCAAAATAAGGGACATCATATTGGTAAGAAATGTTAAAATGTATACATCACAATAAGTATGTTTTTCCACACTGTCTGCCCAATACACTCAGGCCGCTGATGGGAACATGGCCAACCCTGATGACCGTCCAGCAAGCACAGCTACTGCAGGGGGTGTAAGTATTGTTTTACACCACTTGAAGCAATATCACAGCAGGCTGATGATATGGACTTCACACTCTGTAGCAATGGGGGCAGGAGGAAGACTGTTGGAAACTACACTCAATGGCTTCTCTGGAAAATGTTCTGCAAATCTTTTCATGACATTATTCAACTCTGGCCTACTTTCAAACTAAATATCAAGATGAACACCCAGACATCTATATCCCCCAAAATGGCAAAATATCCTTTATGTACCTACAAGTTATGATTAAGCCAAATGGTTTGATGTGTATAAAGAAAAGTGGAAGGAGAGTAATGAAAGGTTTTAAAAGTTCTGTTCCTGAAAGAAGCACAACAACCAGTTTCAGTCGAAGTCAAACTGTTGCCATGGAAATGCCAATGTATTTTAATCATCAATTTCAGTAAAAGTCAAATTTGTTGCCATGGAAACACAAATAATATATTATTTAGGGTTCCAAAATTATCAAACAGCACCAATACACCACCAGATCTATGTGCCATGTTTGGTGAAGAAATACTGAACGGTTTTAGAGGTCTACGCTGGAAAAGATAAATGTGCATGGACAGACACACATACAGATGGACGAAGTGCAAAATGCTTTGCCGGTGACACAAATTACAGCTTTTTCACATTTACAGTTAAGAAAAACAAATATCTAAAGAAAGAATTACACTTTATACACTTGCAAATGCATAGTTCAAGGTAAATCCTCTCAATGTACATAATATACCATTTGATATGATGAATAGTAGCAATCAAAAGACATTTCTGGCTGCTGAAAACTACTGCATACATTCACAGAACCATTATGTGGACAGGCTGATCAAGCTGCTCAACTGACGTTTTGAGGCATCAAATAGGATAAGATTTTGTTTTGGCAACAACTAACATATTACTCATTGAATAGGATAGATCAGGTTTTGTGATTTTTGTTGGGTGGACTACTATTAGTAGTATATGTAATAGAACAATGGCGGATACAGCTTTTTGAGAAAGGGGATGTACTCTCTCAACGAGGTGTTATCACTTTGGGTGTATGCATGCCCGCACAAAGTTCCTTTACATGAGAGTTTCAATGTTCATTTAATAAACTTTCCGGACAAAAGGGGTGAAGAGGTGGTGAGGGTTTGCACCCCTGCAACCACCCTCTGCATGCGTATTTTTGTTCCTATACGTGTAACATTTCTTAAGTCAGCATAATCAGAAGTCTCTATTCATCCTCAACACATACACCGGACACACAGGACTGAATGAGTAATACACATTGGGGTAGGTGACCTGTTTTTTTCCCCTGTCAACCAAGTCAAAGCGCCTTACCACCAACAAGCATGGTACTCTGAAGCCTTATCTTAACCCAATCTTCACAGCACAAAAAAATCGGACAGTCCACCAAGGTAATTCATAGACTGCAGTACCTGAGTATTTTCAAGAACATAAACTAACCAGGACATCATGTTACTGCTTTGATATTAATTTTATTGGCCATCTTTCTATGGTCATTAACACTTGGTCTCACAAGAGTTATGTCCCTTCTCTTCTCATCAACATTTTCTCCCAGGGCTTCGAAGAGCCCCATCTTTCACAGCCATATTGACAACATGAGTCTAAACATTGTGCAGCTTATGTTGAATATCAGCTGTTTTCTCCAGTGACAAACATATGAACAGACTTCTCAGAGTTCAACATGATGGCAGTCCTGTCTGCACCCACAACCTCGGCCAACTTCTGGGCGTCATACTTGGAGTAGATGGTTGTACATGTTGCTGCCTTGTTCTCTATCCCACGTTTGGGGTCTTTGATCATATTGCACATTTCCGTGTAGAAGTGAGGGTAGGTCGGCAGGTCATAGAACACGATGTGTTTGATCCCTCGTATTCTGAACCTGGAGAGAAGAGGTACTTGACTCACAAGAAGTACATATAAAAAAAGAGTGAAGGCTGTTGGGGGTGGGGACACTTTTGTTCTACATAAAATTTCACTGATGCATGATAATGCTTTAAACATTAGCGGATTAACTTATGGTCTGTTCAGGTCTGACAAAGTACATACTATAACTTCATCTCGATGGTTTCATTTCAGCAATTCAACACTAAGGGCATATTTTCCTGTCATGATCAAATTCATAAATACAAATTTCATACATTTCCAAAAATCCTGGTCCCTTTTTGTACTCTTAACTCTAAATGTGTGACCTAGATAGACTGAGTTTCTACCTACCTTTGAATTTGGAATGAACTGTATGTTAACATGTGCATTTGCCATTTTGCAATGAGTGAACCATGTCTACATTTTTTATGTACATGCCCAATGACAGAAATAATCATTTGAACAAGTTTCACACAGTTTAGCTAATATAATTTGAGTTCACTCAAATAAGTTATTGGAAATCTAGTTCACTCAAATTGGCGCTTTGTAATTTTAGTTTGAACTCAGTCTGACAAAAGTCCTCCAACTACTCCCTTGCAAAAAAAAGACTAGCGCACTGTTGCTCTTAATCCATTATCATCACACCAGCTGTCTGGCAAAATGGGGATGACTGCTGTGTCATCCAGTCATGCCATAAAGAAGCCAGAGATTAGCGGGAACATTATAGACACTTATTGCTACACAGGTTGGCTGTTGTTTAACACTATACTCAGCAGTCTGTAAATAATCAAGTCTGGATCAAAGTGATCAATGGTGTAGCTCAAAGACTTGCCTTCGGTAGAAGTGCAGCCTCTCTGTATACAGTAGAAACTGGGCCTTGCCATGGAAGAAGTCACACCTCACTCTCGATATGCCCTTGTCTGTCGCATACCTGAAGAGAAAAGGTTCCGTAAGAACAGCTATTTTGGATCTTTCAATCGACTGTATGAACTTTGTAAGGACAAAATATGCAAGGAACAGCAAGATGTCTTCACAATCAACTTGATCTGATGTTATTTGGATTGTGGCCGTCTACAAAGACACACAAGCATGGATTTGTAGTTGATGACAAAATTTGGCACCAAAGTCAAGATCAAACTTGGTAATAATGACTTACAAACTGAAGGGCTAGTTTACGTCTATGTTTACTTCAGTTTGGAACACCTTGAATTTCTGCAGCTGAAGGAACATGATTTTCAGGCATCTTACTCGCTCATGTGCACGAAGTTGACACCTTCCTTCCTGAAGTGGTTCCTTATGCGAACAAAGTCGAAGTAGGATGGGATGTAGACAAGGGTTCGATTCATCACAGGGTCCCTATGGTGGGGCACGAGCTGCAACAGACATTGAAACCCTTTAGCCAAACAGTCAAGCCACAACTCAAACCAATATGAGTTTGGTGTAGACAACCCAAGCCCCTTGAGAACTGAGTCCTGATCCACAAAGTGTTCATAACGTTGTGACCTGTCGTAACTATATAGTTTATCATTGGCTTATGAATGGAGCAGCGTTATGAAAGCTTTTTGGATCATGACACTGGACCCCACCAGGTGTGTGTTAACTGTAGGGAATAACCAAATATCACCTCAAATTTTGCTGTTAATGAGAACCAAACAAGAAGGGTGTTAGCACCTCACCTTTTTTATGAAGAAGTCAAACCTTGTGTCAGCCAGCTGGGTGAAGGACATGCAGCTGATCCTCTGGAATGTCTGGGGAGCATGATTTATAAAAACATTATACACAATGGTCTAATGTCAGTCTGTTGTAGCCAACATACAGGTACTGTTCCTCATTACCACAACCTTTAGACAAAATTGTTACTCCTGAAGATGTAGTATTCTCCAAAATGACATTATTGTTTTCAAAAACACTGACAAAAAGAAAACAAGCACTAAACCTATTTTCATGTCAGATATTGCCATAAAATTCTAAAAACACTTTCTGATCAGTATTCATGCCTCTAATTCATTTTGTCCTCACTGCTGTGAAATAGATAACAGCTCACTCACACACAACATGGAAGCAATTTATCTTTAAGCAATTACATTTTCTTGTCATGGAAAAAAATTCACGCTTTGGAGTAATTACGGTTTTATACCATCGGATTCCACATGTTTGGACCCGCACAGGTGATGCCAGCACCTGATGTCTAAGTATCTCAAATCTCCTCCATGCACGGCTCCAGCCTCAAGGTCGGACTTACCTGTGGGGTCTGAGTGATGATCTGGCAGATGACTCCGTTTCCTGGTTCTCGACAAACTTGTACCTTCCCTGCATAGTCTAAAACAGCATGAAGGAAAACAGCACACCCACTTGGACACTAACTTAAAGTGAAGTGTGTCTTGCTATGACAAATTTCTGAATATGTTCTGAAGAAACAAACTACGAATGAAGTATACTAAAAAGACTATATGTTAGTGAGTTTTGTTTCATGCCTCACTCTCCAATATTCCTGCAATATGGGGGCAGTCTGTAAACAAGCAAGTCTGGACCAGACTATCCAGTTATCAACATCATGAGCATAGTTCTACACAAATGGGAACCGATGACATGGCAACCAAGTCAGCGAGCCTGACAACCTGATTCCGTTAGTCGCCTCTTACGACAAGCATGGCTTACTAAAGATCAGTTCTAACCCTGCATCAACCGATGTCATGTGATCCCATTAGTCGCCACTTATGACAAGCATGGCTTACTGAAGATCAGTTCTAACCTTGCATCAACCGATGTCATGTGATCCCATTAGTCGCCTCTTACGACAAGCATGACTTACTGAAGATCAGTTCTAACCCTGCATCAACCGATGACATGTGATCCCGTTAGTCGCCTCTTACGACAAGCATGGCTTACTGAAGATAAATTCTAACCCTACATCAACCGATGTCATGTGATCCCATTAGTCGCCTCTTACGACAAGCATGGCTTACTGAAGATCAGTTCTAACCCTGCATCAACCGATGACATGTGATCCCATTAGTCGCCTCTTACGACAAGCATGGCTTACTGAAGATAAGTTCTAACCCTGCATCAACCGATGTCATGTGATCCCATTAGTCGCCTCTTATGACAAGCATGGCTTACTGAAGATCAGTTCTAACCCTGCATCAACCGATGTCATGTGATCCCATTAGTCGCCTCTTGCGACAAGCATGGCTTACTGAAAATCAGTTCTAACCCTGCATCAACCGATGACATGTGATCCTGTTAGTCGCCTCTTACGACAAGCATTGCTTACTGAGGACCAGTTCCGTTAGTTACCTCTTACGACAAGCATTGCTTACTGAAGATCAGTTCTAACCCTGCATCAACCGATGTCATGTGATCCCGTTAGTCGCCTCTTGCGACAAGCATGGCTTACTGAAGATCAGTTCTAACCCTGCATCAACCGATGTCATGTGATCCCGTTAGTCGCCTCTTACGACAAGCATGGCTTACTGAAGATCAGTTCTAACCCTGCATTTTCACAGGTTTATCATTGTAGTAGATTCATATCAATATGATCATAATTTAGAAAAAGAACCATATTATTATGTTACTCTGTGTAACACATTGTAAAATACAAACTGACAAAAAACTACATTATCTGAGCAGTGAGGTGGTCTGGCTGCTTTCTTAAATTATATGGGTAGTTTAAACCCATAAAAGGCAATATGCCGAAATCCAACACTGGAAACAAGGATACTATGACAATATTTGTTGAAAACTGCGTTGACCTCTGGGGTGGGCACAGCGCTGAAGATGAGTGACTGGCGATACAGGTGAGACCTGAAATATAACAAAAGCAATACAGTTTAGACATGGTCTTGTCAAGAAGAAATGGAAAACAACCAACAAACTTCCTTATTTTACTGCAGCAGTCAGTGTCGGTACTGTCATCGAACAGCTATTGTAACCACCTGATTTCTATATCTCATATCAGAGAGTGAGTGATAATGGTTTAATGCCACTTTGAACAATAATAGGAAATTTCATGGACGGGGCACCAGAAATGGGATTCACACAATGTACCCATGTGGGGAATCGAACCCCGATCTTTGGTGGGAGGAGAAAATGCTTTAACCATTTGGCTACCCCACTGCCCCACATCTGACCGGAGGTAAGAGGGTTCTGTATGTGAATATACATGAAACTCAACTCAATTTTGACAGGCTGTATAGTAGCCTTAGTTTCCTGAAGACTTGTGCAAAGGACTACTGCAAACCTCCATTCCCTTGTTCTTATAGTTTCCATCTTGTCAACTTTGCATAATGTTTACATTTTCAGTTAAATTCAATGCAAGTTTGAGCAAAAATAGGGCAAGTGGGATTGGTTTAGAATTTTAGCCCTCAAATGGTACTTATCAATGAGCACTACCATCACTGGATATTGACATACTCAGAGCAATGTCTCATAGTCTTGTGCAACCACACCAGCACATAGGGTGGCAATATTCCAGTAATACTACAGCAGAGGACACTAAAAATGGGTTTCACACAATGTTTCCATGAGTTGAATGAAACCCAGGTCATGATGAGCAGGTGACCCCAGTGCCTCATCTAAAGGAAGAGCAAACTCTATAACCAAAGGGTGACCCCAGTGCCTCATCTAAAGGAAGAGCAAACTCTATAACCAAAGGGCAACCCCAGTGCCTCATCTGAAGGATGAGCGAACTCTATAACCAATGGGCAACCCCAGTGCCTTATCTGAAGGATGAGCAAACTATCTAACCAATGGGCGACTTCGGTGCCTCATCTGAAGGAAAAGCAAACTCTCTAACCAATGGGCAACCCTGGTGCCTCATCTGAAGGAAGAGCAAACTCCATAACCAATGGGCAACCCCGGTGCCTCATCTGAAGGAAGAGCTAACTCTCTAACCAAAGGGTGACCCCAGTGCCTCATCTGAAGGATGAGCGAACTCTCTAACTAATGGGCGACCCCTCTAACCAATGGCCGACCCCGGTGCCTCATCTGAAGGATGAATAAAGTTAAAGCAGTTGAAGGCAACACTTGAAGATATGCTATAGCTTGTTCAGCTTGACCTCAGCTACTCTACATATGCATGACCCGGGAGGTCAAACAAATGCATGCTTGAGTTAACTTCATTAAATAGGGGAGCTCGCTGCCTAAAAGCCAGAATAGGAAACATCAAACCACCTGCAGCTAATTGTTTAAAGAAAGTTAGCACACTGCTGATGGTTTCTCGACACTGAGATGTCAAACGCCAACCTTGTCTCGGCTGTTCAGACATGTTAACAATAACCTGACAAAGGCGCACCCCTTCATGATAATAGACCCAACCAGTTGTGACACGGTCACGCAATGTATTAGTATTCACTTGATGAGGTCAAGCTGGACAACCTCTACACATGTTTGACATTCTAACCACCTGATTTTTCAACAAGTGCGAGGCACTGAGAACACATCTGACACACATTCCGTCTGGGTTACTACATTACGAGGCGTATTGCCATTACTATCCATGGGCTACATACCATCCATTAAGAGTCCACATTCGGACACGGGAGAAGTCCACACCATGGCTCTCCTTGGGCTGAAGATGCAGATGCTTGAACAGGTGCTGTAATCAGACAACAGACCAGTCGAGAAAACATTCAATAACTCTCCCTAAATATACAGACACTGAGACATTTGTTTTCCATGGTTGAATGATTCAGTCACACAGATCACAAAGATCATAAGGAAGATACCAATAATCAGTATATACCTCACAGTGAGTGAGTGAGTGAGCTTAGTTCTACGCTACACTCAGCAATATTCCAGCTATATGGCGGCAGTCTGTAAATAATAAAGTCAATGACATGTCAACCAAGTCAGCGAGCCTGACCACCCAATCCCGTTAGTCGCCTCTTAGGACAAGCATAGTGAGTTTGGTTTGATGTCACTTTTATCAATTTGACAATGGGGGACACCAGAAAGGGGCTTCACTCACTGTACCCATGTGGGGAAACAAACCCCGGTCTTTGGCATGACTAACAGAGACACCCTCTGTAAGATATAACCTGTATATTGCCTACCAATATATGGTCCCAGTTCTGCATGAGGAAGACATCTGCTTGGTCAAAGATGAGTAACTCAATGGAGGACAAGAAGTCATAGTCCCTGTCCTTCTCTCTGAAAGATGGAAAATCTTCATGTATCTTCTTTAACAAAGGAAGGTAAAAGTGATACCTACTGAGAGTATCATTCAACTTCCTGTCACAGGGAGCTTGCAGTTGTCATGAAGGTCCAAGGGGAAGTGAGTATCTTTACCTTACCTCACACATAAATGTTGCTTTCTGATTGGCTAAACTCTCTCTATTATTTTCAATGTACACCACTTACAAGCTAAGTACGTTTCAATATACCCCACTGCCAATGGCAACTCATTTGATATTTCGTGGTAGTACGTCTTAAATTTTAAGAACAGTGATTCATGCATGATGCACAGAAATTACTGATATTTTGCAACTGCAAATCAGTTGAAAGGAGATAACTCTAAATCTGTTTTTCTTGTGTCGTTCTGCAAAATCTAGCAAATGGCTACAAAAAGATTTGCCTCGCATTCCAATAACAAACTTCTCAAAATGTTCAAATCCAGTCCCAATGAATATTAAGAAGGGGAATTACACCATGCAACTTAACTAGGACAATAACTGCAGGAAAAATAGCAAGATGCAAGATTTGAATTGTTTGATTCACACAGGATGGCTTAAGTGTACGATCCGATATCCATGCTTCAAACACTTCAGAATTAACACTGAAGTGTTCAGTAACACAAATACATTGTTCACTGGTCATGATGGGGGCATTGATGTACCCTGAATGCTTGTTTATGTTCCGTGAGCCCGAACTGCTATTGTATCCCTCAGTATCTATGATCCAGGGGAGGTAACAGAAACCCTGGAAAAGGGGCACCTGCTATGATGACTGATGTCAAGCCCAAGGTGAGAGGCATGGATGACACAGGGGGGCCAGGTTCAGTGGCCAGAATTAGAAATGATGTTAAGAAGTATAGGAGAAAACAGAGCCCCTTGGGATTTCAAGACCCTGATGGTTTTACATTGTCTAACAAAACCGAGAAGAAATGTTTTCTCTAACATATATATTGTCAATGATGGGTAATTACAATGTAGATGGTCTTTTAATGAAGCTACATAACAATAACTGAAGCGCACGTAAAATCAATTTAATAAAGTAACTATAAGTAGATAATTTAACCCCACCACCTTCGTCGGCCCGGTGGCCATGCAGTACAGTGTCTGCCTACAAATGTGAGAACTGTGGCCCCAATCCCACTACAGAAAACATTTGTAATGTGAGTTTAATCTTGATATGATATTTTTCAATTCATTTCAAAGATTCATGTATCATTTGAAAGTTGACCGGGGAAGCGGTCTTACTAACGAAAAGTAAAACCTGGTAAGAGAACAAAAACCTCAAATGTGGTTATTCTGGGAAAACAAGAGATGACCTAATGTATAGTGAGAAGCACACTTTAGGTTTATATGACAGGAGTAAAACCAGGGTGATACAATGTACAGCCTGGGAAGAAAACAGGTTGACTGTCATGTTTTGGTGAGGACAGGGTAAAAATAGTGAACACATGTGTGAGGGGGTGGTGAGTGCAGGATTAATAGCCAGGTTTAGGGCATGGGATAAGACCAACTGTCCATCCATTACCTACCCCTCAGCTCCTATGACGGTCCTGAGGCCAAGTGGCGAAGCCAGGATGATATCGGACTGGTAGAAAGGCACATAAAGCTTGAGCGACCGCTTGGCCACCGATATTCCCAAGCGGAAATGGTCATCGATGTTTCCAGTGAACAGTGACTCAAAGTCCTCTGCAAATAAATTACAAAACTAGAGCTTTGTTCCAAAGACTGAGTCAAACCTGACTCACACTGAATGACTGAGAAGACAAGCTGAGAAGCATAATGTCCTGTGATTGTGTTTCAAGGTTCATGTCCTGTGATTGTTTCAAGGTGTTGTTTCAAGGTGGATGGGATGGTTGTCCTACCTGGTTTGAGGCCTTTCCTGTAGTTGTCTTCATCGTCTGCTCCATACTCCGACTTGAACCTCTTCTTGCTGCTCACCATTACCTGGAGACACAACACAGTTTACACTGGTCTCACACAACACAGTTTACACTGGTCTCACACAACACAGTTTTCACTGGTCTCACAAAACACAGTTTACACTGGTCTCACACAACACAGTTTATACTGGTCTCACACAACACAGTTTTCACTGGTCTCACACAACACAGTTTTCACTGGTCTCACACAACACAGTTTATACTGGTCTCACACAACAGGCAACAGGCTACATGTTTTTGGTAAGTGGATGAGTTTTATGAGTGAGAGTTTTTTACAAGAGTCAGAATGGGGGGTTATCAGACACAGGCTTTGTGAAGACTAGAATGCAGGAATTGATTTGAAAAGCAAACACTTCAACCACTAGCTACCTCACCATCTCAGTGGGTGAGTGAGTGGGACATTGACCTTGATGATTACAGTTTAAAGCATGACCAATGCCAAAGCTGTGTTCAATACGGTTTTCTCTAGAATGGCATGTATTCTGTTATTTGATGAAAGAGACCAAACTAGAAATGTCATGACCCAAACACAAATTTCGTGAAGAGATACATATTCTAATACAGTGAATTCCCTGTCTGACAACCCTAGCCTTAAGTCATCCTGCGATTATCAAAAAATGGTAAGGAACAGTGCATACAGGCAATCACATACCTTGAGGCGGTTATATAAAATTTGTACATATACAGCAGGAGTCCTCTAAACCAATAGCCCTCCAATCCAGCATGCTCTCAATATCAGCACTAGACTTAGGTTCTGGCAGAAACTAGTTAATTCATGATCATTCACACACCCTCTAATCCTCTGTTAGTTTATTCCGTATTTTGGCACAACAAAGACTACCCAATTGACTGTTTGTACAGCAATTAACGCTCTCTAAACAGGTATCCGGTACCTTGATTGCCATTAAGTTCATTCATGTTGCCTGGTAAAAGGAGTTTTGATCTGGATTAGGCCTTTTTAGGTGAAGTAAATTGGTGAGAGACCAATGTTGCTTGTAATATGTATTAATTGTTGTGTGAATGAAAACAGTAAATTTGACAAAGTCAATACCAGCACAGCCTAAACACTGACATTTTTTGACAGTCCCAGTGAATGCCGGTTTAGAAAGCTTCCATTGTGTGTGCACAATAACATACATACAAAACAAAGAATTTCCGGGTTGAAAACATTAACAATAACACACTTGCTCTACACATAATGACATTACCTGTTCTGCAGGTGCCAACAAGCTGGACATGATGTTGACCACTCGCATGGCCGATTCTCGGAAGGGGAGCACCATCAACACCTTGGGTCGAGTAAGACCTTGGTCTCGGTATTCACTGAAGACAGAGCACCTTCATCAACATTTCCTCTCACAATCAAGAAGAGAAAATTAACTGATGGTTGAGTGAAGATATCATATTTAGCACAAGCTTGTAACATGTGTAATCTTCCTGTGAAAAAAAACTGTCAAATAGAATTAAAACGCAAATTAAATTCAATATTTTACTTATGCTTCATTCAATTTATACTTTTCTAATCCGAGTGCGAAAATGGATGTCAGACATTTCTGATGGTTATTAACACATTGGCAGCTAGGAGAATTTCATATGTCTAAAAAAATATTCCATAAAAATTGCAATAACTTTCATCAAAGGAATTTAATTTCGCATCGCAATTTTTGTCATTTTAAAAACCTGTTTATTGATGCTGATCTGGAATGTACAATGGTGGCAGTTCAAACATTTCACAAGAGATAGACAACTGGACTATAGGGCAAGCAGACATACTGACCATTGGGCACTACTTAAAACGTCTCGATGAGTTGGTTCAAATACATTTCAAGTCTGATACTATAGCCCGAGATACACATCACAAATTGTACCACGACCATGACTAATTGAATAAACCAACATATGTCCAGGGCTTGTGAGAAATGACTGCTTAAACCAACACAAATGCCACACAAATGATGTCCTAAAGTCTATTGATCTTATCAATATTTCTTACATTCCAATTTACTTACTCCATATCAGCTTTCTGTTTTGACTTCATCTTGGTGTTGTGGCTGACCACTCGTGCTCGAGTCCTGGAATAAACAGTTTGTACATGATCTCTTGACATCAACCCTAATACGACACTTGATCATAGTCATTGAAACAGATATGAGTAAATTGGTGAAGGCTCAAATGCTACGCCCTCCATACAGAACATCAAGACAGACCCCTTTGTATTCCTTTAACGATCACAGAATGGGGACATGACTTACAATATGGGGACATGTATATGGACTTAAAATTATTTTCCTTTTTAAAAAAGCGATATGAGGAAGTGAATTATGTTACCACACCTCCTCAAACAGGGTTTTAGTCATATCAATGTGTGTCAGCTTAACATCAGATAGAGTGAGTGAGCAGTTGAGAATGGTTTATGCTGCTTTTTGCAATATTCCCTCAAGATCATGGCAGGGGAACACCAGAAATGGGCTTCACACATTATACCCATCTGAGCATTCAAAATCGGGTCTTTGGTGTGATGAGCGAAGGCTTTAACCACTAGACCACTTTAACCATCATGGAATGGGGACAGTATATGGACTTATTACTTTTTATTTTAAAAAGTTGATATGAGTGAGTCAATTAGCTTACCTACCTCCTCAGACAGAGCTTTAGTCAAATCAATGAGTGTCAGCTTAATATGGGTTGGAGGTCTCCCCTGACAAAAGGTATAACCAGGAATTGAACCCACACTCTCAAGAGTCAGGCACCTAATCACCAGCATACAAAGTCAACCCACTCAGCCACTGTGGCTCACTGAATCTGATCAGAATTTGGAACCACTTGATCCAGGTTTGACTGAGGACAGGATCATATGTAATATGATGCCATTACCACAAGATAAGGTGACTTAAATGGAACTCACTTCAAAGCATGGTTAAGAGCATGCAGGCAGTACACTAGACGAATCTCCTCTCCATTACTGTGGGTCCGCTCAGTAAATAAGACATCCTAAAAGATAAATATTTATATCTAACACTTTCCAATATATATACACAAAACCAAGAGTAACCAGTCACTCTCATGGTAGTTCAAGAAAGCTATTAATTTTAAAAGAAGAATTTGGCTCCTCACATGAGGAACACAATCAATGTATTGATGACTTCTTTGAGTGACATGTTAGAAGCTGGGAAGTACCTTGTTATCTTTGTTACACTCAGTACTGCCACCACTGTATGTTACATTCCTGCTTGACAACAGTACACGAATCTGTATCGAAACATCGCACTCTTGTAATAAAGAAGCCGTTATCAATAAAGTTTTGTAATGTATTGATGTCACTTTTGTAATGTATGGTTGCAATCAGAACGCCACTAATGGCAACAAACCTGGTAAGCATTAAGCATAGAGAACAGTCCTTGTTGGAGAGGTGACAGATCATCTGCAAGCAAAACCCCACAAGATCATTTCAGCACGCTGGTTAAAAACACCATCTACAAATTTGTCCAGTTATGACGCTTGCAAAATTTCATTCCAGAATATATAACAATTGCCACAAAACATTCGACGGAAGGAAGGATAGCGTCTCAATCAATATCCATGTCTTGGGTGGCTTTTTTGTTTCATTTTACACTGTATTCCACCTAGATAACAGTATTCAAATCTGGACCAGATTCTCCTGTGACTGACTTCATGAACATAAATCAAAGCAGTTGGGAAATGACATGTGCCAACTCTGTCAGGACAACTAACCTACAGAGTCACTCCTCATGTTTTACATTTAAAAAATGTACGACAATAAATGTTGACAGTATGAACAATGATTTTATGCCTGCTTCTAAATAGCTCTCAAGCATGTGCTTACCTGCAGCCTTCAGGGAGGGTGGCTGGACCATATTGCGGTTAGTCTCTCCTACCTGGTTACAGAGTGTGTGCTTCACCTGCCAGCAAACAGGAATATTCTAAAGTCTGTCAAAGTTCCCATTCATCACATTTGTACAATGACAAACCTTTCTCACAACTTCAAAAGTCCTGACAAATGAATCAAGAATATGAACAAGGGAGTGTTTTACAATTTTCATCCCAAATTGGGTCACAACACAACACCAGACTATAGTACAAATAACTGTCATTTCCAAGAGGCTACAGACCAAGAATTGAACTTCTGACTTTACCTCATGAAATACTCTCTAGACATGGCCCTACCTAATATTAATGCTTTATGTGAACCACATTCATCAACTGATTTGATTTGTTTACTTAAAATAACATAAAAAATAAAACATAAAATCAATCCTAAACCAATAGGTTTGGACTATAATTAGATTGATTAATTATCAACTAGTGGCATTAATGATGTACATTGCCATAAATATTCATATAAACTACATAACTTTATTTGTAACAAACAACAATAATAATAACAATGCTCTCACGTTGACGTTTTTGAGATCTTTAAGATTTGCTGTTTCTGTCTTTGAAATCAGATTCCAGTTCTTTGCAAGAAGGTTTGCCTTGCCCACATTTGGTAGCTGAAACAGAAAATGTTCTCATTTACGTTCCATGTGAGAAAAGTAACTTTCTGATAAGAATTGGCATTTCATACTTATCCTGACTCATGCTTATTATGCTTGTCTCCTTCTTCTATCGGAACATAGTGGAACACATGAATCCCTTGAAGTTCCCTTCATTGAAGTGAACGTAAAATCATTACTCTGCCACGAGTAGCCTCCCTTTAGCCCATGCACTTTTGGTGAGCGAATAGTCATATGACATGCCAAGCTCTTCGCTCTCTTCGAATACTTACCCGGCACCCAGATTGCAGGTAAATATAGAGTGTCATGAGAGTGGAGGATAGGAGGGTTGACCTTATGAGTCAGAATAAGTATAAAATATCAATTTTATTCAGAAAATGACAACTTTTTCCTCATCCTGACTCATGGATATAATGCTTGCCTGAATCCGACGGAATCAGTGGTGGGTCATGCCACATCCTGGATTCATGTATTTTACGTCCTGTAACCCACCACGGGAACTTGAAAGGGCACTGTAAGTTTGCAGACTTTCAACTTTCGTTATGTATTTTGGGGGAACCACAATTGTCAAAACTTTTACAAAAAATTATTTGCGACATCTTCGCATGGTTTTACATATACTAGTGTCCTACTAGTTATCTCATAGCAACTTCATCAATTGACTCATGTGTCACGAAAAGATATTAGGTACATGTATCGCATACAAGTACAGGGATATAATCACTCATGATAGTCTGTTCACATGTACACATGAACTCTCAACCATTTTACTCCATGGAGTGTATTGGCATCAACAAGTCACATGATAAGAAAGGGAGAGATTTTCTCAGCGCCTTTCAGGAATCGTTAATTGTGCTTCAACTAATGGACCAAATTGGTGAATGCCAGTGACTTCGGTGGTGATATATCTGAGTAGTTGGCAAACACTGCATCAGATTTCCAAAAGCAGCCGTCCATTGTAGTAGTTTTCGAGCAGTTCCCATGTAGAGTGAGTGTTGAGGCTAGGGTGAACTTTGTGTGGGTTGGAGGCTTGTGGTGAAGGCCTGCTGCTTTATATGCTCGTAAAATAACGGTTCTCATCCATACCGATATAGTATTCCTTGAAACTTCTGTGGGTCTTTCAGTTGATAACTGAATAAATAGGTGCTTAATTTGTCTCCTTGTTTTAGTCTGCTGCAGGTAGCTTTTCAATGCTCTGACAGGACACAAGGATAAATCTTGCATGTTGTTTGGACCAAGTACTGTAGATAAGATATGAAATTGTCTGTCAGGCTGTCCTAGCAACTGATTTTTAGCAATAAAATCCCAGCTGAGTCCTACGTCCATGCTGTCTCGAAGGAGCATAATCCAGCACATGTACTTCCGACATCCAGACGACTGAGCAACAGAAACAGTGTTTTCTGTGTTATGTCCAAGGATGTCTGATCTAGAGGCTCATAACAGTGTATGAAACTTCTACAAAAAGGACCCGTGAAGGTCCCGGGGTAGAATAGGCCTTCAGCAACCCATGCTTGCCATAAATGGCGACTATGCTTGTCGTAAGAGGCGACTAATGGGATCGAGTGGTCAGGCTCGCTGACTTGGTTGACACATGTCATCGGTTCCCAATTGCGCAGATCGATGCTCATGATGTTGATCACTGGATTGTCTGGTCCAGACTCGATTATTTACAGACCGCCGCCATATAGCTGGAATATTGCTGAGTGTGGTGTAAAACTAAACTCACTCACTCTACAAAAAGACAGGAAGCCCACAGGGCTGATAAATGTTGCTGGCCCTGTGAACATGTAACCAGCTCTGTATTAAATATATGAAATTGAGATAAGGTGTTAAAAGAAAGTAATTAATGAATTACTTGTAGTTAAGTAAACTTAAACAGTGTACAAAAGCAAATTTAATAAAACAATGACTTGGTGGTCACTGTTAATTCATTTAGTGTCACTGCAATCAGAGAAGAACGACATATTCATCGGCTGAAAGCATTCTCTAGACCAGTCACATTTAGTGTAAGATAAATGAGTAGGTTGATGTGTGGAAGTTACAGTTTGGTTGATCATGAACTATACAGACATCATCTAGTTACCAAAATTGTAACATACTTTCTAAATATTTCCCGTAGTCAATGACATGGTCAAATATATACCCATGGAAAATGTACTGGCGCACAGGGCTGGCTATAAAGTTTTAAGCCCATCATGTAACTAGCAAGCAGCGGGCCGCCGAGCAGACGCTATTTCATACACTGCTTATAAGCATCGCTTATAAGATGTTGTAGTACTATGTTGAGATCCCATGCGGGAGCCCTGAATTTCTTAATGCCTCCTCTACAATGAGACACAAACAGTTGTGCTATATCCTCCAAACCACAGTGGCAAAAGCGTGTGTAATTATTTACACATATCTTGTATTCATTAATTTTACAATTTAGTAATTTCTACATAGTAACTTGCTACAACCACAAATATCCCACCTTCAGTTCTCGCTTCTCCCAGGTGTTGTCTTGAATCAGAGTTTCCGCATCTTTGTCACTCAAATCTCTCTCAAAATGAACCGCAAATGGATCTTCAGGAAACAAAAACATGGACCATTAAAATAGGTAAAAAATAATAACAGATATTAGACAGTACTTCCAGGCATGGAAAACTATAATATATAACATCTGTGATCCCACTGGTGCATAGCAATGGCTGTATCTCATCCAATGAGAGTTTGTCAAGCACGATCCCACGGATGCATATAACACAGCTATAAGTACAATAACATTCATCTACAACCCCGGGCACTGGGCTCATTAACCTTGAGGCAACAGTGAAAAATGCTGTTTGTGTAAAATTGTTCACATTCAACATGGATATTCAGTTGCAATAATTGACCGTCCAAACTTTTAACAGTAAATTTATTTGGGAAATTGGAACAGTTGGGAGTACAAAGTGGTTCGGGTTCTCCGATCTTCTTTTTCTTCTCTTAAGGGTTTATTTTCATGCATGATGATAAAAACTCCATAGAAGTTCACTTGACAACAATGGTGAGATATTTACAATGCAGCAGCAGCATCAATTCATAACATTATCTCTCAGAACTGCAATCTACAATTCTTCACAAAGTGCACCCTGGATCAAAATCCAAAGTTTACAAATTGAAAGTTTTCAGATAGAAACATACCAGAATCTATGTTCATGTCTTCTTCTTCTTCAGTCAGCTGTGCTTCATCATCAGAAAGTACTGTCTCAAGTTTCCGTTTCTGTCCTTTTCGCTTTTCATCTCCAGAAGCACCTTTCTTCTCTGTTTCTGTCACTCTGAGACTTTTATCATTCTTCTGATGGACTATATCTTGTGAGACACAGGATGCATCACCATCATCATCGTCATCATCGTCATCATCATCACCACCACCATCATCTAAAGCACTGTCATCACTTACACTGCTCTCTTCATCCTCACTGTCTTCCTCATCTTTATCATCATCATCAGCACTGTCATTATTCATCCTGCTTTGTTCCACATCCTCAATGTCATCACTGTCTTCCCCATCCTCGTCGTCAGAGGCTGCAACATGGACCATGATAGGAGTGAGTGAGTGAGTGAGTTTAGTTTTACCATGCACGTCAGGAATATTCCAGCTATATGGCGACAGTCTGCAAACAATCAAGTATGGCCCAGACAATCCAGTGATCAACAACATGAGCATCGAACTGCACCATTGGGAACCGATGACATGTGATCCCGTTAGTCGCCTCTTATGACAAGCACAGTCGCCTTTTATAGCAAGCATGGGTTGCTGAAGGCCTATTCTACCTAGGACCTTCACGGGTCGACAATGATAGGATGTTAGCATATATATTTTATAAAAAGTTAAACAAAACATGCAAGGTTGCACTGAATTGACTCTCCTGCCCTCTACTGGCCGAACATCGTTTCAACTGAACCCCATACAGTTATGTCCTTTGGAGCGCTCTTTATGAATATCCTACACACAATGTGGGACTGAAACCAATTTGGTCAACACCCACAATACAGCATGTGACACTTTTGCATGTACAGATCAATTGCTTACACTCCATACATGGCAAGTGTTACCTGTTTGGAAGATGCTTGAGTCAAAGTTTCAATTGTCGATTTCTGGCAAGTTGTTAGGGATATTAAATCTTTTCTTGTATCAGCACGAAGCTAAAGTGTTGTCGAAAATGGGTGGCATTGTGCCTTAACAACATATTCTGCATACTGACTATATATACAGACTAGGTAGTTATTTCATACAGAATCTTTTGCCACAAAATAGACACGTTCATTGTAATCACACTTTACAGTCAGGTGTTTTTCAACTTCTTCCTGGGAGCATGTGACATGTCCTCGGTGTATTTCCTTTACATACACTAACAGAAATTACGGGAAACAGTATCTCATGCTAGTAGCTCTATTGACACAAGGGGCAATGTAAAGGGCTACTGTAATATAACACAGAGTTAAAATTCTCACATTTGTAGGCGTTAGCAGATGCACCCTGGCCAATGGATGACATCAACTGTTGAAATGCAGATTCTTCTTCCTCACTGTCCGAGGATGTTTCAACTGGTACCTAGAGGACAACATAGTTCTTCAACATCATGTAACCATGGTGACAGTTTCAGCAGCGCAAGGCCCCAGATATGATTAGCCTGGTTCATATCTGTTATAGTGTTAATGTTCTAAATAAATTTTGAAATTCAATGCTCTATTCAAAATGCTTTCATATCTCTAATGTCTCATGGATAATAATCTTTCTCCAAATGAAAACTTTTCTTTGCTTAAAGTTACAATCAAAGCTTAGCAGAATTGAGTACAAGGCTCAATGTTTCACAAAAAGCAAAAACTTAGCACAACAGTGTGACAGTCACTGAACTCAAATGTAATCAAAATTTCAACATATACATCCACTGGGCAAAAATGCTGTCAGCTTTGATATTCTAATATTTTCAGCACAAAAACTCAATTGATTCAAATAAAATACATAGAGTCTTCATAAGGACAAATACATATGACAAAGTTCAGTTCTGTCAGTGAGGCCATTTCAGAAGGTGTTTACAAAGACAAATACATATCAGGATAAAACATTGACTTAACATGGACAAATCGACCTACATATAAAACAAACTAACAAAAAATATCTCAAGCACACAGGGAGGTCCTCACTGATGATCATATGAACCTTCAACTTTAGTGGTCCAGAAACTTGAATGGGGCAGAGGTATATGTAGCACTACAGACACAGGGGCAGAGGTATATGTAGCACTACAGACACGGGCAGAGGTATATGTAGCACTACAGACACAGGGGCAGAGGTATATGTAGCACTACAGACACAGGGGCAGAGGTATATGTAGCACTACAGACACGGGCAGAGGTATATGTAGCAGTACAGACACAGGGGCAGAGGTATATGTAGCAGTACAGACACAGGGGCAGAGGTATATGTAGCACTACAGACACAGGGGCAGAGGTATATGTAGCACTACAGACACAGGGGCAGAGGTGTATGTAGCAGTACAGACACAGGGGCAGAGGTATATGTAGCACTACAGACACATGGGTAGAGGTATATGTAGCAGTACAGACACAGGGGCAGAGGTATATGTAGCACTACAGACACAGGGGCAGAGGTATATCTAGCACTACAGACACATGGGCAGAGGTAGATGTAGCACTACAGACACATGGGTAGAGGTATATGTAGCACTACAGACACAGGGGTAGAGGTATATGTAGCACTACAGACACATGGGTAGAGGTATATGTAGCACTACAGACACAGGGGCAGAGGTATATGTAGGACTACAGACACGGGCAGAGGTATATGTAGCACTACAGACATAGGGGCAGAGGTATATGTAACACTACAGACACAGGGGTAGAGGTATATGTAGCACTACAGACACAGGGGCAGAGGTATATGTAGCACTACAGACACAGGGGTAGAGGTATATGTAGCACTACAGACACATGGGCAGAGGTATATGTAGCACTACAGACACATGGGCAGAGGTATATGTAGCACTACAGACACATGGGCAGAGGTATATGTAACACTACAGACACAGGGGTAGAGGTATATGTAGCAGTACAGACACAGGGGCAGAGGTATATGTAGCACTACAGACACATGGGCAGAGGTATATGTAGCACTACAGACACGGGCAGAGGTATATGTAACACTACAGACACATGGGCAGAGGTATATGTAGCACTACAGACACATGGGCAGAGGTATATGTAACACTACAGACACAGGGGTAGAGGTATATGTAGCACTACAGACACAGGGCAGAGGTATATGTAGCACTACAGACACAGGGGCAATGACTTTAATTCACTTGGTTTCAAGTCAGAAGCACATGGTGAGCTAAATATAGAACACAATAGAACACATGGCTCATAAAAAGCACAGAAATAAATAAAACACAATAATGCATATTGCTCTGATCATGGGAAAGAAATTTAAAACACAACCAAACGTCAACAAAAACTTAACTGAAGAATGATGACAATATTTATAGACATACAATTTCTTCCCTACTGTGAAAGGCAACTTTTTGACATAGATATCATGGTGTTGTCAAGCAAGTGATATAGTCTGGTTCATAATTATTGAGAATTTTTCTTCTTACTTTGAGCTATCCTAACACCTCAACTGATTCGCTGATACTTAAAACTAAGTAATGGTATAAGGGAGGTAACTCATCTTGGCCTACTGAGTATAGTACAATTAGAGTTACCTCCCCTGAATTTGTAGCAGACGTCATTTTCCTCAGCACTGTCAACAATGTCTGCTGAAGATAAAAGAAGGTTGATTTTTGAGTTGTGTAATCAAGGAATTGATGATGTAAATACACTGGCAGAGAGAACAGGAAGTCCTCTTTCTACTGTGTATAGGATTAGGAAGAATTTTAAAGAGGGAAAGGATTTGGGGCACCAGAAAGGAGCAGGGAGACCCAGAAAATTGGACTTCTCAGATCGCGTCCGGCTGGGAATTTTAGCGTCTAAAAAGCAAAGGGCAAGCATCTCCAACATCAGGTATGAAATGATAGAAAGGGGATCAACAGTTGTATCAAAATCTACAGTTAGAAGAAATTTGATTGATCTTGGATGGGAGAAAAAGACTGGAATTCCTTCTCCTCTCATGAAACAAGAACATAAAGACAGGCGTGTTGAGTGGTGTTTGGCACATGAAAACTTTGACTAGGAAAATGTGATTTTTACTGATGAAAGCTCAATATGGGTATATCCCGATAATATGAAAATATGGACAAAGTCTGCGTCAGCACCGTTGTATCGACGGCATAAATACAGCCCAAAGTTTCATCTATAGGGAGGGATACCCTTATTAGGAACAATCCCGCTGTGTGTGTTTGAGGGAAATCTGACAAGTCAACGCTACACTAACATATTAGATAATTTTCTCCTTCCAAGTGCACATGTGTTTTATGGAAATGACTGGATTTTGCAGCAAGATAATGATCCTAAACACACCGCAAAACATGCCAAGCAGTGGTTTCAGAAGAAAAATGTGACTGCATTACCATTTCCTGCATATAGTCCTGACTTAAATCCCATTGAGAACATTTGGGGGATGATGAAGGAATGTGTGAATCAAAAGGGGTTGACAAAAATTGAAGACATGAAGAGAGAAGTGGTCCGATACTGGGACAGCATAACTCACGAGACACTAACCTCTCTGATAGGAAGTATGCCTACCCATCTTAGACTGTGCCGTGAAGCTCAAGGAGACTTGATAAAATATTAAATTGTTACCTACACAACATGAAAAGGTCAGTTCACTTTCACAATACATTCAATTTTATCTGATTTGTTCTCGTTTAATAATATGAAATGCTTTAGCTATTCTCAATAATTTTGAACCATACTGTACATGTACCATAAAAACTGTCATCATTCTCCATCATCTCAACTTCTAAAATGCCCATCAAAGAAATCAACTCACCTGCTTCTTAGTAACGGGTTCATCTTTGACTTTGGTGTAATGTCGAACAGTGTCTCTGGCAGATAAGAAAATGTTAAATTATTAAAATCTTAATGTTTATAAATGTCTAAAACATCTAAAGACAGACTGTTGTCACATACTAATGGAGTATGTCATCCCCCATTACACTATCATTATAGAAAAATCAGCAAAATGTACCTAAGTTCAAATGTCTCTATACTTACAAAAACAAAAAAATAAACTACAAAAACAAAATATGAGATGCACACCACTAGAGCCCCAAGAAAGCACATGTGTAAGCGTTTTTGTGGAGAAGTGGATAGAGTACATTCCCTGTTTCGGGCGGATGGACACGGAGGGTAACCCTATATACACCCAGCCATATATGGCAAGGGCAAAAAATCATGTTTAATGACAAGAAAACAGCCTTTTGTAGTTGTGATAAAACCAAACTAAAATCCATTCATCTATGCATTAATGTGCATGTGAAGAAATGTAAGGAAGATGATAAAGACAAAGTGGAGCAACAATTCTACCAGGACAACAGTCATCAGGCGTGGAAAGGCGGGAAAACCAGGATCATGTGTCATCATTGCACATGACAGGGAGTAAACTGAAGATCTAAACTAGCTTTATTCAAGATTCGACATCACTGACTTCACCGTCCAGCGAAATACCATAATAGATGGTATCAAACAGGCCAACAAGGATGCTTTTAGTTGACTTTTATCAACTTTTATTGGATCAGCATATCATACCAGCAGTATGGAAAACCTCAAAAGTCATTCCCGTGCCTAAAAAAAGCACCCCATCTGTATTGAACGATTTTTGCCCAGTTGCCCTCATGTCAATAGCCATGAAGTGTTTTGCAAGGATTATGCTAAATTCTCCAATACCTTATGCTGGACACCTACCTCACTGACTCTCTTCACTTTGCTTAAGACGCTAAAGTTGTCATATTGAATCAAATTTAAAAACATGCAGAAACACCTAAATCTTATGCAAGAGTTCTTTTTATTAATTTTTCCTCTGCCTCTAACATTATTCAACCATATATTTTACTGCAAAACGTTTATCCATGTGAACAGGAACCTTTAACTACGGATTGAGCAATTCTTAATTAACAGACCGCAATGCGTTCATGTGAATCAGAAAAAGTCCTCAACTATGTACACTAATACTGGAGCACCTGAGGGCTGTGTCATCTCACCCTTGCTCTTCATTCTTTACACCAATGATTGTGTAAGCCATAACCATGATTGTCTGACAGTCAAAATTGCTGATGATGCAGTTTTGGTCAGTCTGATTTAAGGGACAAAAGTTCATTATAGAAACGAAGTAAAGGATTTTGTACACTGGTGTGATGACGACTACCTGCAATTAAATGTTGCAAAAACAAAGGAACTCATTGTGGATTTTAGAAACCAAAACAGTGACACTATGTCTGTTGATATGCAGGGGGAAACTGTTGAAACTGTAAAACAGAATCGTGGGACTATCAACAAAAAATTACAGTGTGGTAACACTGATTCTTTTTTTAAGAAATGCCAGCAGAGATTTATTTTATGCGCAAACTGAGATCTTTTAACATAATAAAAAAGTGATTGAGTGAATGAGTTTAGCTTTACGCCACACTCAGCAATATTCCAGCCATATGGCGGCGGTCTGTAAATAATCGAGTCTGGACCAGACAATCCAGTGACCAACAACTTGAGCTTCGATCTGCGCAATTGGGAACCGATGACGTGTCAACCAAGTCAGCAAGTCTGACCACCCAATCCCGTTGGTTGCCTCTTGCGACAAGCATAGTCGCACATAATAAAAAAGACTATGCTGTCACTTTATCATTGTTTTGTTGAAAGATGTTTAACTTTTTCAGTTCAATTCTGTTATGGCTCTCTTAACATCAAAAACAAATCCTTTCTTAACAAAACCATTTTTATTGAAAGAAATCAAGGTAATATCTCTGGGGTGTCTCTCGCAGATTTATCTTCCCTTTTTAATTCCTCTGTTCTTAACCTTGCTGAAAGAATTTCATCTGATCCCAGTCGTGTTTTATTTTCTAAATACCATCTTTTGCCTTCGAGCCACCGATACCAAATGCCCCTTTATTAAACAAAAAGTTTAAGATTCTATTATTTCCACAAGTATTTGCCTTTAAAACAACTGTTATCTTTGTCTGTATATTGTGTTCTTTTGTGTTATATTATGTGCAGTGTCATTTTTAATATTTATCCATGTGACTACCTTCAAATATAAAAAAGATTTCCCATGGGGGAGTAAAGTACTGTCACTGTCATTGTCATGCATTGTATGTGTGAGGATGATTTAATGTTGTTTTAGCAATACTGCAGCAATATCACAGTGGGCATGTGCATGCAGCATAAGTGGTGTGATGTTTGTTGTGTGTGTGTGTGTGTGTTGCAGAACCATGAGAGTGAGTGTAGGTTTAAGGTAATGGACATAATACATTAAGTTTACTTAACTAAATGGTATTTTTGGGAAGATGTGCTTACTTAAAATGGGTAGAGGCTTATTACAGTGAAATGGTCTGCAGAAAACTATTTCCATGATGTCATAACATGTTTCACATTAAACTTTTGGTCTTTGAGCATGTTTTCTGGATGATTGTTAACTATTCCATGAGATTTAAGGAACACTTGTCTCCTCATACATCATTAAGTATGGTAAAACACAAGTAAGACATGAAAAAAATTGATTAAACTAAAGTTCTATCACAACTGTGCATTTCAGAAGAACAAGACAGGAAGAAGTTGCAAATTTTACAAGAAAATACAGCGTTCAAAACACCTGTCTGTCTGACCAGTAGTTCTGCCCATACCCCCAACCCAATCAAAAATCCAAAATTACAAGCTGACATGCATACCTCATGGTAAATCTACACATTCAATAAACTAGAACAGGTATAAAAAACGATCAATGAACTTATGTCAGTGTTGGAAGATTACGGTGTACACTTGGGAAGGAGGAAATCTACCCTGTAAAGGGAAGGGGGTATAGGCATAACCCTTTTCATACCCTGCAAAATAGCATTCCAACCATATATTAGAACACAATATTTTACACACTTGTCAGTAAATTAATAAAAATGACATGACTTGAAAGCTTGATGGGTTGAAAACACAGAAAAGTGACGTATGGGATATGTAGGTCATATCATGAAGACTTTGGACCGTTTGGTAAAAAGAGAAATATTATTGTGAAATACAACTTACTACTAATACTTATGGAAACCTAAAGAGATTTCCAACAGCACGTATCAGTGATTCCTCGAGATCAGTTTAAAATGGTACCAATAAAGTATGTGTAATACAATGTCACCATACTGTGTTGAAAGATATTATCTAGGCCATATCGTGTTTGTGAACATCTATCTCAAGGGAGATTACTTTTGCTATCACAAAGTGCCTCAACTGTCATAATTTGATCTTAACGACAAATCCCCAAAGTGGCAAACAATTTACTTTAACTCGGATGGATGGAGTTCTCCCGTTTCTTTCAAGAACTGCTTTTGACCATCGGTGATTCTTGGAGCCGATTTCTTCCGCTTCTTTCGATGGCCTCCTCTGCCATGCCGCCTGTGAGCCATGCTTTTCGGTGAAGCGTTTCCGACGTAACATCTTCAGTGATTGGGCGAATGTTCCGCTACAGCCAATGAAAGATCACGTACCTCAACATTTGAGTCTCCTGTACCTGCCGCCATTACACTGGAGCATGCTTGTTGGCTTTTAGTCGTTTTAATGCATTTTAGTAGGAATTGAAGGCAAATGTAAGTATACTATTTGCTACGAGTTAAAAAGTGTGCTGTTTTTTGTTCAAGTGAATGTATGCGGTTAAAAGGGAACCCACTTTCGTTACGATATTTTTGAAAACTAGATGTACGAAATGCCGGTGTTCTTTGTGGAATGTTTGTGATCTGAAGGTTTCATCTTTCTGTCTTAAGAATCAATACATTTCGTATTTTGGTAAACGTTATCACTCGCGAATGAATGTGTTTGAATACGCATTAAATAAACACATTTCCTGCGCCCCAACATCCATTATTGTGTGCATTCAACATCAAGTACCCTATTTTCGTGTGGTCAGCTCAGAACCATCGAAATGACATTTTCATTGTTTATTTCGTTGTGCGAGCATGCGTAATTATTTCAATGTATGGTACGGGATGCATTCTTGAGAAAATCAGGCCTTGTCAGTCAGCAATTAAAAAATCTTAGATTTACGCAAACAGTTCAATTATGACAAAACATAAGGATATCTGTCAAGGATACGTAGCGTTGATTGTTCAGTGTACATGTAGGAGTAATACACGTAGAGGAGACAGTGTTTTCGTAGACTGAACCAGTTCGTAGATGCGGTGATTTTGTAACCCAGACTGTTTTGTAGATGGTGATTTCATAGATGTTTATAAATAATTGAATAATATTATTCTGCAAGCATATTAATTTTGATAAACCACTAGACTTATATTGCGAAGATTATCTTACGTTACCTTTATCTCACTCGATCACTCACTGAATAAGATAAGGTAAGGTTAAACAGTTTTTACTGTTTACTCATCGAAGCCATTCGGTTGCACTTAGTTGGTTTGAATGCTTATTATAACTAGTGAGTTGTTTTGATTGCATTTTGTTAACTACTTTGGCGGTGACTCACCCACCACCTCCCCTGCTCCTTCTGGGCTTGTGTCCGTATAGTTGAATTTTGATCAATTCTGTGATTGTGAGTGTTAAACAGTAAGTAGTGAGTTGTTTTTATTGTAAAATACTGTTTGTATATTCAAGTGTGTTGTTCATTATTTGTCAGTGACCAACCCACCCTATCCTACTTCACCACTGCTACTTCTCGGCTTGTTTCCGTAGCTGAATGTTGATCAGTCTTACCTATTATGTATTTTGGTTTTTATTTCAGAAAACTCAGAGATTAAAAATATTATTTATTTATTATATTATTTGCACGCCGGTGATCATTTTTGTTTAAAAAAACAGATCATACTTACCTAATATATTGTTTTATTTCACTAAACTCAAACACTTTTCGTTTACTCTAATGTAATAATACCAATTTTCATCATTAACATTTACGAACAACATCATTTACTAGCGTCTACGAATCCACTGCTCAGTCCGTCTATGAATCCACCGAATTTCCACATCTACGAACCAGTCTGGTCTGCGAATTCACTGCGAACCATACGTAGCAACTGATAATCTTTTAACATCTGGGACGCCCGAGGTGGCCTCTTATTTTGTTTGCTAATGTAAAAGGCAACCATAACTGTGGCCTTTTGAACATAGAGATAAATGTGCATCAAAGTACACATCTGTCTTAATTAGTTATTTCTGTGGAAAGAAACTTTATTTAAGATTGCATCAAGTTTGTCATTTAACATGAAACTGATACAAGTGAAAATAGGATTATGTGAAATTTGATTTCAAGTTTGTTCTGTACTGCTTATTTTTTTTCATTTCCATCAAATGCAACTTCAGTGAAACCTGATTTGTGCTGTGTGCATTGTGGGAATTCTGGTTTTGCATGGCATTCATGTTTACATTTTCAGTTGTTAACAATCATCTTTATCTTGTAGTGACAATATGCCAACGAAAATATTTATTGGAAATTTGGGACCAGATACACAGGCTTATGATTTGCGTCCGTTGTTTGAAAAATATGGACATGTAGCAGAATGTGATGTACTCAGGAACTATGGCTTTGTGGTGAGTACCAATGTCATTTTACATGTACAGTGGAAGCTGTCTAAACTGGCACTCACTGGGACTGAAGAAATAATCAGGTTTAGACAATGTGCTGGATTGTAGAGCTGATGATAGATGTACAAGCCATGAATGGGACTGAGATTTTGTGCCGGTGGTCATGACTAGCTGGATTAGAGAGATGCCAGTTTTGACAGCTTCCAAAGTACCCATATTTGGCTTTTCCATGTAATTGCAGAGATTTCAGACTCTACAATTTTCTCGTAATAGCTACAGTTTTAGCCTTAAACTACATCAGGACGGCTGCACTAGAAATTCTACGAAATTTGAAGCAAATTTGTTAACACGCAGATCTATATGGACAAAACCATATATTGTCAAGTAGACTCATTTTCAGACTTCACTTACCCTCCATTCATCACATTTAGTGACATATTTAAACTAAAATCCTTGTTTGTAACAAACATAATTTCAGCTAAATTGTCTATCAGAAATCTGAAGATGATTTCAGTACCTTTGTACAGTTTAATACATTTACTTTCTGATATTTGAAAATTTTCCAGACTCCACCCAAAAAAGTTGTTTAAGAAACCATCATCATGATCATCATTGAAAACAGTCTGAATGATTTAACAACATGGCCATTCCTTGCGTTGCATTATACCAAAGCAGCATGTGAAATTGAAGCTTCACTCTTGTAGTGTCATATTGTCGCTTTCAGAATCCATCATGATTTTAAGTATTTACTTAACCGATAATTTTATGGTCTAATTTTTTTCCCACTACTATTTGCAACACTTTGGGGTTGGCATCTCTGTAATTGTGTACAGTTCCTGCTGCCATGGGAACTGAAGTCATGGTGTTAATGTTTTGTTCTTATCATCATGTGCATAGTCAGTGTAGCAGAATTTGAAATTGAAGTACATGGTAAATGTCGCCAATAACATTTGAACAGATACTATCCCGAATAAAATGCTCATTATAATGAAGAAAATGTTGACCTTCCTCTGTTTTCATTATGAACTTAAACTTGTTCTTATTACCCTGGAGTGGAAATGTTCTGAAATGAACTTTGTTTCAGCTCTAGCCATTGTTGTAGACAGTGTAAGAACAATAGAAAGTGCATAAATGGAGATACTGAAAGTATTATGAATATACAATTCATATACTCTTCAAATAAAGTAGAGGATCTTCATTTTTTTATTTGTGATTAAAAATATTTAGGAGATTTATCGGAGTCAGTCAGTGTTGAAATGATGTTATTAAATGTTTGAGAGTGCATTGCCATTTGCACTTCCTTACAACCATAATTATTTGGAATGTAGTCGCTTTTGAAAGAGGATTGGTGTATTGCATGTAATTTGCATGTGTACGATTTTCATTTTAAAACAAATGATTAGAAAAAACACATACAAATGTGTGATGCAAAATGAGTGTCAAATTAATGTTGTAAGTGATTTCTCGACCATGAAAAAACGTCAAAATCAAGAATGGGACCCCATGCACGTGTATGGGGCTATTGCACTGTGCACGTGCATATCATGCATTGTGTTTAGGAGTGGTAATAGAGGGAAATGTTTGTTAACATTTGCACTTCCTATCCAAATTGAAAGTTCATTATCTCCTACTTTATTTTGAAGAGTATAGTTAAAATTTTAAAATGTAAAAGTTACTCAAAAAGTTTCATCATGCTTTATTGTTTTCTCCATTGTCCAGTGAAAGTAGTAATTGTTCTCTTACTTGGTCAAAACATCTTAATGTAAATCTCTTGTTAAATATGTTCATGATTAAAACATAGTCACTTATAGAAATGGTTTGAAAGATGTTAAACTACTTGATTTTCAATACAAGTTTGTACACAGTATTATCTATACTAAAAACGGAACTATTTAAAATGAAACTTGTTGACAATATTGTTTGCTGTTTTTGTAATGAGCTGAATGAAAATAATTGTCATGTTTATTGGGAGTGTGTAGTAACACAAACATTCTGGAATGATCTTGAAGACTGGATGAATGATCATACTGAGACTACACTTAAAATAACAAAATATCTTGTTTAGTTTGGACCATTATACAGAGACTGATTATTAAATCGTATTATTCTTACTGCCAAAAAAACCAAAAACATAGTTTTTTCCTTCAGTGTTGATTGGAAAAGTGTGTCCTTAAGGCAAGAGTAAGTGAGTGCGTTTAATTTTATGCTACTCTCAGCATTATTCCAACTACATGGCAGCTGTCAATGAATAATTGAATCTGGACTAGGCGTTATTTGTATCCCGAAAGAGAAGTTCTGTCTTGTAAAAGTAAAACGTCTCATAATAACAATGATGAGAACAATGAATTTGTTTATCACATCTTTTTATGTGAGTTTATTTATATGTGAGTAACATATTTATTGTGTGAACTATTCAATGAACTCATTGCTCCCTTTAAGGTTCATCTTGTAACTGTTTTTCAGTGTATAAAATAATGTGTAAGATTGTAAATTATGGTATATTTTCCTGTGCAACTCGTGCTTATCATAATAAGCAATAAACCCTATTGCATGGATTGACTCACTGACTTTGTTTATGACTTTATGTCCCAACCCCCAAAACCATGCTTATGATGTCATTTTTCTGGTCCAGATTAGAATTGCTGTGTTAAGCAACAAACATAGTGTAAGTCACATTAAGTGGAATTCCTGGAACTGATATATAATATTTTTAACTGATTCTTGTGCAGTTTGAGTTGTTTGATAGGTTTGTGTATAAAATTATCTGCATGACTTATTTTTGATCGCCTGAGAACTCAAATATCTTTCTAACCTGATGTTAAATGTAAGTGCTACTTTTCATTTGTAACACCAGATATATCTGCCATATTTTTCAGCACATGAGTGATGACAATGAAGCACAAGTTGCTATCACAGAACTTGATGGATATTCAATCCATGGACACAGAATGAGAGTTGAGGTATATAGTTGATAAAACATGTATCTTGTTAAGGTCTTTATGTAGGCTTTATGTATGATCCTCAGGAGATTGAGATTGATAGTATGATGTGCCACTGAGGTTGACATCCATTGATGGAGGGGGGGAAATGCCAGCACCTTGAGCATGCTCCAGTTGCCTGGATACACGCATTATATAAATATCCTGTAATAATCATTATTATCTCCAACACATGGAGTTCACAATATTTTAAGATGGTAATAGGTTACTCTGCTCTTCTTGTGGAATTTACTAGATGATCAACTCAGAAAATAGGAGAGGAACATACTCTGATGATTTGTGGAATGTTGATCATCATCCTTTTGCTATAGAAATTTGTCACGCTATCGATAAAGCTTATTTGCAGAAGAGATCATTACATCAAAAGCTTTGTTACCAAAGGACTTTGAAGTTCAAAATTATTCATTGTGGTTCACATTCACCAGCAATTTGATCTAAGTCTTTCATCTGCAGAAATTATAACAGAAGTAAACTAATATTGGTTTAAAATCAACAGAAAATATTGCTTTTTTGATCAGTTGTGTTCTCATTTGTTTGCATGTCTTTTCAGCGATCCACAGGGAAGCGGGTTGAAGGTGGTGGAAAAGAAAGGTACGTTGACACTCAGGGTTTTTTTCAGTTATTTTGAGCATTGTAAAAAATTACATTAAATTCATCCTTTACATTACCTCCACTTATGCCAGATGCATTTTTGTTTGTCTCCAGAGCTCGCGGTGGTGGCAGGGGCAGGGGAAGAGGAGGTATTGCCAGGGGTTCCGGCAGGGGGTCTCCACGCGGAGGTGGTGGAGGACTCCGAGATTCCTACGGGAGCCGGTATCCACCACCTCATCCCTATGACAGATATGATCCCTATTACAGATATCCCTACCCAGAAAGGGATCCTTACTACAGACCACCTCCTCCCAGTGATAGGTACCCACCAAGGATGCCTCCACCCCCACCCCCAGGTGATCGTTATCCTCCAAGGGAGAGATTGCCCTCAGGGGAAAGGCCACTACCTCCTCCAGACAGACGTGCAGCATATCCTGATCCCAGGGATCGAATGCTACCACCACCCAGAGACAGATATGGGTACCCAGAGGAAAGAAGTCCATATGAAAGAAGTCCCTATGAGAGAACACGGCCTCTGGATGTACCGTCAGACCCATATTATAGAGAGCGTAGCCCAGTGGCCAGACCGCCCCCAGAATACTATGAACGACCGTAAGTAAGTCTTTTCTTATGTCACATGGCATGATTAAGAACAGCATAGTTGTGTGTGGATTCCAGCATTTCATGAACAGTTCAGTTTCTAGAAGTGACTTCATATTTCAGCAACTCTGTGATACTTTGATATTATAATTATATTGTAGTTTTAGATGTTCTTTATCAAGAACCATGTTCAACATTAATCACTGGCAGCTGTCCATTAGTGTGACTGACTGTAAGGTTTGGAGGACTAGAGATTAGAATGAGTGGGCTAGTACTTCTATAGATTGTTGGCAGCTGTGGGTTGGCCATGTGGTTAAAATGTGGGTTCCAGTACCCACCAAGGTACAATGTGTGAAGCCCATTTCTGGTGTCATCTGCTGATTTTGCTTGAATATTGATGAAAGCAACGTAAAACCCAGTTTGCTCACTCACTCTGCAGGTTTGTGTGGAGGTTAAAGGCAACTAGATGGTTGTGAAGGTTTCCGTTTATGCGCAGGCAAACTGTAGAGCAAATGGGTTGTGCAGCATAGAGAAAATGACCACTCTTCTTACATGCGAGTGAAGTGAGCAAAGGTTGGCCAGTGTTAGATTTGGATGAAATTTTGAGTGGGTCCAGATTGATGAAAATAATGTTTCTGGCCCCCCTCTAATGTTAAATAGATGGGCAGATGTAAAATAGATGGGGTCCTCACTGAATTTGATGAGTCAAAACACTCAAAAACCCTCTCTTGAGCCAACACTGTTGGCAACATACTTCCCTCACTTTGGTTCGAAAAATATTTTTTATGTCAAAATAAAATATAACCACCATCAAAGGTATACCCCCATTTCTTCACTGGGTTGTGCTCTCGCATTTCCACCCCCATTTTGAAGAATTACTCAGGTGAAATAGTTTTTATTCAACATTTTAAGTGCAACTCGTGGTATATCAGACTGTTCTTCGCGTCCATTCCCCCTTCCAGCTTTCGGTTCAACAGAGTGAAGGAACAGAAGGTAATTATTCCATATGGAATACTTACAGTTACATCCCCTGCTTCATTCGCCCATTGCACCAGAAATGTTTTTATGTAGAATAAATGTTACGAAAATACTAGCAATAGCGAGGACAGATAAGACAAATAAACTCCAACAGGTTCAAGATAAAATTAGGCAAAATAGTATTTCTTTTTAATTTCTGCTTGTCCTTGTTCTGTCACTCTGTTCAGCCGGAAGCTGGCAGAGGTAATGGAGGTGAAGAACGTTCTGAATACCGTGAGTGGCATTTAAAGTGTTGATAAAACGTGCAAGTAATTATTAAACATGAGGAAGGAAAGCAGAGCACAACCAAGTGAAGAAATGGGAGTGTACCCTTGATGGTAGCGATATGTTATTTTGGCATGTAAGAAGATTGGTCCTTTTCTCTATGCTGCACAACCCATTTGCGCTACAGTCTACCTGTGGTTTATGCTGCTTGAAAAAAGTTAAACATTACCCTCGATTTGAAGACCATGTTGCGGTACCCCCCCTCCCCCGAACCGTGACAAATTGTATATATGAAAGAAACATGTTCTTTAACTTTTGTAAGTACTGTATGAATTATGAATTAGACACTGTACTCTGTTAAGATTTAAGACCATTTTAAATATTTTGCAGATTGTCAGACTATCCCCCTCCTGCTCGACGCCCAGCTCAGGAAAATGGCCAAGGCTACCCTAACGGTTACGACTATTACAACAAGCGACCTGACTATCGAGAACTAGAAAGACCTGCTGTGAGTAGTCATTCGGCACCCCAGTACCAGCAGCCAAGGATGACTGGGGCAGGAAGCACCACCGCACAGAAAAATCCCTATGATAGCCAGTCACTGTTACAAACAGGACCAATATTCTTTTAAGATATGTTATGATCTAGTAAACTTCTGGGTAGGACTTGATCAGGACTGTTGATATGGTAACACGGTTCCATTCTTACACTGTCTCCAAACACAGTCAGTCAATTGCCATGACGTCCATGGTGTCTTCCGTCAGGATGAAATGATGTTTGCATTTAATTATCTGGTAGATCAGTTACTGATAAAAGATGTTCTCCTTGTCGATTGGTTTTTCAGGGCAATTTGGGTAGCCCGTTTTCTTGTGTCCTCTCCCGTGATATGGCTGGAGTATTGCGAAAGCGGCGTAAAACAATACTTAGCAGTAGTGATCTGTTCCTTCAAAATGAATTGTTTCTCAGTATTTTGTAAGTGGACTAGCTGCATAGTTCCTCCGTGGCGACAGGATTATGCAGCTCGTATATCACATGTCCTGATCAGTAATTTACATTGTACCTGTGAGGATGCGATGTGTCAAGAGATTTCATGTTATCATTGTTTTGTTCATATCATCCACTATTTTCATGACATTTCAAACAAAAGTTTTTACAACATTAACTGTGTAAGATTGAATGTTTCTCTGCTTAACGGGCATCTTTGTGCCATTGTATGAACAAATATTAAGAACAACTTTAGGTGTTCTGAGTTTTAATGAGCCTGCCAAATATTGGTTATGCAACACAAGTTCAGTTCTCAGCTCATGTTAGACTCCCTGTCTATGTTCTCTGACAAGTGTCCCCAGGTTGAGTTTGTTTGGTACCTCATCAAGTCATTACAAATTGTTACTTTTCACCAGTATTTAACTATCAGTTGAAATATCCATTCTACCATATAGTGTTGATTTCCCTTGCTTGGTGTACTCTTAACATCAATACTAACATGTGTTCTAGCTTAAGTGAAACTTTAGAAACATCAGCCATAAATTATTATCTCATTTGAGTTTTCAATTTGCCTAGGGCTGATGGTGTTAGTTATATAGGAATTAACATGACATTGGCAATTCCTTCATTATCAGAATACTCAGACTGTCTCTGATTTCCCTCGATCTGACCTGTGACATCAGCATGTTGAATGGTATGACAGAGTTGAATGGTGATCCATGTGTACAAATGTTCAACCAAAATATTTTTTCATTACCATTTCCATGAACATTTGTCAACTTCCATTGTTTTTGTATTGAAATGCAGCACATTCATCCCCAAAACATGTACTTAAACACCTGGCATTCATACATAGCGCTTCCTCTTTAATAGTGGGTGTTAGATGTGAAATTCATACACAAGCATTAAACATGTCACCTGTTGAACACACTTCTGACATTGGTAACTAGTTTTCGAAATGTGTGCCTTTAATGACAAGTAGGGCTTATGGTTGAATGTACATGAATTCTTTTCCTTAACTGTTGTGGTTAGATTAGCTGTGTAGGCAGTTATCATTTAACCCTTTGTCTACCATAGCAGCGTGTATGTTGGGCACAGGGTTAAGGCCATGTGCACACTGACTGTCTGGTGTTGCAAACATCATATCTGCTGGCCTCAAAAATCATGGCAGCTATTCTAAATCATGTTACCATGGTTACCGTGCAATTGTCAGTGAACATAGCAGGCTTAGTATGTGGTCAATCACTTTGTCAATCATGAAGAATTGAAGACCCAAAATAAGACTGTCCAATGTAATGCTAATCCATATTGTTGTATATTTGTAGATGGAACATTATTTGAGCATTAGTGTCATTTAAAAGTTGTCTTTAGTACAGTTGTAAGGAATCTCAGTTTCTGTGGGTTTTAATGCGATTGTTAGTTCTTAGGTCACACAGTGTTGATTTGGAGTAAATTGTATGTAAATCATGAAGTGAATACAGGTTGTCATGTACTGAATTTTGTACTATAAGCACCATGTTATTTCACATAGGTAGTTAAATCGTGTCCATTGAATGTCAGATGGTCATACCATGTGTTTGTAATGATGTGTTTGCTTGGTAGATGTTTGTGTTGTAGGATGATCTTGCTAAAAGACTATATACCACATTGTGTACAAAGGGCAGAGGCTCCTGTCCCATTCAGCAGGACAGGAAAATTGCATAAACAAGGCCTCTTCAGTAATGAGGACATTTTGCAAATATGATAGCTGGTAAATATTATTAATTTTAGAGGACATTTGACTATCCTTGAAGGACCATTACCAATGCCGTCTTTGCACAGTGTGTGTTCATTGAGATGATCATAGGCATCTCGAATCCACCACTGCTTGTGTACCAAGATATCTCATACTGTTGTACAGTTTTTAAGTTCATGTATTCAACAGCAAATAAACCAAATTGTCTGTGAGGGTTTGGTTTTGTCTTTTAAATGACCATTAGAGATGGTCACCCCCACCCCACCCCAAACCCAAGTATGAAGAAACGCGTTTTGAAAAACTGAAATCTCTCAAAAGTAAATGTTCATGTTTATGTCTTATGTTTTTGAACTTGACAAAAGCCAGAGTTCTGTTTCCTCTGATGTTAAGTATGTTATTGTGATGCTGTGCTAACTTCATGTCCCTGCTGATAAGTCTGGCAGAGTTGTCCACAAAATGGGTCGGTAGGTTAACCTAGTGGTTTAAGCATTTGCTTGTCACACTGAAGGCACAGGTTCAATTCCTCACATGTACAATGTGTTAAGCTCATTTGTTCTCTCTCTCTCTCTCTCTCTCTCAACAGGATCTGAAATCTGACGCTTTATGTTCAATCACAGAAAAAGATGGTTATGAAACGATCATTTAGCGTTGTTCTAATTTCACTCTTCACGCTGAGGGGGCATCTGATCTAAATGTACCAACATGCTGGGGATCTCGCTTAAACATCACTGCTGTACAATTTGTCATCTCGCCGATGTAGGACAAGAAGGGCGCTTCTTCCTGCTCTGCTGATCACAATACACTACGTCGGGATCTTACCGCCGTCACCAGGCCCTGTCCTGACGTGACTGGTTGCGATGTCACGTTAGTCGGGTGTAAATGCAGGGGTTGTTCTCTCCCTGTCCCGATATTTCAATCTTGACTTGCTTGATGAATTTTTGATGCCATCAAAACGTTATCCTTCTAAGATTTTGCGTTCAATAGCTATTGGCACACGTGTTTATAGGTATACCATAGCGGAATAAAGTAGCTGCACTATTTGATGTTATGCCACATTTTAATGCAAAAAGATGATAAATCATTTGTGGTGTTTTTTCTTTATCACTATTTAACTGTTGACCGGATAAGATCGAAATATGTACGATATGGCATAAGCCATCATGTGCATGGCCGGTCCGAGGCAAAGTTCTCGTGTTGCCATAATTTAATGTTGAAAACGTCTTCATAGAGATGAGATCGTGTTTCGATGGGCACCAAAATCTCTGGCCACATCATTTTTAGGGCCACGGCAGAAGTATGTAAGGGACGCACGGAACCTGCTTGGTGATCACCATAAGATACGCCATAGACAGGACGTCACAGGTGTGTTTTAGAATATTCGTGCAGAAAAAAGAACTTCATGAGATGAAAAAAACAAAACAAAAATGAAATTGTCATGACTAGACAATTCAGCGTAGTAAAAATGTTGCGCGCAATCACAACGTAGTCATATTACCTTGAACTGAATGCAGCCGGAATTTAAAACGCCCGCGCTCGGCAGTGTGTGTGACCTACTTTCTCTCACAACAAGGCTTGAATAGAGGTGTGTGTTGAAAGTACATCATATCACAGTACAGTCCGTTTGAGTCAGAAACGGACCGATGAATTGCAAATTTTATCATTGTACAAAATTGCCACATAAATATAAAGTACACTTGTTTATCATTTACTAATGCCCAACAGCTTTCTTATAATTGAACCTTTTCCGGAGTCTACCAAAAAGAAACTATCATTATTGAAAACGCAAAAGTTGTTGTCTGTCGCGGCGGGGTGAGACCGCAGAAACGGATCAGCCAGTCATGGCAGGGGACATTTCAAAATCTATTCCGGTAGACCTGTTGGTTCCTTGTCTCTCGTAGTGTCATAGTGAAGACTTAAAGGGATGACAAGTGGTGCCACAGTTGCCTGTTGTAAGCCAGTAACCTTGTTCAATGACGTTAGCTACCGTGTTGACTCAGTTTTGCCAAGTTTCAGTCGTGATTTTGTTAAGGGATTCCTCAGCCGAAACCTCTGTCACGTCATCTAAGAGTTGTGTTTGATCTGGCAACATCTTCTTTGACAGTATCCCATATCATTTCAGTGGGGTCAAGGTCACAGTGATAGGGTGGAAGTTGCAGAATATCGTGACCCTTACTTTTTATGTAATTGTCAACTTTGTAGAAAGGTTCACCTTAGTGGGATTTTATGACCTCTTATAGCCGAGGCTTTGTTGCCTTTGAAGTCGGTGTGATTCTGAAATTTGTCGAGCCATGATATATCATCTTTTCGACTGTTCGATGTCGGGGCTTTACTATCGGGTTCCTGTACGCTGTGGTATGGGGCATTGTCCATTACGGTAAAAGATTTCTCTGGTAGAACTGGTACCCACTTGTTTTTAACCCAATCGAGGAAAGCCGCACGTTTCATCTCGGAATGGTAGTCTCTGTTATCTGTGGACTTTGCCCTGAATACCAAGTCGCAGCCTGGGAGAAAGTCTTTGCTGGAGCAACCAACATGGAGAATGATTAATCTCTCCTCTCCCTAGACGCAGCCCTGAACGATATCAGGGCGTTCTCAGAGTACTGACCTATTCCCTCCGAAATTGTCATATAACGATACCCGAAAAAGTGTAAGAGTCGCCACAGCACAGGGGCTGGTATTGCTGAAAGTAATACGTCCTGGGTCCAACAAGCTTACTCTGATATCCATATACATATAAAGAAGGAATTCCATCTTTACATGTATATATGGGACCCGTGAAGGTCCGGGGTAGAATAGGCCTTCAGCAACCCATGCTTGCCATAAAAGGCGATTAACTGGATCGGGTGGTAAGGCCCGGCTGACTTTGCTGACACATATCATCGGTTCCCAATTGCTCGCATCGTTGCTCATGCTGTTGATCACTGGATTGTCTGGTCCAGACTCGGTTATTTACAGACCGCCGCCATATAGCTGGAATATTGCCGACGTAAAACTAAAGCCACTCACACACTATATGTATATGGATATCGGAGTACGCTTGTTGGACTCAGGACGTATAATTTTCAGCAATACAATCCCCTTTGCACCAGAGTGTGTACCCTGATGTTGTGTTCTTGATTCCAATACGTTTTAAAAATGTATTTGTTTTCAAGCTTGTTGAAAAACTACCTTACACTGTTATTTTGAAAGTTGTCCAAATGTTTTAATTTGTGTGATTTTGACACGACCCCTACCTGCTTCGCATCACCTTCACAATGTTTGTGTTCCAGAACACTTGTCAGTACCCTTGCTGATAATCCTAAAGCTTTTGATGCCCGTTTACAGAATTTATTAATGGCATGAAAAGGTCTGCCCCTTTCGGCTTCAGCACGGAAAAAGTACACTTTGGAGTTATTGCAATGGCGCGACGTTCCGGTGTAGGTACTAACACCGTCATCAAGCAAGTGACCTCTACCGAAACGTCGCACCCTTGCACTAGAAATGTTGTTCTATCCATAGAACTTGCTTTTCCTTCATCTATACAACTTCTAAAATGCCTTTCAAAGAAGTCAGAGTCGGGTTGTATCAAAATTATATACGACTGGCAATATATAAGAGATGTAGGTGTAGCTGAATATATTTCATACAGAAAATGGTGGACATGTTCAACTCCATGAGGGTAGATTTGTTGGGAAAGAGAAACAATATATAAGCACTTTAGATACGAACAACGTGTTTAGTGTTGTCAGTGTTCATCTTTAATTCGGAGAGAGAGGAAAGTTTTCACTGGGAAAATTGGGCGAAGCAGGTTCGTTTATAACTATGACATAGTCTTGGTAGATGCTGCTATCGAATCTAAATCGCTACCTTTTCCTCGATTGTAGGTTACTATTACAACGGAATGATATACTGAGATTATCAGTTCGTTTGCTTTCTGTCAAGGGTAGACGTTTCCATTGCGCCTAGAAATCAGAATTTTGAAACATTCTTTAACATATGTGTAAGCACCATCTCACATAGTGTCATGAAGGCTGTCACCAAACGAGGTCTGATACTGATAGTAAATAAATGTAACTTCAAAACGAAACATTTGAAATTATAATTCCCTTATAAATACAAGAATGTGACAAGTCGTGTACACCAGGAAACAGATGGTTGATGAAAATAACGCTGACAACTAACTGCGTGCAGCAGTACCGGCAGTCGCTGTGAAACAGTTGTTGATACGGAGGAGAATGCCGAGGTCACTTACCGTCTTCCAGCAGCACCGACGAAACTCAGGGCACCCTCCCTGGTTGTCGATTGGTAACGTCATGACACAGCGTTAGTATATAGAGGATACTAAACGACCTTCCGTGTAATACCATTTTTATTAAACGAGTTAATGATTTGGTATCAGACGAGCGAAAGCGAGTTTGATACTAAATCTTTAACGAGTTTAATGAAAATGGTATTTCACGGAAGCGAGTTAGGATTCTGTTTATTACTCGTCAACATAAATTGACAGAAACTGCGGCGAAATTGCCTCCAGTGTGAGGACTCTCAGCTTTCAAGTCAAGCAAGGTCTAGTAAAATCGCGACATCAACATTAGCATTGTGACGTCACAAGTTTGAACCATTTTGACGTCATACGTCAAGCGGTATTACACTAGTGTAATATTGAAGTGAAAATATTACATTGCAGTATCTTCAACGAGCGAGTAATAATCCGTCATTCATAACGCTACATCACAACGTTAGTATTCCGTCATTCATAACGCTACATCACAACGTTAGTATTCCGTCATTCATAACGCTACATCACAACGTTAGTATTCCGTCATTCATAACGCTACATCACAACGTTAGTATTCCGTCATTCATAACGCTACATCACAACGTAATAACGACGTCGCACATTTACTTTGAGGAAAGGTCATGATTTGGGCTCCTCACAACGTTATAACAGCGTTTTTCATAACTTGGTGTCACAAAGTTTTCTCTAAAACGTTTCAGAGATAGTTTCTTCACTATTCAGCTACAGCTTCAGAAAAAGGGAGACCAAAACTACATCCAAATTGACGAATAAACACAGAAGTTAAATTCTGCTGTGTTCCTTATGTACAGTTCGCTACTGGGAACACTATTCACCTATTACTGAACGTAAGACAACGTAACATACGTTAGCATCGAATAACTTTAACCTTGCAGCGACGTTAATATGACGTAGTCGAAACGTCGTAACGTCGTACCACAACGTTGTCCCCAGAATAACGTTGTAACAACGAAAGCATTACTCTGTGACAGCGTGAAATAGTCCATTTTCCGCTTCTCGAGATCTCCCGTTATTCTCGCCGTTTTTCCATAGCAACCGTTCCCAGTGACGGGACAAAGGATACGCTATCTCTGCAAAATGGCATCTGTACAGTAGGAAATAGCTTTTCTTCGTGTATTTTTTATTTTAAATCGATTTCAAGAACTGGAAAGTGCCCGAACTCAAACAGTTTCTGAAACAATACGGTATTACCGCTTCCGGACACAGGAAAGATATGCTTGAAATTAGAAGAGGATCCGAACAGGACTCTTGACGATGCTGAGAGAGACGTTACATACCGTCTGAGGGAATTAGGATTCACAGACCCCTTTATGCTTACCGGCTACTCGGATGATTTTAGTAAAGTTCCCGAATTTAGTTTGTACGAGCTGGGTTGACACCTGAATGAAGAATGTCAACCGTTTCTTAAACAATGGATAACACTGCTTATCAATAGTTTGAAGACGTATGTGCGGCCAGACGTAACACAGCTATTGCAAAGAGGCTTGTAAACACTCGCGCGCTCGCTCGCTCAATCAATCAATCAATCAATCATTTTCGAATCATAAAAATGTATATGCATGGGGTCATTGTGATTTTCGTGTCTAAACTTTCAAGATCTGGTCAAACTGTCAGTCCTTGTAGGTTCGGTTCACGTGTCTCACAGTTTTGTTTTCTTGATCATATTGTATGTAACCTATACCTTTCTAAGAGGTAGTCCCAGAACTGTCCCAGAATCACAGAAGGCACCAGGTACAACGTCCATCATCTGGATTAAAACTGAGCGCTGGAACAGGAGCGCAACTCCTCTTTCTGTCTTAGAATATGTACAAATCTATCTGAGGACATTTGTGTCGGTGAGACAGGCGCAAGGAGGGGAGGCAGACCACTCTCGACCATTCACGTCTACGTGTGTAAACTAAGTGAAGTTATCGTAAAATATCCACTCTACCCACATTATCTTTGCATCTCTACACTGTAGCATACAGGTAGAGAGTTCGTGTTTTCATCAGGCAACTTGTAGCACACAAGGCTAGAAGACGGCAAACCACCACTGACTATCTTCTTGGACCAGACTAGGTTCAGCTGACTCTCACCATGTAGTGCTGTCACCTTGATAGCAGATCCAGGGAAGGAAGGACAGCAGACTCACGTGTATACCATTTATTATTCGGGTGTAGTCAAGGAATAGAATGGCATTCGACGAAAGAATATATGAATCGAGGCCAAACAGGAAAAAAATCAGCCTCTCTTTAGAAGCGATATACACTTGGAAATGATGTGCCAAACCATACTCGATCCGGAAAGGGTGTGTCCAAAAATGCGCCAAGGGGTGTAGCATGCTGTTTGTGAACCAGTTGGCTGCGGATGGCGGTTTCAGTGGAAGCAAAGCGAATGGTATAATTGAACTGAAACAGTTGTTGTTTGCGGTTGATATTGTCTAGGTATTTGATGTAGTGGTTATCAGAACTTATTGTTATTAGGTGTTTGTCAAAAATGGAATCTGGAAGTAAACCGTGATTAATGGGAAATACCTATTTTCAGAAATGGCGGGTGTGTAAAGCTTGGAGGCTGTGGCTCCGAGACATCTTGGAATATGCCGCCAATGCTTTCTCTGAAAATGTATCCCCAGGTGTATTTTCTTTAGAACTCGTACGAGTGGTGGGGTATCCTGGAGGTTACAGCTGAAGACCCATTTCTGGTATGTAGATTTACAAGAAATGGGAAAATTAAAAAAGGCCCGTTGTAGTGAAACTGGATCAACATGCCACAACGCCGACATCTCAGTATTGAAGACCGAGCGAGAGCCATGTTTCACAGCGATGCATGGACACGACATCACCGACAGTGGACACGGCGGCAATGGTCAAGAGTTTTTTTCTCAGATGAATCCATGTTCACGCTGCAGCACAATGACGGAATGACGGACACGTTCTTGTCTACAGACGATCTGGGGAACGTTTTGCTGACGTCATCGTCCGTGAACGTAGTCGTTTTTGCGAAGGCAGTGTGATTGGGGGCGTTCTCATTCCATCACAGAACCATCCAGTACGTCATCAACGGGAATCTTAATGCCGTTCGCTACACGGCTGAAATTCTGAGACCACTCGTGATTCCATGTCCTCAAGGAATAGGCCTACATGCAGTTTACTAGGATGACAATGCTTGGCCATAGTCAATGACTTTCCTCAACACAACAACGTCACTCGGATGGATTGGCCAGCTTATTCTCCTGATATGGCACATATGGAACATGCATGGGACCTGTTAGCCAGACGTTTTAGAGACAATCACCCTCCTCTTCGAGATCTGCGTCAGCTTGCTCAGTGGTTGATCCATGAGTGGCAGGCTATCCCGCAGAAAACACTACAGACCTTGGTGACCTTCATGAGGTTGCCCGTGTAGATGCTAGAGGCGGCCACACACGTTACTGACTCTTCGACTGAAGCCTTGATTTCTCAGTTTTGACCCCAGTCACATTTTTTTATATCGCCACTTGTTCTCTTTACGAAATGTTGGAAATATCTTCATGATTGTCAATTTCTTAAGACTTACTAACAATGCCTCTGTTTTTTCTTCTCTTTGACTTGAGGCATAGACTTGATGATAATGGTTATATATATATATAGAGAGAGAGAGAGAAAGAGAGAGAGAGAGAAAAGAAAAAAACAGAGGCATTGTGTATATATAAACCGTTATCACAAGCTACAGTACAATGTTTCTGATTGTACTCCAGACCACCGGACCCCAAACGCTGGATGAAATGACTGTCTGTCTGCCTGTCTGTTGTCTGTCATTTGTCGTTGATCGGTAATGTATAGTTTATGCAAACAAATCTTTCAAAAAACCTCCCATAAACATCTTGCGAAAACACTACGAAAAATAATGGACCTAAACTAAATCAAGTCTAGGCTCATGTGATGCCGCATAAGAAACGAGTTACGTCCCTTTACAATACTCCCATATCCGTTAGATGGCGTGTGTTTGTTGGTAAACTCGTGATCTGAAATAGTCTGAAAGAGACAACACTGTGCCATCAATAAGCGACTCAGTTTCACAGCAAGATGAAGTTATACATCTTGTTGTCGTTTCTGCCTCTGATATTTGGTCATGGATCGTATGATGATCTTAAGCTAATGGGAGGCTGGAAAAAGACGGACATCAACCGTGATGACGTCCAAACGATGGCCAAGTTTGCACTTGACACAGTAAATGCAAAGGAAAATTCTCAGAGACAAATGATTACGATTGAATCAGCATCGACACAGGTAAGTGTCATTTGAACACCTGTCAGTTTAACGGAATAATTTCCACCCATAAGCTGGTAAGGCCTGCATCAAATGTTGTGTTGACAAACTGAACGGCAGCTATCCACTACACCTGACATAACTGATTTTGTAATGACTCTTTGTCATGCATTGATGTGATTTATAATTTTTGTAAAAAATGGGGAGTTTATGGCGTAAAGTGATCGATTTAGGCGGAAAGTGAATATGTGTTCCCCTTTTCTTTTGACGTGTACATTGCAAAAAGCACAAATGACCAGTTTTGCTAGCTTAGACCAACTGTAGATTAAAACAGTCATTCACGGAAGTCCGTCGTTTCACAGCACAAGGAAAAAGAAAACTGATTATTTGGCACAAGGCCAGCTGGTCATGTATAAGGTCCCTGATACCATATAATGTTTTGTCTTGAGTGGTCCTCTATGTAGACAGGTAGAAAGACTAATCGAAAATATTTTATCCTTATCATAATGATCAGGGTGATATGTGGTAGATACACTAGTTCAATGTGTAGGTTAGGGTTAATTGCTGAAGACTGGGACTCGTAAAGTGCAGGTATCCTGTAAATTATGCAATCCACATTTCATTATAGAATGTATCACATTTTCATTCTACTCCAAAAGCTATTCCTCACAACAGATCAGTTTTCAGATCTGACATCACATTCACAGTCTCCATATGTAAGGCACACAACATATCTGGTAGCATTCATACTTCCTGTGTTATAGTATAGTACTAGCAGGTACGAATAATATGAGAAAAAGTTACGAGAGCTTTGTGAAACAGAGCCCAGTTTTAAAATGTGACGTGCATTTCTCCTGCAGTAATTGGCATTGTAATGACAGTTTGTCATAAATAAAAACACTGTTGCTTATCTCAGATAGTTGATAACAAAGGAGTTATGCTTCTAATAACATTTTATGCTTGCTTTTTAATGTTTATATAAACAATGTATTGTTGTTAATATATGCCTTTGCTCTAATTCTGCTCCGTAGTTTTAATGTGAGACACTTTTTTTTAGTTTTATTGTGTTGAATTCCATAAGCGTGATCAAGTTCATTAGTTTAATCCTTTCATAATTGTCAGTACTGTACACCAGAACAGTGATGACAAATAAGTCAATATGTTTGCTCACATCATACTTTGTGATTTAACCTTTTTGCTGTATGAACCATTTGCTGGTACAAAGCATATCAACAAGCTATGTTTAGTGCTTGTCCTGGGGGCGTGTGCCAAGCCATCAATCACTGCCTAGTACAGAGACCTTGTGTTGACCTGACTAAGAGAGGGACCATGTGCACAAAGATTACTTGATAACTCATGAAATAGATACCATATGTCTGAAGTATCATTTTACAAATGCTCTCTCACACTGTTACCAATGACTGTGCTCTTCTCATATTGGAGACCTGGCCCTAATTTCTCAAAACAAACTTAAGTCTGAGTTTTGACTTGAGTTCGAGTTTTCACTCAAATTTGAGGAAATATGTACAGAATGTACAGAAATTGATATTAATCTAAAAAATAGTAGACAGTTTGAGATTTGTAAATTTATTGCTTGAGGTGTTAGGGCATTTTCTGTTTTAAAAAATGCATTTGAGTTAAAAATATATCAGTTTCAAACTGTCAAACTCAGTTTGAAATTTGTGGAAAAACTTTAGTTTCTTTTGAGAAAACGGAGTCTGGACTCTAACATCATGCAGAACACTCAGTAATAATGTATCACATATATTGGCTGTTATTACCTATGCTGTAAAACTATTGTTATATGTTATTGCTGTACTGTCAATGTGCAGACAGGGTCATGTGACAGGAACTATTTGTAAGCTGCGCACATCAATACTAATAAAAATTACTATATTGTCTGTTTGTGCAATACAATTTTGAGTGGGTTGCCCACTATTTGGGAGATCTATACATTGTGCATAGTTGGTTTAAACATATTTTATTCATAGAGAAAAGGATTAGAAACAAGTTCTCCAACTTAGAATACCCTCTCCATGGTATGTACATAAATAGTATAGATTCCTGCAACGAGAGATGACAGATGTGGGCAAGTAGGTAGTAGAAGTGAAAAAGAGATAGAGCTATGCAGAATAACACAGAAATGCTATACCAATCGTTTGTCTCACTAATGAATGACTGCACTAACTTGAATACATTTGTATTTTCGCATGATGATATGTCTGCAATTCCTTCTAACAAAAGTTTGAGGTCAACTGGAATACCAGCTGATAAGCAAATGCACTTAACAGATAACATGAAGTTAACTCTCTGTTGTTTGTACGATGAACATTCAAACAGATAGTGATACGAATCCTCAACAAAATCACCACATGTACAAATGGGATCAGTTTTTAGCCCAACTCTGTACAAATCACAGTTCAAACAACTGACAGAATATCGCAACTTGGTATGCATAATATTTAATTTTCTTTTACCACACAAATAATACTGAGGTGCATACTCATGGCTGTCAGTGATAGATGATTCAGAAACACTTTTTGAATTACGAACTGTGGTTGGCAAATTGTTCCAAGAGCATATTGTAGAAGGAAAAAAGGATTCTTTTGAATGTTTAAGTCTTGGAGTAAGAATAGATATATTTAGAAAATTGCGTAGATTATACTTAGATTTAGAACCAACATTCAAAGGAAGGAGTTCTTTTAGATATGAGGGAGCCATTTTATGTTGAATTTTATACCTCAAACATAGTCTTCGTTTTCTACGACGAACTTGTAATGTTTCCCATCCAATTTCAAAGTAAAGAATTTCCCGAGATGTATATATCGGTAGACCAGTAACTATTCTTGCTGCTTCTAATTGAATCTGTTCTAGCTTATTTATTTGTTCTAGAGTACACCCATCCCACACTTCACATGTGTATTCAAGATGCGGCCAAATGAACATGGCATAGATCTTATTGACAGTACCCCTACACAATACATATTTCAAAAGTCCAAAGGAATCAACCATTTTTGAAACCTTTTGTAGCATAGTTTGAATATGGCCAGCCCATTTTCCATTGCGAGTAAGAGTTACTCCAAGATGTTTGTGATTATCAACAAATTTAATTTCGACACCTTTAAAGTAAAGATATGGCATATCAATATAATTTTTCATCGAGAATAGGACAGCTTCCGTCTTTTCTGGATTGTACTTAATTAGCCATCTTTTACCCCAAGTATTTAACTTACTTAAATTAGCATTTAGATTCATTTCAATAATCCTGTTATCTGTTGAAGAGTAACCCAGAGACGAGTCATCAGCAAATAAACGCTTTAAGCAATCTAATTCATCAACAATGTCATTAATGTAAACAATGCACTGAGCCCTGTGAGACACCAACGCTTAGCGTCCTCAGCTTGGAAACTCACCCATTGACAAATACACTCTGACTCCGATTACTTCTGTAACTAGCTAACCATTCCAGCAATTGTCCACTTACACCATACTTTTCAAGTTTTAACAGTAATCCTCTGTGCCAGACACGATCAAACGCTTTTGACATATCGCAAAATACCATACAAAAAGTTTCTTTTTTATCCATTGATACGCAAACCCTGTTGTAAATTTCAATTAACTGATGTACAATGGTATGTCCTGACTGAAAACCAGACTGATATTTATATAGAAGTTTGTTAGTATGAAAATAATGAAAGAGGTGTTTGAAGACTATTCGCTCAAATACTTTTCCAACACAACATATAAGGGATATCGGCCTATAGTTAGAAGTTATAGATGGATCGCCTTTCTTGAAGAGGGGCATCACACTGGCAACTTTCCACTCAGATGGGTACACGCATGTTTGTAAGGACATATTGAACAACAAACATAAGACGTTACTTATTGAGTATACCTGTTTCAACAGTTGATGACTTATTCTGTCACGACCGGATGCCTTTTTCACATGTAAACATTTAATGACATCTTCAATTTCATATTTGGATATAATTAAGGTGTCAAAACTTTTGCTTGTTTGCTTACCGAAGTATGGTAGACATGCGTTGTTTTCATCCACTGTTGAAATAGATTGGAAATACTTTGCATAGTTGCAAAGTACCAAATGACATATCATTTTCAATTTCTGTAATTATTTTATAAATATTACCATTTATTCTTGTTCATGTACAAGAACTATTCTTGAAATAAATATTGAAACCGAAAAAAAGAAGAAAGTTGTTGTTATTAGTGTACAGATTCAAATAAATGAAAAAAAATTAATAAAAACCCCAACAAATATTACCATATTATCATATACCACAATGTGTTGTGATGACTCATATCTCATGAAGCACATTACCAACATATGTGAAACTTTTGATACGGCTTTGCTAATGATCCCTTCGCAATGAAATGGAAAGTTTACAAACATTGGACATCGAGAATATTGTTGAGCTCAACACTTTTTGATATTACATGGTATATCTACTGATTCACACAGCTTGGACGCACTTCACTACAGACATTTGTATGGCCCTATGTCTATTGATCCACTCAACCTAGACACACTTTACTACACGTTTCTTGTGGCCCTAAATCTACTGATCTACTCAACTTAATCTCAATTTAGTACAAACAATTTTGTACTACTTTTATTTATATAACTAGTTCTTTTTGCTCTTGTGAGTATTATCTTTAAGACACATGTCTATTCTACATATACTCTTGTTGAGGTTGTGCTCTGCAGGATTGCTAAAATTGATGTTTTTGTGTTGCAGGTTGTGTCAGGGTTCAACTATAAGATGGTACTGCACGTCACAAATGGAGTAACTGTAAGTATTTTCAGTCAGAGCTGTTCTCTCCCAAGAGTGTCAACCATCGGGTTCTCTGCCTACCTTAACTCTTGGCTATTGTTTTTGCTTGTTTGTGACAGACTATGATGAATTCTGGTGACATTCATGTAGACATGTTCTTAGTCACATGGAAATACAAAGTTCTGCCCTTTTGTTTAATTTACATATTACTGCGATCTCTTTGTGTTTGTATCACTGACAGTGAGGTTGTCCAACATAAGCCCAGACCAATTATGTTTCTTGTATGGTGGATTTTGTCCTCTGAAAACCTGAGGAGGGGAGGGATGTTTTTTGGGTTTTTTTAAATCCCCAATCCAAGCAAAAACATCCATGAATTTCCATATTAATTTGTATCATGTTTATAAATATCAGTTAAAGGTAAGTAGAGTGAGTTTAAGTTTCACACTGATTTCAAGAGAATGTCACTTCGATTACATTAACATTAGGATGTTATGTTTTTAGCAGGGGAAAATTAATTTATTTTCTTATTCTAGAAGAATATGACTGGAGCTGTAAATCAAGAAATAAAACTAAATGTATTACTGAACTTGGTTTTCTTTATGATCCACTATGAAATCTTAAAATTGTGCAACTGCTGCCCGTTTGCATGTTGTGGCTATCAGACATTTCGGCATCATAAGGAGTATACTCTCCGTAGAGCTAGATGACCTCACGCTTCAGTTACTTCGGATTCTTGGTTTGAAACTGTCTTTAAAATCTGAACTCAAATAATAAGCATAGTAATCAGTGGCTGAACCTTTTGTTGATTTGGGTGATTGTTATTGTTCCCTGCTGCAACGCGGAACGGGGGACAATGTATGCAGCAATATCTGTATATACGTACATACATCCTGTTTCTTCTTAATGCAGTAGCTCATGAACTGTTGCAAAAATGTCTTCCAATTTGGTGACAGCCTACACTGGGGTTTACACAGACACCAGTTGATTTGGGTGACCATGACCTTATTTTCAAGGTCTGCACGGCTCTTTGACCACTCTTCTAACTCTTGTTAATGCTATATTTCGGGATCTGTTGAACCCAGTGTCTTCAAATTTGGTGACAGCCTACATTGGGAGAATACACAGACACTGGTTGATGATGTTGTCCTTGGCCTTATTTTCAAGGTCACCACAACTCTTAGACCACTTTTCAAACTCTTGTTAATATGATATCTGATGGACTGTTGTCCCCAATGACTTCAAATTTGGTGACAACGTACATAGGGGAATTAGGCAAACACTAGTTGATTTGGGCGACCTTGATCTTATTTTTAGTATGACCATGACACTTTGTCCACTTTTCAAACTTATTCCGTAAAACATTGCAAGCAATGTCCTCAATTTCGTCGACAGCCTACATTGGGTGATTGTCCAGGCACCACTCATTTCACACATCTTGTATGTGAGCAAAAACTATTGTCCATTGATATGCATTGTCCAAGGGTTGTTCCAATCTCCCTCTTAACATGCTGATATTCCGTGCACAGGATGAGCTGTGTACAGTGGTGGTATACGACCAATCCTGGACCAAGACCAGGAGTCTGACCAGCTACTCTTGCAAGACACAAACCATCGTGGGTGGCGTGAAGCCAGCTAGTCTGGACAAAGATGCCCAGTCCGCTGTCATGTTTGCAGTGGACTACCACAACTCCAGGTCCAACAGCCTGTATAGAGCTGGGGCTCAAACAGTGAAGGATGTGACCAAACAGGTGATTGTCTACACTCAGCCCTAACACAACACACTGAAAGCTGCAGACCTGTGCCAAATGTATTTATCACTTGACATAATTTCCATGGACTCACATATTATTTCAGTGTAGAATCTGGTAAATAATTTTGAAGTGAGTTTAGGATAGATCTGTGTCAGATTTGAGGGGCAAATTTGAAAGTTCAATTTTCCGACCACTATTTAACTAGTGACATCACATTTATCAACTTCCGTAAGGTTCCACCATATCCCATAGGCCGCCATGTTGAAGGAGTTGCTGCACCATACTTACATTGGTTAAATAAACAACAGAAAATTAAACAAATTATGTGATTGTAGGTGTGATGATTTCTCACGGATGTGCAAAGTTTGACTCTGATTTTATGGGGAAAAAATGCAGAAATTCTTCATGCCAGACCAGATTAACATGTATGTCTATGGCAATGATGTCAAGTGATGAATACTTTTGGCAAAGATCTGTAGATACTGTATTATCATTGTGCTGTATTCACATTAATGTATTTTTCATCAGTAAATTGATTATTAAATTCATTGAAGCAGAACTGCATACAGACATACTGACCTTTTAGAAACTAGCCTTGAATTGTGATACACACAAGTCCAAAGAAGATGAACAAGATCCATTATTTTCATATGATTGTATAGGGTACAATTTCAGTGTTTTTAACCTCAGTGTTCGCATTCACGCAGAAACATGTGTTTTTCACGCAAAGAAAGTAATAAAACCATGCAAAAAATATTCTGTGCATGTGTTTTGGATGCATAGATTCTGATCTACATAATTTTAAAATTTTTTTACTTACCTTACCATAGGTCTATAGCATATTACCTCAAGCTTCACTTAATAGGAGATCTGACGGAGTTGAATTGCCTTCAATCTAACATGGCTACCTCGCAATCATGACTGTCAGGATACGGAAGTATTTGTATCTCCCCACTGCGCACACGCACAGACTCCACGAAAAACTTCACTTTTACTTCAAGCGTAGTCTGAGCGAGACGTGTTTGGATTGCTGGAAGTTTTTTTTCAGAGATCTAATCAAGTTTCACTTTATTCGTTTTTCTGTTGTTCTTTTATGGATATTTCACTGTGGTATGTATACTTTTCAATCTTCGTGTCGATTTTAACGTGTAATTTACGTTTGGTACACTATTGTCGGCTACCTCGTGTGAAGCATTGTCTTAGTGTCTCCATTTTTCACTTTTCACCTCCGTAGTTTTACGAAGGAGTAATTTGTTAGCTGGTGGTCTAGTCTGTTGATATTTAAGGTATGCACCAGAATCACGATTGTACTATTTTAGTGCTACTTTGGTCTGTGTGTTTTTTCTGAAAGTGACAGCGATTTCACTTGTCTATTGCAAGCAGGAGTAGCTTGTTGTGTGGAATAGTCCATTTTATGATAAGGGGGTGTTTTTGTCCTCCACCTTTCTTATCGTTTTATTATTTCAATTTGTTACAGCTGTTCTGTATGACACAACACATTTGTGTGACTTGTAAAGGACTGAAGTCTGGCAAAGACCCACATCCCTTTTGCCCGGACTGCGTAGTTGGTGCCTGCTACTTGGTACAACGGTGTTCAGCGTGTGCAGATCTGTCAACTCAGGACTTTAAGACCTACCTGGCTGTTGTCAAGAAAAGGAAATCACAACAGCTAAGGAAGATTTCGAGGTCTCCGTCGTCGTCTTTGAGATCCAGAGTATCTCTTCCCAGTACTCCTGAGACTCTACCTGCACCGAACATTTCCATGACGATGTTGGAGACAACTACTCAGCTAGAGACGCCAGTGATCCAGTATCGTTCGACATTTCAGAGGACAGCACTGATTTCGTCGCTGAGGTCAAGTGCAGCACCAACACAGACGACCATGCCGCCTCAGACGCCGATACCGACGCCGACGCCTACCACTTAGACTGGCAGTTGAGTGGATTTAGCGAGGCCGGACGCCCTGTCTCATCCGGAGGTGCAGAGAATTCTGAAAGCGTTGTTGATACCAACCCCAGTGATGGCGCCAGGTGGTCCGGACATGGTGTCGTACAACAGGAGGAGAACAGGACGTTCGGATGTCAGAAGCTCACATTCCAGATCTCGTTCGGTGTCTCCACGGACTAGGCCAACGTCATGGAGGAGACAGATGCCAGAGCACAAGTCCACTGTATCTTGGACTGCGGATGAAGAACAATGTTTTTCGCCTGATTACGAGGAGGATCCGGCGCAGTTGGACGATGAAGAGGGGTCATACATACCATTATTGGCAATATATGACTGGATTAAGGACAGACTTCCGGATTTCCCTTCCCCGGGGTCGGGAATAGAGAGTGATAAAGCTATTAGGATTGAGCCAGAGTTGTTGATACTGCCTCATCCTATGGTAGCGGATGTCATCTCGTCATTAAATGAGGATTTCGCGAAGTTATCACTGAATGCTACTATCAGGGTGCCTGAGGCCAAGAAACAGGAGTACAAGATTCATAGTTTGGACTTTGCGGACTCGGGAGCTGCACTAGACAAAGCCATTAAAAGACTGTCATCGTCTACCTCTTACAAAGTGCAGGACGCTAAGCTGCAGGCAGTAGATACCGAGTTATCTTAAAATCTCTATTTGCGTTAGCATCAGCTACGTTGGCAGCGGCGGTGGACCTAACTGAACACAATGAATCAAGATTGGAGCATTTATCATCTCTTTTTTTGTGGCAAGGCAAGGTGTTGTATGATTGCTGGGACACATTAGGGCGGCTTTAGCTATGACAACCATGGTGCGTAGGACAGGTTTTCTGGACAGTTCGTGCCAGGAAGAGTTCAAGCGCAAGTTGATCAGAACACCTTTTTCTTCTCAAGTGCTTTTTGGAATGCCATACCCAAAGTTTATAAGGAACATGCTGACCTGAGAAATACGGAGGTATCCTTGTCAGCATTCGAGGCACTTTTGTCAGCAACACAAGATAAAGGCAGGAGGCGCTACATTCCCAGAAGAGAATCAGTTGGGTCAGTGTTCTCCAGGGATTGTGGCCAGAGATTCACTGCAGCTGAGCACTGGGAGCCAGCAGAGTCAAGCAGGGACGCCCCCGCCACCCCCGGCAGAGGGAGGGGGAAGCGCCCCTACTGCAGACATTGAGGGCACCACCTGTCATGTCTAGAACCTCCCGCCTCCAGCCATTCCCCTACACCAGTAGGAGGGAGACTAGGTATCTTCTGGAGGAACTGGCCTATCCTCGAAGATCATTATGTGACTGGAATTTTGGAAAGAGGCTACAGTCTACCGATCAGTCAACCACCACTGTTAACGTCACACCCAGTGACGCGGACATACTTGAGATCACAATGCCAACTGTTGAGGGACAACATAGAAGCGCTGCTGGAAAAATGTGCCATCAAGGAAGTACCAGACCTGATCCGCGCACCAGGGTTCTACTCGCCGGTCTTCCTCATCTCCAAGAAGGATTCCAACAAACTTTGGATGATCCACAATATAACAAGCGGTATCTGATTGAACTTCCTCGCTTCAAGATGGTGTCCCTGGAACAGTTGCGACTCAAGCTGACTCCAGGTACATGGCTGTGCAGTTTGGACATCCAAGATGTGTACCTTCACATCCCGATCTACCCAGCTCACAAGAAATTTCTCAGGTTTGTGTTCGAGGGTCACCATTATCAGTGGCGGGTCCTGTCGATTGGCATTTCCGCTGCCCCATGGCTATTCACCAGAATTACAACTCCCATCACTCGCTTTCTTCACTTCAGGCGGATAGAATTTCGACCCTTATTTAGACGATTGTCTACTAAACCAGATAGAGCCTCAGTTGCTATGCAGACAACTGGACTTCGCCATTCGTCTCTTGGAGCAGCTGGGTTGGTTGATCAACTGGGAGAAGTCACATCTACAGCCCACTCACGAATTGGTTTTCATCGGAGGACTGTTCCAGACCCAGTACGATCGAGTGCGCATCCGTCTCGATCAGTGGGAAAAGGTCCATCGGTTTGTGATGAGGGGACTATCGGAACCATTACACCTCAGAGAGTGGCAGTCGCTGTTGGGCCTTCTGATGTCAGCACAAGATCTTACGCTCAGGGGCCGCCTGATGTTACGGCCGTTGCAGCGGTACCTTCTCCCGAATGTACAGGAAGACAACGTCAAGACACGCTTGCTGCTTCCAGTACATCTGCACAAATACCTGTGATGGTGGATGAGCGAATCGAACGTCTGCAAAGGAGTTTGCTTGAGCAAGTTTGTGCAGGACCATGAACTGTTTGTCGACGCGTTGCTCCAGGGATTGGGGGCGCATCAAAACAATCGAACCACCACGGGGCTGTGGTCAGACGAAGAAGCAAGCTGGCATATCAACAACCTGGAGTTGGAAGCGGTGATTCGGGTGGTAACTCACTGGACGTCACTGTAGCGCCATTCCAAGGTTCTGATTGTGTTGGACAACTCAACAGTGGTGTGTTTGATCCTGAGACAGGGGACAAGCAGATCCAAGTCCCTTTTGGATCACATGTTTCACCTAGCCAGTGTGTTAGACACAAACTGCATCGAGGCAAGAGCTTGTCACATTCTGGGATGCAGGAACGTTCTATCCGACGTGCTCTTGCATCCAGGAAAGCCATCGCCTGCCGAGTGGATGCTCCACCCGGAGATATTCCAACTCATATGCCAGGATCACGGATGTCTGTTGATAGATTTGTTCGCCATGAAGTTCAACACTCATCTTCCAGTATACGTGTTGCCCATACCAGACCCAGCAGCTTGGGCGACCAACGCTCTGTCGATTTCGTGGGAAGGACTAGACACTTACGCCTTACTACCACCAGTGTTGATTTCAGCGATGATCACATAGGCGTTTCGTCTGCTTTTGGTCGCACCTTGGTGGCCAGCGCGGGTGTGGTTTCCAGAATTATGCCACCTCACAGAAAGAAATCCGTTCCGGCTCCCAGAGTGGAAGTTGTTACATCATCCCCACAGCCGGACGTTACACCTGGACCCAGTGTCATTTCATCTATGCGCTTGCACCATCTGCAAAAGACGTTGAAAGCTAAGGGTTACTCGTCTCGGGTGGCAAGGATTATTGCCAGGGCGCACAGAGCTTCCCCTCGGTCACTCTACAATGATAAGTGGGCTACGTTTAAAAAGTTCTGCCCCCAGAAGTCACTAGACCTGTTATCAGCATCACCTCAATTCGTGGGAGAGTTCTTACTCTACTTATGGTGCACGAAGAAACTCAGAGGCAGTACTATCGGTACGTATTTGTCAGCCCTGAACGTGGTGTTGGCTGTTAGAAGTGACAGGAAGGTCTCCAAGATTCCTGAATTGGTCGCGATGCTGAAGGCATTTAAACTTGGATGGGACCAGCATGGGACTTGAATGTGGTACTGCAACACTTGAGAGGTCGCCCTTATGAACCATTAGACAAGACGTCGTTTGACCTTTTAACCAGGAAACTGGTGTTTTTGATGGCATTAGCAACTGCGGCTAGAGTGAGCGAAATTCATGCTTTAGGCGTGACCAGGGTCCGTTTCGAGCAGACCTAACAAGGTGCAGCACACGTGGGACTACTGTGGCATTTCCTGGCTAAGAACCAGTTGCCAGGCCAACCAGACAGGTTATTTACCATCCCGCCTCTCTCGACCATCATCAGACCGGAGGACAGGGAGGAACAGTTATTGTGTCCGGTACAAGCTCTTAGACTATACATCAAGAGATCCGCTCCTTGTCGAGGAACTAGGAGGAGGCTGTTCCTAACCTATTTCTATGATGACGAAGGGAGAAGTCACCAGAAACATGATAGCGTTGTGGCTGAGGCAGACCATCCTAGCGGCCAGTGACTAACAACCCGCATGAGATTCAGGCATTAGCCTCAACGATGGCCCTACACAGAAACTGTTCTGTTCCAGACATCATGGCAGGGTGTTTCTGGAAATCTTCTACGGTCTTTGCTAGTCACTATTTGCGGGATCTAGCAGTAGAGGGACTGCAGTCGTTTGGACCATCAGTAGTTGCGCAGCAACTTACTCGTCCAACTGCCCAGTAGGTATGAAGTTTCTTACCATGGTCTATAGGGGTCTTGTACTTCCATGAGATAAGATACTGTACCCCTCCGGTGGTTAGTACGTGACCTACTACTCTGATTCTGGTTCCAGTGTCTTGTTTGAGAGGGATGTCAAGTCAGACTGACATACAAGGCATATGTGGGATTTGGCTTTAGTTGACAGTCCTCTGGAATCCTTCAGTATTCAGCTGTTGTATCCATATGCTGTAGACCTATGGTAAGGTAGGTAAAAAATTGGTTAAAATCTAAATATTTTAGATATTTAAATACTTACCTAACCATAGGGCAGTAAGTCCCTCCCAAAGCTGGATGCTCCTCCCCACTTCGGACCGAGAAGTAAAAGTGAAGTTTTTCGTGGAGTCTGCGCACGTGCACAATGGGGAGATACAGATACTGCTGTATCCTGACAGTCGTGATTGCAAGGTAGCCATGTTAATTTGAAGGCAATTCAACTCCGTCAGATCTCCTATTAAGCGAAGCTTGAGGTAATATGCTGTAGACCTATGGTAAGGTAAGTATTTAAATATCTAAAATATTTAGATTTTAATTAAAGTACCCTAAAGCTGTAGCATATAGCCAAACAATAAATTTTAACATTATTCAGGATTGTACTTAAAATTTCACATGCAAAAGATTTGGACTACATATTTATAATTTTATTTCTGCACACGCTCATACAAAATCTACCGCAACCACTGAACATTCACTGTTGCTGGTTAAAAATGGCTGGTGCAGGTTAAATTCAGTAACAGGTAGTGCAGGTAGCAATAAATCCTCCAACATCTTGAAGCTGTCATGGTTTTATGACATTATTGTGATGGTGCAGCCAAACCTATAAGCCAGGTTGCACCCAGTGCAGGCACTGAAAAGAAGCCCTGAAAATCTCACCCTGCAATTTTTATTCTGTTTTGTCTGATTAACTCTAGTCATTTGAAGAAAATCAGATGGTTTTTACTTCTTTTGTAAAGCATATTTTTCTGAAGGTTTTTAAAAACATTCATCTTTCCTTAGAAGGTTTTGAAAAAGTTCTTTTATCATCACAATTTCTTGAACCCTCAGCAGTCTTTATGAACTTAATGTGGTTCTCGTTAAGATGTATTGTATTACAATGAAGCCTGTTTTCAGGTTGTCGCTGGAACCTTGTACACATTCACGGTGAACATGGTGGACACCAAGTGCTTGAACAGTGATACCAACAAGGGCAAGGGGTTGGAGGACTGTGCAGTGGCCGACAATCCTGTGGTAGGATAATCTCATAGCTCATCAAAATAGTATTGTACTGATGAACAATGTAAATAACTTATCTACTTAAACTTAATAAGACATGCGTCTCCACTGAATAAGATTCTGTCCAGTGTTTTCATAGTGTTTCTGTATGGTTGTTTTACTATGTGGTTTATAACACAATAATGTTTAAGTATGTGAGGTACATTAACAAGAATTGAGGTAATATCCTGCCTGTTGTCAGTCTTGGTGTCTTTAACAATTACTCGGGAACAGCAATGCTTATAAACCTATGAATGTTGTAACTAGAGGTAAATTATCAAGGCTTTGTGTCTCAGACATCTTTTCTGAAATTCCATTGTAATTTGGCAAATATGTAGTTATTTGTGGGGCATGGTATGTTCTGTTTTTTGCTGAATAATGCTTTCATATTTTGTCTACCTTTGTTGTGTTTACATAATGACTTTGATATTTTTGTTGGAAGATATTTTCACAATACCTTTAACTAAAATCTCTTGAGTTCAAATAGGACATTGTTAAGAACATCTTTTCACAGAGAACGGAAACTTTGTGTAAGTGATAAAGAATATCACATGAATCACATTGTTTCAAGGAGTCACTATTTTATCAGAGCCTTTTCTGTTAAACATTAAATGTTGCCAAGGCCAGGTTTTTGGAATCTTGAAATGGTCATGTTGTAAGAAGGGTTGCCTTTGACCTTCCTTCTGTATGCCATCATTCTCTTCTTTTATTGATTTGTTTTGTTTTCTTGATTAAATACAGCACTGATATCAATACATTGTGCCATTCAGAAAGTAGTCAAATGTAACAGGTTATATTTGGGATTACACTTTCGCAGTAAAGTACACCTTTCTACTACTTATCAGCTGTGGGAGATGTGCCATTTGACACTTATGGGGGTACACAAAGTCTGTGCTCTAGGCTACCAAGTGCCCGACTTCCACTGGTGGTGAAGTGGCTGTGCCTGAGGCTGAGTGGCTTAGATGGCTGACTTTATTTGCTGGGAAAGGTTGCCTTGTGGGGGTGGTGGGGTGGCCCAGTAGTCTAAGCGTTCTCTTTCCTCACAGAAAAGTCAGGTTCAATTCCCCACATGGGTACAGTGTGTTAAGCCCATTGCTGGTGTCAGTGATATTGCTGAAATATAACTAGAAGCAGTGTGAAAATATACTCACTCACTTACGATTATGGGTTAGAAACAAAAATGCTAGGATCTGTACTTTACAGAGAAACTGTGATCCCAAAGCTAACACGTTCAGCCTTACTATGGATTTTGGTCATTTACATATACATAAGAATTTCGGAAACATTAAACATGTTTCCCCCAATACGAACAGATTTCTCAAATTATACCCACATGCATAAGATACGCAAGTTTTTTATTTAACCAGGAAACAAACTTGAAACCCTAAATTGATATGATACCATACCAATGAAGATGTGGATATCATGCACACACTTCTTGTGAAATCTAACATGCACAAATTGTCACTACTATTGGTGGGTATAAGACTGCACAAAAGTGGGTCAGTCACTCCTTGTTCAACAGTGCCACATATACTCAGATTGAAGAAACCAGGTTGTTGGATGTTTGCATGTTGCCTGTCATTTTGACCTAAACATAACCACAATTTACTGTCTCCAGCATGGATACATTGCTACACAGACCATAGGTGACTTCCTTGGAGTGGTTGTCAAAGTGTCACCTCCCTTCAACAAGATGGGTACATTTCCGGTCAACACCAGCGATATCCATTCTTGTCAACCCCTTTACCTTTCGAAAATTAATAATGTCATCAGTCAACTGAATTTATTTGTCTATCTGACCCTGTATAAATTTCTTGTATTTAATATTGAAAGTTGCGTACATATATTCTTTATACTTGACTTGTGTTACTTTGCGTGTGAGTATAGATAGAGAAAACAAATATGGTATGTTTTCAGGACATGAATGTCTTGGTGGAGTTAAAATATAGAAGGACAGGAAGGAACCAAATAGGAAGAGAACACCCTGGACCATGTCTTCTTGTTCTGTACCAGGTTTCGATAAAATATCTTGTCTTTGGTACTTTCTCTTTCAGCTGTCACTTTCAGATTTATGACAAAATGGAATGAAAAATTGATAAATATAAAATTATCAATAATTTCTCACAATTTTGACATTCAGAACACTGAGTGCAGCTACAAAGTGTGGTTACAGGCTTGGAAGAAACCACAGTACAAACTGGAGTCGGAGAAATGCGGAGAACAGGCAAGTTTAAGAATTTATATGGAATTGGCGTAGAAGTTATGGTGTATTCTGTCAGCAATGTGGGCGGGTTTTCTCAGAGATTACTGTTTCATGAATGAAACTGTGCAAGCTTGTGGACCGTTCATAATTTATGGCTGGAAGGGTCATGAAATTTCATTTCATCTATATGTGGTGGATAGGGGTTTGAGAGGTGTGACTGTTGTGGACACAGCAGGTCTCAAACAAACAGGTGTAAATGCATCAAAGTCAAGCTGAAATGCAAAGTCGCTGCCACTATAGTTTTAACTGTTGGTGACAATATGTGATGTTGAAATTGTGATCCACTTTCGTAGATTAAGTTATTAAGTGATATTTCATGAAATGACATAAGTATATTGATTGTTGTTAAGCAAAATGGCTGACCCTCTTCATTCCACATACTGACTGATTTCACTATCTGACTGTAACATATAAACGTTCCTGCTAAGGTCCAGCCTGTTTCTGAAGCTATGTGTTATATACATAGATGTGTCCATTCAGACATGTTTGATTGACCATCAATGGGGACTCGATGGTTATTTTTTATTTATGATGCTCTTTTCATATCAATTTTGATCACACGCAGTAATTAATTGTGCTATACCTTGTATATATGTTCCACTTCATGTATTTGTTGTCAGGAGTAGCGCTTTTGTACTTAGTTTGGTGTAACAAGATGGCTCAGTTTCAGTCTCAATTTCTTTCAACAGAAAGACCCAGCACCCACACCAGTTCCTCCTCCTGCTTCCAACCAACTTCCAAAGATTGATGAGCTTATGAAACCTATGCTGGCCGGTGTCAAGCTGAGCAACTCACTACCACAACTCAAGGATGACCTGTCTAGTAAGCTGAAGGACCTCCTTAGCAAGCACAAGACTCCAAGGCTAGAGGAACTTCTTGGACCTGACAACACACTCCCATTATTTGGTCTGCCCAACCAGAACAAAGCACAGGCTTTGACCAATAAGATTGATCCATTTTTGAAACATGAGAAGAGGGATTATATACGTGATGACCTTCACCCTCTCCTGGAGCATATTGGGACTGGATTACTGGGAGCATTTAAACATGCAGTTGGAGGAGACAGCCACGACTATCAGAAACATGGGGAGACAAAGCCTCTGATTGGAGGAGATGACCACGACTTTCAGAAACATGGGGAGACAAAGCCTCTGATTGGAGGAGATGACCATGACTTTCAGAAACACGGGGAGAAGAAGCATCTGATTGGTGGAGATGACCACGACTTTCAGAAACATGGGGAGACAAAGCATCTGATTGGTGGAGATGACCACGACTTTCAGAAACATGGACGTGGCAACCTAGGAGGAGATGGTCATGACCTCTGTCATGGCGGACACTTCAAAGACTTCATGATCAAACATGGAAAGGTCTACGAGACTGAAGACGGTAGTAACCAATCTCTTTGAATAGTTGATTAGAAGTAAGAAATATGTTCACCTGAGTGGTTGTGTACAGCTGCTGTTTTGTCTGGCCATGTCTTGGCTATTTACAGACTTCAGTGATAAAACTGGAATACTGCTATGCATGAAGACAACAGAAACAGATGTTTTAGTAACTGGCAGTCAAACAATGCTCTGTTATTTTTCATTCCACCCTACTATATACTCTGTCTATGGAAAATGTCTTTTGGTACTTATTGCCCCTCATTATGTCTTTTCTCAGCTGTTAGATGCTCAGATGTATTTGATCTTTTTATTAATATTTCAGAGGAGGCCAAGAGATTTGCCATCTTCTGTGACAACATGAAATTTGCTTGGAAGCTGAATAAAACAGAAAAAGGAACAGCAACATATGGTGCTACCAAATTTGCAGACCTTACACGTAAGAGTTAGATCTATTCAAAACTCTTTACCAGAATTTGTGTGCACTATGGTAACCGAGTCCAAAGAACTTTAAGAGCAATGGGAGAGACTCTGGGAGCCATGATGGATTGACTGAGTGCTATGATGGATTGAATTCTTGTGCAACAGCATGATTTTTTTATTAATACAGGTGGAATATTGCTGACAAACCATATTCAGTTTTGTATTATTGCATTAGTGTGCATTATGTCATTTGTATTATCCACCATTGGCAGGAGAGGAATTCAAACAGAAATACCTAAGCAAGAGGACATGGAACAAGATGACCAACTATGGCGCGTCTATTATGGAAAAAGCCAAAATCCCGAGTGGTGCCCCACCCAAGGCTTTTGACTGGAGAGACAAAGGTGCTGTTACACCTGTAAAGAACCAGGTAATGCTTTTCCCATCTCAGATAGGACATCACTTAGGAGTTAAATTGAGGATACGACATACCCAGTGTAAGTCTTCAGGATGAAATAAACCTTGTATTGTACCAATATCAGATCTCTTCCGACTAAACCCACTTCCTTCATGTTTCTTCTGTCTTTTGGTAATAGTACTGCACTATTGGCACTGAATAACAGAACAGTATTCACTTGAAACAAAATCATACCAGAAATATGATAACTACCATTCAACAGGTAACACTTACTTCTATTTATCTGGGTAAGGGTAGACTCACACGGGTTGGTCCAGTATGCAGAATTTGATGAGTCATATCATCAGTGATTAATCATATTAAACAAACAGTTCAAATTGGCTGCTTGAACCTGCATCAATTGTGTCACAAATGTGTAGAGCCTACTATAGTTTTCCAGGTAGTTGGATCAGCCAATGAAATTTGGTTTTGGTGTCCCATGGGAAAGGTTTACATACAAGTTTGAACATACTTTCAAGAAACCCAACCCTCAATTTTCCAGGTGGAAGAAATGGAGCATTTCATGGCTCATTATCTGAGTTATGAAACACTAAGGAATATCATGTACGAGAAACATTGTCATACAACCGTTCATCTTAAATTTCAGTTTCTTTAATGATATGGTTGTATGCTCCATGCATGTCCATCTGTCGTCCAACAATTCCTTTTTCTTTGTTTTGGCTTTGCTGTCCTTTTCACAAAGTTTTGCACATCAGAAAGTTGCTGCTATGTCTGCTTGGTTTTGACACTATGGAAACTGAATACAGGGAGATATTATCAGATTGACACTAACAACAGCAGATCAAAATGAGTGAGAGGTAACAAATCAATCAGTCGATATTCATTGTTCAGATCTTATGAAAGCATGCATAAATAAACTTGGCATCCAAGGGTTTTATAGAAACTGAGGTTTCACATGTCACAACTGGATATTCTTTCTGTTATGACATATTTGAAAGAGTTGTGTTGTGTTGTCTTCAGGGACAGTGTGGGTCCTGCTGGGCCTTCTCCACCACAGGCAACATCGAGGGACAGTGGAAGATCAAGAGAAATGAGCTCATATCCCTGTCAGAACAAGGTAACCTGGACTTAGATTTTAGAAATATTCCTAGTGGTAATATGGTCGTAAGTGCCACACATTAACTTAAACTGTCATATCCCTTGGAGAGCTTTGAAAATATTGACCCAGGGCAAGCAACATTGGAGCTTCACACAATTTCATAAACAGAATAGGGCCTCTGTGACCTTAAATACAAATGCACCATCAGTTGTTTGCATTAGTCGACCAGGTAGACTGTAGACCACTATGGTCTTATTGTTTTGGGGTTTGAGATATCTCTGTATCTCTGTCCTCAGTGTAGGTAGGCTTGAAAGTAACATACAGTTGAAGGCGGCGATGGGGTAGCCTAGTGATTAATTTGTTTTCTCGTCACACCAATGACTGGGGTTTGATTCCCCGTGTGGGCACATACATGTTGTCCTTGCCATAATATTGCTGGAATATTGGTAAAAGCGGCATAAACCTCAACTGTAGTTCAACTGAAACTCTTGCCATGTGAGTAAGTGACAGTGAGTCTGGGGACATCTGGGGCATAGGACACCAGAATGGGCTTCATTGTACCCACCAGGGGAATCGAACCCTGGTGTTCAGTGTGACAGGCAAATGCTTTCCCCAGTAGGCTACCCCATCGCCTCGTCATGTGATCAGTCAGGCTATTTTTTAAACTTCAGCTTTGTGATTGAGTAAGTTTAGATTTGGTATTTTTTGCCATGGCCATGAACCTGATTGTTCCTTTCTTTTCAGAGCTGGTTGACTGTGACAAGCGAGACGAGGGATGTGATGGAGGACTACCTTCTAATGCCTACATGTCGATCATGCAACTGGGTAGGCATGTTGTTGACTTTTGTTCAGATCAAGATTAGAATGGATTTTCTGTTAGTAAGTACTGTCTTCAGTTTTGGTATTTTTTCTTTGAGCAACTAAATGTCTGTCTGAAGTATTGACATACACATAGGAAAGGTGTATGTTCTGGTCATCTCTTACAAAGTGTTGATTAACTTGGACACCTGAGAGAAGCTTATTCATACATTTTGTATCATTCCAACCTAGGTGGCTTGGAGACAGAAAGTGAATACAAGTATGAAGCCGAAGATGAGAAATGCATGTTCAACAAATCTAAGGTTGAAGTCACAATCAATGGTGCAGTCAACATTTCCAGCAATGAAGATGGTAAGTCAATGCTAATACGATTATACCCAGATTTAGAGGTTGCGCCATGTATGACCTTTCCTGCATTCTGAATGGAACCAAGCTTCGAATCAGCTTATTCATCAGACTTTGCACTTGAGGAAATTTTCCTCAGTGAGTCAATCAGTGGCCATGTCACTTGATAATCAGCTGAAGTTGGTCTTCAGCAAACCAGGCTTGTCGAAAGAGACAACTAACGGGATCAGGTGGCCAGGCTCACAGACCTGATTGATGTTTATTTTATCAGTTGTGTTGATCTGTGCTATGTTCATCACTGGATTATTTGATATAAACCATTTAGAGGCAGGTGTCATACATCTGTAAATATTACAAGTGAGAGTGTTTTTCAACAAAGTGAGTGAGTTTAGTTTTATGCTCCACTGAGCAATATTCCAGCTATATGATGGCAGTCTGCAAATAATCAAGTCTGAACCAGACAATCCAATTATCAACAGCATTTGCATCAATCTGCGCAATTGGGAACCGATGACATGTGCCAACCCAGTCAGCAAGCCTGACCACCTGATCCCGTCGCCTCTTATGATGATCATTGTCGCCTTTTAGGGCAAGCATGGGTTGCTGAAGACCTATTCTCCCCAGATCTTCACGGATCTTTTCAACCAAGCTGGGAACACTAATGTCATCAGTGCCCCATGTGTGTTGCAAGAACAGTTTACAGTCTCTTTGCATACAAATATGACAAACGATACCAATGGGAATTATTATGTTCTGATTCTTTCACCGACCATAAGAGTCAGCATTATCACAGTTCGTTTTTGATTTGTTTCCAAAGGCACTAGCTGAAACAAGTGTTCATGGTGTTACTCCCCTTGATTTCCTTAAGTGTCAGTATTCCCAGCATGTTGTACCATGAAGATTGGGGTTAGAACTTGTCATCATTAACCCATGCTTGTCATAAGAGGTGATTAACAGGATTGGGTGTTTAGGTAGGCTGTCTTCATGGTGGACCCATGTCATCATATACTAAGTGTGTAGATCAGTGCTCATACTGTTGATCACTGGATTGTCTGATCCGGACATATTTACAGACCACCACCACAAAGCTGTAATATTGTTGAGTGCTGTGTAAAATCAAACAGACAAACAACCAACCAGCCAGCCAATCAATCCTACTATGTGTGTTGTGGGTTATCCTGTTGCATTATTGTCATTATTGCCCTGGATATATATGTTATATTTTTACAGACATGGCTTCATGGCTGGTTAAAAATGGACCCATCTCCATTGGAATCAATGCAAATGCCATGCAGGTAAATACAAGATTGTTGAGACTTACCAGGAAGAAATTAGTCTTGTGCTCTGATGGAACAATAGTTGTCATGTTTAACTTTCATTTGAAATTCCCTAGTGTTTCCAGTAACTCTGACTGATTGTCTTGAGAATGATTGGGGATATTCCATTAAAAAAACCACTTCCTATCAATGTAGGATGTTTGATTGGACAACTCAGTCTTATGTTCACTTAGCATTTCCTTAGTGAATGCAATATTTGTTTCAGTTCTACTTTGGAGGAATCTCTCATCCCTTTGAAATCTTCTGCAACCCCGAGTCTCTTGACCATGGTGTCCTCATTGTTGGATACGGCGTCGGTCAGTATGCATGTCTATGTGAACCTTAACCTTGATAGGTCAAGAGGTTTGGGTCTCTGAAAGGTAGATGCAACACAAGAAAAGTATAAAAGTGTGAAATTAGTATATTTGAGGTGTTAGGGTTTAAAACATTGCATATATACATATATTTAAGTAATATGTTGGCGTTGATGTATCATCATCCTTTGTTTGTCAGAATGTAGCCCTTTGTATGGAATATTTGAGATGGGAGCAGGTTGTACTGTGTTCTAATGTTTGAGATGTTAGCTGTTTGTACTGTGTTCCGATGTTAGAGATGGGAGAAGGTTGTACTGTGTTCTAATGTTTGAGATGGGAGCAGATTGTATTGTGTTCTGATGTTTGAGACGGGAGCAGGTTGTACTGTGTTCTAATGTTTGAGATGGGAGCAGATTGTACTGTGGTCTGATGTTTGAGATGTGAGCTGGTTGTACTGTGTTCTTATGTTTGAGATGTTAGCTGGTTGTACTGTGTTCTTATGTTTGAGATGTTAGCTGTTTGTACTGTGTTCTTATGTTTGAGATGTGAACAGGTTGTACTGTGTTCTAATGTTTGAGATGTTAGCTGTTTGTACTGTGTTCTGATGTTTGAGATGTTAGCTGTTTGTACTGTGTTCCGATGTTAGAGATGGGAGAAGGTTGTATTGTGTTCTGATGTTTGAGATTGAAGCAGATTGAACTGTGTTCTAATGTTTGAGATTGGAGCAGGTTGTATTGTGTTCTGATGTTTGAGACAGGAGCAGATTGTACTGTGTTCTAATGTTTGAGATGGGAACAGATTGTACTGTGGTCTGATGTTTGAGATTTGAGCTGGTTGTACTGTGTTCTTATGTTTGAGATGTGAACTGGTTGTACTGTGTCCGGATGTTAGGGATGTGAGCTGGTTGTATTGTGTTCCAATGTTAGAGATGTGAGCTGGTTGTACTGTGTTCTGATATTTGAAACGGGAGCTGGTTGTACTGTGTTCCGATGTTGAGATGGGAGAAGGTTGTATTGTGTTCTGATGTTTGCGATGGGAGCAGATTGTACTGTGTTCTGATGTTTGAGATGGGAGCAGATTGTACTGTGTTTTAATGTTTGAGATGGGAGTAGATTGTACTGTGTTCTGATGTTTGAGATGGGAGCTGGTTGTACTGTTTTTATGTTACAGAGGGGAGTGAGCCATACTGGATCGTGAAGAATAGCTGGGGCCCAGACTGGGGAGAGAAGGTACAACTTTATCCTACTTTATAGCAAGCCATTCTGAACTAACATGTTTCTTTACAAATATCTACACCAGATGTCACAAATTAAATCTTTGTCAAAGTAGAAAATCATGGGAAAAATAGGGTTAGAAGGTTACTACCCCAGATGACCCAAGCTTCCTGTGAGTCACTAGAAGATTAATTGTCATACAGGATCCCACCTGATACCCATTTTTCTTGGGTGAACAAAGGAGGTTTTGAACAAACTCACTTGCTTAAGGTATGACCACCTTTTGAGCTTTGTTGAGGAGCAGGACAGAAATCTTAAAACAACTTTCTGTGGCCATTGTAACTTAACATCAACTGATTTGTGACCTGACACACTCACTATGTGTGAATCGTATGTTGTTATTGTTGAGATGATGACCATGGTGTTTATTTCTTTCAGGGGTACTACCTTGTTTACCGAGGCGGTGGGGTGTGCGGACTCAACAGAATGTGCACATCTGCTGTAGTCAACTAAAGATGCCTCACCTCTAGCTGCAGATCTGCGATATTTGCACCACAACACACAGAATGAAATAGAAAACATGTTTGAAATAACGTTATTTTGAAACTATGATACTGAAAAGGGCACATACATAGATCTGAATGTCAAAAGCAGATCTGAATTTCAAAAAGTAATTACCTTATAATGTTCTGTTTGTTGAGGTGTGAAACTTGTACATATTGTATTGTAACTTTGTAGCATACATGAGCCTCAAGAAGGGATGTGATATGTTGGAATATGTTTGAAGGTAGATCATACCTCAGAAACAGACATACAGGTAAATGAACAATGTGGAATCTCTCTAAATTAAGGCAACCTTCACTATTTTTGGCGATTTATCTTACAGCATGTGTGCAATGAACATGTTTCCCTAAAACTTAATATCGCTGATATTAATACTTTTTTTAACAGAGGTGATTGAATAATATTTGATGATACATATTATCTTTACAGCAAATTCACATTTATATATATATTGCTCATACATACAGTGAGATTGTACATGTTTCAATATTCTGTAAATTTGCACTGCTTTATATTTTAATCACAACTTTTAGTTTGAAAAAAAACAACATTTTTGTCACTGCTTGGTACTTAAAACACTTTATGTTTTCACTGCATCGTTTTTTCTGTGCACATTTTCCTGGAAGCTCACAGTTCTTTGACTAACGTCATATTTAATCAAGAATCTTAGAGATCAAATACTCATTTGTACTCTAGTTTGTTTAAATCTCATCAAACCCAAATATCCACACCAAAGTGTATTTTGGTAATTATATCCAGAACACTTATTTTGATATGTACTTTTAGTTTTGCTTATGGACCTGCACTGTTGTGAAATGCTATATAGTTATCATTGATAATTTCACTATGACAATACGTTGGACAGTTGTTTTAACCATTGAAAACATGTTTAGTTATGTGTACTTCGAAACACCACAGGTTTTAATATTGAATACAGTCTTAACTTTTGTTTCTGTCATGCAAAATTTTGAAAAGATTAATTTTAATGGTGGTGTAAAAGGTGAAACCATGTGTTGAGAACTAGTGTGATGACAAAAACCGATTAGAGGATAGACAAGATGAATCAACTTGTGCTTCAAAGTAAAGATTTAATTTTGTTTGAATGTATTTCTATGTAAGTGTGGAAAGTCTAAGTCTAATTACTAAGTAATGTAATTAGGGCTGGTACTTTTTTTTTCAAATAAAGCATTCCTTCTTTTTGAGGGTTCTTGCTGTATATGTCTGCCAGAAACCATACACTGTTTTATCGTCACCGGTGTGCCCCCATTACCAAATCTTCTAGCCTTTGGGTTGGACACCATTCCATAACTTTGATGGATTGACTCTTACATCAGATCTGACATTACGCCAGCCATGATCGGACATATTTTAAGGCAGCTTCCACAACCTCTGTTTTATGGTCACTGGCATGGCATGTCCCCAGTACCAAATCTTCTAGCACTGGGGATGGACACCATTCCATAACTTAGATGGGATAAACTTACATCGGATCTTACATTACGCCAGCCATGATCGGACATATTTTACAACAGCTTCCACAACCTCCTCTATGTGCCTGATAACTATCAAGTCAAAAATACTTCCCATGTTTCTAGGTCAGCACAAAAAGCGTGATCATGGAGACCTTATCTGAAATGACCGCAAACACATTATCTGGCAAGCAGACACATAAGCAACCATATATTTAAACTGCCCCTAAAAGAGAAAACCCCCAAAATGGAGTAAGAGGCAACTAACAGCATAGGATGAGGTTCACAGATTTGGTTGACATGTGTCATCTTAGGTTCATCCTTGTGCTGTTGATCACTTGATTGTCTCGTCCAAACGTGTTATTTACAAATCACCTTATAGCTTTAAAATTGCTGAGTTTGGTGTAAAACTAAATTCACTCATGGGTACATGTTAACATTAACATTTATCAATCCTACTGATAGCCTTGATTGAAGCACCATGCCCACCTTATGTCAGATGCTACTAGCTACAAAACAGATAGCTTTTCTTCAGCCAATAATTAGTAGCTTGTGAACTACTCAGGCACAGAAGGCATGGTATCTTCTCTTTGAGCAGAAAGGGTCCTGAGGCGTCAAGCCGACAACCCAGGTGCTACCCTCCAAATAGGTACAATGTGTGAAGCCCATTTCTGGTGCCCTAAGAGCTGATATTGCTTATATATTGCTCGAAGAAGTGTAGAACCACACACTCTTTGTACAGAACTGCCATATCAACGCAGGCTTCCATATCCAACAAGAGCACTGAAATATCACCACTACTCGATCTCATTGTTCATGTGAATATATCTTGTTTTGAATCACACTTTTGTGTTCACAACTTCCAGCGGGAGATGAAAACAATGGTGTAATACTAGACACATCTAACATATCCTCCAAAGAGACGGCAAAGTCTCATTCCACAGCTGGTAAGGTGATGGCTTGGGGTTTTCGGTATTGTGAACAATTTTCTTTTTCGTAGACGACCTCCTGCAGGTTTAGTAATCCTCACTGAATGGACAGTAGTACAAGTACATCTGCATGAGAATACCAAGGCCAAATGCGGCCAAATGTGTGTTGTTTCTCCTGGACAATGATGTTCAAGGATGTTACTTGTTACAGCATCTGATGTTAGTGATGAATGTTCTGTGGCGTTCGAGGATGTTACTTGTTATGATCAGGAACAGCATCTGATGTTCATGTTGGTTTTGTAGAGCTCGGATATCTTAATTTCGATGCTAAATTGGATGCGTATTTATTTCTGCAACAATTGCTTTCATCTGACCTACTTTGGTTTTTAGCTCTGCTAATTATATAAAAATAAGCAAAAATAATACTCCACGCAGCTGTGATGAAGTCCCGCTCCGTTCTTGTACTTGAAGCAGTGTGCACTCGCCATTGTTTTCCGAACTCCATTGGGAACACGAACTTCAAGCTGCCAGTTCTCATCGCTAAAGGTGAGCTGATACCGGCTATGTCCCGAAGAGTTTATTATATGATGGGGCATTCAGCAATGTTCCAGTTATATATGGTAATGACCTGTAATTAATACATCAAGGAAAGTTTTATCTGGTGTTCTTTAAGGTAGTGTTATGAGCAAAGTCACCGTAGATTTTATTTAAATAATTACCATGAAAAGGTGTTTAACCTATCCAAAATGTGCCTGGGCCAGGCATGCTTGTGATCAACATCATGAGCATCGATCTATAAAACTGGGATACGATGACGTGTCAAGAAATCTCACCACCCGATCCCGTCAGTCATCAAGCAGGGGTTACTGTAGATCAGTTCTACCAGGACCTTCATGGCTTCCCTTGGAGTGGGAAGGGGCACCTTGCATTTTTGTTATAGATGTTTTTCAGTGCATCGAAATACACATATACAATTTTCCTGGGCATCCAACAAGGACAACCAATAATGTACAGTTCCTTTCGAAAGTAATTTGGAAATTGATTAAGAAGATTTCACACAGAAATATATGTTTTGTAGAATATTTATTGTTTATGGTCAAAATATGTTATGTACATGAACTATAAAAAATAACATGACCGCAGTATGGCGTTAAAACCGTTTAAAACAAGATGGACTGAAAGAAACCGAGAACAACTATATTTGGTCGGCCAATTTACCACTTTGGTCTTCACCTGAAATTTAAAAAGACTAACTTCAAGTTCTAACCACATATCGTTATCCGATGTGCAGGGATTCAAATCATACATCTTTTTAACAAATCTACAGCAGGCTAACAATGATAACAGTGGAACCTGTGAATGCATGTCTGGCAGACAATGTGTTCATCTCACGAATTCCGCTGCTCTGTCCAGGAGTGCTTATCTATGGCAGTTTTATTATGTTTGGACTGGAGCAAGAAGCACTGAAAACTGTTCTGCTTACCTAGACGAGTTGTATTTGTCCACATTTGTCGGCGGCCAGGCTATATTTGCGACTGCTGGACGGTCGGTACTCAACGGTCACCTCGCACGTCATACGCTGCATCAGAGAAACAACGACTAACAGCACCAACCAAAATAGCAAAGCCCCATGAAACAAATCTCGCGGATGCTATTTTCTCATTGCTGTTGATGAACATAGCCCAAAATTGTATGTAAGATTACCTGCAACATTCCGTAGTTCGGGGTGCAGTCAGTGATTCCTTTGCCGTAGGAGTTGCCGTTGTTCCGGCACGTGGATGATACAAGGTGAAGGTCGAATGAGTACGTTGTAGCCGACGACGCCTATAGAGAGACAAGTTCTGAGCCAATCAGCTACCTTTATCTAACATTAGATAAAGTATCTCGTTATTTATTGTGGTCCGTGAAGATCCGGGTCAGAATTGATTTTCAGCAGCCCATGCCTGTCGTAAGCGGCGTCTATAGGAATCGGTAGGTCTTGTTCCAGTGGTTTGCACCCGTGAAGGTCCCAGGGTAGAATAGGCCTTCAGCAACCCATGCTTGTCATAAAAGGTGACTATGCTTGTCGTAAGAGGCAACTAACGGGATCGGGTGGTCAGGCTCGCTGACTTGGTTGACACATGTCATTGGTTCCCATTTGTGCAGATCGATGCTCATGTTGTTGATCATTGGATTGTCTGGCCCAGACTCGATTATTTACAGACCGCCACCAATGCAAACTAAATTTAACTCCACCACATTCGCTTGGAGGGTGTGATGTTTGCCGGAAGGATCCTTTTACAACAATGATATGTTGTAGTAAATTAATGATGGTATTATGACTTTCTTAAATGTTGGATGCCCTAAACATAAATGTTTTGCATAAAAATGATAAATGATTAATCCTTCAAAGACGTTTAATTTTAAAGGAAAACATTCGCATTTTGTCTCTAAAATCCCAACTCGAAGAAATGTAATGGCGCAAACCTTTTGTGAGATATTTTCCACTTTCTCCACCACAAACCGGAACATGCTGTTCATCTTCCCATTCAAGGCATCTTCTGCGAACGACACAGCTTGCTGCAATGGCGCCGAGAGATGGGCCGGCTCCACACCGCCAACATTTCTTCTTCTTACTGTGGCGCATTTGTGTTCTGTCACATGACCCATGGAGTTCATCCATACTTGCCGCCAAAATGTGACGTCACAAAGCTGAGTCTGTTTCGACATACAGACACAATGCAGCAGCTTACATAATGGAAATATCACCGTACAGCTTCCTCGAAACAGACGTTTGTACACTAATTCAGATAATTACTAGCACCTCACACATTGGCAAACTAACAGAACTGGATTGTCTCGTTGGTTTGTAACCAATAAACGTTGGTAAATTGTAACTTGTAGTGTTGCACAACTAGATAACCTTGATTACACAATGCCATTTAGAAAGTGCTCAAATATAATATATGCGTTATTTGGGATTACACTTTCTTAGTAAAGTACAAATTCTAATATTTGTTCCATCAAGGATTCGAACCCACATCTTCATCCTCAGAGGCAGGCACCTTATCGCCAGCACACAAAGTCGGCTGAGCGGGCTGGTTTACATTGTGACAAACAGTACTCTGTAACCTGCTTACCTTTTCGGTTTGTAATAGTAAGTCTCTTAAATTAAAACTGAATTAAAATCCTTCGTAAGGATGCAGGGATGCATTGGGAACGGTGTATCGGCTGATACTGAAAATAACAACGTGCACAAGGTGGAAGGTTACGTTGAAAACATACTCACGGTGGTTCCTTGGCGAACCCGGATCTTGAAGAAGTAGTTCGTCCCGTCAACAACCTTAAATTAAGAAATTCACTATGAGCTTTCAAATTAATCCCTCATTCCGTGTGAAGTAATGCCCAAACATCTGTGTGTCCAGCCTCCATGTCGGTATGTCTTCCTCATTATGTATGGACGTTGTCACAAGTTTGACTACATATGTTTAAAACATGTGAAACATCCTCCACAGAACACAAGTGGATATATAAACACGTGAACGTGTCTAAAAATTAGTAAGAAATCTGTCAGTTATATTTGTGGTAAAACGCGTCCGTCGCACACTATCAAACTCCTAGAAATAGATCATCATAATTTGATATACCATGGTGCCATGGGATTGACAGAATTGCATCCTCTAGCGGTATCAAACGCTCTTCGTTTTTGACACATACCTGGGTTTTAGCAGATATTAGTTCAACATAAGCTCTGTGTGTGCCGTCAAGGGTGTTTATTGTTTGGACGGCGTAATGTGCCAACATCTGGATGAAGTGGTCGTTGACGTCGGCGTCAGTAACAGCTGCAAGCTGACGTTTGGTTTGTGCGGTGCAGTGGTGGTCTGTCAGCCTCCTTGCCATTGTCCAGGCTGGGGACCATACATTCACTTCACACAGCTGGGTCTGAGGATGTACAGCACAGTAGGTGAGTTGGTGCTCGTTAGAGCCGCACTACAAATAAATCTTAAGCCAATAACTGTAGCAACCTAGCAGACACACAATGTTGTGGCACGTTCTTGTGTCACTTTGGGTGTGTACTGATACGTGTGTATATGATACTCTCACACAGGTGAGACTACGTACGTACGTTTTCAGTTTTACGCCGCTTTTCGCAATATTCCTGCAATATCACTGCGAGGGGCACCAGAAATGGATTTCACACAATGTACCCGTACGTTCGGAACTTTTCAACTACTCTGCCATCCTGCCAATCTAAAATAGTCCATTGTTCAAGGTACACATCTCAGCTCACCTTATCTCCATCCTTAAGGCTCAGGGTAAGGACGTAGGTAAAACCACCGACGACCTAAAACAAAAAACATTTTTTAGAACGTTAAGGCCAAGGAACTTAAAGAAGAAAGACTTCGTGAAGATGTATCCAAATGGGCACTTAAGGACAAAACTACATGGGTGAACAACTTGATGCATCACCTGAATATGGAAGTTGCTCATTCATAGATTTGTCCTTATCTGACTCTCCAACTTCGAGAAAGTCACTGAAAGACGTTCCAGTGGACAATGTTGGTCAAGAAAATGAGAGTCTAACATCTTCCCAGAGTGGACATATATGGGTCTACAGAGCCAAGCTTAACTTTTAGTCGCATGGAAAACTGCATACCATCGTTGAGACCATGATCAGCCAAATAGTATGTGTTCCAAATATGCCATGCTCATTGCCATACACATATGTGATAAGCCAATGTGTTCTTCCGCAGCATTCGGGGCTATATAAGCAGTGACACATATTAACGTACTTGGTATCCGGCTTTGACAACTTTGACCAGTGAGTTCTGTGCCCCTTGAATTCCGTTGATCTCCCTAACAGCGAACTTGGCCACTTCCTTAATGTCTCCACTGTTGACGTTCAGATTGGTGACACCCCCGAGAAGACCCCCAGCACGCTTGGTCACCTGGCTACAGCTGTGCTCTGTCATTTCCTTCCTGTGGAGCCAGGGCTGAGACCAGATCTTCACATAACAGATCTGGGTCTGAATGTGGACAGGTGACTTAATGATCGGGTGACAGTGTTACACAAAGATAAATTGACAGGTGTGGCGTAGAATTTGTACCTCTCAGGATGCTTGGAACTACTCAACTTCAGGATATGCGTGTTGGTACACTACAGACTTAATGATCAGACGACAGGTGTAGCACAAAGATATAACTGGACAGAGTGTAGAGTAAACTTTGTACAAATCAGAATGGATCTCTATAAAAGTCTGGGTCTGGAGGTAGGAAATATACACGATGAGTCTGTTTATGGTAGACAGGAAACGTAATGACAGGTGTAATATAAAGATATAGCTTACAAGTGTAGCGTTGGATTTGTGCATTTACTTCAGAATATATGTGTGGCTTAAGGTGGATTAGAACCTCAGTGATCAGGTTACAGGTGTAGCATAATAAATATCTGTATAGTTGTAGTGTTGATAGTGTACCTCCGAAAAAGCTTGGAAGTGACCGACAGCTTCTCAATCTAGGTTTTGAGTTAAAGCGGGCTAGAGGCCTAATGGTCAGGTAACAGGCACACAGCACTATGAAGCACATCACCTCAAAATCGTTACGAAATGTTAGAACAAATAATGAAATAGGACTCACCTTGTCCCCTTCCTTCAGACGCATGGTCAGGATGTAGTTCATTCCAGCAACCACCTGAAACGGTTGAAGAACTCCGTGTAGGGAGCACACTCGCCTCTTAATTCTAATTTAAGAGGCTCAACACATGATGACTTTCATTACTAAACTAAACGCGCACCATAATGGCCTTACCTGAGTTTTGGCTGAGATGATTTGTACCATGCTGTTTTGGGCATTCTGCACTCCGTTGATCTCTCCCAGGGCAAAGTTGGCCATGTTCTTTACGTCAGGACTGTTGACGTCCGCGTTTAACATACCACCGGACATCCCGATGTCCCGCCTTTTGGCGTTAACACAACTATGGTGGGTCATCTGGGTCATGTGTGTCCATGGCTGGTCCCAGATGGTCACATCACAGATCTGAGTCTGAAAAACAGTAACACGGGACTGCATTAATTCTAAACTAGAGAAATGTGGTATTTTATTCATTTACAAATAAAACAGAGACAAATTCATTTCAGTAGTTGTAAAAATCTCAGCGAAGTAACCCTGTTTAACATGAAACATACCTGGCTTCCATCACTCATGCGGATCTTCAGAAAGTAGTTCATGCCAGCAACCACCTGAAATCAACACCAATCATAGGGAAATATCTAACAGAACCTATAATTGTCATTTATCTTTGTTAAGCACATCTAGCTTGAGATCCTGAAGTGATTTTTCATAATCAGGGCATTCGATGGCATACAGTGTCAAACCATTTCTGGGCAGTGTAAGTTACAGAGAGATGTCCTTATCGAAAATACGTCTAAATACATTCAGGCCACTATTGGTCTAGCCCGAGGCGAGTCAAAACTACTCCATCTGCATAACAACTCCGACGAAATTGATAATGTTTGTTATTACTGGACAAGCAGAGTACATGTGTTTTACATTCCCATCTTTTGTTGTCGATATGAATTCATGGAAGATCATATGACAAACATGTAACCTCTTGGAATTGGCTTAATAGATTCAATATCTGAATACATACATGCAGCGTTTTAAAATAGATAATACTTAACAGCAAATTTAAGACGATAACATTGCAATTACATATTGAGCATTTTCCTTGTAAGACAGACACTCTAGTAGCAGGAAAATCACCAGTACATATCCGAAGAGCTTTGGCCAGTACATGATCAAGTTTTGCCAACCTGTGTTGTTCGTTCAGTTAGAGATGACTATATCCCCAGTAACACACAATTACTTTACTCCAAATCTTGGCAGTTTGCCAGTGTTGCCTTTAAGTGTTTGGCCTTACCTGAGTTTTAGCTGAAATGACCTCTATTATGCTATTCTGGGCACCCTGAAGTCTGTTCAGTTCGCCCAGGGCAAAGTTGGTCATGTTCTTTACGTCAGGACTGTTGATGTCCGCGTTGAACAGACCGCCGGGCATCCCAATGTCCCGCCTTTTGGCGTTAACACAACTATGGTGGGTCATCTGAGTCATGTATGACCATGGCTGGTCCCAGATGGTCACATCACAAATCTGAGTCTGAAAAGCGTACGGTGATGAATCACATGACCAGGACACGTAATCTAGAGTAGTGTAATGGATTAATAAACTATATTTACAAATAAAACAGAGACAAATTCATTTCAATACTTTAAAAAATGTCAGCTAAGTGACCATGTTTAACATGAAACATACCTGGCTTCCATCACTCATGCGGATCTTCAGGAAGTAGTTTGTTCCAGAAACCACCTGAAATCAACACCAGTGATGATGAATATCTGACAGAATCCATAAACGCAGAAAGCGCTCAAATCAAACGTGAGGAAAAGAAGGTGCCATCGATAAGGCCTTGGGGACACAAAAGTCCCCAAAACATATACTGATAATGTTACATGATACATGATATTTAACGTCCCTGTTTCCAGTAAGTTGGACTGATACGTCATTATGATAAAAGACATACTATTAATTTGTCCAGATGTCCGGTCGTTGATTCATATATCGTTCATTATATTATAAATGTCAAGTTGTGTTACGTACCTGGGTCTTGGCTGAGATGACTTGGTCCAGACTGTTGTGAACCCCTTGTAGACCGTTCAGCGTAGTCACGGCATAGGTTGCCATTTTCAACACTGTACGGGTGACATTGACCGAGGTAGTAGCTCCAACAAGTCCGTCCCGCTTGGTGCGTGAAGTACATGCATGTTGGGTAACTTGTTTGTCGTTGAGCCAGACACGGGACCAGACGGTGACAGTGCAGGTCTGGGTCTGAAACATCCCGATCATACCCCTATTGTAAACGATTTGCCGTGACTGCTGCTTCATGTCATTGATGTGATGAAACGAGGCCTCAAAATACACTACAAGATGTATCTTGTAACATGTGACGAGCAGTGTGGTAGACGTGTTCAAAACGTGGGTTCATTACTTTGAAGACCCTGGCTCGAAACTATACATGTGTGAGGATGCCCCCTTTCAAAATTGCTGGGTTATGATTAAAACAGTGTAACACTATAAGACACCGTGTGATGCGCCCCTAAAACATCCGCACCTTCTTCCCTGGTGATGCTCAGGGCTGACTTGCACAAAGCGACCATAGCGCTACAACTCCCATTCTTCAACATAGGCTAAAGATAGTCATAGCGCCAAGACTGCTTTGTGCAAGTGATCCAAGGTTGTCGTGTGAGAGTGGGAGAATTATTCATAACGTCAGATGTTAACAGCTATATATGTTTTAAGTGATAGAGATATTATTCACTTACGGCTGTTTCATGGGTCTATACATACTGTATTCCTGATAACTAGCGAGAGCAGGAAAGCATATGTCAGTAAAGGTGTAAACATCTGAATGGAACTCACCTCCTTTCCGTTCTTTATGTCGAGGGTCAAAAAGTACTTGATGCCGGCGACAACCTGTCTGACACAACAATAATGTCACTGTGAAAATACAGTCAGCTTTGGGTGTATCGAAATCGGATAAGGCGAAGTATATCTCGATGATAATGTTTGTGGTACTGCGCCAAACTTGTGATTTTGAATTAATTAATTTTGCAAGAACATCTTAAAATGAACTTGCAATATTTTATGTCTAGGAAAATATTCATTGCTGTTTTAGAGATACATTTGAAAAGTATACATTCTAGAATGTAGAAAATTAAGAATGGAAGTTTGGATGAAATTTATTTCCAGGCTTTTGGAAAGGCATATTGACACCTACTTGAGTTTTAGCTTGCACAACAGACACCAGAGTATTCTGTGATCCGAGGAGTGTGTTTAGCTGGGTAAGGGCGAAGCTGGCCATCTGCTGAACGTCGTCTCTGTTCACGTCGACAGTCGTTGGGCCGCCGATGAGTTGACTCGCGGCTAGTGGTAACACCACTAGGACCAAAGCTAGTATGTGCATTCTTTGTGGAAGTAAAGTACAGCTCAGATCCCGACTGAAATGACTTCTGTATATATACGTGAAATCCGTCCCACGTTCACCTGTTGTATCCCAACCCAGCGATAACCTTTTCCTGGTGTTCTTTTACATGTTCGTAATACTTCTACCTGCAAGCTGAAATTCCATCATCCGAATCCTTAATATTCATAACACCATAAATAACAGAGAACGATTACGAAAAGTTGATAGAATCACTTTATGTTAATGTATGGATGGCATTTCCGGACAAGTGCTAGTGCAATCCTATACCTTTAAAAATAAAGCTGCACAAAATGATCACTATTACTTATCACTGCATGCTGTCTCTTATCGCTTCATTTACAGGACAATACGTATTAAACGAATAAATCATATCTCTACACATAACCTCACAAATCGCGATACACGGTCATACAATCATTTTGATTTTTGATTAAATTAACAGTACATGGACTTCTTGTGGATCAGTATGTTTTCTCGTCTTATCTCTGACGTAGATGTAATCGTGTTGTGATCTGGGCTTGTGACATTGGTCGATATTTCATAACTATATTCAGATGACACAGATTACTGTTTTAACTTTATCAGTCATTTAGTGCTGACAACTCGTAAACCACCTCCTACGTGGAACCATTTCTACTTGTTCTGGGACCCATGAAGGTCCCAGGGTAGAATAGCCTTCAACAAACCATACGTGCCATAAAAGGCGACTCTGCTTGTCATAAGAGGCGACTAACCGGATCGGGTGGTCAGACTCGCTGACTTGGTTCACACATGTCAACGGTTCCCAATTGCGCAGATCGATGCTCATGTTGTTGGTCACTGGATTGTCTTGTCCAGACTCGATTATTTACAGACCGCCGCCATATGGCTGGAATATTGCTGAGTGTGGGGTAAAACTAAACTCACTCACTCACTCACCCATTCACTCACTCACTCACTCTACTTGTTCTGGGGATTGCAACGATCAACATGAAGTCTACCTCTAGTCTCTGAAATGAAATATTTTACAGAACGGAGTGATTAAATTGTCATTTTTGTTGGATTTGATTCCCCCGATACAGGAGTCTTTACAGCATTATCGTGTTTGTTATACTTTGGACATAATTTAATTAAAGAATTCAAGCAAAGGAAAATTTGAATTACAACTATGTGTCTTGCTATTCAAAGTACATACGTCACAACAACATATCGAATTATGTAAAATATGAACCACAATTCGTTCATTGGGCTATGATAAGCTATTGAGTTACGATAGTTTCTGACCTTACGAACGCTTTGTGGAGCAGGACCCAAGGGATTTTAAATGTCTCTTATATTTGTAACTGAGATATGTGTCGATGATTGAAACCAACATCACAACATCGATATACATTCACTTTCTGTTGGATTTCTCTGCCAATCCGAGTTCTGATTAATCCAGAAACATATAAGGCAAAAGTGGAGCACAACTGGCGCCATTGAGGATACTTACATCTTGCTGAGGTGTTTTTCTCAAAAATTTCAAATAGGTGTTATCATTGCGCAAGTCTAAAGTTCAGTCTGTTTCCAGATAGTATTTGCTTTCATTTTTGCTCAATGTTTTGAAAGGGACAACGAAAGGAACGTTTGCTCCCCACGGTGTTCAGAATGTTTAAAAAGACTAAATGTTTATTTTTGACCTAATGATTTCAGGCCCATGGTCTATAAGTGTGTCAATGCGTCAGTGAATTACCTTATCATTGACTATACAATATCGATAAACGAGTGATGAACAGCGTGATAGCAAGACATGATACTCATCTTAACATTCAGTGTTGTTTCTCAGTGAAACGAAATCTCACACAGTAGTCTCGAACACGAGCTTACGCCAGTATTATCTGAAAACGTTTACATTTTAGTATATATTTCAAAGTGATTCGTAAATAAGTCTCATATGGTTAAATAGTTGGGTTTTTTTAATATTTGGACGATGGCTGTCCTGAAGTAGACACTATAACATAGGCATGACGATTTCTTATTACGGAGTAATGATCAGACGTGTACCGTCCCAAGCCGGAAATGATGTCATTAATACCGGATATTAGTTTCACTTGTAATATGGTAGTTTGTAGAGACGTAGGACTGTACTGGATTCAAAACATGGATGCTCAAGGGCAATATTGGAGACTTCCGAGGTTGGCGAAATAAAATATTGGTCAGCTGGAAAACTTGACCTTGGAGTAGCACAACCGACTGAAGCGCCAGAACTATCAACGAGAAACACAAAAAGGGACAAGTCAGAGCAACTAGATTTGTTTGACAAAAATTATACTGGACCATATATGAAGTTTAGGGAATTAGCACGCTTGGCAAGCGGTATGACCATACCAATCCACACACAACACAACACAACACAACACAACACAACGCAACGCAACACAACACAACACCTGAGTAAAGCAAACAGGGAGATTAATACGCAGCAGTCACAGGATCATTTGTTACACAATCACTCGATAATAGCATGGGTACAATCATAGTTATCAATCAGCTTTCAAAGAATATAAACATCATGCACAGATTCGTTTTACATACTGTATTAATAACGACACACATTCAAACGTATACAACCTGACGTCATCGTTAAACACTCTACACATCAACCCCGAGGGCGTTTTTAAAATCTACTTATAGCTAAAATGGATAGAATTATCATTAAAACGACCGCACGTTATCAGAAATGAGAAATAGTTATAATATTCACAACGTAATACAATGGATAACATTTACTAGACAGCCACCCCCTGATTTGGGACTACCATTCGTACTACATGCCCATTCCAGCCATCGCAGATAATCACGTTCACAGATAAAACTTACGATAATGCTGTTACTGTGAGCTTGAGATCATGTCATTTAGATGGACCAAGGCATCGATGGCCAGTCGTGAGCAAGCCATGAAGTTACACGTGGCACTCACGTGATTTGACCAGCCGTAGACACAATTACATGCATTGCGCCTCGCTCTGTTAGCTTAGAAGATACTGGTCACGAATCAAATCTGATACTCGTTATTATTGTGACCCTTGACAGGTTTAACATTGCGGAACGTGGCCAATTGGTCTGTAAATTTCCAGTTTTCAGTAACACATACCGTTATAAAATATTGGTAAATTTTTGTCCAATTTTCCCGTGTTAATAGATGCAAGGGACATCAGTTTTCTTTGGATTAGAAAATGTTTTGTATCCGTGTGGGAAATTTGGCAATCTATATTTCACACTGAAAGATCACTGGCCTATGGTACATTTATACATTGTGAGCGGACGCAGTACATTCTTTCTGAGAATAAAAACTTCATGAATATATATGGAAAATCTTTCTAAATGCGTTTTACTGGAATTAATCATCAACGATATATATATACATATGGGAAGAAGATGCGGATGTTTTTAAACCCTGAGTTTCAGGGTGTACATAATGATTTTTCATCACATGTCTATTTCATAACGATAAGTATGCTGGGTAAACACATAAAATGTTAAGTTCATTATCGACCTCGTGTAGGTTGCATATTTGACAGATTCTATTTACTTTGTTAATTCTTTGGTTTAAACCCATTTTCAACATATAAATCATGCGCAGAGCAGCGGAATCTCGCCATTGAAGATTTATATATATATATTTTTCAATTTTGTATATATTTTGTATTTTATATATATATTTTTATATATATATAAAATACAAAATATATACAAAATTGAAAATACTTTCGTGCCAAATATTTTGATAAATGGCATATTTTGTTAGCTTCGTGTTATGTGTGTACTGTCCATGAAAGATGATTGGTAAAAAATGCACAGTTAAGTATTTATACGAAGTGGTTGTTCCAGTCTATTTCACTTGAAGAACCATATTTCACTACTAGCTAATTTACCTCCATTTTTAACAACATCTATGTTTTTTAACCTAGTTCAGAGTTAGTTTTCATGTGTCACAATAATTCTCTAATTCAGTTATTTATCTTTCTAGGCCTTTAATTGTGCTTTAAACAACATGATATCTGGATGTTAATGAATACTGTTTGAACAGTTGGATTTGGGCTGCCAGTTCTTTTATAGAAAATGTAAATAGAAAAGGGCATAATGAACTGCCTTGTCTGACTCCTAATTGGCTCAAAAATTTATCTCATAATTCATTATTACACAAATTTTCACATTTCCATTTATACCCTTTTTGCAACTGACACTGTGCTTGTCTAATAGATTCCATAGTTTGTTTCTGTTAGTATCAAACAAACAGTGTCTAACACACATCCAAAAGTGTTTCAGGATTTTTTTAATACCATACAAATGTTCTCAACACTCAACAAACCCCGACATACTATCAAGGTTTTACGACCACTTAGCCAAAGAGACCAATAACAACCTTCTAGCAAGTGACTAAATATGCAGGTATAAGTACGCCCATTTTCAAGTGAACATGCTCGTTTAACATAACCAGTGGTTCTTCTTCGACCGCTTTTGCCTAGAACTATTTCGGGGAATTAGCTCCGGGATCTCCACGATTTTAAAAACAAACAGAAGGGGATCTCAGGCAAAGACAAGACTCTAGTGTGAAACCATCCTGTATATATGCCCGAGACCTCCTGTCCAACGCGTAAGTTCAGTTAGCATATATCACATGCTGGTTACATAATGCAAGTTTTAGATGCAAGATGCTAACGCTGAATGCTGAGGAAGTGAAAGTTAGATAATCAAAGATTACGAATGCAGTTAGAAAGTCACAGGTTATGCTGGTCCCTTTGATAGGATGACATTGACTTGGTCGGCTATAACTATGCAATCAGGTTCCCTTCACCGACAAAGCCCCGTGTTCCGATTAGGACGCAAACATGACCTAACATCTAATTGCATGCAACGTCGCTTGACGGGTTGTGACAGCTTGCAATCCTAAGGCCATAAGTGACGCTATGTCAGCTGCCAGCAAGTAATTATAGAGTTTGAGTAAAAATGAAGTCAAATACACATTGTCAAATTCTAATTGTAGAGTATTTTCGAAATTTAGTAAAAGGTAGAAGTAAAATATTCAAATTTTGAAATTGTTGAAGCTCTGTACAATCTCAGTAATTACAAAGGACAATGGAATTTATAAGGTTTCGTGCTGAGGATGTGTATGGAACAGACGTGGTGTACTTCAGTTCATCTATTCAGTCCTTTTTCTACTATTTGTTCCTTTTGCTACCCATTATTTTATACATTGTATTCTCTTTTTATATACAGTGGCAGTTGTCTAAACCGGCACTCACTGGGACTGAAGAAATATTCCGCTTTGAACAATTTGCCAGTTTCTAAAGCTGATGACAAATGTACAAGCGACGAACGGGACTGAGATTTTACGCCAATGTTGACAACTTGCCGGATTGGACAGCTTTCACTGTAGCATGTCCTGGTCATGAAAGATGTCTTGGATAATCTACGTGTATTTGTCTTTGGAATGAATTTCCGATATTACCTGGAATATTTCTGTTGATCAGTTTTATGCGATACTATTTTTATTATCGATTATTAATAATAACCAGAGACGTATCCATTTTTCCCAAAACAACTGCTTTCAATCTCGGTAGGGAAGGAGTATTTTGAAAAATGTGAAGCATTTGCAAAACTATCCTACGCATCTGTGCCTGAAAACAGCTACAATCAAGCAGTATTTAGTGCACAATGTTTATTGTAAACAAAAACACAAACAGTATAAAATAACAGCACTGTATTTTGACAAGAATACAGCAATTCACTTCATGAGGATGTACGTTGATATGTTTAGCCATGGACCGACTGGAGGCCTTCTGAAACTGAATTCAAACAGAGAGAACAATATCGGGTGTACACAAAATTTTGTGTTTAGAAAGTGCTTTGAATGTTGTGATAGCGATATAGGAGGACCTAACGGTATAACATGTTTTCATCAGTCATGTCACACACAGGTCGGACCTGAACAATTATTTGTGTTCCAGGAGTGTTTATCTAACAAAGATCAGTGGGAGCAAGACACATATTCAGACAAGAAATGTCGACCTAGGTTGAATACTTCGATTGAACATATAACGTTAGGTTAAAAAGAAACCTAAACTCAAAATACAACAGTATTCCATTTCGTGTGAAGGGCAAAGGATTAGGTACCCTGTAATTCCTGTAGCACCCACCATTTGGTATAAAAAGTATGCCTTTGCCACGCTAATACGGTGATCTGGGGTTTTTTTCAATGACAATTTAATATCATTAGAATCATGAGGGCCTGTTTTTGAAACGACGTCATATATAATAGACTGTCGTGAAAAATTAGCACCTTTGCAAACAAAGAACAGTTGGGAAACCAACTGCATACCTAGGCGAGTTGCCCACACGTGTCAGAGAGCAGCTGAAAGTTAGGATCACTCCATGCCTGGTACAGGACCGACACCCTGCACGTCATATGCTGCAGCAAAGAAACAAAAGACCTACAGCACCATGACGAATAACAAGTAATAAACAAAACAATGAGAAATGGTATTTCATTTTCGGCGATTCTTTGTCTCTGAAGAACATTGGCCTCATCCAAGATTACCTGTGGCATGCTGCTGCTGGCGGGACAATCGGTGATTCCTTTGCCGTTCCCGTCGGGGTTGTTCATGCAAGAGGATGTCACTAGGTGAAGGTCAAATGAGTACTTAATGCCAGCAACTACCTGTAGACAGTCAGCATGTTCGTCAACAACTAAACAATACTACTACGATGCATATCATGTCTAGACTCCATAACTGAAGCAGTATTCTACAGGCGTTATTTCATTGGGGATGTTTCACCAGATCTTGTATTCCAACATAAAAGGAGTCATTCAGAATACACACTTATCAAGGGAGACATGATGGGGGACGATGGAGAATACCTGTGCCATCAAGTAATGGATGGTTTTTCATTCCATGTCATTTGAAATGAATAACATGGACGAAGATGATCAATATTGTTTCACCAGTCACAATCTATCTGACATACTGGTACGTTCACTTTCAACAAAACTAGAGCGAGTGGATGTATGCGATGTTTGTGATGAGTTGGTATTGTGTTGCGTTTACAGATATGTGGACAGCAGCAGTGCATTAAAGAGTCCAAATGGAAGACAATTCTAGTTAGGAAACAGTTAACTCAGTGATGATCTGTCAGTGATTGTGTTCAGTGTTAAGGGGCGAACCTGTTGGGTGACGTGGTCCACCTTCTCCGTCACCATCCGGAACATACTGTTCATCTTCCCGTTCAAAGCGTCCTCTGCGAATGACACAGCTTGTTGCATTGGCGCGGAGAGATGGGCGGGCTCCACACCTCCCAGAACAGGGGTGCTTCGTTTGCTTTCGGCAGAGCAGTGGTGGCCTGTCACTTGCTTCATGTTGGTCCAGGACTGGTACCAGACCGTCACTTCACACAGCTGGGTCTGAGGGTGTACATCACAATTCACTTAACAGCCGCATTACTGGAGGTGAAAAACTTGCCGACTTTTGAGTTCAATTATTCAATGGTCAAATACGTAAAAGAACATCATTGTCCAAAGGAAGTTTAGGCATGGCAAAGAAATGAGAACTTATACATCGTATAGTTTTGGAAATAAATATCGGGAGCAATACTGAATCGTTGCTTCATTGTTTACTGAAAGTCGTTCAAGTTAACACTTAAGAAAACAAATTTCAGCTCACCTTATCTCCATTCTGAAGGCGCAGGGTAAGGATGTAGTTAATACCGGAGACGATCTGAAAGAAAAATGGTTTCAGAAACGTAAAGACCCTGCGCGAGGAAATCCAGCAAATGGCCACAGTGGTCTTATCTGACGAGTGTAGGTCAACAATCAAAGAAACGTTCCACGTGTTGATGAATGGTGTCGTTCAAAATATCCTCGGTGGTTTCCAGGTGACTATGCTTGTCGTAAGAGGCGACTAACGGGATCGGGTGGTCAGACTAGCTGACTTGGTTGACACATGTCATCAGTTCCCCATTGCGCAGATTGATGCTCATGTTGTTGATCACTGGATTGTCTGGTCCAGACTCGATTATTTACAGACCGTTGCCATATAGCTGGAATATTGCTAAGTGCGACGTAAAACTAAACTCACTCACTCACTCGGTGGTTTCCCATCCATCCAACTGACAAACCAAAAGTCCTAATAAGTGTCTTTAACTCAAGAAACGCATCAACAGAAACGTCCTTACTTGTTTTCTGGCGTTGACAACTTTGACCAAAGCATTCTGTGCACCTTGAATTCCGTTGATCTCTGTGAGAGCAAAGTTGGCCACTTCCTGAATCTCTGCACTGTTGACATCCACACCGGTGGGACCCCCGAGAAGACCCCCAGCACGCTTGGTCACCTGGCTACAGCTGTGCTCTGTCATTTCCTTCCTGTGGAGCCAGGGCTGGGACCAGATCTTCACATAACAGATCTGGGTCTGAAGGTAGACAGGTGACTTAATGATCGGGTGACAGTGTAACACAAAGATAACTAGACAGGTGTGGCGTTAAATTTGTGCCTGTCAGAATGTTTGGACCTACTCGACAACTTCAGAATATGTGTGTGGGTTAAGGTACACTACATTCTGTGTGTGGGTTAAGGTACACTACATTCTGTGTGGGGGTTAAGGTACACTACATTCTGTGTGTGGATTAATGTACTTTACTTCTTCTAGTAGTTACCGAAGATTACAAATAAGAAACATCATACTATTACAACATGAGCATGAATATAAACAATTGGATGTTTACAGACATATGTACAGAAGTTTATGACATAAAGAGAATCATTCTGTGTAACAGTTCATATGTTGAGGTTTCAGGTCATATACATACAAAGACAAGCGTAACAAAATGTTTTCCCATAGTGTTGAATCTATACAATTATAAAAGTCGTTTTCTGTTCCAAAGAGAAATGACAACACATCTTGTTCATCTTGCATTTCAAATATTACGTAAGTTTCAACGTCAAGTGTATCAATTAAGTATGCAAAGAAATCATTTCGTTGTTGCATTAGACTTTCACAGTGGAGGAGTATATGAAAGTCATAGTCAAATATTTGTTTGTTACAGAGAGAACACTCCTTTGATATTATTCCTTTGGATGATATTTTGACACAAAATTGCAAGGAAAATTTGTACTTAGGATGTTTATATGCCACTTGCCAGAGAGTATGATCAGAGAGTGTGGTATGAATTGTTGCGAAAAATGACATTTTTGAGCGATAGAAGGTTTGTCATCGCAATAATTGTTCTTCACAACTACAATACAGTAGCATTCACAATTCGTCTCCAGGTTTTTGGAGGAAATATGCCTTGAGCAATATATTTATCAAGATATGTCTTTAGGTTATACTTTTCATATACTGATAGGAGATCACCACAGATGTTGTTAGAGTTTATTGGAGTTGTAATAGCAGCACAGAAGATGTGTTTTGAAAAGTTGTTACACTCAGTGTTACATAGTCTCCCAAGAAATAGTAGTTTACATTTATCGATATAGCCAATTACTGACCATAATCCTAAGTTTACAGTAGTAGATATTGATGATTACCTCTTGCACAAGCCGAGCAAATTACCTCTGTGTTTGTTCAAAGGTGTCAACTTGTTGGCCTTTCATGTTTGGTAGTACTTCACAGCCATAGAGACTAGTTATATCATCCTGAGCCATATCTTAACACAAGTGATTGGGTGTAGGCCAGAATCGTTCAATCCAATAGACCTAAGTGAGTTAAAATTTTGTCTTGCTTTCTGACAGTACCTGTAACTTCTGGTTTTTGACAGGTTACTTGTAGAGGGTACACCCCCATATATTTTAGATTCTGATACGGGGATTGGTATGTTACCAAGGTTGAAGTGGAAGTTTAGATCATAGTTATTTCGTTTGCTAAAAACGATGATTGTACTTTTTGACGGGTTATATGTTAGACGCCAATTAGAAGCGCATGTGTAGACAATATCAAGTGATGTCTGTAGATCATTAGGGGATGCGCTTACCAGTGTAGTGTCGTCAGCAAGCAAGACAGATGGAACATCCATGCCATAGACATGGATACCACAATTCGCGTCTCTTAATGATGCAATTAAATCATTAATAAAGATGAGAAAAAACCAAGAGAATATACCCCCTCCCCATTGTCCAACACCTTGTTTGATCAAGTACATTTCTGATCTCTCGCCATGATATGCAACCAACGATTGGCAATTGGTATAACAGTTTCCAAGTATTTCCTCTAATACAAGATCATGAAGCTTATAGAATAAACCATCGTGCCAAATTCTGTCGAAAGCTTTTGAATTGTCGAGAAAGGCTGTGATGATTAAAGTATTGTATACTCTCCGTGGGAGTAAACACAGACATAATAGCACCATGCTCTTTTCGAAATCCAAATTGTAACTTTGATTTGATTTGATTTGGGATTTGATTTGAGCAGTTTATTTTCAATCCGCTCGAGCAAGAGCTTTTCAAATAGTTTACCCGGGCAAGATGTCAGTGTGATACCCCTGTAGTTTCTAGGGTCGTTTTTATCATTTTTACCTTTGTTCATTGATATTACCATTCCAATTCTATATTTGTATGGGATATATTGAGATTCAATCATATGATTGAATAGTTTGCATAAATGATTAATGGATGCATCACCTACATATACTATATGCTCGTTTGTAATTTTGTCCGGACCTAGGGATTTGTTTTTGCTAAGGGACTTAATAGCATCCTTTGTTTCATCAAATAGAAAGTCTCTCTCTAGTTATTCATCGTAATCGTCAGTGCTGCTATTGTCAATTTCCTGGACTAGCTGAGATATGTGATTTTTTAAATTATCATCAAATGTTTTTTATTCATGTGGTTGAGCTAGATCAGCACAGTATTTGCCCATATTTTGCATACTTCAGAGGGCTTTGAGTAGAATTTGACAGGGTGTAGAGTAGAATTTGTACCTCTGAGAAAAAGTGCACAAATCAGTATGGATCTCCGTAAAAATCGGGGTCTGAAGGTAGACAATATACAACATAGGTCTGTGTTTACGGTAGACAGGAAACGTAATGGCAGGTGCACCATAAAGATATGCTTCAGAATATATGTGTGGCTTAAGGTGGATTAGAACCTCAATGATCAGGTTACAGCTGTAGTATAATAAATATATGTATAGTTGTAGTGGTGATAGTTTAGGTCGTTAGAAACTTTATGATCAGGTTACAGGGGTAACATAAACAACTGTATATGAGTAGCGTTTATTGTGTATCTCTGAGAAAGCTTGGAAATGACCGACAGCTTCTCAATCTAGGTCTTGTTTTACAGGAGGCTAGAGGCCTAATGGTCAGGTAACAGGCACACAACATTATGAAGCACATCACCTCAAAATGGTTAAGAAATGTTAGAACACATAATGAAATAGGACTCACCTTGTCCCCTTCCTTCAGACGCATGGTCAGGATGTAGTTCATTCCAGCAACCACCTGAAACGGTTGAAGAACTCAGTGTAGGGTGCACACTCAACACATGATGACTTTCATTACTAATCTAGCACACATTATAATGGCCTTACCTGAGTTTTGGCTGAGATGATTTGTACCATGCTGTTTTGGGCATTCTGCACTCCGTTGATCTCTCCCAGGGCAAAGTTGGCCATGTCCTTTACGTCAGGACTGTTGACGTCCGCGTTAATCAGACCGCCGGGCATCCCGATGTCCCGCCTTTTGGCGTTAACACAACTATGGTGGGTCATCTGGGTCATGTGTGTCCATGGCTGGTCCCAGATGGTCACATCACAGATCTGAGTCTGAAAAACAGTAACACGTGGCTGCATTAACCCTGAACGTGGGAAAATGGTATTTTATGAAATATATTTACAAATAGAACTGTGACAAATTCATTTCAGTAGTTGTAAAAATCTCAGATCAGTGACCCCTGTCTAACATGAAACATACCTGGCTTCCATCACTCAGGCGGATCTTCAGGAAGTAGTTCATGCCAGCAACCACCTGAAATCAACACCAATGATAATGAAATATCTAACAGAACCTATAAATTGTCATATATGTTTGTTAAGCACATCTAATTTGAGATCCTAATGTGTTTTTTCATGATCATGGCATTCGATGACATATAGTGTCAAACCATTTCTGGGCAGTGTAAGCTACAGAGAGATGTCTTTTTCGAAAATACATCTAAATGCATTCAGGCCACTATTGGTCTAGCCCGAGGCGAGTCAAAACTACTCCATCTATATAACAACGGCGACGAAATTTATTATGTTTGTTATTACTGGACAAGCAGAGTACATGTGTTATATATTCCCATCTCTTTTGCCAAGATGAATTCATGGAAGATCACACGACAAAGATGTAATCCCTTGGAACTGGCTTCATAGATTCAATATATGAATGCATGCTGCTTTTTAAGATAGATAATACCTAAAAGCATATTTAAGACGATAACATTGCAGTTTCTTTTTTAGCATTTCCCTGTAGGACAGAAACTGGAGTAGTAGAAAAATCACCAGTACATATCCGAAGGTCTTTGGCCAGTACACGATCAAGTTTAGCCAAATGACATTTTGCAACATTCATGAAAACCTGATAGACATATTCCTATATAGACTAGACTGGTGTCTTGTACAAAGAAGCAGAGAAGGTTTATCACTTTGTGCCAGAAACACTATTCAGTAAATTGAGTCTTTGTACATTTTGATGAGATTTACTTGATGTGGTTGGACTAAGTGAGTCTTTGATCAAGGATTACACCCAAAACTATAAAACCAGAAACGAATATCATGTCAGTACCGCCAATGTGTAACATTAGAGGAACTTTATAGTCTCTTAGCAGTGAAAACGTACCGATGAGTTTCACTGCAAGCAGGCTATAAGTCTCGTGAAGAACATTGCCACTGATTTAGAAGTTGATACTTTGAATCCTTACTTTGAACACCAAAGATCAACAGAAATTAGAGCTAATTGCATAGATTTGTGAACAATGTCAGTGTATCCTGTATAGTTAACGAACTTCAGACACGCATTGACCAGAACCAACCTGAATTGTTCGTTCAGTTAGAGATGACTGTATCTACAGTAAAAAGTTACTATGCTCCAAATCTTGACAGTTTGAAGCGTTCTTCAGACAATCCATCGGCACTTGGAGATGTATTCTTGTCTTTTGCAGATTTTAATTATTCTAGGTTGAAGGACAAATCATGTTCACGAAAGGATTTCAGTAAAGATTCTAAAATCATAGGAATAATATCATTCTCGAAATTTGTGATTTCATTTTCAGTGTTGCTAACAATCTCAAACTTCTCTGTTAAAAGATGTGCTTTTGTCTTTGAGGGAAACACCGCTTTGATTCAAGACAGGAAATGGGGATCTTTATTGGTTGTCACTAATCCTATTTACATTGGCTCAAATTGAGGAAAAAGAAATCAGTCTGTTCATTGTAGATATGCACGATCGCCAGCTACTTAGTGGGAGTCCGGCGTCACCGAGGTGTTCTGGAAGAAGGATCGGAGATAAACTGAGATCTTGCGGTTCATGGGCTGTTCCCTCAAAGGGGGACGACAGTTAGTTGCAGGCCGTCTCGGATGCAAAAAATAACCCCAAGGTTTCATTGAGTATGGTCTCCAGGACCATGTAAGATCCACCCAAAAGTCGTTAGTCTTATCAAAACGGGACAAGTTATCTGATATTAAAGGTCACATATACTTTAATAGGGTACAAATGCAAAATCACTTGCTGACATCGTTATAAATGAAACCCCGTCATTAAAACTGCTCATTGCGATCTTTAATTACCTTAAATCGACCTTTTTGTCAACAGTGCACAATTCTCAGCCGCAAACGAAATTTCAACCAATCAGAGCGGCGCGTCTCCGTGACGCAATAGTGGGTATAGAAATGAGGGTCTGTGCAGTATTCATCTATATTTCAGGGGTTAAACTATTTCGTTTACAGGTTTGTACAAACCTGAAATCGCGAAAGCTGTTGAGAAAAATGAAAGCTATATGTTCTTTAGTATATATCATTTAGTTTTGTCTCCTGCTTTGCCTAGTTTTCAAGTTACAACCCTTGATTTCATAGACGATTCTGTCAAAATCACTTGCTGTCGCTAGGTTGTAATCCGTGTTAGGTGGTATAAACCTACACGTTATTTGTTATCATTCACTTGATGCTCAGTTAATGAATTTATGACAGGTATTATTAGTGGTAACGCCACTTAGATTACCCGACAAAGGCCCCCTTTTGGCATTTCTTTTGTCTGGATCGATCAAAGGATCAACCGATAACACGCTGATTGATTAATTAGTTTTATGGGGATTTAAATGGGGGATTTGTCAAAAGGTAGTGTTTATGTATGTACATTTACTAATCTATACTGATTACACTCTGTCGTGTCTGTGTCTGTGTAAAACAACACCTTTCTTTCAAAGAATTAACCGCCAATACATTGATTGATTGCTCATTATTGGCTAACTAAATAACTTTTTAAAAAAGAATGACGCACATTATGCAATTAGTTGCCAGGTGTGCTATCTTGGGTAACCAATGAAACTATACAGCCATGTGAAAAACCTGAAACGATACATCATGTTTTCGTTTATTAAACTGTTAAAAGACACATCACTTGGGAAATCTGCAGATGAATTGTATATCACTTGTTTTTGTGGATATTGATGGATACATTCCTCGAACAAGGTAATAGCTTGACATTGCTCCTATAACGTTAATTTTAATATCTGCATTTTTGTTTTTAATAGGTTGTCGTAGCTTTCAACAGAATCATTGTTTTCGTCGTGAAGTGTAATGATGCAGACGACATACACTAGGGCGTGCGTGCGAATTATGATTCATATAGGAAAACTATGAAATGTCTACATATTACATTCCTGTTTTACATTCGCAGATCGCTTCTTTTTAATAGAATGCATACAAGTATGATTATAAAGTAATTAGGATCATGAGACCAAGTATAAAGACGTATATTGACAAGAGTCTACATACGGGTGAGTGAACGTGAAGAAATTTATCGCGCAGTATTTTCACTTCGACCCCAACCTTGCTTAGGCTATGTTACAGGTTGTGTCATGCAAACTCCTTTTGGTAATGATTCAAATACATATTTATGTAGTTTTGATTTTCTAACGTGATGAGAATAAACCATACATAATCTCATTAATTCAAATGGATTTGACTTCACGATTTTCAAAAATGGCGGCGCCCAGTCTTGGGATGAATGCTATTTAAGTTTGTTTTCAACGACCTACAAAAGGACAATTACTTTCTACTGGTAGTAAAATATGTATTTCATTGATGGATAATAGGAGTTTGCCTGACATTGCTTATAACATAACAATTTCACTTGGAAGTGAGGTGGAAGTCAATATAACATTGCTTGCAACATAAATGTCACTTCGACCCCCACCTTGCTTCCTTGGAAAAAGTCCTTATGTTAAAAGTTGTGTCATGCAAAATCCTTTTGGCCATGATTCAGTTGCATATTTAACTACTAGTAAAATGTAGTTTTGATTTTCTAACTTGATGAGAACAAATCATAATCTTAATAATTGTAACGGACTTTGGCCCGTGACTTCAGGATTTTAAAAATGGCGGCGCCCTGTCTGAGGATGACTGCTATTTAAGTTTGTTTTCACCGACTTACAAAATCAAAATTACTTTCTACTGATAGTCAAATATGTATTTTATTGATGGACATTAGGATTTTACATGACATTGCTTATATCATAACACTTTCACTCTTGGAATCGGTCAGTATAAGGGGTTAATATAAGATTACTTACGATCATAATATTGTCACTTCGACCACAACCTCGTTTCCGAGGAAGAAAGCGTTATATCCATGCAAAATCCTTTGTCAGCAATGTGTAGTAAGCAGTCTTGATTTTATAAACTCGATGAAACTTAAACTCCATTTTCTATCCTGGAAGCGTGGTAGTGGGCGAACCATCCGATTTAGTATACACCACAGGCTTCCACAAAGCTCACTTCGCACACACTAACAACCAGTTTAGGCACAAACTACGGAGTCTGGTGGAAATCTGTGCATAGTGACAACATCACCCGACCCAGAGGAACACTTGACGGCAACACAACAATTCGGCATGTCTTTGGTGACGTCGAGAAATCAGCAAATGACGAGATTCCTACACATTTTCTATATATTTAACTGGAAACCGTTCCATCTATGACGTCACTGCAGGGCTCTGGCGACAGAGTTACGTAACCTGTCTGTGGTTTCGTTTGCGGGCGAGAGAGAAGCAGACGGCTTTTTAGCAACTTTTAAGCGCTTGGTATTAATTAACCACAAGTTGTTTTAGAAAATAATGGTGTTTCGTTTATGACTAACCAAAAGTCTTTCATATGCAGTGATTAAAAGAGTACCAAAAAATTGAGTTTAGTGGTCCTTTAAGGGGTGTACTTCTGTAAATGATCATGCCTGGACCAGGCAGTCCAGTGACCAACGCAATGAGAATCGATCTACGCAACTGGGATTCGATGACATGTGTCATTCATATCAGCGAGAATGACCACCCGATCCCGTTAGTCGCCTCTTCATTCGAAAAACATGGGTTGTTGAGGGCCGTTTCTGACTCGGATCTTCAAGGGTCGTACATAGTGCATACAGCTGCATCATGTATATTTAGAGAAACTCTCTTAATTTGAATTACTTAATACATGGTAACATCGATTACTGCATACGATATTGACCTTACCTGAGTTTTAGCTGAAATGACGTCTACTATGCTGTTCTGGGCACCCATAAGTCTGTTCAGTTCGCCCAGGGCAAAGTTGGTCATGTTCTTTACGTCAGGACTATTGATGTCCGCGTTGAACAGACCGCCGGGCATCCCAATGTCCCGCCTTTTGGCGTTAACGCAACTATGGTGGGTCATCTGAGTCATGTATGACCATGGCTGGTCCCAGATGGTCACATCACAGATCTGAGTCTGAAAAACGTACGGTGATGAATCACATGACCAGGACACGTAATCTAGAGTAGTATAATGGATTCATGAAATATATTTACAAATAAAAACATACCAAATTCATTTCATTAATTTAAAAAAAATCTCAGCTAAGTGACCATGTTTAATTTGAAACATACCTGGCTCCCATCACTCATGCGGATCTTCAGGAAGTAGTTTGTTCCAGAAACCACCTGAAATCAACACCAGTGATATCTGACAGAATCCACAAACCCGGGAAGCGCTCAAATAAAACGCGAGAAAAACGTTGCCATCGGTAAGGCATTTGGGGACACAAAAGTCACATTTACTAATAATTTCATAACTATATTAGAACGAAAACGTGCTATATCATATTTAACGTCCCTGTTTCCAGCAAGTTGGACTGATACGTCATTATGATAAAAGACATACTATTAATTTGTCCAGATGTCCGGTCGTTGATTCAGAATCGTTAATTGTGTTATAAATGTCAAGTTGTGTTATCCGCCTACGTACATACCTGGGTCTTGGCTGAGATGACTTGGTCCAGACCGTTGCGAACCCCTTGTAGCCTGTTCAGCGTAGTCACGGCATAGGTTGCCATTTTCAAGACGTCTGTACGGGTGACATTGACCGAGGTAGTAGCTCCAACAAGTCCGTCCCGCTTGGTGCGTGAAGTACATGCATGTTGGGTAACTTGTTTGTCGTTGAGCCAGACACGGGACCAGACGGTGACAGTGCAGGTCTGGGTCTGAAACATCCCGATCATACCCCTATTGTAAAGGATTTGCCGAGACTGCTGCTTCATGTCATTGATTTGCTGAAACGAGGCCTCAAAATACACTACAAGATGTATCTTGAAACATGTGACGAGCAGTGTGGTAGACATGTGTTCAAAACGTGGGTTAAGTACTTTGAAGACCCTGGTTCGAATCTATACATGTGTGAGGATCCCCCCTTTCAAAACTGCTGGGATATGATTAATATTGTGTAACACCATAAGACACAGGGTGATGCGCCCTTAAAATATTCGCATCTTCTTCCCACAGAATTGTCGACACAAAGTGGAAGCAACAGTTGTGAAGATATCGCCAGATGGTGATGCTCAGGACTGACTTGCACAAAGCGACCATAGCGCTACAATGATTGTAACTCCCATTCTTCACTATAGGCTTAAGATAGTCATAGCGCTAAGACTGCTTTGTGCAAGTGAGCCCAGGTCGTCGTGTGAGAGTGGGAGAATTATTCATAACGTCAGATGTTAACAGCTATATATGTTTTAAGTGATAGAGATATTATTCACTTACGGCTGTTTCATGGGTCTATACATACTGTATTCCTGATAACTAGCGAGAGCAGGAAAGCATATGTCAGTAAAGGTGTAAACCTCTGAATGGAACTCACCTCCTTTCCGTTCTTTATGTCGAGGGTCAAAAAGTACTTGATGCCGGCGACAACCTGTCCGACACAACAATAATGTCACAGTGAAAATACAGTCAGCTTTGGGTGTATCGAAATCGGATAAGGCGAAGTATATCTCGATGATAGTGTTTGTGGTACTGCGCCAAACTTGTGATTTTGAATTAAATAATTTTGCAAGAACATCTCAAAATGAACTTGAAATATTTTAACTGATTATGTCGAGGAAACTATTCATTGCTGTTTTAGACATCCATTTGAAAATTATACATACTAGAATGTAGAAAATTAAGAAGGGAAGTTTGGATGAACGGACAGCGGACAATGCCACAGGCCTGTGAGCAGGTAAGCCCTGATCCCAAATTATTTGCAGGAAAGGCATATTGACACCTACTTGAGTTTTAGCTTGCACAACAGACACCAGAGTATTCTGTGATCCGAGGAGTGTGTTTAGCTGGGTAAGGGCGAAGCTGGCCATCTGCTGAATGTCGTCCCTGTTCACGTCGACAGTCATGGGGCCGCCGATGAGTTGACTTGCAGCTAGTGGTAACACCACTAGGACCAAAGCTAGTATGTTCATTCTTTCTGGAAGTAAAGTGAAGCTCGGATCCCGTCTGAAATGACTTCTGTATATATACGTGAAATCCGTCCCACGTTCACCTGTTGTATCCCAGCCCAGCGATAACCTTTTCCTGGTGTTCTTTTACAGGTTCGTAATACTTCTACCTGCAAGCTGAAATTCCATCATCCGTATCCTTAATATTCATAACACCATAAATAACAGAGACCGATTAGGAGAAGTTCGTAGAATCACTTTATGTTAATGTATGGATGGCATTTCCGGACAAGTGCTAGTGCAATGCTATACATTTAGAAATAAAGTTGCACAAAATGCTCACTATTACTTATCACTACATGTTGTCTCTTATCGCTTCATTTACAGGACAACATGTATTAAAAGAATAAGTCATATCTCTAAACATAACCTCACAAATCTCGATACATGGTCATATAATCATTTTGATTTTTAATTAAATTAACAATACATGGACTGCTTGGGGTGCAGTATGTTTTCTTGTCTTATCTCTGACGTAGATGTAATCGTGTTGTGATCTGGGCTTGTGACATTGGTCAATGTTTCACAACTTTATTCAGATAACACAGATTACGGTATTAACTTTCTCGGTCATTTAGTGCTGACAACTCGGAAACCACCTCCTACAGGGAACCATTTTTACTTGTTTTGGGGATTGCAACGATCTACCTCTAGTCTCTGGAATGAAATATTTTACAGAACGGAGTGATTAAATTGTCATTTTTGTTGGATTTGATTCCCCCGATACAGGAGTCTTTACAGCATTATCGTGTTTGTTATACTTTGGACATAATTTAATTAAAGAATTCAAGCAAAGGAAAATTTGAATTACAACTATGTGTGTCTTGCTATTCAAAGTACATACGTCACAACAACATATCGAATTTTGTAAAATGTGAACCACAATTCGTTCATTGGGCTATGATAAACTATTGAGTTCCGATAGTTTCTGACCTTATGATCGCTTTGTGGAGCAGGACCCAAGTGATTTTAAATGTCTCTTATATTTGTAACTGAGATATGTGTCGATGATTGAACCCAACATCACAACATTGATATACGTTCACTTTCTGTTGGATTTCTCTGAGTTCTGATTAATCCAGAAATATATAAGGCAAAAGTGGAGCACAACTGGCGCCATTGAGGATACTTACACCTTGCTGAAATGTTTTACTCAAAACTTTCAAACAGGTGTTATCAATGCACAAGTCCAACATTTCAGTCTGTTTCCAGATAGTATTTGCTTTCATTTTTGCTCAATGTTTTGAAAGGGACAACGAAAGGAACGTTGTTCAAAATGTTTAAAAAGACTAAATGTTTGTGTTTGACCTAATGATTTCAGGCCCATGGTACATAAGTCGCACATATGTTGTCACTGCGTGAGTGAAACACCTTACCATCGACAATGCACGATCAATGAACGAGTGATGAACATTCACATCCGCAGTGGCTTCGAACACGAGCTTATGCCAGTATTAGCTGAAAACGTTTACATTTTACTATTTCAAAGTGATCCGTAAACACATGCACTGCCGCTATCCTCACAAAACAACTCTGATTTGCAGCCATACACCCATGCAACCATGACATATCATCATTTGTGCCAAAAATGAAAGTTAATTGTTTATCAACGATACCTGCAGCCATACCCGCGAATTATATATTTGTCGGGTTTTCTTTCAACTTCAAGACATTTTCTTGGAATGCGTACAAAGCGTAAGTATTTTTTGGAGATAACATTCGCATTTCATCAACATTTTAGATTTTACACCATTTTTCAGAGCAACAAATTTAAGAAACGCGATAAAGCTTTTCCTACCCTGTCTCATGAACGTACGTGTAGATATATACACATGCACAAAAGTTAAGCGTCACTATTTTCATAGTGTCTTGATTTCACCACTGAAGATCAGAAATACAAACTAAAAATGTTTATGACTGAATTAGTCTTTCATAGATTCTTGAACCTAAGATTGTCATAATATGACAAGGAAAACGTTCTGCACGTGCAACTCCATTTCCCTACCATCTGAATCTTGAAAATCAAGTTTCACACACTTGGTTTCACCGGTCTATTGTGAGATTCTCCTTTCACTTTAGAGTTAGAAAATCAGTCATGGTGCGGGGAAAGTTAACTACCGCTGAGAGATGGCAGGTGATAGGCGTGAACAATGCTGGCATGTCATGCAGGGCCATTGCAAGGCAAATGGGTCGTTATCACAGCGTGTTCACCCGTTTAGTTCCCAAACATAATCAAACCAACAATGTAAATGACAGGCATAGATTTCGTTATGATAGTTACCACTGAGTATCCACAGCAGATCACAAAACAACATATAAGTAAACAACATATGAAAAGATGGTCTTCCTTACCGGTGCATAGCATTTATGTGGAGATGTAGGTATATCCATTTCCGTCTAGATTTAGGCTTTTTTTCATTATTCATATAAAATAGAATTTGTGCTTTGCAAGGGCGAAATTCGGTAATTCGGCCAGGAAGAGTACTTAACGCTCAGGTTTTTCTGGCATCTATCAACGACAGTTAAACAGCTCAACTGAGTTCAGTTTATATTGACACTATAGCGACCGGAACAGTCACTTCATCCGCATAATTTACACCGTAACTATGGGTTCCTTAGAGTCGTTGAGGGCGTGCTTTGAGTCAATATTACGGGAAATATTCGAGCAAACTTGTGCAGACTTGATTTAACTGACTGCATGGACTGGAAATACGGAATCAGGACTTTCTGTTTGATGATAAAAGTAAGGCGGAAGTACACATAACATAATACCCATCAATGGATATGGTACATTACATTTTAGACATTCGGTCATTTGCTTTCGGGAACCGGAAGTGCTTGTAACATTTGTTTCCGGAAACAGGAAGTGGTTGTAACATCTGGTGCACATGTATTGTACTCTGGACATTGGTGTTATTGTTGCTACAGGCATGAAGATTTCTTATTACGGAGCACTTAATAGCACTTCTGTCTACAGTTAATGTAATGACAAACACAGCCAAGGGGGATGACCAATAAAGGCCATAAATGTCATCTAGAGTAATTACTGGGAGTGGCAACGATGGACAAGGTGGCCGACAAGACACTGTATGCTGTGGTAGTGATACAAATTAAGAGTGCAGATTAGACAATAACAAATAAGTCTCATGTGGTTACATAGTTTGGGTCCCAAGCCGGAAATGATGTCATTAATACCGGATATTAGTTTTACTTGTAATATGGTAGTTTGTAGAGGTGTAGGACTGTACTGGATTCAGAACATGGATGCTCAAGGGCAATACTGGAGACTTCCGAGGATTGGCAGAATAAAATACTGGTCAGCTGGAAAACTTTACCTTGGAGTAACACAACCCTCTGAAGCGCCAGAACTATCAACGAGAAACATAAAAAGGGACAAGTCAGAGCAACTAGATTTGTTTGACAAAACTTATACTGCACAATACAAGAGACATCAGTTTTCTTTGAATTAGAAAATGCTCTGTATCCGTGTGGGAAATTTGGTTCACAGCCTACGAGGTATTATCAAGGCAACCTTTATTTCACACTGAAAGGTCACCGGCCTGTGGTACATTAATATATCGTGTGCGGGTAGCGGTACATACTTTCTGAGAATAAAAACTTCATGAATATAATGGAAAATCTTTCTTTATGAGTTTTGCTGGAATTAATCATCAATGCTATAAACTTATGAATTTCAGAGTGTACATAATGATATTCCTTTACATGTCTATTTCATAACGATAAGTATGCTGGGTAAACACATAAAAAGGGAAATTCATCTTCGACCTCGTGTAGGTTGCATATTTGACAGATTCTATTTACTTTGTTAATTCTTTGGTTTCAACCCATTTTCAACACATAAATCATGCGCAGAGCAGCGGAATCTCGCCATTGAAGATTTATATTTCTTTAATGTTCAAAACTAAAATATAATGTTCTGTATATGACATCTTTATTATTTTGTGGTAAACACATTTATTAGATAATGAGAGACTAGTTGACTAATTTTGAAGAAATATATCTTCAAGTCCTTACTTAACGAAACACACAAAATGAGATTCCACAAACCGTTGTTGCCAGGCATTTTGCCGAAGATCATAGATCATAATAAATGTTTTATGTCTTTTACCCAATTACTTTTTCCATGGCTATCATATAGTATCATCATATTATAACATTTTCTTGGCAATCTGTATGAGGGAAGTGTTAATAATTTTAACCAATATCTAATATTTTTCACATTTTATTCTAGGTACACTGGATATCTTCCACATTTTCCGTAAACCATAAAAGTTGCTGTTTTTACGTCCATAAGTTTCTTGCATGCATACAAACGGACTTTTTCTATAACATTGAAAGCTTTAAAACCCCATACTTATGCACCATATGACACAATTGAAGATATTTTGGTGTCACATAGTTTGAAAAGTGATTTCTAAAACAAGACGCCTAAAATATGTATATATATATTGTTATATATTTTCTTTGCTGCGTGTGATGTGTGTACTGTCCATGAAAGATGATTGGTAAAATGCATATTTAAGCATTTATACGAAGTGTTTGTTCCAGTCTATTTCCCTTGAAGAACCACATTTCACTACTAGCTAATTTACCTCAATTTTTGAAAACAACTATGTTCACAGTTAGTTTCCATGTGTCACAATAATTCTCTAATTCAGTTATTTCTTATTCTAGGCCTCTAATTGTACTTGAAAACAATATGATATAGATGTAATTGAAAACTGTTTGAACAGTTGGATTTGGGTTGCTAGTTCATTTATAAAAAATGTAAATAGAAAAGGGCATAATATGCAGCCTTTTCTGACTCCTAACAGTCTCAAAAATGTATCTCATCATTCATGATTACTCCTTACACAAATTTTCACATTTCCATTTATAATCTTCCCATTTTCCATCTGACACTGTGCTTCTCTAATAGATTCCATAGTTTGTTTCAGTTATTATCAAACAATAGTGTCTAAGACACACCCACAGTACACTGTATTTCAGGAGTTTTTTAGATACCATACAACTGTTCTATACTCAACAAACCCCGACATACTATAAAGGCTTTACGACCATTTAGCCAAAGAGACCAATAACAGCCTCATAAAAAAGTGACTAAATATACAGGTTTAACTTGCTCGTTAAACATAACCAATGGCTCTTTTTTGACCGCATATGCCTAGAACTATTTTAGGGCAATTAGCTCCGGGATCTCCATGATTTTACAAACAAACAGAGAGGGATCTCAGGCAAACCAGAAAAGATTCTAGTGTGCAATCATCCTGCATATATACCTCCTGAATATAGACCTCCTGTCTTAATTGTAAAGCAAGTCCGTACGCGTACGTTCAGTTAGCAAATTCACATATATATCACATACTGGTTACATAATACAAGTTTTAGATGGAAGATGCTAACGCTGAATGCAGTTAGAATGCCACAGTTTATACCGTCCCTTTGACAGAATGCCCTTGACTTGGTCGGCTACAGCTATACAATCAGGCTCCCTATACCGAGAAAGCCCCGTGTTTCGATTAGGACGCAAACATGACGTAACATCCAATTGTATGTAACGTCGCTTGACGGGTTGTGATTGCATGTAGCGTCACTTGACCAGTAGTGACAGCTTGCATCCTAAGGCGATAGGTGACATTATGCCAGCTGCCAGCAAGCAATTACAGTTACAGTAAAATTAAGTCAAACACACATTGTCAAACTGTCATTGTAGAGTATTTTCGAAATTTAGTAAAAACTATAAGTAAAATATGCCACTTTTGACATTGTTGTAGTTCCATACAATCTCAGCAATTACAAAGGACAATGGAATTTATAAGGTTTCGTGCTGAGGATGAATATAGCACATATGTGGTGTACATCGGTCCATCTGTTCAGTCCATGGTCTACCATTTGTCCATGCTGCTACTCATTATCTCGAACATAGTTTTTGTATATAACATGTGATAGTCATGAAAGATGTCTTGGATAACCTACATGTGTTTGTCTTTGGAATTAATTTCCGATATTACCTGGAATATTTCTGTTGATCAGTTTTATGCGATACTATTTTTTCATTATCGATTATTAAAAATAACCAGAGACGTAACCTTTTACCCCAAACAACTGCTTTCAATCTCGGTAGGGAAGGATTATTTTGGAAAAAAATGTGAAGCATTTACAAAACTATCCTACGTATCTGTGCTTGCAAACAGCTACAATCAAGCAGTGTTTAGTGCAAAATGTTTATTGTAAACAAAAACATAAACAATATAAAATAACAGCACTGTATTTTGACAAGAATACAGCAATTCATTTCACGAAGATGTACGTTGATATGGACCGACTGGAGGCCTTCTGAAACTGAATTCAAACAGAGAGAACAATACCGGGTGTACACAAAATTATATGTTTGGAAAGTGCCGTGACTATTGTCATAGCGATATAGGAGCATCTAATGATGAAACACGTGTTCATCAATCATAGATCTGACTTGAACAATTATTTGTGTCTCAGGAATGCTTAATATCAAACAAAGATTATCATCAGGAGCAAGGCACATATTCAGACAAGAAATGTCGACCTAGGTTGAATACCTCGAGTTGAATATATAACGTTATGTCAAAATGAAAACTAAACTGTAAAGAGAACAATACTTGACTTCTCCCAGAATCAGATTCATTTCGTGTGAAGGGCAAAGGGTCAGGTGCCCTGTTCTTCAGGTAGCACCCACCCAAATGGTATAAAAAGTATGCCTTTGCCACGCTAATGCTGTGATTTGGGTGTATTTTTCAGTGACAATTTAATATCAGTAGAATCATGAGGGCCTGTTTTTGAAACGACTTCATATATAATAGACTGTCGTGAATAATTTGCAACTTTGCTAGCAAAGAAACTGTTGTGGAGAAAACTGCATACCTAGGCGAGTTGTCCACACTTGTCAGAGAGCAGCTGAAATTTAGGATCACTCCATGCCTGGTACAGGACCGACACCCTGCACGTCATATGCTGCAGCAAAGAAATAAAAGACCTTCAGCACCAACACAAATAACAAGTAATGAAAAAAACATTTAGAAATATTAGTTCATTTTCGGCGATGTTCTGAAGAACATTGGCCTCATCCAACATTACCTGTGGCGTGCTGTTGCTGGCGGGACAATCACTAATTCCTTTGCCGTTGCCGTCGGGGTTGTTCATGCAAGAGGATGTCACTAGGTGAAGGTCAAATGAGTACTTCATGCCAGCAACTACCTGTACACAGTCAGCATGTTCGTCAACAACTAAACAATACTACTACGATGTACATCGTGTCTAGACTCCATAACTGTAGCAGTATTCTACAGACGCTATTTCATCGGCGATGTTTCACCAGATCTTGTATTCCAATCTAAAAAATATCCATAAATGCAGCGTTATCAAGGGAGACATGATGGGGGATGATGGAGAAGACTTGTACCATCAAGTAGTGGATTTGTTTCATTCCATGGCTTTTCAGATGAATAAAATGGACGAAGATGATCTATATTATTTCAACCTGTTACACTTTATCTGGAATATTGGCACGTTAACTTCACACAACAAACACTACCAGCAAGGAACGGCAGGGGCATGCAAACTCCAGAGAGCGGATGTATACGATGTTTGTGATGTGTTTGTAATGTGTTGCGTTTACAGATATGTGGACAGCAGCAGTGCATTAACAAAGTCCAAATGGAAGACAATTCTGTTTAAAGAATTAACACAGTTAACTCAGTGATGATCTGTCAGTGATTGTGTTCAGCATTAAGGGGCGAACCTGTTGGGTGACGTGGTCCACCTTCTCCGTCACCATCCGGAACATACTGTTCATCTTCCCGTTCAAAGCGTCCTCTACGAACGACACAGCTTGTTGCATTGGCGCGGAGAGATGGGCGGGCTCCACACCTCCCAGAACAGGGGTGCTTCGTTTGCTTTCGGCGGAGCAGTGGTGGGCTGTCACTTGCTTGGTGTTGGTCCAGGACTGGTACCAGACCGTCACTTCACACAGCTGAGTCTGAGGGTGTACATCACAATTCACTTAACAGCCGCATTACTGGAGGTGAAAAACTTGCCGTCGTTTGAGCTCATTGAATGGTCAAATACGTAAAAGAACATCATTGTCCAAAGGAAGTTTAGGCATGACAAAGAAATGAGGACTTATACATCGTATAGTTTTGGAAATAAATGTCAGGAGCAATACTGAATCGCTGCTTCATTGTTTACTGGCAGTCGTTCAAGTTAAAACTTAAGAAAACACATTTCAGCTCACCTTATCTCCATTCTGAAGGCTCAGGGTGAGGATGTAGTTAATACCGGAGACGATCTGAAAGAAAAATGTTTTCAGAAACTTAAAGACCCTGCGCGAGGGAATCCAGGAAATGGCCACAGTGGTATTATCTGACGAGTGTAGGTCAACAATCAAAGACACGTTCCACGTGAATGGTCAAAATGGTGTTGTTCAAAATATCTTCGGTGGTTTCCCATCCATCTAACTGATAAACCAAATGTCCTAATAAGTGTCTCCAACACAAGAAACGCACAAACAGAAACGTCCTTACTTGTTTTCTGGCGTTGACAACTTTGACCAGAGAGTTCTGTGCCCCTTGAATTCCGTTGAGCTCTATGAGAGCAAAGTTGGCCACTTCCTGAATCTCTGCACTGTTGACATCCACACCGGTGGGACCCCCGAGAAGACCCCCAGCACGTTTGGTCACCTGGCTACAGCTGTGCTCTGTCATTTCCTTCCTGTGGATCCAGGGCTGGGACCAGATTTTCACATAACAGATCTGGGTCTGAAGATAGACAGGTGCCTTAATGATCAGGTGACAGGTGTATACAGATATAACTTACAGGCGTTGCATTGAATTTGTACCTCACAGAATGCTTGCAACTACTCGACAACACCAGAAAATATCTAAGTTAAGGTACATTGCAAAAATAAGTAATAAGTGACAGCTACAGCATAAAGACACATCTGTTCATGTGCAAAGGAGTAACTTTGCTGAAACTATCCTTCCAATGTAAGAGCATTGATCTGGGTTTACGCTGGAGCTGGACAGGAAACGTAATGATCACGTGACAGGTGTACCGTGAAGGTATAACTGTACAGGTGTAGCGTTGCGTTTGTACTCCCGAGAATGTTTAAAACAACCGCACAAATCTGCATAGATCTGCATACAGTACCTCACTCCGAGACATTTAGTTTAAAAATATTTCTGACACATTTTAAACTGTTAATAAAGGTGACTCACCTTGTACCCTTCTCTCAGACGTAAGGTCAGCAAATAATTCATACCCGAAACAACCTGAAAAGTTTGAAGAACTCCGTGTAAATGGGTTGATATGGATCCTCAGTGGGGATTGTCTGTATTGTTCATTGAGTGTACTGTAGACCTGCAGTACATTCTGATTTCAAAAATAGCATGTGTAAAAACCTGGATCCCTATCACAATACGTGGCTCGAATATAGCACTGGTTGTATTCTGATTCTGGCACACGTAAGCTTTGGTTGGGAGGGTGAGGGGGTGGGTGGGGTGGGGGTAGAAGTTTGTCGAATCATGTGGAACAGAATAAAACATTACTCAGAGCAAGATTGTTTAGCTGACTGCATCAAGGGCAATGCTAACAAGCACTCACTAACTTTGTTTAATCCATAGGAGACCTTAATCTATGCCATGTAACCGTGCAAAACATTAGTCTTACCTGAGCTTTAGCTGAGATTACTTCTTCCATAGTGTTCTGGGCACCCTGCAGTCCGTTGATCTCGCCCAGGGCAAAATTGGCCATGTCTCTGACTTCGGTACTGTTGGCGTCCACGTTGGTCAGACCGCCTGGCATCAAGATGTCCCGCTTCTTGGACTCTGTGGTGCAGATGTGTTGGATCAGTTCAGTCGTGAAGGTCCAAGACTGGTGAAAGACTGTAACATCACAGATCTGAGTCTGGAAACAGACACACCTATATATCAATAACACGGTCAGGACATATAATGGACGAAGCCGTGTATTACACCACCAGGATGAGGGGTTTGGGGCACTGACTGCTCATAACTACATTTCCCCTATGCTGATAGAGTTGATGATTCCATTAAGTGTTAGGGAAATATTGATGAGACAACATACCTGACTTCCATGTCTCACGCGGATCGTCAGGAAGTAGTTGGTGCCAACAACCACCTGATACCAAATAAGATTGTTGTATTGCGAGGACAGAAGACTCAGATCATGAGATATAACAGAAAACTGAGAGAAGCCTTACAAAATGAAAATAAATAGAAACATGACAAAACTTGCTATCGATTAGTTCAGTGGATATAACAAATACAAATAGACATTTTAGATGATGTTTAATCTAAGTATGCTATGTAATTTCCTTGGATGAAAGATTTTAGCCCAAAACCAAGAGAGACCTCAAGTTATCAATTAGAATTTGACATACGGTAAATTCCCAAGCCATAACAAATTATATCGGGCAGTTGGACGACATACCTGGGTTTTGGCTGAGATGACTTGGGCCAGACTGTTTTGAACCCCCTGTAAGCCATTCAGCGAAGTCACTGCAAAGGAGGCCATATTTTGGACGTCAGTACTGGTGACATCAACTGATTTCGGAGCACCAAAAAGTCCGTCCCGCTTGGCGTGTGACGTATATGCATGCTGGGTATCTTCTTTGGTCAGACTGCTTGGCGTCGTGGTGTCCCGCTTCTTGGACTCTGTGGTGCAGATGTGTTGGATCAGTTCAGTCGTGAAGGTCCAGGATTGGTGAAAGACTGTAACATCACAGATCTGAGTCTGGAAACAGACACACCTATATATCAATAACACGGTCAGGACATATAATGGACGAAGCCGTGTATTACACCACCAGGATGAGGGGTTTGGGGCACTGACTGCTCATAACAAAATTTCCCCTTTTGCTGATAGAGTTGATGATTCCATTAAGTGTTAGAGAAATATTGATGAGACAACATACCTGACTTCCATGTCTCACGCGGATCGTCAGGAAGTAGTTGGTGCCAACAACCACCTGATACCAAATAAGATTGTTGTATTGCGAGGACAGATGACTCAGATCATGAGATATAACAGAAAACTGAGAAAAGCCTTACAAAATGAAAATAAATAGAAATATGACAAAAGTTGTAATCCATTAGTTCAGTGGATATAACACACAAAAATAGACATTTCAGATAATGTTTAATCACAGTACGCTGTAATTTCCTTGGATGAAAGATTTTCGCTCGAAACCAAAGAGACCTCAAGTTGTCAATTAGAATTTGACATTCGGTAAATTCCCAAGCCATAACAAATTAAATCGGGCAGTTGGACAACATACCTGGGTTTTGGCTGAGATGACTTGGGCCAGACTGTTTTGAACCCCCTGTAACCCATTCAGTGACGTCACAGCAAAGGAGGCCATATTTTGGACGTCAGTACTGGTGACATCGACTGATTTCGGAGCACCAAAAAGTCCGTCCCGCTTGGTGCGTGAAGTACATGTATGTTGGGTAACTTGTTTGTCGTTGAGCCAGACACGGGACCAGACGGTCACAGTGCAGGTCTGGGTCTGAAACATCCCGATCATGTTGGGGTGATTTCAAATAAGGAAATTCACACATGATCCACGTGTGGTGGATCCAGCTTAGAGTTCGCCACAGCACCAGTCACATTATTCATATCAACACCATCTGAAATTGGGATTGTTTGGAAACAATGGCTGCTGAGAATGGATCACCAGTGTAATTTCTCGGGATCACGTGTTGCATTTTAGTTTATTTGCCTACTGGTTCAGTTTCGACAACTCAAATGCCGATCGTGCAAGTGCCGAGACCTCAGTTTCATTGCTCTCCTAACACTTCATGCCATAAACAACTAAAGACATTGTGAGACATACTTCCGCTACGTTTCAAACATATTTGGGTAACTGAGTAGTTCTGAGGTCGCTCACATGTTTGGACAATGTACATGTGAAACATCGCAATCATGGTCCTATCATATAGGAAATATTTATTGAAATATATCTGAAATATATATTCCTACGGCTATTCTCGGGAGGATAGGTTGTATAATTTTCAGCGCACCTGTTTGTTTGCTCGAGTCCCGTGTCACTTTTGACACCAACTGTACTATCAGTGACTACCGCTGCAGTTTCATATATATGAGTCAAAAATGAAACTTCATCAAACTTTCATCAAAACACTTTAAAAGAACAAGATATGGTAAGATGGCTAAATTGTTATTATTGCATTGCTGAGATCTGTGTGATGTACTCGATACACTGACAGTGCCACAATCAGTTCCATTAGGCAACACAGCCGTTCCAAAACATGGATATACAGAATATCAAGTCACAAGATTAAAAATTCGAATGGAGACTGGCAGACCGCAACCGATTTCGAATGTCTTTGAGGACAGTCGACCTCTAAACATCTCAGCCCTGGTTCAGGTGGACGACAGAAATCTGTCACGTAGGGGACGTAGGACGATATGACGATCGTCTGCTCGTGACGTCACACGTGGACGACCCGACTTTGGGCGATCAGAAGTGGTGCCAGTTTGTTGTAGACGACCTCGCAAGTCATACACAGTACGGTGACTGTATCCCATTGCTCTTGCGACGTCAATATCTGATCTTCCCGCTTGCAACACGCTAACGACACGTTCACGTTGCACATTTGACAGTCGTGGCATTTAAAGTACCGTTAGAATTGTGGTTTGAAAGTGTTTTTTCCAGTTCTTGAGGCCAATGCAAACACGTGCAAATGAAGAAAACTTCGATGCAAAGATCACCTGATCGACTGCACGTGCAAAACCTGAGTTGGTACTAACGTCATTTGCACGAAGAATGGATGGGTTTGAGTGGGGTTTGCTAACGTTTTTTGTAGTGTCGAAAGATAGGGATCCCATTTCGGATACATAGATGTATCATCAGAGAAAAATTATTCATTATTTTTAAAAATTACATTTTGTGAAGTCTCTTTTTTGACTCAGTATACTTCACTTGATGAAACAAGGTCTCTTACGTAGCTACAGGACGTATCCTGTAACACGATACGAGTGATGTGGTGGGCACATGTTTAAACGTGAGTTCACTTCTCTGAAGACAGTGTTTCGAATCCATACATGTGTGAGGTGCATATGGCTGGGATATGTATAGCACATCTGCTTGAAGATGCGCGATGCGTTGGACGAGTATTGAGGTCCTAAAACACTTTACTTCAAACTGAACTGTTGAGACAGCCAAGGACAAACAGCAGTCGGGTTTATACACGTCGGATCGCAACTGAAATACACAAAGTGCTGAATTCATAACAGCTGTGTCACCGAATGCTGTGGCCGCGTTTAAGGTTATGATAGTAAGTGCATGGCTGTTTCAACAACAGACGTATATCCCAGTTCTGGTCGCATCCCAGTTCTGGCCTCAGTTCTGGTCGCTACTGGGTCGGATACTGATGTTTTCGGAACTAGAAAGTTCACAACTCACAGGTCCTATACATACTGGATGATCGCAACTGCTATGCACTGAGTGCTAGATTCACATCGTGTGTGTCATCGAGCGTTGTGAACATGGGAGGTTACAACAGTTAGTAGATGCATACATGTTTCAGTGAAAGTAGAGATCTGACGAGCACTCACCTCCTGTCCGTTCTGTATCCTCAGAGTCAGAATGTAGTTGATTCCAGAGACAACCTGTCGAGCAGAAGAGTTCACACTGTATTGATCTCGTATAGGGAGAAATATATCCCAGTCATAAGTTTATGGGGTTCAGATGATCTTCTTTGGAAGACAATACCCAAATATTAATTATGGACATTGCAGATAGCGGTAAAATTCCATCCTATGACATAGATAAAGTAAAGGTTATTTATGGCACATAAAATATATTTCTTGTTTCTGGTCACTTCTCCTTCTAAAAATTGGTAGGTATGGTGGGTTATATTTTTCTTTTTGATACTTGTTTCTGATTTTCTATACAATGTTAGTCGAAAACATGAAATGACTAAAACTAAGACTGGCAACTGCAGACACACAAATTTGCCAGTGCAAATGCGAAAAAAAACCATTAGGTCAGGCCATAATAATTTTTAGGTGGCCTTTATCACGTCGGCTTGAAGTCAGTCGAGTTTGGAACTATGATCCACGCTAACCTGGCCTGTTGACGTACTGTCAGACTGACGACAAACTTCAATGACTGGCAACCTACTCTGTCATGACTAATGTCGTGGAACGCTTTTACCAATATTCTCATAATATCACTGGCGATATTCAAATGGGTTCACGCACTGTACAGTAGTGAAGAATTAAACCAAGGAATTAGGAGTGACGAGAAAATGCTTTAACCGCTAGACTATAAGCCCCATTTGGCTGCAATCAAATGAACACGTTCAAAAATGCCATTGGCCTATGGGCAGGTGACCTGTGATCCCGAATTATTTGCAAGGTTTTAGAAAGGCATATTGACACCTACTTGAGTTTTAGCTTGAACGACAGACACCAGGGTGTTCTGTGATCCGAGGAGTGTGTTTAGCTGGGTAAGGGCGAAGCTGGCCATCTGCTGAACGTCGTTTCTGTTCACGTCAACAGTCATGGAGCCGCCGATGAGTTGACCCGCGGCTAGTGGTAACACCACTAGGACCAGAGCTAGTATGTTCATTCTTTGTGGAAGTAAAGTTGAACTATGATCCCAACTGATATTACTTCTGTATATATACGTGAAACCCGTCCCACCCCCAGCTGCCGTGTCCCAAGGTTGGTTTTGTGTGCCTCTAGATTGTTGTCGACGCTGTCAGCTGACTTGTGGCGTCTGAGGTCAGCGATGACCTTTCCCTGTAGCTGAACTTGCGCGTAATATTTTCTTCTTGCTTGGTGAGATTCAGGATAGTTCAACTGAATTACGCCATGTGTATATGCCAATTAATGAGAAATTCATTGACTCATTAAAGGTTAATACTACTAATAAAATGTTAAGAATTTCGTTATTCAACAATTATACATTAGTGTAAATCTGACCAAACATCATTTGCCTTCCAATAGTTGATGAATACTTAAAGTTAAATTTAAAGCCCCTCTTCTTTTCCGTGGTCCTAAATTATAAAGGAATTTTCACGTTCACTTTAAATGTTCCTTTTTAATATGTTGGGTGAAAAATGGGACACTGAGTCAGTTTTTTGTTATCTTTAGATATGTTTCTATTAGAGCAGAATGTCTTATCTCCGACTCGTTTTTTATGTGAATATAAGTGCTGAGAACGCACGACAAATCAAAATGGTGGCCATTTTGATGTTTTTTCAAAAACAAAAATATGTCAAATGATTTCTACACCCTTTTACAACACACAGACGTCAAACTGAAAGTGATCAGATTGATAGTAGTAAAACTATTCATGATTAACTTTGAGGTGTTGTCGGCCATCAAACCAAATGTGATGAAAAAGCTAGCAGACCCCAAACACATATCATGACCTGTGAAAAAGGAATGATGCCACAATCTTAAAGTATTACACGCGTTTTCATGAGCCCATGACGTCATACTAACTGAAAATAGTCTCAAATCAAATCAGTACTCAGGAGGCTACGAAATCCTATTTCTAGGTCCCTTTTGACACTCTCCTCCTGGACTATTTTATCTCTGGCGTAAAGTTAACTGTGCTGTGGTGTGAGCTTGTGACAGACGAGGTCGATATGTCACAACTTTATTCAGATGATACAAATTGGAATCACTATTTTTAGTTTATGGGTTATTAAGTGCTCGCAGCCTGGAAACCATCTCGGGATCATTTCCACTTATCCTGAGGATTTCAGTGATCAATAAGTAATCTTGTCTTCGAAATGAAATTATTTTACGGAATATATACTATCCCCAAAAAGAAACGCATAGGCGATTTGTATTCCTTTTTAAAAAATACAACTATTAATTACCTATTCTGTTAAAAAATAGTGAAAATCTTTCACAAAAGTGTTGATAACATGATTTTACACGATTGCACAAGTAAAAAATCGCGTTTACCTGAAAATGTTGATTTAGATTAGATTTCCTACATGGATTGAAAAGGCATCGCCACAACACAACAGAAACCTTCTACCAGCTGAAACTGTGCAGAAAAGAGCATGCACTGCCTGGAAATACAAATCTAGATTACTTTACTTTAAATTAGCATTGAAGGAGTTTCAAGGTCAAAACACTATCCAGGTCGGAAGGAATGCCTTGATGACATTCAACGTAGGGATAAACATGGGTTTGAATGGCGTTATACATTGGCTCCCATCGTTTGTAGAGCCATGTAATACATTGTGGATATGGTTTAATGTTCATCCGTTCTAGAAGCTGCTTCACTAATATGATTGCACGTGGTGAAATAGGTCGTTATTCTTTGAAGGTTAATGCTTACTATAAAATTGTGAAATACTGGATCAGGCTAATCTATCAAGATAAGAATATTATTTTGTATAAAGTTTATAAATAGCAGTATCGCTTAGCTGAAAAGAATCTTGATTGTTGGGCTTTGAGAGTTAAGAAACTTCTCTTCACCTATGCTTGGAAATGTTTGGGTTGATCAACAAGTTACAAATGTAAATTAATTCCCTTATACAATTTAAGCAGATGTGTATTGATATTGATCTTCAAACGTGGGCTTCAGACCTTGATAAATATACCAAACTAGATTTTTTCAGACAAATAAAAATGACTGTCTCAGAAAAATATTACATTAGTGCTGTAAATGTGAAAGTATATTGCTTTGCCCTTTGTAGATTTCGCTGTTCAAATCATATGTTAATGATTGAACATGGAAGACTTATAAATCTTGCACGTAACGAACGTTTGTGTCCCTTGAGTGTTATTAGTACGATTGAATCTGAATACCATTTTTGCCTTAAATGTCCGTTCTATGACGACCTGAGAGCATCTCTCATACCACGTTTCTATCATGTCCATCCTTCTGAAAACAAGCTAGCTCTACTGTTTACTTCTCATAATAATACCGTTATAAACAACCTTGCTAAATATATAGTATTAGCTATGAAACAACGTATGAAATATTGAGATCTTGTGTTCACATCTCTCCATAATATTATACCCCTGTCTTCATTCCGTTACCTTTATGACGCTTCATGTGATGTTATGTCATGAGCTGCGTCATTGAACTTAATAACAGCTAAAATGTTATTTGATCAAGTCAGTGCGCCGGAACATTGTTTATTCACGACAGATGGGAGGTCGTGTCTAGTGATGGGAGGCGGTGTAGTGTTGTAACACACGTCGACAAAAAAATTGTCAATTTTCGGGGAAAGTCAACGGTTAAAAGTTGCGGGAAATCTAAAAGACAACTCTCCCAAGAATACATGTTGAAAATGTTTTCTGTCAAAAACTAAACAGGTTTGGAGACTGACCAGCATTTTGTTCTGTGGGTGGCGTGTTACAGTCACGTAGAGTACAGCAGATTCAAGAAAGATAACTCTATTCGAAATCCGAGTCAGTGGGATGAACACGTAGATGGTGGGCTGACATGGGACTGAGTAATTTCAGAGTTTAAAGTGAATACACCACGATAAACCAGACCGAAGAATAGTGAATACATGTTCGGAATGATGGTTTACGACATGCGACAAAGATCAGGGTTAGCCTAATGGCAGCCGTGTTTGTTTACAAACAGTGCAAACGATAGTGTGTGGGTGGGAGGGGTGGGGCAGATTTGGGGAGAGGGTTGGAACTGGGGGTTTGGGTGGATGGGGGTATGAATTTTGAAAAGACTAGTATCGGGCGCTGCTGTAGCTGATACTCCAGTTTTGTTTCGATTTTAAAGGAATAGTTTTTATAGGATATTGTGGCATTTCTGGTGATATTTGTTCTCTTTTGGTGTATGTGAGTTCAGTTTGATTATTTTTTCACTGTTTGTATGGTAGACCTGGGAGGATGAACCAGCGAAGGAACCGGAAAGCCAGCAGTAGGTGAGTTTGAAACTGAATATCTGTCTCAATCCTTTCCACCTGTCTACCGTTTGCACCTTAAGTCCATAACGTTTAAATATGTATTTTACCAGATCCTGCTGTACTTGTGGCGGGGCTCACTGACTTGGTTGACACGTGTTATCGATTCCCAGTTGCGTAGATTGATGCTCTTGCTGTTGATCGCTTGACTGTATCGTCCACACTTAGTTATTTAACGACCGCGACCATATAGCTGGGATATTGTTGAGGGCGGCGTAAAACTAAACGCATTTCCTCACTCACTCATGTTCTACTAACAGTTGCACCTATCGATCCGAATATCATAACCTCAGCTGCCTTATGGAGAATATGTCAAGTTTTATCCATCGAAAAGACGTTACATGTTTCCCTTAATTTGTTTTGTAACTAAGATGTTTATGCATACTAGTAGCAAGCTCTAATAGAACGTAATAAAATTAAAGATTGTTTACAATCATAATTAAACTAGAAACGCAGTGTAAACTGAAAAGGTGCATGTACGTGTCGACACGAGTTCCCTGCCCTTAACTGTCATTCACAATATATTAATGTTTTCATTTCAGGTCCTGAGCAGCGCAACTCCGCTCCAGTGAAAAAATCGCCGGAAGTGATGTAGAGTTAGCTATCTCCTCTGTGTATTAAAAGGAGTGCTGAAGAACTCTGATAGCTGTACTTTGTGTTTCTTAAATATGTCGGCTAGTTGCTTGAACGTTACTTCAGATGTTCGAATTAATGCGGTTTGACTGTATTGTCGAAAGACTGTGATTGTGCAGAGGAATGTCTGACCCACGTACACATGAGGCTTATGGCTTGTGTCAAGGGCCCTATCGCATTTCCTCAAACACACTACGTGCATGGTTCTGTAAATTTTCCTTTACCTCGCAAAATATGGTAGAATGGTAAATTTATGTCATAAATTTTAGTCATCTGGAGATAAGATATACTGAAACATGTCATTCTAATGGGAAATAGTGTGTGTGCTTTACAGTATTACCACGCTTAATATAGCACACATAATCACTCTCAATTTCGTGAGAGCAAAAATGTTGGAGAATCAACTGGCTTGGCAGGAGGTCTGACTATACCGTAAACGCCACACGACACAAAGGAGTTATACAACAATCACAATCTGTGCAGGTAATAAAAATAGTAATATGCAAAAGCTTAATTATTAGAAGATATTAACAATCGAATAAGTGACCAAAGTAGATTGTGTACACGACATATAATCATAGTTTAGTGGTGTACACATCAACCTAGTATGCGTTCATACCTCCTGCCTTATATATATAACAGTTCAAAACAGCAAGTGGCATATTATGTTTCAAATACGCACACTCTATAATTCACACAAACAACAAAGTATTCTCACGTAGTGCAGTAGTTAAAAATCCCCTCCCTCCCCTCCATAAGTCTCTAATAGCTGCGAACCTACGTATAATTAACCATTGTCAAATAAGCAAACATGAACACCAATACAGTGAGTGAGTGAGTTGGGATTTACCACGCGTTTAACAATATCCCAACAACATCACGCCGGGAGACTCCCGAAATGGTTTTGACACATTGTGCCCATGTAGAGGACAATCTTCTTTTTGTAGTGGATCTACCACTAGTAGTAGCAGTAGCAATAGGAGGAGGAGGAGCAGCAGCAGCAGTCGTCGTCGTCGTCGTCGTCGTAGTAGTAGTAGTAGTAGTAGTAGTAGTAGTAGTAGTAGTAGTAGTAGTAGTAGTAGTAGTAGTAGTAGTAGTAGTAGTCTGGGAGGCTGAACTTTTCCCGATGAAGCTATCAACGTCAGCTACAAGATCACGGGGACCAGCAACACCAAAGGCGTCACCAAAGAAGTGGCCAAAGGCATCAGCAACGGTCACCCGTCCTGAATGGCAATGCCGGAGTTGTCAAGGTGGTTTGCCGGTATGCTTTAATGGAATGTGAGGAGAGTTTCGTGTGTTTTAAAAATAGCTCGTGTTGTAAAAATAGCCCATCTTCAGCAAATTCCGGCAGTTTTCAAATTGTAAATAAATAATTCCAGTAAGTTTTCATAACCTCTCCATATATTTCACAGTTACTATTATTTGGCTGCCAGTCAATTCGCTCTTCACTGCTGTATTTTAATCGTAAACAATCTTTGCGAAAGTCGTCACGACATTCGGCAGAAGGAAGCACGCTCTTGCCGAGGCAGGTCACAAAAAGAGTTATCGCTCTCGTTTATAATTGTTCCACCTATATTTCAATGTGAGTACACTACTTAAGCTATTTCATATGTGCGCTGTATACCAACCACAGAAATCGCTGTTGATGTGTGTTTGATTTCTCATAATTGTTATTGTAGAGATGAAATTGCCTGTACGTATTTGCAGAGACCATATATCGATATATATCGGTATATGGTCTCTGATGTTTGCAATGCACATGGTTAATGGCCGACCAAAGCATACGCGAACAACAAATCATGAATTAACATTGCTCACCAATTGTATTTTTATGTAGTACCGATACATTTTGTAAGTTTTAATTTGTCTTACATATACCTACCAAGTATATATTATGTTTTGGAATCACTGCCAATGAGTTATCACTCGCGCCATAACAGGCAATCCTTTGTTCTTCGATAGCCTCTATGAGTTGCTTCCCTTGCCAAAACACTGTGCGACTGTAGTCGTGATAGAAAATGTGGATGTACTCAGGCTGGCAGATTGTGATATTTACATTTTGTTTCTCTGGATTCTGTTTTTATTGTCCACAAATCCAGTCATTGCTATTTAGCTGCTGTAGTATTTGTGCCAACTTTGAACCTGCTGGTACTATTGTATTTGTGTTATTGTTAGGTAACCTGAACGCCAGTCCGTGGTGACTGATGTCACTCCGAGCTTGTCTTCGCTGCTGATAAATATCGAGAAGTTCATTTTCCCCGTGCGTTTCACGCATGAATTGTTATAGCATACTCGATTTGGGAACAGGCACAATCCCAACGAATTGAATCAACACAATATACTGAGCAAATATGTTTAGGACCACCGATCCATTACACGCAGCAAATGGCATTTTCCTGGGGTTTTTTTTTTGGACAAAATTGTTGAATATCTAAAATGCTTGTCAATGCCCCAATCATCTATTTGTCTTCGTCCTAACTAAAGGTTAGCGTGGAATATCAGTATCTTATGCCTGAAATTGCAGTCTTATCATTCGAAGGAATATGCGGTGTTGATTTCATGTCACGGATGACGTGTATGCAAGTGCATTATCGTCAAGCTACCTGTAGCAGCCAAGTGTACTCGCCCAATTCGTTGTACCGCCTCTCTTGTCACAAATGCGTTTAGTGCGCAGGATCATCTAATATGTGTCTAGCAGAAGTTGCGTTTTACGTTGGGGGTTTTCTTGAGAAGAGCCTTGAATTACAAAGCGAATCAGTTTCACCACGTTGGAACCTTGTACGACAGTCCCATTATTCGGACTTACAAGTTCTAATTTGTCAGCCACTCTCAAGTCACTCGAATCAATTTTGCGATTAAAAAATAACCACAGAGCCATTAGTTCTCCCATAGTCTTGGTAGAAGAAATGTTCTTGAAGAGATAATCCGGTACTCGTAACATTCCGTCATCTTCAGTCGCGTCATTTCGGACATCCTCGACTGATGCATTGTTCTTGCTCTTGTTCTTGTTCTTGTTCCTGATTTTGACTCCGAATCAATGTCTGAACCTGAGGAAAATTCTGCTGTTCTTGTTTCGCCATCAACCGCTGGTAAGTCTCTCTTGACAAAAGTATCATGGACTTTGCCATTTTCAAACTTCGATGCGAGGCTTCTGGATGTTACAAGCTTGATAGGCTTTTATGCAAATGGGTAGAACTATGCGAGAAACCATCAGCTCGCGTTTGTGACGTGCACTGTCTTGGCTGTCAGTGCACTTTTTGAGACGTGAGAGTCTAGTTATATCGTCGATCGTGAGCGGAATGATGCCCATTAATAGGTTATGCATGAGCGTGATTACGGACTTAAAGTGTTCGTGCGATGCGTGTAGCAGCAAGGCTTTTCTTTGCTTCTCATTACCCTGTAGGAGCATCAGAAGAAAAGTCAAATGTTTTTCAAGAAGTTCGCTCATGGTGGTGCTTAATGGTCGACAGTTCTATTCAAAATGAAGAAACATATTGTTTGATTGTTAGTTTTGTATCAAAACAACTAATCTGTCCATTTTTGCAACAAATCTTCACCACCCATAGAGAAAAAAGGGTTATTAGTGGCAACTCGGTCATTTTCACAACTGAAACGTTTGCAGCCATTTCGTTAAAACCAATGTTTTTTTAGCCAAAAATGTTCTCGCCTTCCTTGATGGCTTTAGGTTAACACACCATGTGAGTGAGTAAGTTTACTTATACGCCGCACTCAGCAATATCCCAGTCATATGTAAATAATCGAGTCTGGACCAGAGAATCCAGTGATCAACAATATGAGCATCGATCTGCACAACTGGGAACCGATGATATGTGTCAACCAAGTTAGCGAGCCTGACCACCCTATCCCGTTAGTCGTCTCTTACGACAAGCATAGTCGTCTTTTATGGCAAACATGGGTTGCTAAAGATCTATTCTACCCCGGGATCTTCACGGGTCACACACACCATGTGAATGTAAGGACAGTGAGGAACCGACCTGAAACGTTCACCCATCGGGTCATCACTCGGTATCCAACGATGAACGCGAAGACACTTGAAACAGTAAACCTTGTCCAGTCGGCCCGTGTATAAAAATCCGGCTTCGGCCATGGCTTTTGCCGATTGTTTCATTAGAGGAGGCCATTTGGTAAAAGAAATGAGCCTAACGCTAAATGTTTGTCCTCCATTCGCCTTGTGAGTTACGGCTAGTTCGCCGTCTGTAACAATATCAAATTTCCCACACGCGTCCCTTCAAATGCTTAACGTAGAAATGACGACAGCCCCTACAACGTCCAGTGCGGCAAGCACACGGTGCACACGTCACCGAGAAATATGCCCGTACCTAAGCAACCATAGCGGTCGTCAGCATACGGAGAGGCGTCGATGACAAGGTAGCTGAATCTCCTCCCATCTATGGCGTCTCTCAAGGATTCGTTAAAATATTTGGATTGTCCCGGGAACATTTGAGAAATCAAAATTTTGTATTCGTGAGCCGACCTAGGCTTAGAGAGTAGCACAAAATAATGCGCCTTTGGTATACGTCGATTGTTGAATGTTGATCTCCGTGATGCCTAAATGGTCAGAGAGTGTAGTATACAGATGCAGCATCAGTTGATTCTTACATAATCACATCATTAAGTCATGGAACACCAACAACACACGTTCTTCCGACTGCACAGACCAGGATGTCAGTTCATCTTAACATGATCTTCCGTGGAAATGTTGGGAATGGAATGTTGCATGCCACTGTACACGTCTTGCCAAACCGCATAGCAATACACGATCAAGTTGGGTGATGGTTCATACATGTCCGTGGCCTGTTCCAACATCCTTTTCACCAGATGGGTTTTGCCCGAAGAACTTCCTCTTATGACAGATATGCTCGTAGGTGTTGTAATTGTTTTGTATAACGTATAGGATCCACCATTCTCATACTTCATATTGTGTTCAAATACTTTATCAACAGCTAAACTGTCAAAGAGTTGTGCTGTGTTCGCATCGAAATACACGGCAATTCATTCCTGACCTGCATTTTTTCTGACAGCTGTGTTAATAAGTCCCACACCCTTTGCACGCAAACTAGGGGTTATAGTGGGTTAAGTATCTTTGGCGTAAATGCCCATGGCGTGAGGTTGTAAACTCGGATCACACGGTATGGCGCACATAAGTTGAGAGGTTTTTATGCTGTTACTTCACAAACACGGTGCGGGCCTGGTCGATTTCGATGAGGGAATTTCTCTGAGTCAAGATAACGCAACTCAACTTGCACACCCGCAGATAAGCGTCCAAGAGTTGCATTCGTGGTCAGTCACGCTGCTCATCAAAAAGAATTTGGGGACCCGATTTTCAAAGTCAGGTCCACGTCATTAGGGAGGAGCCGGTTCATATTTAAGATGTCCTCATACACAAGCCCCGACATGGTGAGTTCTTTGCTTCCCGCTATGAAAACAAAGTGTGCCATCATTCCCGAATTGATAGATCCGGTGACGTCACTGCTCTCAAGATCCGCGTCGCTCTCGGCATAATCCTTGTGGAACACCTGTGTGGACAACTGAGTCCTTTTCGCTTCCTCGCCATATCCCAGCAGAACATTCATCATGCTCTTGTAGGCGTATTGGTTGTTGGTACTCGACATAAGCTGGTTCTGCAGGTAAACCATTACCTGCGCAAACAGACTTTGTAGAAATAAATTTATGGGAGCCACATTCTCGTCCTCGGCCAAGGACTTGCCCCTGGTCCACGTTACTTTGACTTTGACGTGCAAACAGGTGCATCTCAGATCGATGTAGTTGGGATCCCGAATTGTTTACATGAAACTGCAGCAGCGCAGCATCATCGATTTGGCTTAAAGGTCGCACATTTACGAAATAATGTTTCTGTATGCAAGTCTGATAAGGAGGTAAAGTGAAGAGATTCAAAGATTCGGGCACCACCTCCTCGAATTCCTTGTCGTTCAGCAGTGACATGGCGTCTTATTATTGAAGTCGTTTTTGACTGAAGATATCGTTTTCTTGCACGGACCTACACTTGAGCGCTTTGGCCGTCTTGGAAGGGACAGTGTTGTTGTCTTGCACGGGCGTACCCTTGAGCGCTTTGGCCGTCTTGGAAGGGACAGTGTTGTTGTCTTGCACGGGTGTACACTTGAGCGCTTTGGCCGTCTTGGAAGGGACAGCGTTGCTGTTGGTTTGGCGTATCTTCTTCGTTGTGACGCACGTTTCGCCTGCCTTGCATTTTAAAGCCTTCTGTCTTTTGTCTTTGGCTTCTGCTCTATGTACTTCGCTCTGTGATTCCGACGTCATTGTCGTTGGCGTGGCCATGATGCCACTCCCCCTCTCACTGCATCAGAGACAAAGTTATACATGTATGGATCAGTCATCAGATCAAGGGTCATGCCTGTCATCAAGAGACAGCCATCTATAGCTATCATCGGGAGAGTAAAGTACTGACATGGATCAAGCTTGTCATAGCTTAGACACATGAAAGCTTTGAACACATTGGTTAAAATCCAGGTGTCCACAGCAAGGTACAACTCCATGAATTCTCTCACCGATGTAATCGTGTCATGAAATCGTGTCTTCTGACAAAGAAGAATAAAAGTCATCATGACACGCAAGTTCTGTGTGGTTCCATTTTTTAAAACTGTCTACGTATTCATAGAAATAGGGTAATTTCCGAGTCAGCAAATCCACATGTTTGGGAAAGTTTTTCCTCAGAGAGAGAAATTCTTCTTGACTTTTGCTTCTCAAATTGTTTTCCAATGTTTGAAAGCTGGTGTTAAAAAATTTGAAACTATCCAAAAACCTTAGGTGATCAATTAGAAACATGATGAGGTGTTCAGACTTTTTACCTATGCAGGTCAATTTGCGATAGGCAAATAATTCAGCCATTTGAAGAATCAAATGGTTGTCATACCGTGAGGCATTGTCACAAATGACATTTACTAATGTGGATTCCACATAATTGACGTTGCAGTAACTGTGACATGGACCCCTGACTCAACCTGTCACATGATCGTGAGCGATGTGTCTCTCAATGAACTGCACTCTTTCTCCGCAAAGTTAACAATGGGTCTCCAAATCTAAAGCCGACATTTCCTCCTGTGTCAATTTCATAGGAACTGGGTTGTTTGATATGTCCATGATGTGATCATAATCTCCTAATACATGTTCCATAAAATGTTGAGAAGTCTGTTCACCACAGTAGGTTCTTAATGGAAAAGTGTACAAGGTTCTGTGCACACGATTTGATAACTGTAACCACGGGGAAAGTGCTCTTGCACATGACGACTTCCCCCTGGCGTCACATTATGTTCTACAGGAGCCAAGACGGACTCGAAATCTGCTTTAATCACAAAGGGCACTTTATTCATTTTACGATACTGACCCAATCCAAAATTTCAATATGTTTGGTTTGGCTCAGGCATTTTAATTCTTTGAGCTTTGTGATGACAGTACGGAAAACGCTTTACCAAAGCGTCCTCAGAAGAGAAAGTCCACAAACATTTTCAACAAATGAATTTGGTGTTACTCTCGCCAGCTTTTCTAACCGAACCTAGCAAACTTGTGATCAGAACATAATGCGACAGTGGGGGTTCAACATGCTCCTCTGCTTCTTGATTTAACAGAAGGAGGTCAATGTGACAATCCTTAGGTACGTCAAAATTTACTGAACTGTCTCGTAAAGGAAAGACGTGTTGTTGTTGATCATCGTCTTCATCACAACCATAGACATTGATACTTACATTGTTTGTTTGTCTTTAAATTTTGTAATGTGATTGCGGCTCATGGGAAATGAACACCCTCTGAAATCTAACTCATGTAGTTTACCATTATAGTGACTCACTCGTTCTCTTGACTAGGTTCAATTGGAAACAAGTGGGCCAAACACAATAGACAAATCACATGTCATCTTCCATGTTCTTGATGTTTAGCAGAGAGCGCTTTTTCTCCAAAGAAGTAGGGAGGAGGGGATATGAACTTCCACGAAAAGGTTCAAATTTGATAATCTAAAGCTCAACACAGTTTCAGAAATTAAGCTTGAACTTTCCCCTTCATAATTGTCCATCAGTTGCATTATTGTATTTCGGTGTACAACACATCCAAATCATCAGCTATTGCTGCTGGAGACATTTTCATTCTAAAGTAGATCTCAGAATACGAAGTATGACCATCCGCGTTGGTTTTGCTGAATTTAAATTGAGTACAAAGTGCCCACTTGATGGATCATTTCGCCTCCATTTCAGTGTTCAAATGTTTTACGATTTCAGACTGAATTTTCACAAACTAGGAGGGGTCGTTTCCTTCTTGGCCCTGCGACAGAAAATTAAATTCCATCACAGTTCCTTTCAATGCTTGTCTAGATCACGATTGTTGATTATCACCATTAACTTTCCAATGTTTCGCTGCCCCTCCACCACTTTGTTGATGGTTTGAATGTGACTGTCTTGTGTGTTTGTTGAGACCTTTCAGTGTAGGGAAGGTTTCTGAACATGCCTTACATGTTTGACAAGGGTATGCATTTTGTGTATTGTCTTGGCAATGAGTTCGCTTTTGTCTTAGCAAATTATCCCCACGTGTAAATGATGACTGACAGTTTCTCTGATGTCTATCAAGAGAGCTTTTAAAATCATGGGCTTTTTTAACAAAACTCACATGTATATACTGGTGTTGTAAATGGGGTAGACATTTTCCTTTTTTATTTACAGAAAGTCTAGCACACAATGTCAGTGGAACACTTTTTTCTGAAAACGAACAAACAAACAAGATGGAAGGTCATTACAGGTCAAACAAAATGTTCTTCATAAAAACAGAAAATACAGTACAATAGTTACAATGTCTGACTTATATATTATTCTGTTGAAATGACTGCATAATCCTATCTGCTATCTCAGCATGATGTGATCTCCTGTAGGCTTCTATCATGTGCTGGAAATACAGTATGGTTCAAAATTATTGAGAATAGCTAAAGCATTTCATATTATTTAACGAGAACAAATCAGATAAAATTGAATGTATTGTGAAAGTGAACTGACCTTTTCATGTTGTGTAGGTAACAATTTAATATTTTATCAAGTCTCCTTGAGCTTCACGGCACAGTCTAAGACGGGTAGGCATACTTCCTATCAGAGAGGTTAGTGTCTCGTGAGTTATGCTGTCCCAGTATCGGACCACTTCTCTCTTCATGTCTTCAATTTTTGTCAACCCCTTTTGATTCACATATTCCTTCATCATCCCCCAAATGTTCTCAATGGGATTTAAGTCAGGACTATATGCAGGAAATGGTAATGCAGTCACATTTTTCTCCTGAAACCACTGCTTGGCATGTTTTGCGGTGTGTTTAGGATCACTATGTTGCTGCAAAATCCAGTCATTTCCATAAAACACATGTGCACTTGGAAGGAGAAAATTATCTAATATGTTAGTGTAGCGTTGACTTGTCAGATTTCCCCCAAACACACACAGCGGGGTCGTTCCTAATAAGGATATTCCTCCCCATAGATGAAACTTTGGGCTGTATTTAGGTCGTCGATACAACGGTGCTGACGCAGACTTTGTCCATATTTTCACATTATTGGGATATACCCATATTGAGCTTTCATCAGTAAAAATCACATTTTCCCAGTCAAAGTTTTCATGTGCCAAACACCACTCAACACGCCTGTCTTTATGTTCTTGTTTCATGAGAGGAGAAGGAATTCCAGTCTTTTTCGCCCATCCAAGATCAATCAAATTTCTTCTAACTGTAGATTTTGATACAACTGTTGATCCCCTTTCTATCATTTTATACCTGATGTTGGAGATGCTTGCCCTTTGCTTTTTAGACGCTAAAATTCCCAGTCGGACGCGATCTGAGAAGTCCAATTTTCTGTGTCTCCCTGCTCCTTTCTGGTGCCCAAAATCCTTTCCCTCTTTAAAATTCTTCCTAATCCTATACACAGTAGAAAGAGGAGTTCCTGTTCTCTCTGCCAATGTATTTACGTCATCAATTCCTTGATTACACAACTCAAAAATCAACCTTCTTTTATCTTCAGCAGACATTGTTGACAGTGCTGAGGAAAATGACGTCTGCTACAAATTCAGGGGAGGTAACTCTTATTGTACTATACTCAGTAGGCCAAGATGAGTTACCTCCCTTATACCTTTACTTAGTTTTAAGTATCAGTGAATCAGTTGAGGTGTTAGGATAGCTCAAAGTAAGAAGAAAAATTCTCAATAATTATGAACCAGACTATAGCTGTGTCTGATGAGAAAGCACATCAAGTGTCAATTGGTTTCAATCCTGCCACGTTGCCACGTAACGTTGTAAAGAGGATCTTTGATCATTATAACACACAAATTCCCATTTCAAACAAAACATCAAGAAAACATGAGGTTTCCAAATGTCCAACGATATAAGTCCAGTTCGACTGAAGTGCAGTACGTTCTAAGGGATTCAATTTCCTCTAATATTTCAAAGGAATAAATGTGGTCTAGCAAACAATGTAGATGTGAAGAGACACATTCTGAAATATAGTGGAAACATTTAGTAAGTAATGGTTAGATAGGGGGATTAACTTGAAAGGAAAGTAACACTGGTATCTGTGAATAATATCTATGAAATAAAAAATTATACAATCATAAACTTTAAAAAGAACTCTTACCTTTCCTCAAAGAATATTGTGAGTCCAACATGAAAATGTTCAGACTCCTGAGGCACCACCTTTGGGTGGGAACGATAGGAAGAAACTTGGGCCAAGATATAACTGATGTATGAGCCAAGTAAGATCAGAGTGAGGGTGCTATCATAAGAGCGTCATTTTTTATAGTGGTTTAAAAAATGTAGCTTTGTCACTTGAGTAGAATGTCTTGTCTGCACTTGAACTGAATACAGAGCTGTTAATGGCAAGGTCATGTTTCTTCTAGATTTACCCTACTAATGATTTACAGGTTCCTGTGTTGCTCAGAACTAAATCCAACCAAAGTCCGCTTTGAAAATGTACCTCAATGATGTGAGAGGTTATATTTCAGCTTATTTGAGTTATCTCCCTTCTTAGCAAAAGCCCAGATAGCTGACATTGTGAAATATAGTGAAATATGACATACAAGGTAAATACTGTGTGTTTTAATAATGTTTTCTGTAGGAAAATAACCTTTGCCTGTTCCTAAAAACATAAGGCATTGAGAGATAACAGGTTAGATAGAGTTCATATTGAAGTTTATTTAATATACTTTTCCTACTTTTTTATGGAACAAATCCAATCCAATCGAAAGTGAAATACTACCTTGAAAACATTATTCAAAATTATTAATAATGACCAGAGCCTTGTCCATGTTTTCCAAAATAGCTCCTTTAAATTTAACTCGTTGGGGAAGGATTACTTTGAAAGACCTGAAGCATTTACCAAACTATCTTACGAATCTGTACTTGAACCAAATGCTACAACCAAGCTGTGTTTCATGCAAAATGTTTATTTGTAATCAGAAACATAACCATTATAAAATAACAATTCATTTGAAGAGGATGTACGTTGACATATTTAGCCTTGGACTGACGGCCATCTGAAACAGAACAACACGCGATATGCACAAACGTATGTGTGTAGAAAGTGCTCTGAATGTTGTGATAATGATATACAAGGACCTTACGACACAACAAGCATGTGTTCAGTACTTCTGACCTGACCAACTGTGTTTCAGGAGTGTTCATCTAAAAACAGATTGTCACCAGAAACATGAAGTAACACACGCATTCAGACAATAAATGTCGACCTAGGACGAATACTTAGACCGGTTGCCATTTGGTATAACAAGTAAGTACCTAAGCTGCTCGACACGACTTTTGCCTTGGCAAACGGTGAGCGGGGTTAGTGTTCGGTGACAATTTAGAATCATGACAGCTTCTTTTAAGGCTTCAGTAGAACTACTGTTGAAACGACCTGGATTAATGGACTGTGAAGTCGTGAATGACTGGCACCTTGTAAAGCACCACGTAAAGGATAAAACACGAGTCTGAGATTTTGGCAGCAATTGTAAACCCACGGAGGAAGGATTTTCCTAAGCTGGAGAGCGAAATGTTGTAGGTTCGAAACAAATGCAGGCCAATAATGTGATATTTTACGATCAATACTGCAAATAAAAGCGGTATCAATCATTAATAATGGGGCTTTTCAAAACCTCATATCAGATTAAATAACAATTGTAAAACTTAAGTTATGAAATGGTCGAAAGTTAACCTGATGTGAGGTTTCAAAACGTGTGCTTCAAAACCTAGGTTTAGAAATAATCAGTGCAAAATCAAAGTAGAGAGTAACCTGATTTTGTAGGAACCTACTTTATTGAAGAGAATATGTTTTTACAATGCAAAGAAAACAAAGTAACTGTTGTGAAAAAAATTGCATACCTAGACGAGCTGTCCACACGTGTTAGAGAGCAGCTGAAATTTAGGATGACTCCATATCTGGTACAGGACCGACACCCTGCACGTCATATGCTGCAGCAAAGAAACAAAATCCAATCCTACAGCACCATGACGAATAACAAGTAACAAACAAAACAATGAGAAATGTTATTCTATTTTCTGCGATTCTTTGTCTCTGAAGAACATTGGCCTCATCCAAGATTACCTGTGGCATGCTGTTGCTGGCGGGACAATCACTAATTCCTTTGCCGTTGCCGTCGGGGTTGTTCATGCAAGAGGATGTCACTAGGTGAAGGTCAAATGAGTACTTCATGCCAGCAACAACCTGTACACAGTCAGCATGATCGTCATCAACTAAACAATACTACTACGATGCATATCATGTCTAGACACCATAACTGTAAGAGTATTCTACAAACGGTATTTCATTTGCGATGTTTCAGCAGATCTTGTATTCCAACGTAATGTAATGGAGAAGACTTGTGCCATCAAGTAGTGGACAGATTTTCATTGAAATTAATAACATGGACGAGGGGCTTTAGTGGATGTATACTATATTTGTGAAGAGTTTGTATTGTGTTGCGTTTCCAGATATGTAGTAACAGCAGTGCCTTAAAAAGTCCAAATGGAAGACAGTTCTAGTTAGGAAACAGTTAACAGAGTGATGCTCTTGTTAGTGATTATGTTCAACATTAAGGGACGAACCTGATGGGTGACGTGGTCCACCTTCTCCGTCACCATCCGGAACATACTGTTCATCTTCCCATTCAAAGCGTCCTCTGCGAATGCCACAGCTTGCTGTATTGGCGCGGAGAGATGGGCGGGCTCCACACCTCCCAGGAGAGGGGCACTTCGTTTGCTTACAGGGGAGCAGTGGTGGTCTGTCACTTGCTTCGTGTTGGTCCAGGACTGGTACCAGACCGTCACTTCACACAGCTGGGACTGAGGGTGTACAGCACAATTAGTCAGTGAGTATATGAGTGTGAGAGTGAGTGCAGCTTCATTCATACATATCACATCAATTAGAAAAAGTGTTAATAAATGTGACTCACCCTGTACCCTTCTCTCAGACGTAAGGTCAACATGTAGTTCATTCCCGAAACAACCTGAAACGTTTGAAGAACTCCAGGTAGAAGGGTTAACATGGATCTTCAGTTGGGATTGTCTGTATTGTTCATTGAGTGTATTGAAGAGTCCGAGGCCTCGAGCCTGCAGTACTACTGATTTCAGAAATAGCATGTGTAAAGACCTGGATCCCTATCACAATACGTGGCTCAGATATAGCACTAGTTGGGTTCGGATTCTGGCACAAGTAAACGATGTTTGGGGTGAATTTTCTCAAATTATGTATTACACAATAAAACAAACAAAAACATTACAAAAAGTAGCAATCGATCAGTTCAGTGGATATAACACACAAAAAGAGACATTTTAGATAACGTTTTAATTACAGTATGCTATGTATTTTCCTTGGGTGAAAGTGGCTAAGATTTTAGTCAGAAACTAAGAGAGACCTCAAGTTATCAATTACACCTTGAAATACGGCAAATTCCCTGCCATAACAAAGTATATCGGACAGGTGGACGACATACCTGGGTCTTCGCTGAGATGACTTGGTCCAAACTGTTTTGAGTCCCCTGTAAGCCATTCAGTGAAGTCACAGCAAAGGAGGCCATAATTTGGACGTCAGTACTGGAGACATCGACTGATTTCGGAGCACCAATAGGGATATCGCGCTTGGTGCGTGAAGTACATATATGCTGGATAAGTTCTTTCTCGTTGGGCGAGACACGGAACAAGACGTTGACTGCGCATGTCTGGGTCTGAAACATCCCGATCATGCAGAGATCATATCTACATCATCTGAAATGAGGATTGGTTAAAACAATGGCTGCTGAGAATGGATCAACAGTGTAATTTCCTGGGATGACGTGTTGTATTTTAGTTTCTTATGGTTTAGGATCGCAACTGCTAGGAACTGAGTGCTAGATTCATATCGTGTGTGTAATCGAGTGTGATGAACATGGAAGGTTATAATAGCTAGTATACTGAGTCAAAAAAGAAACTTCACATTCTTTCCTCAGGGCACTATAAAAGAACAAGAGATGGTAAGATGGTTAAATTGTTATTATTTCATTGCTGAGATCTGTGTGATGTACTAGATACACTGACAATCAGTTCCATTAGGCTACACCACCGTTCCAAAACATGGGTATACAGAATGTCAAGTCACAAGAATAAAAATTCGAAATTTCTCAGTTCAATATTGTGTACAGCCGCCCTGCGCATTCACCACTGTCAAACACCGTCTCCTCATCGACTGCCTGATGGTTGTGAACACGTGGTTGGGGATTCTGCACCATTGCTCTTGCAAGGCAGAACCACGTTCCTGCATATTCTGAGGTTGGTTCCTAAGACCACGAAGCCTTCTCCCAACTACATCCCGTTCTCTACTGGATTAAGGTCCGTGGGACTCGATTGATTCCAGCATTTTTCAGGAAATGGCGTGTCAACATCGCGGTATGCTCCCAAGCATTATCATGCTGGAACTGTAGACCTGGGCTATAAGCCACTATGAAAGGAACGAGTTCAAGGGTGAGCACATGGTCGCAATAAGCAGCAGCTGTGAGGATTCCACGGTTATCCAGAAGGCGGGAACGGTTGTTCCATCAGAAAGCACCCCACACCATGCAACTTCCGCCCCCGAATCTGTCGACTTCATGTACACAACATTGGGCATACCGTTCACGATGTCTTCTGCTTGTGACGTCACACATGGATGACCCGACCTTGGGCGATCAGAAGTGGTGCCAGTTTGTTGTAGACGACCTCGCAGGTCATACACCGTACGACGGCTGCATCCCATCGCTACTGCGACGCCAATAACTGATCTTCCCGCTTGCAACATGCTAACGGCTTGCAACATGCTAACGGCACTCATTTGACAATCGTGGCATTTAAAGTACCGTTATAACTGTGGAGTAAAAGTGTTTTTTCAATTCTTGAGGCCAATGCAAACACGTGCAAATGAAGAAAACTTCGATTAAAAGATCACATGATCGACTGCACGTGGAAAACCTTATTTGGCACTAACCTCATTTGCACGACGAATGGATGGGTTTGAATTGGTTTTGCTAACGTCGAAAGATAGGGATCCCATTTCGGATACATAGATGTATCATCAGAGAAAAAGTATTCATTAAAAAATACATTTTGTAGTTTCTTTTTTGACTCCGTATACATGCATACATGTTTCAGTGAAAGTAAAGATCTGACGAGTACTCACCTCCTGCCCTCTCTGTATCCTCAGAGTCAGAAGGTAGTTGACCTCAGTGACAACCTGTCGGGCAGAAGAGTTCAGACAGTATTGAAATCGTATAAGGAGAAGTATAGGCCAGTCATAAGTTGGTGGGGTTCAAATGATCTTCTTTGGAAGACAACAATATTAACCATGGGCATTACAGATAGCTGTAAAATCCATTATATGACACTGTTAAAGTCAAGGTTATTTAGGCCACATAAAATATATTTCTTGTGTCTAATCACCTCTCCTTTTAGAAGTGGGTGGGTATGGTGGATTTTATTTTCATTTTTTAATAATTGTTTCTGATTTCTATGAAATGTTAGTCAAAAACTTGGAATGTCGGAAGTTGTGACGGATTTCGGAAGTCTGCCGGTTTTAGACGCACACATTTAGCAGTAAAAAAAATTGTACACGCTTATCAGGTAAGAAAGCCAACATTGCCCACTTAAGTGGCACTTAATCAATTTCTCTTATAACACAGTCTACACAAAGTAGAGACGCAAGGTCAACATACGGGCGGTAGGTCACCCAGGTCACGAGATGACCTGTACCCGTCATTCCCTTACTAAAAACTATCGAGTCAGGACGTGTTGCTTGGCAGCTCTATCTTGTGCGCGTAGTTTACGTTGTTTCTTTCTCTCACTCTACTATCTCCTTTCTAGTCGGTTTCGGGTGCTTTTAGTTACCTGCGACTAGGAAGTTTTCTCTTTAATTCTTGCTTGTTGTTGGTGGGTCTGCTGACGATTTCACTCGTCAGCCGGCGTCCCTCTTGCACGTGCTACACGGGCGTCCTGATTGTGTCTCGGCTTGTACTTGTGTGGCTCGTGCACTCGAGCCCTTGTCAGACTTCTGTGTTCCTCGCTAGTGGATAGGCGATTAGGCAGATGGGCAGACCTTCCGCCTAAGGACCCCTTAGCTTGGGTGGACCCTTCGTTAGTTCCCTTTATTATCGCACCCCTCCACCTCTGTCCGGAGTAGCAGAGGACAGACGGACCCTCCGCCTAGGTGGACCCTTCGTTAGGCGGTTCTTCTGTCGTTCCCCCTGCCCCCAGTGCGGAGTAGAGGAGGATAGGCTAACCTTACGTCTGATCGGACCCTTCGCCTGTGATGGGCCTCTCCTCACCGGAGCTTAAACCGACGTCACCCCTTAGTAGCGAACCCTTTCATTCGTTCCACCATGGTATTCGCTTCCTTCTGCACTCAGTGCGGCACTCGGAAGTCGGCTAAGTGGGACCCTCACACCTTGTGTAGGTTTTGCAAGAGCCCCTGCACCCCGGATATAACTTGCACAGAGTGTGAGGTTCTATCTGAGCGGGACTTCCGTTAGTACCTGGCAGTACTTAAGAAGAGTGAGAGGGAGTCTCACCGGAAGAAGGCGGCGCCTACCACAGGTTTGCCAATTTCTTTGGAGGTGTTTAGACGATCGGTGCCTCCCTCCCCTCCTCCGTCTTCCTTCTCCCTCCGCCTCTGAGGAGTTAGTTATTCACAAGAAGGCAGAGGAGTTCGACCTTCAGTCTGAACTGGAGTCGGACCTCATTAGGAATATGCCAGAGGGGAACGTTTCTCGCTCCCATTTCTATTCTCCTCTTCGGCCTGTCCTTAGGGAAGACATGGCTGTATCACCGGAGGTGAGGAAGAAGAAGAAGAGGATGAAGGATAAAAAAGCAAAGAAGTATCGTAACAGGGAGAGACTTCTCCTTTCGATTAAAGGCTCTGCTGACACAAGAGACCCTCCTCTTATCCCATTTCTTCCAGAAGAGGTGGGCAATGACAGCGACCCTATCCTTCCAGAACCTAACCCTAGCTCCTCCTCTCGGATAAACTGAGGATTAGGGTTCCCGTGGCGAACTTGCCCATTCTGCTAGATCCTCCCTCCTTGGACGCAGACATCTCTCGAGCGTCATCTGCAGGCGTGCCCCACAAGGTGTCAGACAATCACCTCATCCATTTGGACAAGGAGGCTAGATCCATGGTGGGGCTGAACAACTTTTTTGCTCACGCCTGCCAAGGTATGGACACATTCGTCAAGGTGGCGTTGATGGAGCAGGGTAAGGAGCTGCTAGGATTTCGGCCGCCATTATCAACCTCATATGGGAAGGCTTCCTGGGGTGTACTAATCTCCCTCCGGAGATCCAGCAACAGGATCTAACCAATCGGATGATGAGGAGGTCAGGGAGGTCCTCCTAGGAAGTGGACGGGGAAGGTGGACTTTCAGTTCAGTTCAGTTCAGTTCAGTGGCCGAGGACCCACGAACCAGTCTAACCAGTCCAGCCAGGCTAACCAGGGGTTCCAAACCCCCAGCAAGGGCACTCCTCGGAAATGGACCCCCAAGAAGAATTGACTCTTGGTGCCCACCAGTCCTTCCACTTGGTGGAACACAGGTACCTCCGTTTCAATGGAATGTCAATGTCAATGGAATGTCCTCCCATTCGGGATTTCCTCCGCCCCATGACTATTCACTCGTGTGACCCAACCCATCGTCCAGTTCCTCCACGAACTCCAGATACAATTCCTCATGTACCTGGATGATGGGTTCACTCACAACCCTTTGCCCTCCATTCTTGAGGCGCAACGGGACCTCACCATCCACGTCCTTCAACGCCTAGGGTGGTTAGTGAACCTGGAGAACTCGGATGGTACCATCCAACTCTCTCCAATACCTAGGTGCCATACTGGATACAGAAGCATTCAAGGCTTTCGTACCGAAGGAGCGGATGACAAGGCTAGCACTCCAAATCACTCGTGCACTATCACAACCCCTGTCCCTCAGGCAGTGGCAGCGGATACTGGGTCTGACCGTCAGGACCAGGACCTGACCGTCAGGGAGAGGCTGATGCTCCGACCCCTTCAGAAGTTCCTCAACGAGCATGTCAGGGAGACCCACTGTCTTCACCCTATAACTCTCCCACCTCACCTCAGACACTTCCTCGCGTGGTGGCAGGTGGACAACAACGTCCTCGGAGGAGTTCCCCTAAGGACACCTCCCAATACCAGTCACCTTTTCGTGCACTCACTTGGGGTCAGACCAGTCGGCAGGTACCTGGTCGACAGACAGACAGCCTGGATGATCAACCGGCAAGGCTCGACCAGAGCCACTCCTGTGCTAGACCTGACATTCCGCCTCTTCAAACTGGTAGACAGGCTCCATATGAGCATCCGTGCGGTTCACATCCCAGGAGCCAAGAACATGGTGGCAGACGTTCTCTCCCGGCCGGACGCGCCTCCTTTAACGGACTGGACACTGAACCCGTGGATGTTTCAGTCCCTCTGTCTCCAGTTCGGTAGGCCCATATTGCATCTGTTTGCCACGAGGCTGAACTGATTTATGTATCCCCAGTGCTGGACCCAGTGGCCTGCTCCCTCAACGCTCTATCATTATAGTGGGAAGGGATGGACGCTTATGCCTTCCCTCCCCCAGCGATTCTGGCACAGGTAGCGCTTCAGACCACCAAGTCCATCAGACTGCTTCTGGTGGCTCCCATGTGGCCCGCTCGACCCTGGTTCGTTCCCCTTCACAGACCGTGTCTCCAGGATCCTATTCGGATCCTTTCCGGAGGGACCTACTCCTAAGCAAGTCGAGCGTCCGCGTTCACAAAAACCCTCAGGTATTCGATCTGCACGTTTGGCTTGTATTCAAAGGGTACTCAGGAAGAGCGGATACTCCAAGCGAGTAGCCTCTGCCCTGGCTTCCTCACAGAGGAAAACCACTCTGAAGCTCCACGACTTCCAGTGGGGCTCCTTTTCCACCTTCTGTGAGGACCACAGCGTGGAGGCGGATTCTGCCACTCTGACCCAGATAGCTGACTATCTGGTTTACCTGCTCAACGTCAGAGGGCTCAAGGACTCGTCCATTAACACCAATCTGGCGGCAGTCATGTCCATTGTAAGGAAGAGGTCACCGGGACTGGACATTTTGGTGCTGAGGGAACTAATCAAGTCTTTCCAACAGACGGAGGGTCAGCGCAAGCCGAGGGCTCCCGAGTGGGATTTGGCGGTGTTCCTTGACCACCTCAAGTCAGATTTTTATGAGCCTCTGGAAGAGGCTCCCCTCCTCCGCGTCAGTGTCAAAACCACTTTTCTAGTGGTCATGGCCTCGGCGGCCCGAATATCAGAGCTTCAGACGGACCTCCTGAGATTCAAGGCCGCAGATGGAGGATCTGCGTCCCTGGGACTAGCCCTCGACCTCGTCTGCAAAAACCAACAGGCAGATGAACTGGGGCGTACCTTCCATATCCCTTTCTTATGGCCGTTGGTAGACCATGCAGGGCTCTCCGAGTATATACCGACCGCACCCGCCAATTCAGACAGGGGCGGCGGAGGCTCTTCCTCCCTCACTCCCAGAGGAGCAAACGGGAGATTGACAGGAGAGCACTTGGGGTCTACCTTCGGTCAGCCATGATAGAGGCCTACAAGAGTCAGGACAGGCCTCGAACTAACCCACACGAGATTAGGGCCGTCTCGGCCACCATGCTTATCATCACAACATTGCAGTGGCGGAAATCATGGCGGGCTGCTTCTGGGAGACTGTTCGCTAACCACTTTTTAAGAGCCCTCTCCAACGAGGATCTGGCGAGCATTTCCAGACTAGGGCCCCGGGTCTTCGCTCAGCAGAGAACGGGGGATCCTCCCCCTTTGAGTGTTCCTCCTCCTTAGGAGGCCTACATTCCTCCACCTCTCGATAGGTCCCAAGCAGGGGACCTCAGCTCCCCACCTTTGTTTGTGCTAAGAAACAATTCCGTTGTTTCTCTCCACTCCTTCGGTGTTGTGCTGTCTTTTATTGTTTTGGGTTTCCATTCCGGGGTTGCCGTCCACTCCCCCTTCCTTAGCAGAGGTGTCCGGGCAGCAGTTCGTGTCCTACCCGCCCTCTAGTGTGGGGATGGATGCTTCCACAAGGTCGCACCCCTCAGGATTTCTTGGTCCTTCTTTAAGTAGAGACGCACGGACGAGGTCTAGCGTCTACGCTCTAAGTCCTCCACCTCTGTGCCATTCTGGGCAATGTTGGCTTTCTTACCTGATAAGTATGTAAAAAATATAACATTTTTTCATGTCATTTTTTATAGAAAGCCAACAATCGGGAGTTCCCACCCAGCCTCCCCTCCTGAGGGTTTTATTAACTGCCTCGCTGGGTAAGGGAAAGACGGGTACAGGTCATTTCGTGACCTGGGTGACCTACCGCCCGTATGTTGACCTCGCCTCTCTACTTTGTGTAAACTGTGTTATGTGAGAAATTGATTAAGTGCCACTCAAGTGGGAAATGTTGGCTTTCTACCAGGTAAGTATAAAAAATAACATTTAATCAAAAATGTTATGTAAGTGGGGCGGTAATGAGACAGGTGAAATTATTTTATGTGGCCTTACTGACGCTTTATCACGTCGGCTTGAAGTCAGTCGAGTTTGGAACTTTGATCCACGCTATCGTGGCCTGTTGACGTACTGTCAGACTGACGACAAACTTCGATGACAGGCAACCTACTCTGTCATGACTAATGTCGTGGTTCACAACTTTACACATACGTGCCATTACACATACTAGTGTCCATTTGACGAATCGAACCCGGGCGAACGCTTTAACAACTACGTTTTTGAAACGTCCCTTCTTGCAGAAGAAAACCAAGAGTCTACTGTGTGTCACTTCTTATATAACGACCCGTGAAATCCGGGGCAGAACAGGCCTTCAGAAACCCATGCTTGCCATAAAAGGCGACTGTGCTTGTGGTAAGAGGGGACTAACGGGATCGGGTGGTCAGACTCACTGAGTTGGATGACACATATCATCGGTTCCCAATTATTGCGTAGATCGATGCTCATGTTGTTGATCACTGGATTGTCTTGTCCAGACTCGATAATTTACAGGCCTCCGCCATATAGCTGGAATATTGCTGAGTGCGGCGTACAAGTAACCATACTCACTTCTTTTATAACACGTTTAGCTTTGTTATCTTCCGTTACCAACAAAATGAACTACTTTGCATGGACATGTGATGTGCTTACTTTTGAATTAGCTGTAAATAAGCTGTTTCTTCCTTGTTTATTAGAGGAAAGGTCAAATGTGTGTATAGCATGACGCCATTTCTCTGTTGTAGTCTCTGCTGAGAAAGGGTGTGTATCTCTTGTGAATAGGCGTTGTTTGTTTGACAGATTTGGGTGAAACAAACGGAAGAGTCCATGCAAATCGGTCTCCCTAAAACAAACTTCTGAGCATGACATATTTACGCTTTGGGTAGACTTTAAATGATAGTAGACTTGTTAGTTTTTGGAAAAAGTTGACGTCTGCGGGTCCTATCTCTATCCACCGATGAAATATCCACCATATTCACGGGATATGAAACGAGCTTCCCCCTTCATATCAAGTTTATGTCCAAGTGAAATAATGTGTGTCATAACAGTTTGTTATGAAACCCCTTTACCAATTTCCACGTGGTTAATAATAAGGATTTCATCATTCTTACAAGCTGGCACGTCGTGATATAACGAATCAACACCCACGTTCTCGTTATATCGCTTTTTAATATTAGACTAATTGTTTTTTGGAAACAGTTGACGTCTGCTGGTCCTATCTCTATCCACCGATGAAATATCCACGTAATTAGGGATTTCATCTTTCCTAGTTGGCACGTCGAGATATAACAGATTCAACGCCCATGTCCCCGTTATAGCGCACATATACGTAGCCTTCACTAAGATAAACTACACTTCAGTAAACACGTATTTCATTAAAAAGTGCGATTAATCCCAGACTCGCTCACTTAAGGACTGTTCGTTGGTTTATTGTTTGCTTTGAATGGGTAACGACACAATTTCCCTGCTCCGTATGACTGCGATCCAGGAAATATTGCTACTAGGTCTGTTAGAATAACAGTTACAAAGAGACTAACAGTGACTACATGAAACATTAAGATCATATTATCAGGGCCTCGTCATATTTCACACCCCAAGCAGACCATATTGATGCCACCCGGGAAACACACAGTAGGTTGTGCAGTTTGTTATACCCCGCCGCACGTTTAGCGCGAGTCGGGGGATATAGTATTAGGCCGTTCGTCCGTCCGTCCGTCCGTACGTGCGTACAAAATATAATAAGTTAAGAACAGTTGCCTACATTGTTTTCATATTTGGTACTTAGGTTCATCACAGTATGAGAAAGGTGCTGGTCAGGTTACGTGAGCTTGATCTTCATTTCAAGGTCACAAGGGGCACTTTAACGTTTTATACGAGATATCTCAAGAAACGGCAGCTGTTTTTTTTTATATATTTGCCATCTTGGGATGACATAGTGCCTAGTTGATTTAGGTGACCTTCACGTCATTTGCAAGGTCACTGCGACACTTTAAATGTTTCAGCACGAGGTTTGAGTTGATAATTTGCGGCGGCGGATTTTGTCATCTTAGTGACGGTGCTTGTTTAAATCTATATCGTTTACAAATCTAAGGACGGTGCCTGACTGAGTTGGATTTTTTGTTGGTATATGTATATTTGCATTTCTGACTGGCATCACTAGCTTGTCACGGATCACTGCAATGTCTTTGATTTAGATTCTACCTATAAGCTTGGTAGGGCAATCTAGGCCTACGAACTCAGTATTTGGAACTGTCTTACAACGTGCTTCCATTGTTAAACATGGCGCTCAATACAATATATTGTACGCTTTATCATCTCATATATAAGGGTTAGATCTACTCTCCTTACTGGCCAGCGACCAGTTATCGCCGGGTACCAGTTGTCCGCCAACACTTGGCTGTAGCGCTTGAGCAGACTTATACTTCCGTAGAATTTCACCACATCACAAAAGCCAGATGTTGGCGAGAACTGGTACCCAGCGATAACTGGTCGTTAGCCAGTAAATCTGTTGGTAAATTTGTATGAATCATTCCATTTAGATATAATGAGTAGTGCCAAAGCAACTCCTTCAAGATCTGTTAGCATAATTCACATGTGCACATTTCATGTTCCATTTATGGTACTCAATGAAGTCCAGACCAGACAAACAAGTGAACTGTATTTTTAATAACGCTTCTGTCAGTCGGGGTACAGTGTCAACACTCACACGTCACGATGAAGCCACGGCCATCTAACCCGATCACAACAGCCGCATTCGGCAGTCATAACTGTTAACAGGGATCTATTCTATACCAATATCCCCACTGGGAATTTTTGAGGGTATATTATAACTGAAGGAAATGCACTTCACACGGTGTTTTTAAACACGCACACGCTCGATCGGTATCTGAGACACTGTGTGTTAACGCAATGTGATTTTGTTTGTTCAGGCAGATGATGCTTTGGGAGCCGAGCCGACAGGGCATGACATAAACCTTTGACAGAAATATGACATTCCACTGATAGTCCATGGATCCATCCGAGGAAGTCTGTGGAAGGCCAGCTTTGGGTGCTTGGGTGATGCTGGCCTGAGACTGAACCTGATCAGAGACTGGCTCCAGTTCACGCCTGCAGAACTTCCTTACTAAGGATTACTTAAATGTGATTGACGAGCATAAGCTATTAAAACAATGAAAACAAATGACAATAAAATTAATCCACTGATGGTCTCTTTGTAATACAAGGTGTATAAGGTAACCTAATGCCGGAAATATTGTGAAACTACAAGAATATTACACAAATGTCATACCCTCCAGCTTTCAGACTGATGGAGAATTGGTGTCTTCTTTCCAAACAGCAAAGGCAAACCTCCTACCATGTAGCACAGTCGAGACTATTGAGTCTGGACCAGACAATCAAGTGATCAACTGCAACTGGTATAGAGTGACATGTCGCAGCCAGTTAAGTGAGCCTGAACTCTAGTCCAGTTAGTCGCCTCTTACGTAGGTTGCTGAAAACCAGTTCTTAACCTGAATGTTCCAGACAACAGGGGAATAGCTGTCAGCATGACCCAGTAGCCACCATGTTGGGGCTGCTCACCACGAGGGCCAAAAGATAAAAGCAATGTAAGACTAAATATCATATATTAAAGTCATTACAAGTACTTGCAAAAACAGGGATCCCGCCATTTCTGCAAGACCCTTAAAACAGTTACATACAACCACGGATTTACAAGTGATACCAATATTTTGTTTTTGAAACCCATACCCTCTACACCTGACTAAATACTTGTGCTGCAAGCGAACACAAGTGGAGTTTGTTTTTAATGCTGCCTATGAAGGTATTACGTACTAAGTTTTAACCCACTGAGGTCACACTGCTTGGTTTGATACAGCTATTTTCAGTACATAACCTTGACCTAAGTCGCAAACATTTCGAGAACATTCCAACAGACCATGCAGTACGATCACTTGTCATGTACATGTGCTCATAGAAAATGACCGAAAGGAAGACCTTGAACCTTGACAGAACAGAGGAATAGACAAATGGTGAAGATTATCTGAGCGCAGTGAACGTTGGGACTGGCGGTGATTGAGTAGACAGGATAGGTATGATGGAGTCAATCCATGGTAGCACTTGTACGTCAGGCACAGAACTTTGAATTTCAGTCTGGCTTCTGTAGGAAGCCAGTGTAGTGATTGAAGAACTGAAGTAATTGGCGAGATTCATCTTGTACATTATATAACCTATTCTTAAAGGTCACATGCAACCAAAAAAACCCAAATAAACAAAATTATAAGCGTACAATCGCGATTCAAAAGTGCAATATTTTGTACTTGGGCTTACTTCCCCCGAAACGAAGCCCTCGGGAGACCGAACCCAATCATAGCGGGTGGATGTGCACTCAAGTGTAACGACGGCTTCCGATTGGCAGGTTTATTTACTGATATGCTGAGGGTTCATTGTGTGTACAGAAAGATGATCTGTTTGATGGGCATTTTAGATGTATGGCGAGTCACAAGAAAGATTCTTTATGGATAACAACTTCTTTTTTGAGTAGTTGATGCGTCGTTTCAGCATGGATTCATACACTGTTGTCAAACAAAATCATATACACTAAAAGAAGTCTTTATCCATGGAGAATGTATATAGAGATGTTAGGTTTTGAAAATATATGTTCTCTGAATTTGCGTTCGATCCAATCAAAAATCATCTCAGTAGAGATGGTAAAGTACTGCGTGGCTGGAATCTGTCATTCGTCCTAGTACAAAATCAATTTATTTTCTTTAGGTCGTATAGTATGATAGCGTTAAGTTCAAATTGCACGTGATCAATGATTGAAGCTGTGTACTGCATGTTGTCTTTAGCAGACAGGTAGGCAGACATATAGGTGTGAATAAACCAGACACTGAGCTTTCTCTGGGACAGAGACTGCTTACAACAATCAACAAGTTTGTTTACGTAACGAGTAGAATATTTACTTGTTTGTGTACACAAACAAGATTAGACTACTGCTCACGATCTCAGACTCTGGGAATGCATACCGTTTCAAGCGAACCTATTCACTGCGCACAGCTGTTGAGACCAGTTTTCCCCCCAGCGCTGGGGAAATTTAGTGAAACGTTTGAACTTCGATTTCGCGGGATTTTTTTCATCTTGTTTTTTCAACTTTATAGGTTGAATTGGCATTTTTTTATGATTTGTTTCGGTAAGTGCATACCGAAAGGTGCCAGAATTTGCAAAGTTGTGTTTTACGTTGCATGTGACCTTTAAGGCATGTCCTAATCTGAAAGATGTCAGGGATCATCTACATGTATCTGCCTTTTCAATAAATTTCCGATATTAGTGGGAATATTTCTGTTGATTAGTTCTATGCGGTACTACTTTTATTATTGATTATCAGTAACGATCAGAGACGCGTCCATGGTTTCCAAAATAGCTGTTTTCAGTTTAAGTCGTTGGGGAAGGATTACTTTGAAAGACCTGAAGCATTTACCAAACTATCTTACGTATCTGTTCTTGAACACAGCCACAATCAAGCTGTATTTAATGCAAAATGTTTATTTCTAAACAAAAACATAAACAATATAAAATAACAACACTGTATTTTGACAAGAATACAGTAATTCTTGTGACGAGGATGTACGTTGACATGTTTAGCCGTGGACTGACAAGAGGCAATCTGAAACAGAACAACACGCGATATGCACAAACGCATGCGTTCAGAAAGTGCTCTGAATGTTGTGATAATGATATACAAGGTACGATAATGATACGACATAACATTTTCATCAAACATGTGTTCAGAACTTCTCACCTGAATAACTGTGTTTCAGGAGTGTTCATCTGAAAACAGATTATCACCTAAAACACGAAGCAATACACACATTCAGACAATTAATGTCGACCTAGGTCGAATACTTAGACCGAAAACAAAACTAAACGTCAAAGGAAAGGAATATGCAGTCGTCGTTGTCCCCAGAAAAAGGTTCCATTTGGTGTAAAGGGCACAGGAAAAGCATGCCCAGTACTTCCGGTAGCCATTTGGTATAACAAGTAAGTACCTCCGCTGCTCGGCAGGACTTTTGCCTTGGCAAACGGTGAGCGGGGTTAGTGTTCGGTGACAATTTAGAATCATGACGGCACCTTTTAAGGCTTCAGTTGAACTATTGTTGTAACGACCTCGACTAATGGACTATGAAGACGTGAATAATTGGCACCTTGTAAAGCATCACGTAAAGGATAAAACACGACTCTGAGATTTGGGCAACAACTGTAAACCCTCGGAGGAAGAATTTTCCTAAGCTGGAGAGCGAAATGTTGCAGGTTCGACACAACTGCAGGCCAATAATGTGATATTTTACGATCAATACTGCAAATAAAAGCGGTATGAATCATTAATAATGGGGTATTTCAAAACCTCACATCAGATTAAATAACAATTGTAAAACTTAAGCTATGAAATGGTCGAAATTTAACCTGATGAGAGGTTTCAAAATGTGTGCTTCAAAACCTAGGTTTAGAAATAATCAGTGCAAAATCACAGTAGAGGGTAACCTGATTTACTGAAGAGAATATGTTTTAAAAATGCAAAGAAAACAAAGAAACTGTTGTGAAGAAAATTGCATACCTAGACGAGTTTTCCACACGTGTCAGAGAGCAGCTGAAATTTAGGATCACTCCATGTCTGGTACAGGACCGACACCCTGCACGTCATATGCTGCAGCAAAGAAACAAAATCCAATCCTACAGCACCATGACGAATAACAAGTAACAAACAAAACAATGAGCAAAGTTATTATATTTTCTGCGATTCTTTGTCTCTGAAGAACATTGGCCTCATCCAAGATTACCTGTGGCGTGCTGTTGCTGGCGGGACAATCACTAATTCCTTTGCCGTTGCCGTCGGGGTTGTTCATGCAAGAGGATGCCACTAGGTGAAGGTCAAATGAGTACTTTATGCCAGCAACAACCTGTAAACAGTCAGCATGATCGTCAACAACTAAACAATACTGCTACGATGCATATCATGTCTAGACTCCATAACTGTAGCATTTTCTACAAACGTTATTTCATTGGCGATGTTTCACCAGATCTTGTATTCAAACGTGAAAAAACGTTATCTAAACTACAACCTTATCAAGAAAGACATGATGGGTGATAATGGAGAAGACTTGTAAAATCAAGTAGTGGACAATTTTTCATTGAAATGAATAACATGGACGAGGGGCTTCAATGGATGTATACTATGTTTGTGAAGCGTTTGTATCGTGTTGCGTTTCCATACATGTAGTAACAGTGGCGCAGTAAAAAGTCCAAATGGAAGACAGTTCTGGTTTGGAAACAGTTAACAGAGTGATGATCTTGTCAGTGATTATGTTCAGCATTAAGGGGCAAACCTGTTGGGTGACGTGGTCCACCTTCTCCGTCACCATCCGGAACATACTGTTCATCTTCCCATTCAAAGCGTCCTCTGCGAATGACACAGCTTGCTGTATTGGCGCGGAGAGATGGACGGGCTCCACACCTCCCAGAACAGGGGCACTTCGTTTGCTTACGGGGAAGCAGTGGTGGTCTGTCACTTGCTTCGTGTTGGTCCAGGACTGGTACCACACCGTCACTTCACACAGCTGGGACTGAGGGCGTACAGCACAATTAGTCAGTGAGTATATGAGTGTGAGAGTGAGTGCAGCTTCATACATATCACATCAATTAGAAGAAGTGTTAATAAAGGTGACTCACCTTGTACCCTTCTCTCAGACGTAAGGTCAACATGTAGTTCATTCCCGAAACAACCTGAAACGTTTGAAGAACTCCAGGTACAAGGGTTAACATGGATCCTCAGTTGGGATTGTCCGTATTGTTCATTGAGTGTATTGAAGAGTCCGAGGCCTCGAGCCTGCAGTACTACTGATTTTAGAAATAGCATGTGTAAAGACCTGGATCCCTATCACAATTTGTGGCTCAGATATAGCGCTGGTTGGATTCGGATTCTGGCACAAGTAAACGTTGATGTTTGGTGTGAAGTTTCTCAAATTATGTTTAACAGAATAAAACATTACTCAGATCAAACTAAGAGAGACCTCAAGTTAACAATTACACCTTGAAATACGGCAAATTCCCAAGCCATAACAAAGTATATCGAACAGGTGGACGACATACCTGGGTCTTGGCTGAGAGGACTTGGTCCAAACTGTTTTGAGTCCCCTGTAAGCCATTCAGTGAAGTCACAGCAAAGGAGGCCATATTTTGGACGTCAGTACTGGTGACATCGACTGATTTCGGAGCACCAATAGGGACGTCGCGCTTGGTGCGTGAAGTACATATAAGCTGGATAAGTTCTTTGTCGTTGGTCAAGACACGGAACAAGACGTTGACAGCGCAAGTCTGGGTCTGAAACATCCCGATCATGCAGCGGTGATTTCAAATAAGGAAATTCACATATGGTTCAGGTGTGGTGGATTCAGCCTAGAATTCGCAACAGCACCAGTCACATTTTTCATATCAACACCATCTGAAATGAGGATTGGTTAAAACAATGGCTGATGAGAATGGATCAACAGTGTAATTTCCTGGGATGACGTCTTGCATTTTAGTTTCTTATGGTTTAGGATCGCAACTGCTAGGAACTGAGTGCTAGATTCATATCGTGTGTGTAATCGAGTGTGAAGAACATGGAAGGTTATAATAGCTAGTATATTGAATCAAAAAAGAAACTTCACATTCTTTCCTCAGAACAAGAGATGGTAAGATGGTTAAATTGCTATTATTTCATTGCTGAGATCTGTGTGATGTACTAGATACACTGACAATCAGTTCCATTAGGCTACACCACCGTTCCAAAACATGGGTATACAGAATGTCAAGTCACAAGAATAAAAGTTCGAAATTTCTCAGTTCAATATTGTGTACAACCGCCCTGCGCATTCACCACTGCCAAACACCGTCTCCTCATCGACTGCCTGATGCTTGTGAACACGTGGTTGGGGATTCTGCACCATTGCTCTTGCAAGGCAGAACCAAGTTCCTGCAAATTCTGTTCCTGTTGGTTCCTAAGACCACGAAGCTTTCTCCCAACTGCATCCCGTTCTCTACTGGATTAAGGTCCGTGGACCTCGATGGCTAGTCTATTGATTCCGGCATTTTTCAGGAAATGGCGTGTCAACATCGCGGTATGCTCCCAAGCATTATCATGCTGGAACTGTAGACCTGGGCCATAAGCCACCATGAAAGGAACGAGTTCAGGGGTGAGCACATGGTCGCGCTAAGCAGCAGCTGTAAGGATTCCACGGATAACCAGAAGGCGGGAACGGTTGTTCCCTCAGAAAGCACCTCACACCATGCAACTTCCGCCCCCGAATCTGTCGACTTCCTGTACACAACATTGGGCATACCGTTCACGACGTCGTCTCGAGACCGTCCACGAATCTGAGGGTAAACCTGGATTCATCGCTAAATCAATATCTCGGCGTCAATATTGGCCCACGAGAATGGAGATTGGCAGCCTGAAACTGATTTCGAATGGTCTGTGAGGACCGTCGACCTCTAAACATCTGAGTCCTGGTTCGTGTAGCCGGCAGAAATCTGTCACGTAGGTGACATAGGAAGATTTGACGGTCTTCTGCTTGTGACGTCACACATGGATGACCCGACCTTGTTCGATCAGAAGTGGTGCCAGTTTGTTGTAGACGACCTCGCAAGTCATACACGGTACGACGGCTGCATCCCATCGCTACTGCGACGTCAATAACTGATCTTCCCGCTTGCAACATGCTAACGGCTTGCAACATGCTAACGGCACTCATTTGACAAACGTGGCATTTAAAGTACCGTTATAACAGTGGTTTAAAACTGTTTTTTCAATTCTTGAGGCCAATGCAAACACGTGCAAATGAAGAAAACTTCGATTAAAAGATCACGTGATCGACTGCACGTGGAAAACCTTATTTGGCACTAACCTCATTTGTACGACGAATGGTTGGGTTTGAATTGGTTTTGCTAACGTTTTTCTAGAATCGAAAGAAAGGGATCCCATTTCGGATACATAGATATATCATCAGAGAAAAAGTATTCATTAAAAATTACATTTTGTAAAGTTTCTTTTTTGACTCCGTATACATGCATACATGTTTCAGTGAAAGTAAAGATCTGACGAGTACTCACCTCCTGTCCGCGCTGTATCCTCAGAGTCAGAAGGTAGTTGACCTCAGTGGTAACCTGTCGGGCAGAAGAGTTCAGACAGTATTGAAGTCGTATAAGGAGAAGTATAGGCCAGTCACAAGTTGGTGGGGTTCAAATGATCTTCTTTGGAAGACAACAATATTAATCATGGGCACTACAGATAGCTGTAAAATTCCATCCTATGAAATTGTTAAAGTCAAGGTTATTTAGGCCACATAAAATATATTCCTTGTGTCCTTTAAGAAATGGGTGAGTATGGTGGGGTTTTTTCATTTTTAAATAATTGTTTCTGATTTCTATAAAACGTTTGTCAAAAACTTGGAATGTCGGAAGTTGTGACGGATTTCGGAAGTCTGCTGGTTTTAGACGCACATTTACCAGTAAAATTTTTTTTTACATGCTTATCAGGTAAGAAAGCCAACATTGCCCACTTAAGTGGCACTTAATCAATTTCTCTCATAACACAGTCTACACAAAGTAGAGACGCAAGGTCAACATACGGCCGGTAGGTCACCCAGGTCACGAGATGACCTGTACCCGTCATTCCCTTACTAGAAACGATCTAGTCAGGGCGTGTTGCTTGGCAGCTCTATCTTGTAGTTTACGTTGTTTCTTTCTCTCACTCTACTATCTCCCTTCTAGTCGGTTTCGGGTGCTTTTAGTTACCTGCGACTAGGAAGTTTTCTCTTTAATTCTTGCTTGTTGTTGGTGGGTCTGCTGACGATTTCACTCGTCAGCCGGCGTCCCTCTTGCACGTGCTACACGGGCGTCCTGATTGTAGAGAGGTTGAGCAGCGCGACGTGTACATGTACGGCTACGTGTAACTTACACGTACACGTACGCGTACACGCTACAAAACTTGTGTGAACATGAGTAAATCTTACGTGTACGGGTACGTGTGCTGGTACATTACATGTGTATGTAAAACGGCCTTTGATTGGTCAAATTTTCCGACTTGGACAAGTCTGTAACATGCTTACATTCGTGTGAATAAAGTTAGTAATGGCGGCAAATATAAATCTTTTGGCTGCTGTGGAAGATAACGATGATCTTTTGTTGCTTTCTGCTTTGAAAGAAGATGATATTTTGCCCGAAAGATACATTAATTTACATGAACTTACTAACGATCAGTGCCGTAAGTGGTTCAGATTTACTAGAGAAGATTTATTCACACTCAAAGCAACCCTACTGCTGCCTGACGAATTCCACTGCTCGAATCGTACAACTTGTCCAGGCATTGATGGTCTGTGCATTCTCCTTAGAAGACTCTCCTATCCAAATCGGCTTGAAGACTTAAAGCACTTTTTTGGTCGATCGACTTCAGAATTGTCTCACATTTTTAATACTGTTTTAAATTACATTTATGATATGCACAATCATTTACTGGACAATCTAGACAAACCCTGGCTATCACATGATCATCTGGAGGATATGTCTCGTTCCATTCATTACCAAGGTTCACCTCTCACTAACTGCTGGGGGTTTATTGATGGTACTGTGCGACCGATATGCCGGCCTCAACAAAACCAAAAACTCGTTTTCAATGGACATAAACGAGTACATGGTTTGAAGTACCAGAGTATAGTAACACCGAATGGAATGATAGCCCATTTGTATGGCCCCATTGAAGACCGCCGCCATGATGCTGGTATGTTACGAGAAAGCGATGTTGAAAAAGATGTCAGAGAATATGACATTTCGAAACAATGTATTTTGTGTATATGGAGACCCAGCATATCCAGTTTCACCTTACATAATTGCACCATACAGAGGAGGAGTGATGACAGCTAATCAAGCTCTATTCAACAAGAAGATGTCAGCCGTCAGAAGCTGTGTTGAGTGGACTTTTGGCAAGCTGCTCACACTATTTGCATTTCTAGATTTCAAAAAGAACCAAAAACTGTATTTGCAGCCAGTTGGTAAATACTACAAAGTTGCTGCTATCCTCTCAAACTGCCACACGTGCCTGTATGGAAGTGAAACTAGCTCTTTCTTTCAGCTCGATCCACCATCAATTCAAGAGTACATACACAACTAAACTAGATCATAACTGTTCCAGACCTGTGCTTTCATGTAGAATGTGTTAGCAGAGTTTTATGCCGCTTTCAGCAATATTCCAGCAATATCACGGCGGGAAACACCAGAAATGGGATTTATACATTGTACCCATCTGGGGAAATTGAACCCAGTTCTTCAGCATGACAAGCGAATGCTTTAACCATTAGACTACCCTACCACACCCCTTTCATGCAGCGTTACAGGGGCACAGCTAAGCCATTCTGTATGCGTGGGCGAAATAATAGTATTAATTGAATGAGAATTTAATGAATTTTTTAAAGACAAAGATATTTCATTGCTACAATTACAGTCATCTATTTGTAAGCAATTTCCTAAGCGAATACCGTAGCTATGCTCCTGTTAGTGATTTATTGATTCTAAACATAACTGCATATTCCATTGTCTCATATATTTATTCAATGCAAATCTGTTAGAGGTACATTTGAAGTTACACCTTGATTCTTCTGAATTTGTTTTGGCACATTTCCTTCATATAAATTATTTGTTAATAAATTTTTGTAAGAGTTCAAACAAAGCTGTCTTTTCTTTGCTTTCCATCTCCATTCTTTGTCTCCTCTCTTCTCTCTCCTGTTCAAATCTTTCCCTCTCAAGTTTCAATTCTTCCTTTCTAATGTTCAGTTCTTCTCTTCTCAGCTCTACCTCCTGCTCCGACTTACATTTCAGGTAGTCTAGCACGCTGGTGCTGCTTCTCCTCTTATTAAGGGTTGTCTCCTCCGAGTGATCTGAATTCAGGTAACAAATATTCATATTTAAGACCCTATTTAAGACAACAACAACAACAACCCCCCAAAAACATTCATATACCATTGCTACTTTGCGTAAGTTTTACATCAAGATGTTTCACATTGTGTTTTCAATATATAGGAAAGAATCACAAACCTTTACTCATACCCTCCATAGCTCTCTTTCTGATTTCTTTCCCTTTATTCTCAATCGCAATTTTCTTTGACTTTTCCTCCTCACGATTCCTATCCTCTTCCTCCCTGAGTTCTGTTATTTCTTCCAAGAGAGCTATCTTTTCATCAAATTCCTCTGTGTTGCCAGAACTGGAAAACAACAATATCAGAGGAGTAGTATTGTAAAGATCTACTAAACCTAAATATCACAAAATGATTACTCTAAGATTTCCAATTTAATTCAACTTGAATTAAACAGTAATGTCAAACACAATGTTAATTTTTTAACATATACATATATATTTTTTATTTCGTCTAGGTGAAAACCCTACGCACATTATGCACATTTCTGACAAGACCTAATCTGTTTACAACAACCTGTTTTGCATTTTCAAACTGTATTGCGTAGATTCGTAGCTTTTTGGATAAATATTAATATAAGTAAATAGATTTGGGCTGTTTGTTATCTTAGCGGCTAATTATAACCGATCTACGCTTTTTAATATTCAAATTGGATAGCCTATGCTATAGGCTATCTACACATGCGTAAAATTAACTGTTACATAATTTATTACCTTCTTAAATCTTCCGCAGTTTTCTGTTTCAACTGGTCCAACATCAAATGCGTCCTCTCACGAACTCGCCTTGTATCGACACTAAAGTTTGACCGTGTAGTTGTCAAATTGTCTGCTACTGCTTGCCATTTGCCCTTGTCTTTGAACGGGTTGGAAGCCAACACTTCCCTGAGCAGTGTCACATCGTCTTTTTCAGAGAACCTGACTTGGGTTTTGCGTTGTGCCATACTGAAATTCGTAATTACTCATAATGCACATGTCTGCAACATATATAAATAATATTGACAAACTATTGATATCAACGATTCTAACGATGACCTTCAGGAATGATAGGCTAAATATCGAGTCTAAAATACTGCAAATAACTCGCTATATTTCACAGAAACTTGTCACAATTTTAATACTGGATGATACCTTGATACTTATATTAATATACTATCTTTAGGATTCAACAGTCTGTTCAGCTGTTTTTTAAAAAATGCTCACAAGTTTTCACTTACGTGTATCCTTCGAAGTAGGCGACAGCGGAAACTTGTAGGACGACAGGTTAGCAAATAGTGATGACGTAATACACACGTATTTAGGGGAATCCCCTAATCACCCGTAGCCGTACATGTACACGTCGCGCTGCTCAACCTCTCTTGTGTCTCGGCTTGTACTTGTGTGGCTCGTGCACTCGAGCCCTTGTCAGACTTCTGTGTTCCTCGCTAGCGGATAGGCGGATGGGCAGACCTTCCTCCTTGACGGAGAGGCAGAGGACAGGCGACCCCTTAGCCTGGGTGGACCCTTCGTTAGTTCCCTTTATTATCGCACCCCTCCACCTCTGTCCGGAGTAGCAGAGGACAGACGGATCCTCCGCCTAGGTGGACCCTTCGTTAGGCGGTTCTTCTGTCGTTCCCCCTGCCCCCAGTGCGGAGTAGAGGAGGATAGGCTAACCTTACGTCTGATCGGACCCTTCGCCTGTGATGGGCCTCTCCTCACCGGAGCATAAACCGACGTCACCCCTTAGTAGCGAACCCTTTCATTCGTTCCACCATGGTATTCGCTTCCTTCTGCACTCAGTGCGGCACTCGGAAGTCGGCTAAGTGGGACCCTCACACCTTGTGTAGGTTTTGCAAGAGCCCCTGTGCCCCGGATAACACTTGCGCAGAGTGTGAGGTTCTATCTGAGCGGGACTTCTGTTAGTACCTCGGAGTACTTAAGAAGAGTGAAACAGAGTCTCACTGGAAGAAGGCAGCGCCTCCACAGGTTTGCCCATTTCTTTGGAGGCGTTTAGACGATCGGTGCCTCCCTCCCCTCCTCCGTCCTCCTCCCTCCGCCTCTGAGGAGTTAGTTATTCACAAGAAGGCAGAGGAGTTCGACCTTCAGTCTGAACTTGGGTCTGACCTCATTAGGAATATGCCAGAGGGGAACGTTTCTCGCTCCCATTTCTATTCTCCTCTTTGGCCTGTCCTTAGGGAAGACATGGCTGTATCACCGGAGGTGAGGAAGGAGAAGAAGAGGATAAAAAAGCAAAGAAGTACCGTGACAGGGAGAGACTTCTCCTTTCGGTTAAAGGGCTAGTGGAATCCATCCTCGACCAACGCCTTTGTTCCTTCCAAGCCGTCAGGCTCTGCTGACACAAGAGACCCTCCTCTTATCCCATTTCTTCCAGAAGAGGTGGGCAATGACAGCGACACTATCCTTCCAGAACCTAACCCTAGCTCCTCCTCTCGGATAAACTGAGGATTAGGGTTCCGGTGGCGAACTCGCCCATTCTGCTAGATCCTCCCTCCTTGGACGCAGACATCTCTCGAGTGTCATCTGCAGGCGTGCCCCACAAGGTGTCAGACAATCACCTCATCCATTTGGACAAGGAGGCTAGATCCATCGTGGGGCTGAGCAACTATTTTGCTCACGCCTGCCAAGCTATGGACACTTTCGCCAAGGAGGCGGGGATGGAGCAGGGCAAGGAGCTGCTAGGATTTCGGACGCCATTATCAACCTCATATGGGAAGGCTTCCTGGCGTGTACTAATCTCCCTCCGGAGATTAAGGACTCCCTCCATGACGCCTCAGTGTCTGCAGATACTTTGTTCGCCTGGGAAATCCCAGAACCCCTCCACATGCGCCATGAGATCCAGCAACAGGATCTAACCAAACGAAAGATGAGGAAGTCAGGGAGGTCCTCCAGCGGACCAGTCCACTCCTAGGAAGTGGACGGGGAAGGTGGACTTTCAGTTCAGTTCAGTTCAGTTCAGTGGCCGAGGACCCACGAACCAGTCCAACCAGTCCAGCCAGGCTAACCAGGGGTTCCAAACCCCCAGCAAGGGCATTCCTCGGAAATGGACCCCCAACAAGAATTGATTCTTGGTGCCCACCAGTCCTTCCACTTGGTGGATCACAAGTACCTCCGTTTCATCCTGGGGGGCAGGCACTGTCAATGGAATGTCCTCCCATTCGGGATTTCCTCCGCCCCATGGCTATTCACTCGCGTGACCCAACCCATCATCCAGTTCCTCCACGAACTCCAGATACAATTCCTCATGTACCTGCATGATGGGTTCGCTCACAACCCTTTGCCCTCCTTTCTTGAGGCGCAACGGGACCTCATCATCCACGTCCTTCGACGCCTAGGGTGGTTAGTGAACCTGGAGAACTCGGATGGTACCATCCACCTCTCTCCAATACCTAGGTGCCATACTGGATACAGAAGCATTCAAGGCTTTTGTACCGAAGGAGCGGATGACAAGGCTAGCACCCCAAATCACTCGTGCACTATCACAACCCCTGTCCCTCAGGCAGTGGCAGCGGATACTGGGTCTGACCGTCAGGACCAGGACCTGACCGTCAGGGAGAGGCTGATGCTCCGACCCCTTCAGGTGTTCCTCAACGAGCACGTCAGGGACACCCACTGTCTTCACCCTATAACTCTCCCACCTCACCTCAGACACTTCCTCGCGTGGTAGCAGGTGGACGACAACGTCCTCGGAGGAGTTCCTCTAAGGATACCTCCCAATACCAGTCACTTTTTCGTGGACGCCTCCACCCAAGGATGGTGCACTCACTTGGGGTCAGACCAGACGGCAGGTACCTGGTCGACAGACCAGAAGGACCGACACATCAATGTGCTGGAGTTGGACGCCATCCGGTTTGCCATCAGGCTTGCCATCAGGCTTGCCATCAGGCTTGCCATCAGGCTTGCCATCCTCCGCTGGTCCATTCCCCTCAGGCACCAAATCTTTCTGGTACACATGGACAGCTCGGTCACAGCCTGGATGATCAACCGACAAGGCTCGACCAGAGCCACTCCTGTGCTAGACCTGACATTCTGCCTCTTCGAATTGGTAAACAGGCTCCACATGAGCATCCGTGCGGTTCACATCCCAGGAGCCAAGAACGTGGTGGCAGACATTCTCTCCCGGCCGGACGCGCCCCCTTCAACGGACTGGCAGCTGAACCTGCGGAAATCATGGCGGGCTGCTTCTGGGAGACTGTTCGCTAACCACTATTTAAGAGCCCTCTCCAACGAGGATCTGGCGAGCATTTCCAGACTAGGGCCCAAGGTCTTCACTCAGCAGAGAACGGGGGATCCTCACCCTTTGAGTCGGCACAGTGTTCCTCCTCCTTAGGAGGCCTGCATTCCTCCACCTCTCGATAGGTCCCAAGCTGGGGACCTCAGCTCCCCACCTTTGTTTGTGCTAAGAAACAATTCCGTTGTTTCTCTCCACTCCTTCGGTGTTGTGCTGTCTTTTATTGTTTTGGGTTTCCATTCCGGGGTTGCCGTCCACTCCCCCTTCCTTAGCAGAGGTGTCCGGGCAGCAGTTCGTGTCCTACCCGCCCTCTAGTGCGCGGATGGATGCTTCCACAAGGTCGCACCCCTCAGGATTTCTTGGCCCTTCTTTAAGTAGAGACACACGGGCGAGGTCTAGCGTCCACGCTCTAAGCCCTCCACCTCTGTGCCATTCTGAGCAATGTTGGCTCTCTTACCTGATAAGTATGTAAAAAATATATATTCATTAAATGTCATTTTTTTATAGAAAGCCAACAATCGGGAGTTCCCCACCCAGCCTCCCCTCCTGAGGGTTTTATTAACTGCCTCGCTGGGTAAGGGAATGACGGGTACAGGTCATCTCCTGACCTGGGTGACCTACCGCCCGTATGTTGACCTCGTGTCTCTACTTTGTGTAAACTGTGTTATGTGAGAAATTGATTAAGTGCCACTCAAGTGGGCAATGTTGGCTTTCTACCAGGTAAGTATAAAAAATAACATTTAATCAAAAATGTTATGTAAGTGGGGCGGTAATGAGAAAGGTGTAATTACTTTATGTGGCCTTACTGACGCTTTATCACGTCGGCTTGAAATCAGTCGAGTTTGGAACTACGATCCACGCTACCGTGGTCTGTTGACGTACTGTCAGACTGACGACAAACTTCGATGACAGGCAACCTACTCTTTCATGACTAATGTCGTGGTTCACAACTTATTAAAGATAAAGGTTTGAACAGGAACGCTTTTACCAATATTGTCGTAATATCACGGGCGGTTACATTCAAATGGGCTCACGCACTGTGCAGTAGTGAAGAATCAAATCAAGGAATTAGGAGTGACGAGAAAATGCTTTAACTGCTAGACTATCAGCCACATTTTGCTGCAGTCAAATGTACACGTTCAAAAATGGGTCTATGGGCAGGTGAGCTATGATTCCGAATTATTTGCAAGGCTTTAGAAAGGCATATTGACACCTACTTTAGTTTTAGCTTCCACAACAGACAACAGAGTGTACTGTGATCTGGAGCGTTTGTTGATCTCGCTAAGGGTGAAGTTGGCCATCTGCTGAACGTCGTCTCTGTTCACGTCGACAGGGGTGGGGCCTCCGATGATTTGACTCGCGGCTAGTGGGAACACCACTAGGACCAAAGCTAGTATGTTCATTCTTTGTGGAAGTAAAGTGCAGCTCTGATCCCGACTGATATGACTTCTGTATGTATACGTGAAATCCGTCCCTCGTCTAACTGTCAGGACTCGTCAATCAGGGTTGGTTATGTGTGCATGTTGATTCTTGTCGGCTGTCAGTTGACTCGTGGCGTCTGAGGTCAGCAACAACCTCTTCATGTTATGCGTCCTGTTGTTTAGTGTGCACGTAATATTTTGTACTTGCCTGGTGAAATGTCAGCATAGATTATATCTGAATTACGCCATTTATATGTGCTACTTGACGAGAAATATATGGACTCATTAAGTGTTAATATTCGGTGCATTTCTAATAAAGCATTAATAATTTCGTAAGTATTCAATCATATATACATTACGGTAAGTCTGACCCAAACATTATTTGCCTTCCGAAAATCGATCATCATGTCATGTTAAATTTCCCGGTGTCATTTGTGGTACGATCTATAGTATATTGAAATAATGCAATATATTTAATTCATTGTCCTTCACAAACTGACGTGATCATAAGTCCCATACTGTTACGGGCTTACGATCTCCGTACAACTAAGATCGCTTGAGGAACGGTTGCTTGGTGTTATGTGTTCGTGTATTGAAAAGGAAATTAAAATTCCCATCGGCATCACCATAATGATGCACACGATGTAGAGTACCATTTCTTAGCTGTTCCTGTTTTACAGCTGTCCCAAATCATCCGCATCACATCAATCGTTTGTTAGTGTATATATCACGCCGTTAAGGTTTTTGGTTTATTTCTCTTTTTGGCAGGGCGATGTGGTAGGGAAGCGTTCGCTTGTCACGCTAAAGACCCAGGTTCAATGCCGCACATGGGTAGAATGTGTGAAGCCCATTTCTGGTCATCACTGTTGCATAATGACCGTAAACACATATTGATGGTGTAGTCGGAATCGCACAGTGGACACTGCTTTTGTTGAGATTTCGTTTGGTTGTGGAGATGGTTTGGTAGCTTTAATTTAGGCGCAAATGTCATCGTAGTATACAACGAGTGAGCATACAGAAAACATCACGTACGTGATGAGTATAACCTTGCTCCAGGCTTGTTTATGAACGTGACGTGTCTACGTTACATCAGGATGTTATCCCAGCTATTATGGCCGTCTGTTATTAACGTTGCAATACCATTGTCCTGTCTAAGCATCTACATATCTCTCCACTGACTCATGTCTAGTGGAGTAGTGAGTGAGAATGGTTTTACGCCGTTTTTTCCATCAATATCAGGGCGGGGGACACCAGAACTTGCCATTACACATACTAGTGCCCATTTGACGAACGAACCCTGGCGAACGCTTTAACAACTTCGTTTTTGAAACGTCCTTCTTGCAGAAGAAAACCAAGAGCCTACTGTGTGTCACTTCTTATATAACGACCCGTGAAATCCGGGGCAGAACAGGCCTTCAGAAACCCATGCTTGCCATAAAAGGCGACTGTGCTTGTGGTAAGAGGGGACTAACGGGATCGGGTGGTCAGACTCACTGAGTTGGATGACACATATCATCGGTTCCCAATTATTGCGTAGATCGATGCTCATGTTGTTGATCACTGGATTGTCGGGTCCAGATTCGATAATTTACAGGCCTCCGCCATATAGTTGGAATATTGCTGAGTGCGGCGTACAAGTAAACATACTCACTTCTTTTATAACACGTTTAGCTTTGTTATCTTCCGTTACCAACAAAATCAACTACTCTGCATGGACATGCGATGTGCTTACTTTTGAATTAGCTGTAAATAAGCTGTTTCTTCCTTGTTTATTAGAGGAAAGGTCAAGTGTGTGTATAGCATGACGCCATTTCTCTGTTGTAGTCTCTGCTGAGAAAGGGTGTGTATCTCTTGTAAATAGGCGGTGTTTTTATTTGACAGTTTTGGGTGAAACAAACGGAAGAGTCCATGCAAATCGGTCTCCCTAAAACAAACTTCTGAGCTTGATATATTTACGCTTTGGGTAGACTTTAAATGATAGTAGACTTGTTAGTTTTTGGAAAAAGTTGACGTCTGCGGGTCCTATCTCTATCCACCGATGAAATATCCACCATATTCATGGGATATGAAACGAGCTTCCCCCTTCATATCAAGTTTATGTCCCAAGTGAAATAATGTGTGTCATAACAGTTTGTTATGAAACCCCTTTACGAATTTCCACGTGGTTAATAATAAGGATTTCATCCTTCTTACAAGCTGGCACGTCGTGATATAACGATTCAACACCCACGTTCTCGCTATATCTTTTTTTAATATTAGACTAATTGTTTTTTGGAAAAAGTTGACGTCTGCTGGTCCTATCTCTATCCGCCGATGAAATATCCACGTTATTAGGGATTTCATCCTTCTTACAAGCTGGCACGTCGTGATATAACGAATCAACACCCACGTTCTCGCTATATCGCTTTTTAATATTAGACTAATTGTTTTTTGGAAATAGTTGACGTCTGCTAGTCCTATCTCTATCCACCGATGAAATAGCCCCTATATTAGGGATTTCATCCTTGTTGGCACGTCGAGATATAACAGATTCAACGCCCATGTCCCCGTTATATCGTACATATACGTAGCCTGCACTAAGATAAATTACACTTCAGTAAACACGTATTTCATTAAAAAGTGCGATTAATCCCAGACTCGCTCACTTAAGGACTGTTCGTTGCTTTATTGTTTGCTTTGAATGGGTAACGCCACAATTTCCCTGCTCCGTATGACTGCGATCCAGGAAATATTACTACTAGGTCTGTTAGAATAACAGTTACAAAGAGACTAACAGTGACTACATGAAACATTATGATCATATTATCAGGGCCTCGTCATATTTCACATCCCAAACACGCCATATTGATGCCACCCGGGAAACACACAGTAGGTTGTGCAGTTTGTTATACCCCGCCGCACGTTTAGCGCGAAGCGGGGGATATAGTATTAGGCTCCGTTCGTCCGTCCGTCCGTCCGTACCTATGTACGTACGTGCGTACAAAATATAATAAGTTAAGAACAGTTGCCTACGTTGTTTTCATATTTGGTATGACCAGTTGTCGCCGGGTACCAGTTGTCCGCCAACACTTGGCTGTAGCGCTTGAGCAGACTTATACTTCCGTAGAATTTCACCACATCACAAAAGCCAGATGTTGACGAGAACTGGTACCCGGGGATAACGTACTAGCCAGTAAATCTATTGGTAAATTTGTATGCATCATTCCAGTTAGATATAATGAGTAGTGCCAAAGCAACTCCTTCAAGATCTGTTAGCATAATTCACATGTGCACATTTCATGTTCCATTTATGGTACTCAATGAAGTCCACACCAGACAAACAAGTGAACTGTTTTTTTAATAACGCTTCTGTCAGTCGGGGTACAATGTCAACACTCACACGTCACGATGAAACCACGGACCTCTAACCCAATCACAACAGCCGCATACGGCAGTCATAACTGTTAACAGGGATCTATTCTGCACCGATATCCCCACTGGGTATTTTTGAGGGTATATTATAACTGAAGGAAATGCACTTCACACGGTGTTTTTAAACAAGGTAGGAGTGTCAGCTCTTCAATCCGACATGCTGTCTAAACCGGATTGTCTCTTCGGCCAGGATGACAGCCGGTTTAGACAGCTTCCATGTGACAAGACAGATAACGACCAATGTTTCTTTAGTGTCCGAGGATCCACACAAATGAGGCTACTTTAGATTTGATAAGCAGCATATCCATGTTCTCATTTCCGTCTGCATTCTCTCATTATGAAAAACAATTAAAGACTTAAGTTTTCAATTTTCCTTTGCTTAGTTTTATTCAAAGAATGTGACTACTTCAAAAAAATTAAATATAACAGGCTAATTATGAAAAATCTCATAATTTCTGACATTTCGTCACACCACGGAATAGAACCACAATTTCTTAAGTTGTCAAAGCCTAAAGTCAGTTATACCTTGTGTATATTTTTAAACGTTAATAAAAGTTAAAAACATCTACTCTCTGGGACAAGGAATCGATAATAATCATTTTGTGGTATAAATAGGATGAAAGTCTTTACTGTTTCATTAATTCTATATTGTTGGGTGGGAAGTTTGGAAGGCCATTATCCACTTTCACCTTCCCTCTCATGAAAAATAGATATTCTGACCCACTTTGTGCTGACATGTCTGCTACCTTTTTACAGGTCTGTATCGACATCCCGAGTGAGTTTGTTCCTTTTGCTCTGCCTTTGGCAGGCAGACAGACAGACAGACACACACACACACACACACACACACACACACACACACACACACACACACACACACACAGACACACACAGACACACACACACACACACACACACACACACACACACACACGTGTGTGTGTCAACGCAATTGGATTTTGTTTGTTCAGGCAGATGATGCTTTGGGAGACGAGCCGGCAGGGCATCACAAAAGCCTTTGACAGAATCATGACATTCCACTGATAGTCCATGGATCCATCCGAGGAAGTCTGTGTGGAAGGCCAGCTTTGGGTGCTTGGGTGAAGCTTGTCTGAGACTGAACCTGATCAGAGACTGGCTCCAGTTCACGCCTGCAGAACTTCCTTACTAAGGATTACTTAAATGTAATTGACGAGCATAAGCTATTGAAACAATGAAAAGAATTTTCACACTGCTTGGTTTGATACAGCTATTTTCAGTACATAACCTTGACCTAAGTCGCAAACATTTCGAGAACATTCCAACAGACTGTACAGTACACAGGTAGGTAAACTGTGATCACTTGTCATGCACATGTGCTCATAGAAAATGACCGAAAGGAAGACCTTGCACCTTGACAGAATAGAGGAATAGACAAATGGTGAAGATTATCTGAGCGCAGTGAACGTTGGGACTGGCGGTGATTGAGTAGACAGGATAAGTATGATGGTGTCAATCCATGGTAGCACTTGTACGTCAGGCACAGAACTTTGAATTTCAGTGTGGCTTCTGTAGGAAGCCAGTGTAGTGATTGAAGAACTGAAATAATTGGCGAGATTCATCTTGTACATTATATAACCTATTTTTAAAGGTCACATGCAACAAAAAAAAACCCAAATAAACAAAATTTTAAGCGTACAATCGCGATTCAAAAGTGCAATATTTTGTACTTGGGCTTACTTCCCCCGAAACGAAGCCCTCGGGAGACCGAACCCAGTCATACCGGGTGGATACGCACTCAAGTGTAACGACGGCTTCCGATTGGCTGTTTCATTTGCTGATATGCTGAGGGTTCATTGTGTGTACAGAAAGATGATCTGTTTGATGGGCATTTTAGAAGTATGGCGAGTCACAAGAAAGTAAGATTCTTTATGGATAACAACTTCTTTTATTGTGTAGTTGATGCGTCGTTTCAGTATGGATTCATATACTATTGTCAAACAAAATCATATACACTAAACGAAGTCGTTATCCATGGAGAATGTATATAGAGATGTTAGGTTTTGAAAATACATGTTCTCTGAATTTGCGTTCGCTCCAACCAAAAATCATCTCAGTAGAGATGGTAAAGTACTGCGTGGCTGGAATCTGTCATTCGTCCTAGTACAAAGCAGGATTTGAAACTGACAGGCTTTTGCCTAATTACATAATATGGCAGAGACGGGCCTCGGGTGCACGAGTCATAAATCAATTTATTTTCTTTATGTCGTATAGTCTGATAGTGTTAAGTTCAAATTGCACGTGGTCAATGATTGAAGCTGTGTACTGCATGTTGTCTTTAGCAGACAGGCAGACAGACATATACGTGTGAATAAACCAGACACTGAGCTTTCTCTGGGACAGAGACTGCTTACCACAATCAACAAGTTTGTTTACGTAACGAGTAGAATATCTACTTGTTTGTGTACACAACCAAGATTAGACTACTGCTCACGATCTCAGACTCTGGGAATGCATACCGTTTCAAGCGAACCTATTCACTTCGGACAGCTGTTGAGACCAGTTTTCCCCCCAGCGCTGGGGAAATTTAGTGAAACGTTTGAACGTTGAGGATGGATTACTTTGAAAGACCTGAAGCATTTACCAAACTATCTTACGTATCTGTGCTTGAACACAGCTACCTACAATCAAGCTGTATTTAATGCAAAATGTTTATTTCTAAACAAAAACATAAACAATATAAAATAACAACACTGTATTTTGACAAGAATACAGTAATTCTTTTGACAAGGATGTACGTTGACATATTTAGCCGTGGATTGACAAGAGGCCATCTGAAACAGAACAACACGCGATATGCACAAACGTATGCGTTCAGAAAGTGTTCTGAATGTTGTGATAATGATATACAAGGTACGATAATGATACGACATAACATATTTTCATCAAACATGTGTTCAGAACTTCTCACCTGAATAACTGTGTTTCAGGAGTGTTCATCTGAAAACAGATTATCACCAGAAACACGAAGCAATACACACATTCAGACAATTAATGTCGACCTAGGTCGAATACTTAGACCGAAAACAAAACTAAACGTCAAAGGAAAGGAATATGCAGTCGTTGTTGTAAGTACCTCCGCTGCTCGGCAGGACTTTTGCCTTGGCAAACGGTGAGCGGGGTTAGTGTTCGGTGACAATTTAGAATCATGACGGCACCTTTTAAGGCTTCAGTTGAACTATTGTTGTAACGGCCTCGACTAATGGACTATGAAGACGTGAATAATTGGCACCTTGTAAAGCACCACGTAAAGGATAAAACACGACTCTGAGATTTGGGCAGCAATTGTAAACCCGCCGAGGAAGAATTTTCCTAAGCTGGAGGGCGAAATGTTGCAGGTTCGAAACAACTGCAGGCCAATAATGTGATATTTTACGATCAATACTGCAAATAAAAGCGGTATCAATCATTAATAATGGGCATTTCAAAACCTCACATCAGATTAAATAACAATTGTAAAACTTAAGTTATGAAATGCTCGAAAGTTAACCTGATGTGAGGTTTCAAAACGTGTACTTCAAAACCTAGGTTTAGAAATGATCAGTGCAAAATCACAGCAGAGGGTAACCTGATTTACTGAAGAGAATATGTTTTAAAAATGCAAAGAAAACAAAGAAACTGTTGTGAAGAAAATTGCATACCTAGACGAGTTGTCCACACGTGTCAGAGAGCAGCTGAAAGTTAGGGTCACTCCATGCCTGGTACAGGACCGACACCCTGCACGTCATATGCTGCAGCAAAGAAACAAAAGACCTACAGCACCATGACGAATAACAAGTAACAAACAAAACAATGAGAAATGGTATTTTATTTTCTGCGATTCTTTGTCTCTGAAGAACATTGGCCTCATCCAAGATTACCTGTGGCGTGCTGTTGCTGGCGGGACAATCACTAATTCCTTTGCCGTTGCCGTCGGGGTTGTTCATGCAAGAGGATGTCACTAGGTGAAGGTCAAATGAGTACTTCATGCCAGCAACAACCTGTACACAGTCAGCATGATCGTCAACAACTAAACAACACTATTACGATGTACATCGTGTCTAGACTATAGCAGTATTCTACAAACGGTGTTTCATTGGCGATGTTTCAGCCTCTCTTGTATTCCAACAGAAAAAACGTTATCTAAACTACAACCTTATCAAGGGAGACATGATGGGTGATAATGGAGAAGACTTGTACCATCAAGTAGTGGACAGTTTCCATTCCATGGCTTTTGAAATGAATACCATCTGCGAGGGGCATCTGTGGATGTATACGATGTTTGTGATGAGTTTGTTTTGTGTTACGTTTCTAGATATGTGGACAGCAGCAGTACATTAACACACTCCAAATGAAAAACAGTTTTGTTAAAAGGGTTAAAAGAGTGATGACCTTGTCTGTGATTGTGTTCAGCAATAAGGGACGAACCTGTTGGGTGACGTGGTCCACTTTCTCCGTCACCATCCTGAACGTACTGTCCATCTTCCCGTTCAAAGCGTCCTCCGCAAATGACACAGCTTGCTGCATTGGCGCGGAGAGATGGGCGGGCTCCACACCTCCCAGGAGAGGGGCACTTCGTTTGCTTACAGGGGAGCAGTGGTGGTCTGTCACTTGCTTCGTGTTGGTCCAGGACTGGTACCAGACCGTCACTTCACACAGCTGGGCCTGAGGGTGTACAGCACAAATAGTCAGTAAGTATGTGAGTGTGAGAGTGAGTGCAGCTTCATACATATTACATCAGTTAGAACAAGGGCCCTATGGGTGAGTTGAGGCCTGACAAAGAAACAGAGTTTATACCACGTATAGTAAATAAGACAGATTCCGGAGCAATACTGAATCGCTGCTTCATAGTATACCGGCAGGTGTTCAAGTTAAAACAAATCTCACCTTATCTCCATTTTGAAGGCTCAAGGTAAGGATGTAGTTAATACCTGAGACGACCTGAAAGAAAAACGTTTTCAGAAACTTAAAGATTGTGTGAACCCAAGAAATAGTCACAATGATAACATACGATGCGTGTACGTCCACACGCAAAGACACGTTACACGTGAACATGAATGTTGTCGTTCACATATCCTGTCCTTCTAACTGATAAACCAAAATCTCTATAAATAGTTCTTTGACTGGATTCAAGAAACGCATTAACAGAAACGTCCGTACCTGTTTTCTGGCGTTGACAACTTTGACCAGAGAGTTCTGTGTCCCTTGAATTCCGTTGATCTCCGTAAGAGCAAAGTTGGCCACTTCCTGAATCTCTGCGCTGTTGACATCCACACCGGTGGGACCCCCGAGAAGTCCCCTAGCACGCTTGGTCACCTGGCTACAGCTGTGCTCTGTCATTTCCTTCCTGTGGAGCCAGGGCTGAGACCAGATCTTCACATAACAGATCTGGGTCTGAAGGTAGACAGGTGACTTAATGATCAAGTGACAGGTGTACTATACAGATATAACTCACAGGTGTTGCATTGAAGTTTTACCTCTCATAATGCTTGGAACTACGTATACCATTCCAAATTAAGAGCATTGATTTATGTTTACGTTGCTCAGGAAACGTGACAGGTGTACATTTTCACTAGTGAGAATGCCTAAAGCAAATGCACAAATTTGTATGGATCTACATAGAGTACATCACTCCGAGACATGCAGCTGTAAAATGTTTTTGACACATTTAAACTGTTAATAAATGTGACTCACCCTGTACCCTTCTCTCAGACGTAAGGTCAACATGTAGTTCATTCCCGAAACAACCTGAAACGTTTGAAGAACTCCGAGTAGAAGGGTTAACATGGATCCTCAGTTGGGAATGTCTGTATTGTTCATTGAGTGTATTGAAGAGTTCGAGGCCTCGAGCCTGCAGTACTTCTGATTTCGGAAATAGCATGTGTAAAGACCTGGATCCCTATGACAATACGTGGCTCAGATATAGCACTGGTTGGATTGTGATTCTGGTGCACGTGAACTTTGGTCTGGAGGTGAATTTTGTCCAATCATGTTTAACAGAATAAAACATTACTCTGACCAAGATTCTTTAGCTGACTGCATCACAGGTAATACTAACACGAGCTCTCATTAACTTTGTTTAATCCATACAATGGACGTTATCTATGCCATGTAACCGAGCAAAACACTAGTCTTACCTGAGCTTTAGCTGAGATTACTTCTTCCATAGTGTTCTGGGCACCCTGCAGTCCGTTGATCTCGCCCAGGGCAAACTCGACCATTTCTCTGACTTCAGTGCTGTTGATGTCCACGTTAGTCACACCGCCTGGTATCAAGATGTTCCGCTTGGACACCCTGCTGCAGCTGTGTTGGGTCATTTCGGTCGTAGAGGTCCAGGCTTGGTGACTGATTGTAACATCACAGATTTGAGTCTGCAAACAAAGACACATATATACTTTCAAAAAGGTAGGGCATAATGAACCTTCAATTTCAAGGAAAGACATCTTATGAACGCACCACCATTTCCCTATATTACCACCCCTAAACACAACGTATGATAGGCACGTGCACAACACAATAGCCTCATACACGTGCATGGGGTCCCATTCTTGATTTTGACGTTTGTTCAAGAAGGTTTAGAAATCACTTAGAACATTAAGTTTGACACTCATCTTGCATCACACATTTCTTAGTGTTTGTGTTTGTTTTAAAACGAAAATCGTATACATACAAACTACATGCAATACACCAATCATCTTTCAAAAGCGACTACATTCCAAATATCAATGGTTGTAAGGAAGTACAAATCGTAATGCACTCTCAAAATAGTCAATAATATCATATCAACATTGATTGACCCCGATAAATCTCCTAAATATTTTTAATCGTAAATAAAAACAAATGAAGATCCCCTACTTGTTTTGAAGAGTATATGTTTTTTCTGTAACACGACCAGGACACATAATGGAACACATAATGGACACAGTCGTGCGTTACACGTCCAGGATGATGGGGCTGGGGCACTCGCTGCTCATAGAGTCTTCCATAAACAAGAGTGAACTGGGGTAGTATAAAGCTATAGGGAAATACTGATGAAACATACCTCACTTCCTTCTCTCACGCGGATCTTCAAGATGTAGTTGATGCCAGCAACCACCTAAAGACTCAGACCATGAGATGTAACAGAAAACTGACAGAACCCTTACAAAATGAAAATAAAAACATCACAAAAACTTGTGATCGATCAGTTTAGTCGATATAACACACAAAAATAGACACTTTACATAATGTTTTAATCAAAGGATGTTATGTATTTTCCTTGAATGAAAGAATTTAGCCCGAAACCAAGAGAGACCTCAAGTTATCAATTAGAATTTGGCATACGGTAAATTCCCAAGCTATAACAAATTATATCGCACAGCTGGACGACATACCTGGATCTTGGCTGAGATGACTTGGTCCAAACTGTTTTGAGTCCCCTGTAATCCATTCAGTGAAGTCACAGCAAAGGAGGCCATATTTTGGACCTCAGTACTGTTGACATCGACTGATTTCGGAGCACCAATAGGGACGTCGCGCTTGGCCCGTGAAGTACATGTATGTTGGGTAACTTGTTTGTCGTTGAGCCAGACACGGGACCAGACGGTGACAGTGCAGATCTGGGTCTGTAACATCCCGATCACGCAGAGGTGATTTCAAATAAGGAAATTCACACATGATCCACGTGTGGTGGATCCAGCTTAGAGTTCACCACAGCACCAGTCACATTTTTCATATCAACACCATCTGAAATGGGGATTGTTTGGAAACAATGGCTGCTGAGAATGGATCACCATAATTTCATGGGATGACGTGTTGCATTTCAGCGTCTTATGGATTAAGATCGCAACTGCTAGGAACTGAGTGCTAGAATCATATCGTGTGCTGTTAACATGGAAGGTTTTAATAGATGAGGACTTGTTTCAGTGAAAGTAAAGACCTGACGAGCACTCACCTCCTGTCCACTCTGTATCCTGAGAGTCAGAATGTAGTTGATTCCAGAGACAACCTGTCGGGCAGAGGAGTTAAGGTAGTATTGAAGTCGTATAAGAAGAAGGAGGCCAGTCATCAGTTTATGGGGTTCAATGATCTTCTTTGGAAGGCAATACAAGACCATTAATCAGGGGCATTACAGATAGCGGTCACATTGATCACATTGATAAAGGGAATTTTATTTAAGGCACATAAAATGTTATTGTTGTTTCTCATCACCTCTCCTTGGGTGGGTATGGCGGATTTTAGTTTTTGTTTTTGATAGTTCTTTCTGATTTCTATACAATGTTAAAAACTTGGAATGACGGAAGCTATGACGGATTTCGGAAGTCTCTTGGTTTTAGACACACACATTTACCAGTGAAAAAAATAGGTCGGGTGGTAATGAGAAAGAAGAAATTCTTTTTAGGTGGCCTTACTGCCGTTTTATCACGTTGGTTTGAAATCAGTTGAGTCTAGAACTATGATCCACGCTAACATTGCCTATTGACATACTGTGAGGCTGACGACAAGCTTTGAATACTGGCAACCGACTCATTTATGACTAATATCGTGGTCGTGTCACAACTAATTAAAGACAAAGGCTTGAATAGGTATTGTCACAATCTCACGGGTGGCTACATTCAAATGGGTTCACGCACTACAGTTGTGAAGAATCAAACCAAGGAATTAGGAGTGACGAGAAAATGCTTTAACTGCTAGACTATCAGCCACATTTTGCTGCAGTCAAATGTACGCGTTCAAAAATGCCATGGGTCTATGGGCAGGTAAGCTATGATCCCGAATTATTTGCAGGTTTTTAGAAAGGCATATTGACACCTACTTGAGTTTTAGCTTGAACGACAGACACCAGAGTATTCTCCGATCCGAGGAGTGTGTTTAGCTGGGTAAGGGCGAAGCTGGCCATCTGCTGAACGTCGTCTCTGTTCACGTCGACAGTTTTGGGACCGCCGACGAGTAGACTCGCGGCTAGTGGTAACACCACTAGGACCAGAGCCAGTATGTTCATTCTTTGTGGAAGTAAAGTTCAACTCGAATCCCAACTGAAACGACTTCTGTATATATACGTGAAATCCGCACCTCGTCCAGCTGCCCCAGTGTTGGTTATGAGTGCATGTTGATTGTTGTCGACACTGTCAGCTGACTCATGGCGTCTGAGGTCAACAGCAACCTTTTCCGGTTGTGTGTCCTGTTGTTTAATGTGCACGTAATATTTTGTACTTGCCTGGTGAAATGTCAGCATAGTTTATATCTGAATTACGCCATTTATATGTTCCACTTAACGAGAAATTCATGGACTCATTAAAGGTTATTATTCGGTGTATTACTAATAAAGCCTTAATAATTTCGTAAGTATTCAATCATATATACATTACGGTAAGTCTGACCCAAACATTATTTGCCTACAAAAAATAGATCATTATTCCATGTTAAATTTCTCGGTGTCATCTGTGGTACGATCTATAGTATATTGAAATAATCCAATATATTTTAATTCATTGTCCTTCATAAATTGATGTGTAATTGTGTTTCTAATAATTCTTATTTAACACCCACCACCCTCAATCTTAAAGCATTACACGCCTTTTTGAGGAGCCCAAGTAGTCATACTTACTGAAAACAAAATTAGTACAGGTGAGGCTACGAAATCCTATTTCTAGGTCCCTTTTGAGATTCTCCTCCTGGACTATTTTATCTCTGGCGTAGATTTAACTGTGCTGTGGTGTGAGCTTGTGGTCAATATGTCACAACTTTATTCAGATGATACAAATTCTAATTACTGTTTTAAGTTATTAAGTTATGGGTCATTTACTGCTCGCAGCTTGGAAACCATCTCCGACATAGGACCATTTCCACTTATTCTGGGGATTTCAGTGATCAGTATGTAATCTTGTCTCCGAAATGAAAATATTTTACAGAATACATTTAATTACGAGGATACAATATGGCAAAAGGACATCGGAGAATCGCCGTACTTTTAAAATCTAAACTTCTGGCTATATTTACGATATTTACGATCTCCCTACAACTAAGATCGCTTGAGGAACGGTTGCTTGGTGTTATGTGTTCGTGTATTGAAGAGGAAATTAAAATTCCCATCGGCATCACCATAATGATGCACACGATGTAGAGTACCATTTCTTAGCTGTTCCTGTTTTACAGCTGTCCCAAATCATCCGCATCACATCAATCGTTTGTTAGTGTATATATCACGCCGTTAAGGTAGGTAGTCTAGTGGTTAAAGCGTTCGCTTGTCACGCTGAAGACCCAGGTTCGATGCCGCACATGGGTAGAATGTGTGAAGCCCATTTCTGCTCATCACTCATCATCATAGTGACCATAAACACATATTGATGGTGTAGTCGGAATCGCACAGTGGACATTGCTTTTGTTGAGATTTCGTATGGTTGTGGAGGTGGTTTGGTAGCTTTAATTTAGGTGCAAATGTCATCGTAGTATACAACGAGTGAGCATACAGAAAACATCACGTACGTGATGAGTATAACCTTGCTCCAGGCTAGTTTATGAACGTGACGTGTCTACGTTACATCAGGATGTTATCTCAGCTATTATGGCCGTCTGTTATTAACGTTGCAATACCATTGTCTTGTCAAAGCAGCGTTACATATCTCTTCACTGACTCATGTCTAGTGGAATAGTGAGTGAGAATGGTTTTACGTCGCTTTTCCAATATTCCAGCAATATCAGGGCTCGGAACACAAGAACTGGGCATTACACATACTAGTGCCCATTTGAGGAATCGAACCCGCGCGAACGCTTTAACAACTACGCTTTTCTAACGTCCTTTCTTGCAGAAGAAAACCAAGAGCCTTATATAAGGACCCGTGAAATCCGGGGTAGAATAGGCCTTCAGAAACCCATGCTTGCCATAAAAAGCGAATGTGCTTGTCGTAAGAGGCGACTAACGGGATCGGGTGGTCAGTCTCGCTGACTTGGTTGACACATGTCATCGGTTCCCAATTATTGCGTAGATCGATGCTCATGCTGTTGATCACTGGATTGTCTTGTCCAGACTCGATTATTTACAGGCCTCCGCCATATAGTTGGAATATTGTTGAGTACGGCGTACAACTAAACTCACTCACTTCTTTTATAACTCGTTTAGCTTTGTTATCGTCCGTTACTAACAAAATCAACTACTTTGCATGGACATGTGATGCGCTTACTTTTGAATTAGCTGTAAATAAGCTGTTTCTTCCTTGTTTATTAGAGGGAGGGTATAACATGACGCTATTTCTCTGTTGTTGTCTCTGCTGGGAAAGGGCGTGTATCTCTTGTGAATAGGAGGTGTTTGTTTGACAGACGGGTGAAACAAACGGAAGATACGTGCAATCGGTATCACTAAACCAAACTTCTGAGCTTGATATATTTACACTTTGGGTAGACTTTAAATGATATTAGACGAATTAGTTTTTGGAAAATGTTGACGTCTGCTGGTCCTATCTCTATCCACCGATGAAATATCCACCATATTTATAGGATATGAAACGAGCTTCCCCATCAAGTTTATGTCCCAAGTGAAATAATGTGTGTCATAACAGTTTGTTATGAAACCCCTTTACGAATTTCCACGTGGTTAATAATAAGGATTTCATCCTTCTTACAAGCTGGCACGTCGTGATATAACGATTCAACACCCACGTTCTCGCTATATCGCTTTTTAATATTAGACTAATTTGTTTTTGGAAAAAGTTGACGTCTGCTAGTCCTATCTCTATTCACCGATGAAATATCCCCTTTATTAGGGATTTCATCCTTGTTGGCACGTCGAGATATAACGATTCAACGCCCATGTCCCCGTTATAGCGCACATATACGTAGCCTGCACTAAGATAAACTACACTTCAGTAAACACGTATTTCATTAAAAAGTACGATGAATCCCAGACTCGCTCACTTAAGGACTGTTCGTAGCTTTATTGTTTGCTTTGAATGGGTAACGCCACAGTTTCCATGTGACTGCGATCCAGGAAATATTACTACTAGGTCTGTTAGAGTAGCAGTTACAGAGACAGCCTTTCCGCCATTATAGATTAACAATAGCTAAGAGAGACTACATGAAACATTATGATCATATTATTAGGGTCTCGTCATATTTCACATCCCAAGCGCGCCATATTGATGCCACCCGGGAAACACTCAATAGGTCGTGCAGTTTGTTATACCCCGCCGCGCGTTAAGCGCGAGTCGGGGGATATAGCATTAGGCTCCGTTCGTGCGTACGTACAAAATGAAATGAGTTAAGAACAGTTGCCTACATTGTTTTCATATTTGGCACCTAGGTTCATCACAGTATGAGAAAGGTGGTGGTCAGGTTACGTGACCTTGATCTTCATTTCAAGGTCACAAGGGGCACTTTAACGTTTTACCCTTGTCAACGAAATATCTCAAGAACTGGTAGCTGGAATTTATTCATATTTGACACCTTTATCTTGGGCTGACATAGGGCCTAGTTGATTTAGGTGACCTTTACATCGTTTTCAAGGTCACACCGACACGGGGGATTTTGTGATCTTAGTGACGGTGCTTGTTTAAATCTATATCGTTTACAAATCATGAAGGAGGGCGCCTGATTGAATTGGAATTTTTGTTGGTATATGTAAATTTGCATTTCTGACTGGCATCACTAGCTTGTCACAGATCACTGCAATGTCTTTAATTTAGATTCTACCGATAAGCTTGGTAGGGCAATCGAGGCCTAAGAACTCAGTATTTGGAACTTACACCGTGCTTCCATTGTTAAACATGACAATATATTGTACGTTTTATCATCTCATATATAAGGGCTAGATCTATATACTCTCCTTACTGGCCAGCGACCAGTTATCGCCGGTACCAGTTGTCAGCCAACACTTGCTTGTAGCGCTTGAGCAGACAACTTGGCTTATACTTCCGCAGTATTTCACCACATCACAAAAGCCAGATGTTGGCGAGAACTGGTACCCGGCGATAACTGGTCGCTAGCCAGTAAATCTGTTTGCATCATTCCAGTTAGATATAATGAGTAGTACCAAAGCAACTCCTTCAAGATCTGTTAGCATAATTCACATGTGTACATTTCATGTTCCATTTATAGTACTCAATGAAGTCCAGACCAGACAAACAAGTGAACTGTATTTTTAATAACGCTTCTGTCAGTCGGGGTACAGTGTCAACACTCACACGTCACGATGAAGCCACGGCCATCTAACCCGATCACAACAGCCACATAGGCAGTCATAAATGTTAACAGGGATCTATTCTGCACCGATATCCCCATTGGGTATTTTTGAGGGTATATTATAACTGAAGGAAATGCACTTCACACGGTGTTTTTAAACAAGGTAGGAGTGTCAGCTCTTCAATCCGATATGCTGTCTCAACCGGATTGTCTCTTCGGTCCCGATGAGTGCCGGTATGGAAAGCTTCCATGTGACAAGACAGATAACGACGAATGTTTCTTTAGTGTCCGAGGATCCATAAAGATGAGGCTACTTAAGATTTCATATAAAAAACAATTAAAGACTTAAGTTTTCTATTTTTGCTTTTGATTAGTTTTATTCAAAGAATATGACTACTTCAAACAAATGTAAATATAACAGGCTAATTATGAAAAATCTCATAATTTCTGACGTTTCGTCACAAGACGAAATAGAACCACATTTTCTTAAGTTGTCAAATCCTGAAGTCAGTTATACCTTCTGTATATTTTCTCGCTCAGTGAAATCGTTATGTATTCCATCATAACAGACTTGTAAGTATGTATATCCACCTGAGTGGAAGGAAGCACTTTTTTAAACATGAATGAAAAGCATCTACTCTCTGGGACAAGGAATCGATAACAATCATTTTGTGGTATAAGCAGGATGTTTGGGTTTTTTTATTAATTCTATATTGTTGGGTGGAAAATTTGGTAGGCCATTATCCACTTTCACCATTCCTCTCATGAAAGATCACTGTTAAATCACACATTCATGCCCAACACAAAAAATATGGAGAGGACAAAAATCACTTTCTCATCAGAAATATCATGGAAGCCACTGACCTAGTTGTGGAACACGTAGCGATTCCCAAGTCTAAAATACATACTGCATACAAACTTGGTAATTACACATGTGAATTGTTAAATAATTGCAAACGCTGTATATTCGGAACCGGATGACACCATGAATAGTTTCGGCGAGGCATTAAGTACTTAAGGAACCCCTGACGTGCCGAAATACATTGTAACAACCTATATGTGTGGCTTTGTTAGATAATGGGAGATAAAGCGACTCTGAACTTGTCATAAACAAACGTCAAACGAAAATACCCAGTCGATGAGAGAGTACGGCGAGGTAGAAGTGCGACAGATGGAAAACTGGTTGACCACGTCCGTCAGATACGCCAACCCTTGACCAAATCTGACCTACTATTTGGGGTTAAGATGAAGGCCAAATTGCCGTGTTTCCGTTCCATTACGTCTGGTGGCAGTATACAGTCAAATGAGAAGGTCGCAGACGAATATATACTGGGTGGACCCTGAGAGCTGGTGTCTAGGGTATGGTCACAAAGAACCGTTACAAAGACAAACATGTGGCTCGAATGCATGAAATCAGATCTTTGGGTCGTTAGAGACGAAACTCGAATTTCGTACCATGTGCTGGCTTTCACCCGAGGCCACAGCTGTTTTACAACTCCCAAACTTCATGATGCATCTAGCTGAGGTGAGGTGAATATAGGGGTTTAACATCGTACTTAAAGGTCACATGCAACCAGGAAAATCAAACATAATTAAAACACAAATCACTTAAATCATTTACTCATGACACATAATATATATTGCTGCTTGTAAGAAAACACAAATAAACAAAATTATATGCTTACCATCGCGATTCAAAAATGCAATATTTTGTACTTTTGGCTTAATTCCCTAGAAACGAAGCCCTCGGGAGACCGAACCCAGTCATAGCGGCTGGGTGTGCACTCAAACGTAGCGACGGCTTCCGATAGGCTGCTTCATTTGCTGATACGCTGAGAGATCATTGTGTGTACAGAAAGATGATCTGTTTGACGGGCTTTTTAGAAATATGACAAGAAAGTAAGGTTCTTTATGGATAACAACTTCTTTTATTGTACTTGATGCGTCGTTTCAGCATGGATTCATATACTGTTGAAGAATCTAGAAGAATCTGTTATCCGTAAAGAATGTATATAGAGATGCTGGATTTTGAATACATGTTCTCTGAATTTGCGTTCTATCTCATCGAAAATCATCTCAGTAGAGATGGTGAACTACTGCGTGGCTGGAAACTGTCATTCGACCAAGTACAAGGCAGGATTTGAAACTGACAAAGAGTTTGCACCTGTTTCCGTCAGATCCAGCCATCCGAGAAAAATGGATGTAGTTTGTTTGCAACCCACAGACATAAAAACATGTCATGTACAAGTATCACACCTGCCTATTTACATAATGTGACAGAGACAGGACTCGGGTGTCGGAGTTATAAATCAATTTATTTTCTTTATGGCATATAGCCTGATAGGTGTTAAGTTCGAATTGCATGTGGCCATTGATTGAAGCTTTGTATTACATATTGTCTTTAGCAAACAGGTAGGCAGACATATAGGTGTCAATAAACCAGACACTGAGCTTCCACAGAGGCTGCTTACCACAATCAGCAAGTCTTTTTTATGTAACGAGTAGATTATTTACTTGTTTGTGTACACAACCAAGATTAGACTACTGTTCGTGACCTCATACTCAGGGCATGCTACAGCTGTGCTCTGTCATTTCCTTCCTCTGGAGCCAGGGCTGAGACCAGATCTTCACATAACAGATCTGGGTCTGAAGGTAGACAGGTGACTTAATGATCAAGTGACAGGTGTACTATACAGATATAATTCAAAGGTGTTGCATTGAAGTTTTACTTCTCATAAGGCTTGGAAGTACGTATACCAGTCCAAATTAAGAGCATTGATTTATGTTTACGTTGGACAGGAAACGTGACAGGTGTACATTTGTACTAGTCAGAATGCTTAAAGCAAATGCACAAATTTGTATGGATCTACATAGAGTACATCACCCCTAGACATGCGGCTGTAAAATGTTTCTGACACATTTTAAACTGTTAAAAAGGGTGACTCACCCTGTACCCTTCTCTCAGACGTAAGGTCAACATGTAGTTCATTCCCGAAACAACCTGAAACGTTTGAAGAACTCCGTGTAGAGCGGTTAACATGGATCCTCAGTTGGGAATGTCTGTATTGTTCATTGAGTGTCCGAGGCCTCGAGCCTGCAGTACATACTCATTTCACAATACGTGGCTCAGATATAGCACTGGTTGGATTGTGATTCTGGTACACGTGAACTTTGGTCTGGGGGTGAACTTTGTCCAATCATGTTTAACAGAATAAAACATTACTCAGATCAAGATTCTTTAGCTGACTGCATCATAGGTAATACTAACACGAGCTCTCACTAACTTCCATGCTCTCACTAACTAACCTTCAATTTCAAGGAAAGACATCTTATGAACGCACCACCATTTCCCTATATTACCACCCCTAAACACAACGTATGATAGGCACGTGCACAACACAATAGCCTCATACGCGTGCATGGGGTCCCATTCTTGATTTTGACGTTTGTTCAAGAAGGCTTAGAAATCACTTAGGACATTAAGTTTGACACTCATCTTGCATCACACATTTCTTAGTGTTTGTGTTTGGTCGTTTGTTTTAAAATGAAAATCGTATACATACAAACTACATGCAATACACCAATCATCTTTCAAAAGCGACTACATTCCAAATATCAATGGTTGTAAGTGCAAATGGTGATGCACTCCCAACATAGTCAATAATATCGTATCAACATTTTTAATCGTAAATAAAAACAAATGAAGATCCCCTACTTGTTTTGAAGAGTATATTTTTTCTGCAACACGACCAGGACACATAATGGAACACATAATGGACACAGTCATGCGTTACACGTCCAGGATGATGGGGCTGGGGCACTCGCTGCTCATAGAGTCTTCCATAAACAAGAGTGAACTGGGGTAGTATAAAGCTATAGGGAAATACTGATGAAACATACCTCACTTCCTTCCCTCACGCGGATCTTCAAGATGTAGTTGATGCCAGAAACCACCTAAAGACTCAGACCATGAGATGTAACAGAAAACTGACAGAACCCTTACAAAATGAAAATAAAAACATCACAAAAACTTGTGATCGATCAGTTTAGTTGATATAACACACAAAAATAGACACTTTACATAATGTTTTAATCACAGTCCGCTGTGTATTTTCCTGGATGAAAGAATTTAGCCCGAAACCAAGAGAGACCCCAAGTTATCAATTAGAATTTGGCATACGGTAAATTCCCAAGCTATAACAAATGGACGACAGACCTGGATCTTGGCTGAGATGACTTGGTCCAAACTGTTTTGAGCCCCCTGTAATCCATTCAGTGAAGTCACAGCAAAGGAGGCCATATTTTGGACCTCAGTACTGTTGACATCGACTGATTTCGGAGAACCAATAGGGACATCGCGCTTGGTCCGTGAAGTACATGTATGTTGGGTAACTTGTTTGTCGTTGAGCCAGGCACGGGACCAGACGTTGACAGTGCAGATCTGGGTCTGTAACATCCCGATCACGCAGAGGTGATTTCAAATAAGGAAATTCACGTTTCTCAAAGACCTCATACATTTACACTGTGTCGTAAACAGCCACACATTTAGGACCTCGATTGACCTGTCGTAAATGCTTTAGGAGGTCGTAAACACTACTAGTACAAAGATAGTATCAACGACTATGGTACAGCAAGTGATTAAAACACGCTAACTAATAAGGCCTGAAAAGTTTTGAGATCATGATTCTCAGCATTCTTTGGTGTACGGTATGATTTCAAATGCGGAAATCGGATTATTAGTATGATTTGATTTAAAAATAACATGCTAACGATCACTGATATCAGTTTTTCATGTTATTTCCAATGATAAATCTGAAACGCAGCCGATAAACCTAGAATCGGTTGAGATGCTTTCGAAACTATACTCGTGAACACGAACGCCTAAGTGCGGTTTCCGCCATATTGGATTGTGTTTACAAAATTTCGTTTCGCGAAGGCCTGTATTGAGACGCCTATTACATCACGAATATTCCATAGTCAGCTGTGACAAACGCATCAATAAATTACCGATACACGTTAACATGATATTTGCCACCAATACCAACAGTCTACATAAAATAAAACGAAACATAGTTTAACATACTGGGGGTGAAAACAAAGACTGCGCTGGTTTGAAACGTAAACAAACAAGAATTCCGATGTTACATTGTGTAGCACTTTATAAACAAATTCCGACATCCAACCGGCTGTCCATTTCTTTGAATGGCTCAATACCTATATGCATAGAAAGAGTATCATAGCAGTAAAGAGGAAATGAAAAACAGATACAATTCAAGGATTTGATACTTCATAAGTAATTGTCAAGTTTCCGTGCAGCGTGACGCCATAACAGCAGCAAAATCACTCAGAACAATTTATCACTGTTTCTGGCTTCTTCTCTTACTTACAGTGAAAACGATGAAAACATATAACAACACACAAATAGTCAGAGTCATTCTGATTACTTACATATTATATTTATGCTCAAACGATGCCTGAATCGAGGTAAGAGTCCTCGCAAAATCCTGTGTACCCTTTTCAGTGAAGCCGCCATTTCGTAAGAAATCGGTCATTGGTTGTGATGTCAACATTGTTGTACATATTAGGCCATTTCTTTGAGGTGAAGGTCGGATGAACAAGAGTAAACAAAAACGTTTCCGATAACACTTTCACTACTAATGTATATTTTGCGTATGGTCCAGATATGTTTTCATGAAACTAGTATCTACCTTTAGCCTTGTTCAATATCACATCATACGTGGATATGGGGTACAAACCTTATACTTAAACTGCTAATATTAATGGAACTGATTTATACATTTTATCTTGTAGTGAGTGAGTGAGTTTAGTTTTTCGCCGCACTCAGCAATATTCCAACCATATGGCGGAGGCCTGTAAATAATCGAGTCTGGACAAGGCAATCCAGTGACCAACAACATGAGCATCGATCTGCGCAATAATTGGGAACCAAGTCAGCTAGTCTGACCGCCCGATCCCGTTAGTCGCCTCTTGCGACAAGCATAGTCACCCTTTATGGCAAGCATGGGTTTCTGAAGGCCTATTCTACCCCGGGACCTTCACGGGTCCATTTTATCTTGTTTTATCTTGTAATTTTCAATGGAATTTAGCGAGAGAATACAATTATTACGATAAGATAATTTGTGCTATCAATTAAAAACATGGCATTTGCACTGTTATTGAAACTGTGTTTCTATTTTGAAATACTTCGGGAATAACAGGATACGCAGGTGCCTGTTTGGTATCGCTGTATGCGTTGCTATGCAACAAAGTACCTCTTAAACGATCGATGTACGACATGGATGTAGGACCCCGTGGTACGACATGGATACGACGTATTTGTGAAACGGTCGTAAGGGAGGTCGGAAGAGGGTCGTAAACAAGGGCGTATGGGCTACGACCTCCTGAATTTAGGAGGCTTTTGTGAAACGCAGCCCTGACGAGCACTCACCTCCTGTCCACTCTGTATCCTGAGAGTCAGAATGTAGATGATTCCAGAGGCAACCTGTCGGGTAGAGGAGTTAAGACTGTATTGAAGTCATATAAGAAGAAGGAGGCCAGTCATCTGTTTATCTTATGGATCTTCTTTGGAAGGCAATACAACAATATTAATCATGCAATACAGATAGCGGTAAAATTTCATCCTATCACATTGATAAAGTGAATTTTATTTAAGGCACATAAAATATTATTCTTGTTTCTCATCACCTTTCCTTTTTAAAAAATGGTATGGCGGATTTTAGTTTTGTTTTTTGATAATTGTTTCTGATTTCTATTCAGTGTTAGTCAAAAACGGAAGCTATGGCGGATATCGGAAGTCTGTCGGTTTTAGACACACACATTTACCAGTGAAAAAAATAGGTCGGGTGGTAATGAGAAAGAAGAAATTCTTTTTAGGTGGCCTTTCTGCCGTTTTATCACGTTGGTTTGAAATCAGTCGAGTTTGGAACTATGATCCACGCTAACATTGCCTATTGACATACTATGAGACTGACGACAACCTTTGAATACTGGCAACCGACTCATTTATGACTAATATCGTGGTCGTGTCACAACTAACAAAAGATAAAGGCTTGAATAGGTATTGTCGTGATCTCACGGGTGGCTACATTCAAATGGGTTCACGATATACAGTTGTGAAGAATAAAACCAAGTCACGAGAAAATGCTTTAACCTAGACTATCAGCGCCATTTTGCTGCTGTTCAAAAATACCATAGGCCTATGGGCAGGTAAGCTATGATCCCAAATTATTTGCAGGGTTTTAGAAAGGCATATTGACACCTACTTGAATTTTAGCTTGAACGACAGACACCCGAGTATTCTCCGATCCGAGGAGTGTTTTTAGCTGGGTAAGGGCGAACCTGGCCATCTGCTGAACGTCGTCTCTGTTCACGTCGACAGTTTTGGAACCGCCGACGAGTAGACTCGCGGCTAGTGGTAACACCACTAGGACCAGAGCCAGTATGTTCATTCTTTGTGGAAGTAAAGTTCAACTCGGATCCCAACTGAAACGACTTCTGTATATATACGTGAAATCCGCACCTCGTCCAGCTGCCCCAGTGTTGGTTATGAGTGTATGTTGATTGTTGTCGACACGGTCAGCTGACTCATGGCGTCTGAGGTCAACAGCAACCTTTTCTGAGTCCTGTTGTTTAACGTGCTCGTACTATTTTGTACTTGCCTGGTGAAATGTCAGCATAGTTTATATCTGAATTACGCCATTTATACGTGCCATGGACATGATATTCATGGACTCATTAAAGGTTATTATTCGGTGCATTACTAATAAAGCCTTAATAATTTCGTAAGTATTCAATCACATATACATTACGGTAAGTCTGACCCAAACATTATTTGCCTACAAAAAAATAGATCATTATTTCAAGTTAAATTTCTCGGTGTCATCTGTGGTACGATCTATAGTATATTAAAATAATGCAATATGTTTTAATTCATTGTCCTTCATAAATTGATGTCTAATTGTTTTCTAATAATTCTTATTTAACACCCACCACCCTCAATCTTAAAGCATTACACGCCTTTTTGAGGAGCCCAAGTAGTCATACTTACTGAAAACAAAACTAGTACAGGTGAGGCTACGAAATCCTATTTCTAGGTCCCTTTTGAGATTCTCCTCCTGGACTATTTTATCTCTGGCGTAGATTTAACTGTACTGTGGTGTGAGCTTGTGGTCAATATGTCACAACTTTATTCAGATGATACAAATTCTAATTACTGTTAATAAGTTATGGGTCATTTACTGCTGGCAGCTTGGAAACCATCTCCGACGTAGGACCATTTCCACTTATTCTGAGGATTTCAGTGACCATTATGTAATCTAGTCTCCGACATGAAAATATTTTACAGAATACATTTAATTACGCGGATACAATATGTCAAAAGGACATCAGAGACTCGCCGTATTTTCAGAATCTAGACTTGTAATGTTTGGATTGTTTAGTTCATAACATATGTGACAGACTTCTAGAGGCAGGTTTAAATACATTCTACTTGGCTTTAGGTAAAACAATTTAAACGAAAAACGGGGCTTAGTGGAACAGGCCGTGGTTCCACAAATCCGTTTAACGCTATGGTAATCATTAGTCCCATACTGTTACGGGGTTACGATCTCCCTGCAACTAAGATCGCTTTGAGGAACGGTTGTTGGAAATTAAAATTCCCATCGGCAACACCATAATGTTGCACACGATATAGAGTACCATTTCTTAGCTGTTCCTGTTTTACAACTGTCCCAAATCATCCGCATCACATCAGTCGTTTGTTAGTGTATATATCACGCCGTTAAGGTTTATAGGTTTATTTCTCCTTTTGGCAGGGCGATGTGGTAGGGGAGCGGTTAAAGCGTTTGCTTGTCACGCTGAAGACCCAGATTCGATGCCGCACATGGATAGAATGTGTGAAGTCCATTTCTGATCATCACTGTTGGATAATGACCGTAAACACATATTGATGGTGTAGTCGGAATAGCACAGTGGACACTGCTTTTGTTGAGATTTCGTTCCCGTTATATTGCACATATACATAGGCTACAGTTTGTTATGAAACCCCTTTACGAATTTCCACGTGGTTAATAATAAGGATTTCATCCTTCTTACAAGCTGGCACGTCGTGATATAACGATTCAACACCCACGTTCTCGTTATATCGCTTTTAATATTAGACTAATTAGTTTTTGGAAAAAGTTGACGTCTGCTAGTCCTATCTCTATCCACCGATGAAATATCCACGTAATTAGGGATTTCATCCTTCCTATAAGTTGGCACGTCGAGATATAACGATTCAACGTCCATGTCCCCGTTATAGCGCACATATACGTAGCCTGCACTAAGATAAACTACACTTCAGTAAACACGTATTTCATTAAAAAGTACGATGAATCCCAGACTCGCTCACTTAAGGACTGTTCGTTGCTTTATTGTTTGCTTTGAATGGGTAACGCCACAGTTTCCGTATGACTGCGATCCAGGAAATATTACTACTGGGTCTGTTAGAGTGGCAGTTACAAAGACAGCCTTTCCGCCATTAGAGATTAACAATAGCTAACAGAGACTACATGAAACATTATGACCATATTATCAGGGCCTCGTCATATTTCACATCCCAAGCACACCATATTGATGCCACCCGGGAAACACACAGTAGATTGTGCAGTTTGTTATACCCCGCCGCACGTTTAGCGCGAGTCGGGGGATATAGTATTAGGCTCCATTCGTCCGTCCGTACGTGCGTACGTACAAAATGAAATAAGTTAAGAATAGTTGTCTACATTGTTTTAAGGTGCTGGTCAGGTTACGTGAGCTTGATCTTCATTTCAAGGTCACAAGGGGCACTTTAACGTTTTACCCTTGTCAACGAAATATCTCAAGAACTTGTAGCTGGAATTTATTCATATTTGACACCTTTATCTTGGGCTGACATAGGGCCTAGTTGATTTTGGTGACTTTTACATCGTTTTCAAGGTCACACCGACACTTTGAAGGTTGCAGCATGTTCACCTACATGCTTAGCTTGTCAGCGAGATATCTCAAGAACCGGTCACTGGATTTTCTTCATATCTGAGACCAAACTTCATCTACAGATGGTGTAGGGCCCAAACGATTTTGGTGACCTTCACGTCATTTGCAAGGTCACTGCGACACTTTAAATGTTTCAGCACGAAGTATGATGTGATAATTTGCGGCGGGGAATTTTGTCATCTTAGTGACGATGCTTGTTTAAATCTATATCGTTTACAAATCATCAAGGACGGTGTCAGATTGAGTTGGATTTTTTGTTGGTATATGTATATTTGCATTTCTGACTGGTATCACTGGCTTGTCACGGATCCCTGCAATGTCTTTGATTTAGATTCTACCTATAAGCTTGGTAGGGCAATCGAGGCCCACGAACTCAGTATTTGGAACAGTCTTACAACGTGCTTCCATTGTTAAACATGGCGCTCAATACAATATATTGTACACTTTATCATCTCATATATAAGGGTTAGATCTATATCTTACATGCATTACCTATTGTTTGCGTCGTCGTGAAAGCACATTTTGTGCCTATACATTTACCAGCTTTATCTACTCTCCTTACTGGCCAGCGACCAGTTATCGCCGGTACCAGTTGTACGCCAACACTTATTTGTAGCGCTTGAGCAGACAATATAAGTTATCACATCGTGTCTCGAGACACGATGTGATAACGCATTTATCTATCTGAATATTTTCACTAAATCAAAACAAAACAACACGCATACAATCGACTTGCTGTCATGTTGATCGTTTGACCTCAAGGCACCGCACGTTACTAAAGGCTTGTCGATGCACGCTTTTCTCACTTCGCGTCGTCACCGAGGCGTAGCGGGATGATATGACTTCGCAGCGGGAGTATACGACTTTTGTACTCCCGTTGGCGGATCGTGATGAATGGACATGGTATTTTATCAGAGTCACGTGGACCAATCAAAACTCGACATTCTTATATGAGGCTAGACAACTTGACTTATACTTCCGCAGTATTTCACACATCACAAAAGCCAGATGTTGGCGAGAACTGGTACCCGGCGATAACTGGTCGCTAGCCAGTAAATCTATTGGTAAATTTGTATGCATCATTCCAGTTAGATATAATGAGTAGTGCCAAAGCAACTCCTTCAAGATCTGTTAGCATAATTCACATGTGCACATTTCATGTTCCATTTATGGTACTCAATGAAGTCCACACCAGACAAACAAGTGAACTGTATTTTTAATAACGCTTCTGTCAGTCGGGGTACAGTGTCAACACTCACACGTCACGATGAAGCCACGGCCATCTAACCCGATCACAACAGCCACATAGGCAGTCATAACTGTTAACAGGGATCTATTCTGTACCGATATCCCCACTGGGTATTTTTGAGGGTATATTATAACTGAAGGAAATGCACTTCACACGGTGTTTTTAAACAAGGTAGGAGTGTCAGCTCTTCAATCCGATATGCTGTCTATACCGGATTGTCTCTTCGGTCCCGATGAGTGCCGGTGTGGAAAGCTTCCATGTGACAAGACAGATAACGACGAATGTTTCTTTAGTGTCCGAGGACCCATAAAGATGAGGGTACTTTAGATTTGATATTAAAAACAATTAAAGACTTAAGTTTTCTATTTTTCCCTTTGATTAGTTTTATTCAAAGAATGTGACTACTTCAAAAAAATGTACATATAACAGGCTAATTATGAAAAAATAATTTCTGACGTTTCGTCACAAGACGAAATAGAACCACATTTTCTTAAGTTGTCAAATCCTGAAGTCAGTTATACCTTCTGTATATTTTCTCGCTCAGTGAAATCGTTATGTATTCCATCATAACAGACTTGTAAGTATGTATATCCACCTGAGTGGAAGGAAGCACTTTTTTAAACATTAAGAAAAATGAAAAGCATCTACTCTCTGGGACAAGGAATCGATAACAATCATTTTGTTGTATAAGCAGGATGTTTCGGTTTTTTTATTAATTCTATATTGTTGGGTTGAAAATTTGGAAGACCATTATCCACTTTCACCATCCCTCTCATGAAAAATAGATATTCTGACCCACTTTGTGTTGACATGTCTGCTACCTTTTTACAGGTCAGTATCGACATCCCGAGTGAGTTTAGTTCCTTTTGCCCTGCCTTTGGCGCACGCACGCACGCACGCACGCACGCACGCGCACACGCGCGCGCACACACACACACACACACACACACACACACACACACACACACACACACACACGCAAAATTGCAATTGGATTTTGTTTGTTCAGGCAGATGATGCTTTGGGAGCCGAGCCGGCAGGGCATCACATAAGCCTTTGACAGAATCATGACATTCCACTGATAGTCCATGGATCCATCCGAAGAAATCTGTGGAAGGCCAGCTTTGGGTGCTTGGGTGATGCTGGCCTGAGACTGAATCTGATCAGAGACTGGCTCCAGTTACTCGCCTCTTACGTAGGTTGCTGAAAACCAGCTGTTAACCTGGATGTTCCAGGCCACAGGGGAATAGCTGTCAGCATGACCCAGTAGCCACCATGTTGGGGCTGCTCACCACGTGGGCCATAAAATAAAAGCATATAGTTACACACAACCACGGATTTAAAAGTGATACCAATATCTTGTGTTCTGTGAAATCCATACCCTCTACACCTGACTATATATTTTTGTGCTGCAAACCAACACAAGGGGGGCTTGTCTTTCAATGCTCTCTATGAACGCATTATGTACTAAGGTTTAACCCACTGAGGTCACACTGCTTGGTTTGTTACAGGTATTTTCAGTACATAACCTTGACCTAAGTCACAAACATTTCGAAAACATTCCAACAGACCATGCAGTACGAAACATGTCCACATGTGCTCATAGAAAATGACCGAAAGCAAGACCTTGAACCTTGACAGATAGGACATGAATAAATCCAAGTATTTTCATTGACTATATACATAAGTATTAGAGATATTACTGAATTTAAACATTAAAATCATGAATAGAAAAGATAATATAATGTTGAAAATAACATCATGAACAAAATATATTGAATATAATTTTACCCAAAAACCAGCCATGATGTGGCAGATGTTCTTCATCCACTGTCGTCTGTTCACTCATCACCGATACTGAGGCTTTTTTTTTTAGCTCCACAGATGCGCCCTGCGCAAGGACACCTTGCTGTTTGCCATCTTCCCCCTTGCGCCTTTTTTTCGCTAACGGGGAAACAACTGCCCTTGTCGTTGTGGAGGGCATTTTTCTAACAAAAACACAATCATTCAGAGATAGCTGATATAAGAATAATGGTTATGATTATAATAACAATGGTGACAAAGACAGTAAGGTTAAAAATATAAAATACAAAATATATAAACAGCCGTATGTTCATTTAACAAAGGTGACATGAATTGATATGTTTGAAATAAGATTTGACATAGTCTTAACATTTTGCAAATTAAATATCAATCAATGGCAGAACTGGATCATATTCAGCTGGTTATAAATCTGCTACATGGATTGTATTCAACTGGTTATAAATCTCCTATATGGATCATATTCAACTAGTTATAAATCTCCTACATGGATCGTATTCAACTGGTTATAAATCTCCTATATGTTTTCGTAAGGATGAAGGATAACTTTTGAGACTGTTGAACACCTATGAATTCTTTAATTAGCTGGTTATCTCACCTGCCGTTATGGAGATGAAATTATTTCAAGTATTATAGCATTTGATCAACATTATTAAACTACATCAAACAAACTGTGAAGATGGAAAAGGTAGTGAAGATTTGTCTTGATGCAACTTACTGTGCTAGAGTTTAAATCTGCACACATATAGTAGTCTGGTTTCATCATTCAGCTGCTTTACTGCACCTTGTTTGAATAATGTCATTTAAATATTTCAGACAACTAACAGTAAATAATAGCTATTTCCTTCAAATTAAAAGAGCAGTCATGTTGACTGATTTATAAATAATGAAAAGCAGACCCCGGTAACCAGGCTGTGACACTTGACCTAGCTAAGACACTCAGTTGTAAGTGTCATACATACGGGCAGATCCAGAGGTGGGGTGTAGGGGCAACAAAGTCAGACCTGACCACCCGACCCCTTTAGTCGCCCCTTACGAATAGGCAGGGGAAATGGGAGAATACCAATTCTAAAGCGGAACTTCATGAGTACGAGTCCAGGTGTTTTCACTAACCATCTGTATGTGTATCCTTATCATGTACTTCAAATTGTGTTAGTGTCATCTAGTTCTCACATGCTAATGCTTGATTCTGTCGTGAGTTTTGCAACCCTGAATCTTAACACAAAACTAGGATAGAAGGATCAAGATGGAGTCACGCTGTGCTAACAGAGTAAGTAAACTTGGACTCATTATTATTCCTTACCTTCCACCACTGAGTCTAACAAACCCCAGTGGGAGGTCGCGTCAGGTAACATTTGGGCGACCTATGATCGTCCAATCAAATGCAAGACGGTCGAAAGGCTTTAACCAACCAGACAACAGCTACTGTTTAGGGTTTGGCGCAGTCTAAGTAAACTTAGTCTCAGTGCTATTCGTTACACTCCACCACTGAGTCTAACACACCCCAGTAGGAGGTCGCGCCAGTTAACTTTTGGGCGACCTGTGATCGTCCAGTCAAATGCAAGACAGCCGAACGGCTTTAACCAGTCAGACAACAGTTACTGTTTAGGGTTTGGAGCAGTCTACGTAAAATTAGTCTCAGTGCTATTCGTTACCCTCCACCACTGAGTCTAACAAACCCTAGCAGGAGGTCGCGTCAGGTAACCTTTGAGCGACCTATGACCTTGCAAGGAAACGCAAGACGGTTAAATAGATTTAACCAATCTGACAACGGCTACCACTTAGGGATCGGAGGGACTTACAAAGTATTCAGGTAACTGACATAGATCTCTCCACAAACAAAAAATCTGCATATAACAGTTATTTGACCTGCAGTATATAGGCTTTGGGGTTTATGCTTGGAGGGTACAGGGGTAATTCTTTTTCGGGCTTGGCGGGATGACACCGAGTGTTACAACAACACATGCTTTTTTTAATTACGACTTGTTTGTCCAACATTTTACAGGTTGAGGTTGAGATGTTTGAAATTTGATACTTGACACATTATTCTTACATAATGGTTGAAAACAACCACGTGGCTTCATGGCTCACCTCAATAATTGTGGAGTATTACACAGGGGCTTCTTTTCACGATGCAACCTTTACTAAGGTTAACCTAATTCCCATTCTTTAGCATTGCACAAAGGTTATCCCAGGGACTTACGATCGCCATAGTACCTTGTGAAAAGAAGCCTTGGATGGGTAACATCAGTAGTTCTGACGCAATCTTCACTGCAAACATATTAATTAACTATTAAATCACACATTCATGCCCAACACAAAAAATATGGAGAGGGCAAAAGTCACTTTCTCATCAGAAATATCATGGAAGCCACTGACCTAGTTGTGGAACACGTCGCGATTCCCAAGTCTAAAATACATACTGCATACAAACTTGGTAATTACACATGTAAATTGTTAAATAATTGCAAACGCTGTATTTTCGGAACCGGATGACACCATGAATAGTTTCGGCGAGGCATTAAGTACTTAAGGAACTCCTGACGTGCCGAAATACATTGTAACAACCTATATGTGTGGCTTTGTTAGATAATGGGAGATAAAGCGACTCTGAACTTGTCATAAACAAACGTCAAACGAAAATACCCAGTCGGTCAGAGAGTACGGCGAGGTAGAAGTGCGACAGATGGAAAACTGGTTGACCCCGTGCGTCAGATATGACAACCCTTGACCAAATCTGACCTACTATTTGGGGTTAAGGATGAAGGCCAAATTGCCGTGTTTCCGTTCCATTACGTCTGGTGGCAGTATACAGTCAAATGAGAGGGTCGCAGACGAATATATACTGGGTGGACCCTGAGAGCTGGTGTCTAGGGTATGGTCACAAAGAACCGTTACAAAGACAAACATGTGGCTCGAATTCATGAAATCAGATCTTTGGGTCGTTAGAGACGAAACTCGAATTTCGTACCATGTGCTGGCTTTCACCCGAGGCCACAGCTGTTTTACAACTCCCAAACTTCGTGATGCATCTAGCTGAGGTGAGGTGAATAGGGGTTTAACATCGTACTTAAAGGTCACATGCAACCAGAAAATTCAAACATAATTAAAACACAAATTATTTAAATCACTTACTCATGGCATATAATATGCATTGCTGCTTGTATAAAAAAAACACAAATAAACAAAATTATATGCTTACAATCGCGATTCAAAAATGCAATATTTTGTACTTTTGGCTTAATTCCCTAGAAACGAAGCCCTCAAACGTAGCGACGGCTTCCGATTGGCTGCTTCATTTGCTGATACACTGAGGGCTCATTGTGTGTACAGAAAGATGATCTGTTTGATGGGCTTTTTAGAAGTATGACAAGAAAGTAAGGTTCTTTATGGATAACAACTTCTTTTATTGTACTTGATGCGTCTTTAATTGTACTTCAGCATGGATTCATATACTGTTGTCAAACAAAACCATACACACTAGAAGAATCTGTTATCCGTAAAGACTGTACATAGAGAGCTGGATATTGTAAATACATGTTCTCTGAATTTGCGTTCTATCCCATCAAAAATCATCTCAGTAGAGTTGGTGAACTACTGCGTGGCTGGAATCTGTCATTCGTCCAAGTACAAGGCAGGACTTGAAACTGACAAAGAGTTTGCACCTGTTTCCGTCAGATCCAGTCATCCGAGAAAAATGGATGTAGTTTGTTTGCAACCCACAGACATAAAAACATGTCATGTATACAAGTATCACACCTGCCTAATTACATAAAGTGACAGAACTCGGGTGTCGGAGTCGTAAATCAATTTATTTTCTTTTTGGCATATAGCCTGATAGGTGTTAAGTTCAAATTCCATGTGGTCAATGACTGAAGCTGTGTATTGCATATTGTCTTTAGCAGACAGGCAGGCAGACATATAGGTGTCAATAAACCAGACACTGAGCTTTTTCTGTGGCAGAGGCTGCTTACCACAATCAGCAAGTTTTTTTTATGTAACCAGTAGATTATTTACTTGTTTGTGTACACAACCAAGATTAGACTACTGTTCGCGACCTCATACTCAGGGCATGCATACGGTTTCAAGCTCCGCGAATCTGTTCACTGCGCATGAGATGGGAGCAGCGCAGTACAGCTGTTGAAACCACTTTTTCCCCAAAGCGCTGTGGAAAATTTAGTGAATCGTTTGAACTGCGATTTCGCGGGCTTCTTTTCAATGCGTTTGAATATTGGCATTTTTGACGATTTGTTTCGGTAAGTGCATACAGAAAGGTATCGGAATCTGCAACGTTGTTTTACGTTGCATGTGACGTTTAAGAATAGTTGCTCATATGTTAACTTGCATGCGTGGCTGCTTGTACTAGCCCAGACGTCAGTTGGTTTTAAAGCCAGCTCACTGCGTTACCATGTCGCTGTTGAGCATGAACACACCACTCATACACAATATACGGACTCCGGGCTGATCATTCCTTGCTGTGCCCATTTATGCAGAGCGGCAGGCAGTGACTAACACATACAACATTTCAATGCCTTTTAGTATGATGCGGTTGGGGATCGAACCCGCGACATTACCTTTACAGAAACCTATTTCCATAGACACTTTCGTCACTGCAAGTGGGCTACTGGTGCTGTTGTAGATATTTACTCCTTCACCTAACGTGATGAATGACTTGGACGTTTACAATTTTCGTAAAACTTACGTACACGGGCGTCTTGTTGACCAGCCTAGAAATGTAGTGAATCGCCACGTAACCGATTCTGAGTGTGTCGGAGGTTTGCAGCTAAGAATTGCAAATTGCGGTGCAATGAATCTGTAGTGGAAGTCTGTTGATAGCTTGGGTTACTGTCGGTTGTTGCTGCAGTCGACAGTATTTTATTAATACATAAGAAGTGTGGGTCTTGGTTAAAGGCCTGTAATGAGTGATGGGTTCTGCCGAGATCCAAAGTGACATCGAGTTTTGTTCAGCCCTGAGCAGTGTTTCAGCAGTGTGTGTTGGCATGAGGGAACGCCCATAGGCTGCATGTCAGGCATTTCTCACTTGGGTGAAATACTGTGCACGAATTACGGGAAGAGAAAGCAAATTTGTGATTGTAGTCAAAAACCTTATGATCCTTGTGATTCTTTCTGATGGGTTAAATGACGTTTCAAATAGCAATGCTATCCTTTGCATCTTATCTCCGGTAACACCCTCTGGCAGATACAAAGGGCCTGCATGTCAACTCCATACCAGAAACATATAAGCACAAACATGGTTTCTGAGGTTCCATAGCCAAAACACCATATCCTGGCTGAACCATCCTCGATATCTCCAAGGTATACGTTCCGGTAAGTCTCCACTATACCCTGGACGCATCTACGGTTCTGCCAGATAAATTTATTACCGCCCTTGACTGTCTTTTGATCCAGTCAGGTGTCTACGCTGGGAAGTTGAGCGAACCAATCACAGCTCACTTTCGTTTTTTGAATTATCTAACCGATTATACTTGGCAACAGAAACCATGCAGAGGTTCTCTGGAAGAGGCAGGAGTAGTTCTTGCATGTTGTTTTAAAGTTTCGGACCTGTCAATTTGTTTGTAGGATTTCCCTAAAATGTGGGACGCACTGCGGGCAAACCTTCGCAGTTGCGACCGCTACCTTTGTTTACACTGGCAAGCTCTGTTATAACGGCCGCCTAGCCGATTGGCTACTGTGAGAAGGCGGAGCCAACAAAGGGAGGTAATAAATTTATCTGGCAGAGCCGTAGATGCGTCCAGCGTATAGTGGAGACTTATCGGAACGTATACCCTGGAGATATCGAGGATGGGCTGAAACAAGACAGAGGTCTGACTTGCTATACTCATGTTACTTCCCACTCTTGTCATTAAAAAAAGAACAAAGTCAAAATCCTCCAAGAAAGATTCATTTAACAATGAAGACATGTTTCATAAAGTAACGCATTTTGAACATAAAATATCCACTAAAATCTGGTCACCAAGTGATGTGGTCAGCAGTTTCTGGCACCACATCTCCAGTTTCCCGGTGAGTATTGCTCCTGCTCCCAGATGTCAGTCTCAAAAACAGCTGTGCACATCAGTTGTCCATGTACGTAATACACAATACCAAGTATCCACCTATAATTACACGGTTCTATTCTCAATGACTATTGTCATAGTTGAAAACTAACAACAAAGCCAATTTAACAAGAAATATTCAAATAAAATTACAATAAAATATTTTTTATAAAATCTATGAATGTTCCTGAATGAAATCAGAAAATGCACACAGTTCGGCTCGGATGATGGTTAAAAACAAAAGATATGACATTTTGTACAATGACAGGCAACAATTAATATGCTTTACCACGCTCCTGTCATATAGGAAAAGACAATGAAGTTGCTGTGATGGTCTGATTCCATGGAAAGTATCTCTAATTATGCACAAAATCGATTGTTTTCATGATTCACATAAATGAACATCTACAAAGATGACAAATGATCTGAAGTACAAGATTAAGAGTAAGAAATATCAACATGATGACTACAATGTCCATCCTCTACATGAAGATGTTGATAAATGCACTCTACAGCTGATGCAAAACTGTTTCATTCCTGTATTCTTTCCTTTTACAAAAACATTGTGTTACTTCACGGAACAGACAGGATTTTATATACAGTTGATAAACAAGCACAACACTGCACCAAAACAGTAACATGAAGACACTTAGAAATTCAAAGAAATATGTTCAGGTTGAATGGTCAAGGATATGCATGATCCCTGTCTGGTGGGTTCAGGGGTATGGCTGAGAGGACGAAACATGTTGATGTGTACTTCATACAAGCTTGAACACATGTCTCCTGATGTATGTTGTGGAAAAATACCCATCAACCAATTCTTGTGTTGCTTCTCCTCATCCCATACATGACACCAGCGCAATGGTGACTGAAAGTAACTGACTATAGATGTGATGTTGAAGCCACTATTTGTTGCTGTAGTTGCCATAGCCCCAGCTGCCGTACTGCTGGTTCTGGTTGTTGTAGTTGCCGCTGTTGCCACCACCCTGACCCCAGTAGTTCTGCCCCCAGCTGCCTTGACCACCCCACTGATGGTATCCCTGGTTTGATGAACCCTGGCCATAACCACCCCACTGAAACAAACAGAGAAGCAGTCTTGAAATAAATGAATAACAGCCCCGTCGTAACAAAAGGGACCATTAATTACTCCTCGAACATGAAACCAGAGTCATAAAACATATTTAATACCTATTCATTTGAATGTAATCTATCAGCAGTGTACAAAATTAGACATCAAGGCTGGTAACTTCAAAATGTTATGAAATGTATGAAATAATTAAAATTTCCACCAGACTGTCATGCTAACTTGTTGTAAATTTAGGCAATCTGTCAGAAATATAGCCCATCCCAGGCATTCAGACTCGATGCGATCATGGAACTTACGTTATAATTGGAAGGGTTGTTGTTTCCCCAAGATCCTTGGTTTCCCCACGAACCCTGGTTGCCCCACGACCCCTGGCTGCCCCAGGAACCTTGCTTGTGGTAGGATCCCTGGTTGTAATTGCGGTTATGGTTATAGCTGCGGTCATATGACTGAAACAAAAATGTTCATCATAATAGCAAATATACAGAATCCGTCTCAAGTGACGCTCATCCCTTTTAACCAAATTACATACAAATAATACTGACATAACACTCATGCTTTACATAATTTGTTCTTTCAATAATAACTGACCATAATCTAGATTTCTTCAATACACTTGGAGGTGACACCAACAAAACTGCACAAAGCAAGTAGGATTGAAGGGGAAATAACTTCTGAGGGATGTACTTTGGTCCACACTTCATATGTAACTGGAGGTCATAAATCACCTGTTTGTGAATCATATATCTTCTGAAGTGTTAAGCGTTAAGTACAGACAAATAAAGAAAGCTAAAATCAAATTACCTGTGCCTGTCGACCTCCAGATCTATCATGGTCGTCATATCGTCCGCCTGACTTGTAGCCTGCAATAACAAAAACAGCCCATACATTTCTGTCACTTTAGACTTACTCTTAAACCCAAATCTGAACAGTTCCCCGATATATATGAACATTCATATGAACATATTTACATTCACATTTACATGTGCGTGAGCTCGTGTGTGGACGTGTCAGTTACGAGCTCTGAAAAATGGGCATTTCTTTAGCCCAATACAGAGCCAAAATAGGCACATTTTGCCAACCAAACAAGATAAAAGGCCTAAGTATGCATGGACTAAAACTTGAGAGGTGTTACCTCTCGCTAGGAGTGCGTTTAATGTGTCTGATGAGTGTCCTACTTATCACATGTGGCGATGTCGAGTCAAACCCTGGACCCACTACACGACAACAAACCCTGGCTGTGGACGAATCGGGTGCACTTGGCATAAACGTGAGTGAAAAGGACAGCACTGATATATTGACCATACTCCTTGAAATGAAAACTGATATCAAATCTATGAACAAAAACTTTGTAAACCTCAGTGACAAGGTCGACAAGATGGCGACAGATTTTAGCAGCCAACTTCATCATCTACAACAAGAAAACAAAGAGCTAAAGTCAAAACTATCAGCGATGGAAGATAAGATTACTGACTTCGAATCTAGGAACCGAAGAGAAAATCTAATTTTCCATGGGATTCCCGGCGATAAAGGCGAGACGTGGGAACAATCGGAGAGTAAGGTGCGTCAGTTTCTATCTGAAGATTTACATATGGGCAACGCCTACGAGATGGTGATAATACGAGCACATCGGCTAAATCAGCGGAAGCCAGGTTCTCCAATCATTGCGAAATTTCTGACATCTAAAGATAAGAGCGACATCTTCAAGGCAGCACGTGCAGACAGGACTGAGGGATCACAACACAAGCGTGTGACAGAGGACTTCCCCCAGAAAATACGAGAGGACAGACGAGCACTTTCACCTTGGTTTGTGAAGGCAAGGAATGCAGGAAACAACCCGAAGATGAGGCAAAATAAGCTCATTGTAAATGGTCAAGTGTTTGTGTATGATAGGAATTCCCAAAACATCGTGAAAGAGAAAGGATCGCACAAAGAACCGCCATACTCAAACAATAACACAACCACGTGGGCCAGTTTGTTTGGACCCGGAAATGAAATAGACAAGGAAGGTGAAGGACGGACCCAGTCGGAAGATAAACAAACCGACGAATGATGCGATGGCCATGGCCTTATTTTCAACATTCTGACGTGGAATATCGGCGGTCTACATAAACATGACAATGAATATTCCCAGGTGAAACTTTTGTGTCATAATTTCGATATAGTATGTTTTTGTGAATCATTTGTGAAGGCTCATAACGAATTTTCCGCCTTTTTGTCCGGTTTTCGAGCAGTCAACGCTGTGAGAGATAAAATAAAACAGTTAGGCCGCCACAGTGGCGGAGTCACCGTGTTGATAAAGGAGAAATGGCTACAGGATGATATAATTACAAGACTTTATGATCATTTTCAAAACACTGTTGTTTCACTTTTCTCAAATAAGTGCTTGCATTGGGATAAAGACACTCTGCTTATATTTACTTATATCTCGCCAGAGGGCTCTCCAGTGTATGATGCTAGTGACAGTGATGGAATTGCCATGCTTGAACATTACTTAAATATTATAGCTGCTGATCACCCGGACAAACAAATATTTCTAGCTGGTGACCTAAATGCTAGGACTAAAGACTTTTTAGACTTCATTCCTAACGATAATATTGATTTTATTGTAAGAGATGTTGATGATTATCCCTCAGATGATTTTGAAATGTCCAGATCAAGTAAAGACAACATACATCATAACAACTTTGGTAAAAAACTGATGGAACTGTGCTGTACATTTGGAATCCATATCATGAATGGTAGACTATATGAGGATAAACAAGGACAGTTTACTTGTGTTACACATAATGGTTCTAGTCTAGTAGACTACATGATTGCATCAACATCTGTGTTTCCTAGAGTTGCTAATTTTGGTGTTGGTACATGTGATGTGTCTGATCATTTTCCTATTTACTGTTCTCTGAATATCCAGCCACCCAACATTACTGGTGTGCTTGAGTCACCTGTAGCAACAGATCCTCCAACTAGCAATTGCATAGAGAGTAATTCAACAACAGTATGGACCAAATACGTGTGGAATGAAGAGCTCTGTGATATGTTTATCTCTAAGTTCCAAAGCCTGTATGGAAAACTACGCAGAGAATTATATCACTATACAGACATTAATATTGAAGATTCATTAAATGTTTTTACTGAGCTGTACCAAAGAGCTGCAGAACACAATAGGAAGGTATTTCCAGGTTTCCATGACATTAATTCCAAACCTCAGCCCCCATGGTGGGACGAAGAACTTGAACAATTAAAACATTTGAAATATAAAGCACTGAGAGACCATAGAGATAATAACCTAGATATATTGATTTATAAAACCCTACGTAAATCATTCAAGAAGACTTTCAACTACAAACGAACAGCTTACTTTGATATTCAAAAAGAAAAACTTGTGGCAGCAAGAAACAACCCAAGAGAATTCTGGAGAACACTAAAGCAATCAGGTTCAATATCAACACCTGACAAAACATACGATATAAGTTGTGAAAACTGGTACAATCACTTTTCAAGGCTTCTTACTGAGTGTTCTGGTAATGTGCATGACAGAGATATCAATTCAGAGGTCTACAAGGATGAAGAGCTTGTAACATTAAACTGTGACATTACCGAAAATGAAGTCTTATTTCACATTGATAAACTGGCAAAAAACAAGTCCCCTGGACCAGATGGTATTGCAATTGACTTCATTAAAGCTTCTAAGACATTTATCAGTAATTACTTAACAGTGCTGTTTAATAAGATTTTCCAGGAAAGTATTTTTCCTGTGCACTGGGGCAGAAGCATTATTTGTCCTTTTTATAAATCTGGTGGCAAAAGTAACCCTAATAATTACAGAGGTATTTCTCTTATTGATTCAGTGTGTAAAATATTCACTTCCATTCTTAACAGTAGATTACAGGTTTGGTGTGAGGAGAAGAATATTATTCATGAAGCACAGGCAGGATTTAGGAGCAATTATTCTACCACTGACCATATTTTCTCACTTCAAGCTATGGTTCAGAAATACTCAGTTAAGAAAAAAGGAAGGTTCTACTGTCTGTTTATTGATTTCTCTAAGGCCTTTGATACAGTTAATCACAAAATTCTGCTGTCAAGTCTGAAAAGAGTTGGTGTGGGTGGTAAATTCTATAACATCTTGGTATCAATGTATGATAGGTTGTTAGCCTGTGTTAGAACATCTAAAGGTCTGTCAAGCTATTTTGATTGTAGTATAGGTACTAGGCAGGGCTGCATCCTCAGTCCCCAACTGTTTATTATCTTCATTAATCAGCTCATGCAAAGTATGGAGCAATTTGGCGGCCGTGGTGTATTTATTTCACCTAACGTTAATAACCTATATGCTCTAATGTTTGCGGACGATGTTTCCTCAGTCTCAGATACAGCATTCCAGCTACAGAAGAAGATTCATGGCCTTGAGAATTTTTGTCGAGTCACTGGTATGAAGGTCAATATTGATAAGACTAAGGTTATTGTGTTCAGAAATAGTGGGCCCCTTAGACAGTATGAAAAGTGGTTTCTTTTTGGGCAAAAGCTGGAAGTTGTTTCATACTACAGGTATTTGGGTATCGTGTTTACTCCTAGGTTAGTGTGGACTAAAGCTCACACTACTCTTGCGTCACAAGCCAATAAAGCCGTTATGGCTATCTTTAGATTCCAAAAACGTGTAGGTTTTCTGTCATGTGCAGATCTTTTTAGAATATTTGATGCTATGGTAAAACCGATTCTCTGCTACGGTTCTGAAATTTGGGGTGTTACCCACTGTAAAATCATCGAACAAATACAGATAAAAACATGTAAATATTTCTTAAAAGTTGGTAAAAATACTTGCAACAACATGGCATTAGGTGAATGTGGCAGATTCCCTCTTCAGCTTACTTATATGTCAAGGGCAGTTAAATATTGGTGTAGACTTTTAACTCTCCCAAGTTGTAGGTTGCCCCACCAGTGTTATTTAATGCTAAAGTCACTAGATGAATCTGGACGAACGACTTGGGCATCTCATATCAAGAATATATTATATAGACTTGGGTTTGGCTTTGTCTGGATTGCACATGATATTGGTAATATTGATGTCTTCATGTCTGTTTTTAAACAAAGACTATCTGATAATCTTTCACAAGACTGGTTCTCATCGCTACATAATACAACCAAGTGTTCTAATTATATACTCTTTAAGTCCACCTTGAATGTCGAATCCTATCTCTCTATAGATATTGCCCCATATTTGAGAAATTCTTTAACAAAATTTAGATGTGGCAAATATAAACTTTGTTCTGAGACTGGCAGATACAACAATATCCCTTATGATTCAAGATTCTGTCACTTTTGCTATCAAATGAATTTGTATGTAATTGAAGATGAAATACATGTTTTACTTTATTGTAAAGCCTACCTAGACATAAGAAAAAAGTTTCTGGATAAATACTTGAAACACCCTATATCACAACACAGTTTTATAAACATTATGACTTCAAAAAATATAGATGTTATAAAAAGCTTATGCCTATTTTTATATAATGTTGGGAAAATAAGAGATTCTGATGTATTTAGATAAACGCATGTAAATTCTAATTATACCTATGTTTGTATTTTGGGCCACTGGCCTATTACTGAATAAATGTCTGTCTGTCTGTCTGTCTGTCTATTTACATTCATATATTCTTGGCATATTGGGGTAGAATTTAGGGAATGAGATTCAGCAACACCTACCTCCATAACCACCTCTGCGATCATATCCCCCACGGTAACCTCCCCTGCCACGATCACGATGGTGGTCATAGCCACCACGACGGTCGCGGTTATCGTAACGACCTCGACCTGAAATTCGTAGTGGTAAACAATCATACATATGCAACAGTAAAAAGTAGAAATGTTACTAAGACATGCTATCTTCAATTCAACACTTGTCAAGTCAAAAAATAACTTTCATCACAATTACATCTTTCCATACATTCTCATTCATAATTCATTCACATAGTGTAGTAATGGTCTATTGATGAATAATATCCTTCTTTTACTGCTGAAAAATGTAAATATTACCTTAAGGTTAATACATGTGGGGTTGATGTATCACTGTTGACTGATCAAACAAATTTAAACTATAGGCATGCAGATCTCATACTTAAGTAACATGTTATGACACACATAGCCCACTTGTTCACGAGTAAAAATGCTTGGGCAACCACAATTTGGCCATTTAATTATCTATGGATTTATCCAGGATTCTTAATAGTGTTCCCATCAGTCAAACAGAAGTTAAGTATATCATTTCTTCAAAACTGGGAGCTATTTTAGGGTTCTTACTGTCTTAATTCGGAGAAATTTCACATCATAATATTAGGATTGTGTTCTTTAACATACAACCAGGCCTTATTGGTCCTGTGTAAGTGTGGTAAAGATTCTCTTCCTTCGTTGACACTGGCAAGCTCAGTTATAACGGTGGCCTAGCTGATTGGCTACTGTGAGAAGGCGGAGTCAGCAAAGGGAGGTAATAAAGTTATCGGGCAGAGCCGTAGATGCGTCCAGGGTAAAGTGGAGACATATCGGAACGTATACCCTGGAGATATCAAGGATGGGGGAGAAAGATGCCAGTCTTACTTTCATTACCCATTCAAAATTCCATATAACTGCTGACATAACATTTTTGTCAGTCACTTGTGGATACAGTAGGCAACTTCACCTTCAGAAATGGCAGGAAAATGAGTAGATTTGTGTGTAATATCATGATCAATCAACACTACACCATCCTTTATTTCATTAGATCATACAGATACAATGTTTAGCTTCATCATTTACTACACTTATAGTAGCTAGCTAAGTTAATTATTTCAGCTTTGCAAAAAAAAAAAAAAAGATCATCCTAATTTTCTAAAGAAGCATTGCTACTATGAATACTTGGTTGTGAAAACAGACATGACTGCAATAAAATATAATTCCATATTTCCATAATTAACCTCAAGTGTGGACAGTTTAACTTTAACACCATGACATGATACAGCAAAATTATTGCAAACTGAGACATTTTTTCCACCAACTGATCAAGGCAAACTAACCACCAATCACAATATACCCTAAAAAGTTACTGCAGTTCAGTCTTCAATTACTTCTGTTACGTATGTATAACACACAAGCTCGGACATGTCAGCAAACAACCGATCACGATCTCTGACGATACCTTATAACACACTGACATTGCAAATATTCAGTGCAATATTTAGATCAAAGCAACTTTAGGGTGATATATGTGACATACAGTTTACCACAGCGGAAAAACCACAGATGTGAATGTCTTTCTAGGTTTACATAGACTTCTGTGGTTTCAAGAGGAGCAGTTTCTTGTTAATATGTTCTGTTAACATGATACCATCATTTCTCAGCTTGTGCATTAACGATCCTGATGAGTATCCTCTTATTTGAGCCATATTTCAGTGGAATACAGCAATACTAATATGCCTCCTGTCTGAAAAAAGTGTTCATTACTTGATGGCAAAGGAGAACACATACCTGAGAACCTGTCCCCTCGGAATCTCTTGTCTGGAGGAGGGAGAGCTGCCTGGCCTTCCTTGCGGTATTTTTCAACCAGCTGATCAATCTTTTCCTTATCCTGTTCAGTAAACTCTACAGCGTCAAACAGAGACCCTGTCTCTGGCAATGTGAAATTAGCTGTGCGAAGAAAAAAATCCAAGATCAGTATGGATCCAAAATGTCCACATGAATTTCTTCAGCATCTACCCTGAAGAAATTCATAAGTGGAGTACCCAACATCTAAGACTATCTTAACCTGAGCAAGATTAACATGCTTATGGGTGAGCTACATAGTTAGGGTCTAAAAACAAGCTTCAAGAAGGCTGACAGGAGAATAACAATCGGCAGCAGGTGCCCGCCCCCTTATCCGGCGGCGATCCCTACCTTTCATTTCAAGAACAGCTTTTTCTGGCACCTCTTTTCCCTCTTCCTTCTCCCTTTGGGCAATGCGGGTTTTGAAATCCTCATCAGTAGGTACTACCACAATCGCCTTGCGTTGGAAACCTTCAAAAGGCTGCATTTTACGTCTCCGGGCTGATGCATACACATTTGTCTAATCGGCAAATAAGAACATAATAGATCATGAGTCTTGTCTCCAGCTCGTTCCTTTGCCAACCGGATGTTATCAGTGGCATACATTGTCATTATGTTGTAAAAACATTATTACATCATGTCCAGCATCCGATGGTATCTGCAAGACACTTCAAGAAATACATGTTACATGGTTCATACAGTCGCTAACTGCCTAGTTGCCTGCCGTTTCTGTCCATTTCGCGCCTATCCCTAGCCGCCCTATCAGTTTTCCCCCAGTCCATGGAAACCTAGGTCTCCATGGGACTTACCTTCAAAGCTGAAAAACAAAACTCACCTGCATAGATAACCATTGAGGAGATGCACTTAATGTAGAATATTTCATATGAAGCTTTGGCATCTCAGCTCGAGTACATGTAAGCATAAAAGGTCACTCCCAAAGCAGTTACTCTGGTCATAAGAATAACAATCATAGTGCTCATCATAATAGTTGCTAGTGAGTAGAAGAGCCAAGAGCAACCTCATCCCAATCACAACCTAATGCTTGAACTCAACAATCATACCAACCACCACCTTACGTGGCAAAGAACATCACAATGTTGGGTAACTAAATACTGTTAAAACTTCAGGTACATCCTGGACTTCGCCATGAAGTCAATACAAAATCCTCATACCCACCACCTTATGTGGCAAAGAACATCACAATGTTGGGTAACTAAATACTGTTAAAACTTCAGGTACATCCTGGACTTTGCCCTGAAGTCAATACAAAAAACCTCATAATTAATAAAGTATTGATGACAGACAATCGTTTGGAGGCGAGACATAGGTGAACACCAAAACATTCAAGCAGTTTATTACTCAATAGTGTCCTCACTACACAGCTGAACGGCCATCATGCCAAAACAATATGTGAAGCACAGGTAAGTTTGAATCTGAATTTAGCAATATTCTGAGCAACATGTTGTAGGTGTAAACCACATTTTGGTACATTTCTGAACTTTCATCACAGAGTTAAGTTCCACTGATGTCTGTCATATTTCTCCAAGGATACAAAGCGGTGAAATACTCATAGAAAAATCAAACTATGCTGTCTTTGCCCAGAATCTTTAGCAATCTGTTAAATGTTCAAGCATATCAATATCACAGTTTACAGCACATCATTTACTAAAATATGATCCACCACAAGAACATCATCAATAATTCTCGGAATATCAGTGCACATCTTGCAACTTGTATTGACTTCTGTCTATGTATAACAAATATCCTCCAAATATTTCCGAGTTCCCATAAACAAACCAGTTGACATTCCTTACTAACATCTTTTTGCTCAGGCATTATGTAATGTATAGAATGGTTTCTACAAATTCCCAGTAATTCCAATGTTTCCAGTAAAGCTGATTTACTGTACTCAAATAACGCAAGATAATCTTCAACCTGTACCATTTGACAGTACTGCATATATCAACACAAAAAGTCTAAATCAAATTCAAATCCACATCAATTGTGAAAAGGGCACCGATTCTTTCAATGTTTCTCCTGATTAGAAAACTACTATTCAAGTGGATTCCTACAGCAGTTAGAGACAAGAAACTGCTTTTACTTCAAGGAAAACAAAGCAAAGTTCACACTACAATGAAAAGTAGGACCTATTTGCACGTGCGCACAGACATGAAAGTTTACTGAGTATTGAACACAAGAAGGCTTTAGTGTATATCACTAGAAAACAATCATTCGGATAAAGCATTGCATATCACCACCTAAGGCAGGTATTTCACACCAAGAATGAGGCATCCTCTAACATATACAGTAATTCAGGTTGACATGAAACATCAACATAACCTTGCCTCAAACTAACTTGCCAAGTCATCTCACAGTACAAAATGACATCAACAACCAGTAGTTGAACATGTTGAAAACTACAAATGACTTCAAGCAGGATCTTTAATTATCTGACTTTTCTTACACAATTACTACAAATACATCATTTGAAACATAACTGCATTTCCATTTTATCCGCAATTAAACATGTAATCATATTGCTGCATCAAAATTAAGTGCAAAGTAGACAAAACTGTAACCAATCATTGAATTAGATTTAGAAGATAAAGCCACTCTGTTCAATTTTACAGTTCTTTATTGTTAAGACATCTAAATGCAATTCAAAAACGGAACATGTTTCTATTTCTTTGAAATATGTGGTCATTCAGTCACTTATATTTTAAGTGCCATTTAAGTATGGTTTTAGTATCCAATCAGAAGCGAGGATCACAACAAAAAAAATGTGTTAGAATTTCTTAATCAGGAATGTCATCTATACTACATGTAATCTAATACAAGATGTTTTATCAAGAAATAAATAATAAAATCCCATTGTTTCCACAATTATTACACAATCTTGGCAAAATGTGTCCATGAGGAGACATACATCCACACAGAAAAAATGCAAAAATCAACGAAACCAAGCAAACTCTAAAATACATAACTGGAGATACAATAGCAAGAAATCTTTAGACCTATTGTCAGTCCTTCAATGAAATTTCTTTAACAGATCTGGTTAAACAAGATGGAAGACAATCAAAATATTTACTTGATTTCAGTCCAGACCTCAATACAAACAGATGTAAATCAGCATTGGTTATGAAGGTTTCTACAGGTGCAGAAGCTTCTGTAGGTTGGGTTATGTGAAAGGGTGACTACTGACATTTCAAAATCTAAGCCACCTGTTCTTGTTGTTGGGGACATCACGTAACTCTTTAATCATAGAGACAGATCAATTTCATTTGTCATGAGTTGTTTACAGCATGTACTTCAGTACAAAATTACAGCAACAGCAATCAATTCATCATTATTAAAGCTCACTCAGTCATACTACACTAAATTACTTACTTGTGCAAAGATTCAACAATTAATTACTTCGAACAAAACAAGGAAACTACCAGAAGGTGTAGTAGTTTTAAATTCTTTAATGGGCAACAACTGCCTTCAATTCAACTTTCTACCCAGCCATTCCACAAACAAGGACTCAGGATTTTCTAACATCAATGAACTTTTGTGCAATCAAAACATATTTCCTGCCACCACTTTCTCAGAATAGTTAGAACAAACCATAATTCGTCATTAACGAACACGAAATAACTGGACAAGGCCAAAGTCTACTAACTGATGTTTGTTGGATCAACACGTGGCACAAAAACAAAACAAACTGCAGGATAAATTCCACTGTGAACGCAATCAGATTACTGTAATGTGTGTCAAGATGCTGTACTCCAAAGACACCAATGGTCAGGACAAAATATAAACTGCATCCTTCTGTTGCTAAAACAGCTAAATGTCATGGGTGGGTTCACTCCTTGGCTCAAACTACCACTTTACATAAAAATACTGGCAAAGGCATCAATTACAGGTTTTAACCATTCAAGTTGCACCAATATCCATTACATATGTGCTGAAGAGCATCTGTGTGATACAAGTTTTGAGTTCACATCCTCTTCTTCCTTGGCTTCCCAACAGACCATGATTGTCCACTTCAAATGCAAGCAAACAAACTCACCTTGTAAACCTTGAGAGGAAACATCCATGTCCTTTCAAGAAAGAAAAAATGTTTCACTTACCTCTTCAAATTGCTTTTGTTGAAATCAGCCTGTAAAAAAACAACACAGGGACATACCTACCTGTTTCCTGTCTGTAAAGTATTTATTTCTTTCAAATCCATCAAGGATTAATTCCACTTGGTCCAAGGTCATCCTCAGTCTCATTGTCCTTTCTGTACTACACTATAGAAACCAAATTATAATACACCTACCTGGTCCAAGATATAATTTCGTTTTTTGCGAGCAGCAATTTCAATCATCCTGTTGAGGCACTTTGTTGCTTTGTCAATAAGGACGTCCCATCGTCCAGCGTAGTTCTTTTTACGAGGCAGACCCATAACCTAGAAAGCAAGAAACAATCCATATCATATACTGTAAGATGAAAATATTCTGCATCAGTTCATTCAAAAAATACTAGGTGCAGTAATATTAACTCTTTCACTGCCAGTCAATCAGATACATTTACTTATTATAAAATGATTTCTCAAATGATATGTATGGTCATCTATGTCCAGATATCAGTGGCTTTCCGCTCGGTAATGGGATTCAAGTTTATACTTGACAGTTCAAAGGCAAGGAGAGATAAGCAAATACCACAAGTCAGAGCAAGGAAAAATAAAAATATTACAATACTGACAGTGTATCACTGAATAATGACATATGCTTACCTTCATCTTGTCAATGATGTTGTTGGTACCCAGTACATTGTACCTCTTTTCTAGATTTCCCTTTGCTTGTTTTTCAGCCCAGTAGGTTTTGCCAGCACCTGGCAGACCAACCATCATGAGAATCTGAAAAAAAATATGCAACACTGAAGAAATATCCACTTGCAGCACAAGAAGATCTTTCCACATGATTGAGATGGTGGCCAGCGTACTGATGTAAGGATCAGAGTGGTTACTGCAAGCAAACACTGACAATTAGTTTCAGTTGCCTTGATCTAATAGATGTGACAAGCTGCAGATGGTAAAACAGTTACGGGTCTCCACATCAGCTTACTTGTCAATAAAACATGGCCTTACCTCACAATCTCCCTTCTGTGCTGGTGGCAGTGCACCTCTGATACGATCTTCCTGTGCCACTGTCTCAAAGAATGCATAGCCTTCAGCAAGAGGGAAAAATGGCTCCTCCTGCAACACAACATGAACATTGCAAACATCTCTAGTACTTCCAAAATTGCCCCTACTGGATTGACTTCAAATATGTGTAAAACTGTTAACTGAAGCAGGCTAGAGAGGTTCTGGTGCAAACTTCAGGACAACTTCTGAGAAAGTGTGCTCAAAGTCACCTGTTTGTGTCAGCTGAGGACAAACTAGGTAGCATAACCTTAAAAAATCCAAGGTATTAATTCATTTTCAAAAATACTACTCTGTAAAAGGAGATAAAGCAAACTTGTTTTTGTTAATATGTGTGTTCTTTATCCAACATGGCAACACAATATTAATTCTAGTCACATGAAAAAGACAAGTGTGACCCACTAATATGGCAATGTCCCCTGCTGCTAAAAAAGAATGAAATATTTATTGCCTATTCACTACCTGGTTACACACAAGATGTCTGATGTCTGCATAACCACCAATGTAGGATGGGAGCAATGTTTTATGAGGTACCATGTTCACGTAAGTTTGAAAAGTTGTGGTCACCCACATGTGCCTGTGTAATCCCCCAATGTTGAAGAAATTTCAAGACATTTGGGTACAATAATGCATGACATATCGAGTTAACAAAAATGTAAGCGGTAAATGAGTAATGGTGACCTTGAAGAGTAGGTCAAGGTCATCCAAATTGACTGGTGTTTTGAGTAATTCCTTAATGAAGGCTGTCACCAAATTTGGAAACATTGTGTAAGACAGTTCATGAGATGTGGCGGTAACAAGAATCAGAATATACTTATGGATGGACTCTGTTGAATACATAGTGCCCGTTCCACGTTGCAGCTGGGGACAATCAGATGCATACAGAACATTACTTACCCTTTGTCCAAAGTTGCACTCGAACTCTGTGTTCTTAGTGAGAATGTGGGGGAACAGGGCCTGTTCTCCCAGCTTACTCCGGTCAATATCAAAACACTTGCCCAGGTCCGTCCCATTCTTTGCATAGGAGATAGTAGGTTCCTCACTGTCTAGATCCTAAAATAAACATCAACCCACATGTCAATTCAACTGATGTATGTACTCTAATTCACTGTTTGACTTTGGTAGCCTACAAAAATGTTTAATAAATAGGAGTGATCTTTCTTTTCCCTACTCTTGATGACGATAAAACAGGAAACATTTACAGTCACAACTGTCAGTGTCATACCAATCTCTATGACTTGCGGAAAAGACAGGTATTCAATTTTGACTGGGCTGATGATAACTAGTACCAATCAAATATGAAACAGCCCTGGCATCCACTTACAAGATAAGCTGTGATGACATCCCCCTCTGAGAACTTCTCTCCAAAGTCATTGAATTTACACTCTGTTGAGGCTTTGCCTGTGCCTCCATAGCCATATGACAAAGCCTCTTCACCTGGAATAGAAACAAAACATCCACTGTACTCATGTACTGCTGTGAAAGGGATGTATACTCACAGAAATCCAGTAATAGTAGTGAGCTAAACATGGACATAAGACTCAAAAAGCACACCTAGGACATTTAACAAGTTGGTTAAATCAATGCCTCACGCTGACAAACCAAGCAACAATGGAATGTATCTCTGTACCAACCCCACAGTTTGGTTTGTCAGTTTTAAAAGAATAACTCCTCAAAACAAATTGCAGCACCTTTTACAACTGGTCACCCTACTCTCTGACATAATCAGAACATCTAAGAATAAATACCTTGAAGAAAACTGGGTTATTACTGTATCATTTTTCCCTTGTTCCACAGTTATAGTTACTTACCAAGCTGGAGGGAGGCAGCATCCACTGAGTAGCCAACACGCACCACGTGGGGATTGGACTCCTCTGATGGAAGATGTTCTACATTCAGGTTCTCCAAAATCTGTAAACACAAGAAACAAAAATGTTTACACAACTATCATCCAAATACTAAGTGTATTAGGCAGTGTAAAGCATAAAAGCCAACGCGTGAAAATATAATAGTTATGGAAGTACAAATTAAAAGATAAGGACATCAATTATTAGTACAGTTATGTAATACTCTGAGCAAAAAGATGTATATTGTAATGCTCTAATCATCACCCATAAGACAATAAGTGACTACAGCTTGTTCTTCGAATCAAAACAGCATATCTAAGAAAGTTACATGAAAGTGAAATCAAAAGGACAATTCCAGCTGACTAAGTATTAACACCTACCTTGACCTCAAATGCAAGCTTGCCCTTGTTAACTCCATACATAGTTCTAACACCTGCCCACATGAAGCCAAACCCTTCCACAGTCAGAGGATGAGCCTTCACACCATTCTCATCAATGCGCATATTCAAGTCACAGTTAACTGAAAACAACATTGGAATTGTGATTAGAAATTTCTGAAAGGGAAGGCCTATTTTTTTTGCAGTCTCTTTCACTTCTGCAGTTCAATTTCATAGGCACATAGCACTGAGTGCAGGCAAGAAATTACTACCAACATGCTAATAGATATCAAACACTTAAAATGCATACCATATGTAAAAAATTTAGACATACTGAAATAAAATTACTTTTATTTTGCATGATATCTTCATACAAACAAAACATTAATGAATAGACGAAGTACTCACATCTGTCCAACTTGAAATCAGTACCAGTCTCCCAGCCATCATCATCCATCTCAGGTGGTGGGCGTCTACTGCAAAGGGAAAATAGAAGCAAGTTTTGAAAAAATTCACACACCAAACTGGTAAACATTGTACAACAAATTTCCTTAAATTAACTGTCAAACACAGTAACATACTTCATAGTCTTAAGACAGACTTACTGCCTATCTCGTGACCTGGACCTTGACCGGCGAGATCTATCATGAGAACGAGACCTCTTCCTTTCACGGGACCTGGATCTTGACCTCTTCCTCTTTGATCCACGTTCCTCATCTGAAGTAGGAAAAGACACAGTATACTAAACACACAATCCCATAGCATTTTACATTGGTCATTTTGCACTGTTGGATGGAGGGGATACAGCCTGGCAAATTATGCCTTCAAAATAATTGGACAAATGTTGAGACCACCCACCTTTGGCCTCCTCTCCATCATCTTGTGAAGTTTCATCTATGGTCTGGTACTCCTCCGCCATATCGTCTGCTGGAGCAGCCTCCTCATCTCCATTCTGAGCATCTGTTGCCTCTACTGCCTTAACTTCAGCCTCAGGCTCAACTGCTGCTGCTTCTACTGGGGCTTCTTCCTGCATAGGCTCAGGTTCCACTTCCGCTTCTGGTTCCGCTTCTGCTTCTGGTTCAGCCTTAAAATATTGAGGCAAATGACATAATGAAACTGATTTATCAACTTAACTTGAAGTCTTACAAGCACCTTTTCTTTCGTATCCGTACCTTATAGTATTTTAATACTGACTGGAATTTGGTGAAGTGAGTTTTCTTATTGTGCTTGTCTTGAGTTTGGTAACATGTATGACTTGAACTGAACCTTATGTACACTCTGGTTAGGTTTGCAGCATTTGAAGTACAAGTTTACATCATAATGTACAAATTAATACATGTATAAAACAAAGTGGTCATACATAAGAGGGGATATCAAAAATCAAAAAGTTTTGAGCCTCGCCCTGAAAAAGCAAGATTTTGGAATTCATACTGCTTTATTTTTCAACACAGCCCCCTACCATCTTCACACACTTCTCCCATCTGGTTTGCCAATTGCTGATTCCTGATCTGAAGAACTCCACATCTTGGTCCCCCCCAAAAACCCTCCACAACAGCGATAAGCTCATCATCCTGAAATTTCTGGCCCCGGATGGTTTTTTTAGTCAAGGAAAGAGGTTGAAGTAGCTAGGGGCTAGGTCTCTGGTGCATAGGGAGGGTGAGGTAAAATTTCGCGCACAGTTTCCATTACAGCTCAACTGGTGTGGACTGACACATTGTCCTGGTGAAGAAGAATCCCTCACCGGATCTTTCCTCGCCGCTTCTCTTTAATAGACTGGTGCACCTGCTTGAGAAGGTTAGCATAGTACTCTCCATTCATTATCGTACTTATTATAAGGCAAGTAGTCGATGTGGATAACAACTTTACTGTCCCCAAAAATATTCGCCATAACCTTCTTTGGGGACCTGGTCAAATTGAACTTTTTAGTTCTTGGAGAGTGACATGTTTCCATTCCACTGACTCCTGCTTGCTCTCAGGGTCATAATGATGAAGCCAGGTTTCATCACAGGTTACATTTCTACAGTGAAAATCTTCTGGGTTGGCATGGTAACAAGTCATCATCACGCCACTGATGTTGACCTGAGAAAGCTCAATGTCATCAGAAAGCATTCTTGGGACCCATCTTGCACACACCTTGGACACGTGGAGTGTCATGGAGTACACTGTGAATGGATCCATATGAGAGCCCGGTTTTATCTTCTAACTTGTGAGGGTGATACTATTTCCCATCACTAGTTGATGCACAGTGTCAATGTTTGCTTGGGTGGTACTGGTTGAGGGTCGTCCTGGACAGGGGTCATCATCTAAGCTCTCTCTTTCGCGCTGAAACTCTTTCACCCAACGTTTGATGGTTGTAGCAGAAGGGAAGACTCCTTGTAAACAGCAGCGAGTCGCTCTTCAACCTGCTTGGCCGTGTTGCCCTCCAGGACAAGAAACTTCATTCCTGCTCTATATTCAACCTTGTCCATTTTTCACATTCACCAGCGGGTATATCTCTTCTACAAGGCACTGCCATTGAAGAAATGCATCCAGCTATATAATCCTACCGGGAATATGTAGCTAAGACACTAATATACTTTGGGTGTCCTGCCCATTACTATTTGTCAAGTATAAATATGCAAGGCTCAAAACTTTTTGATACCCCCCTCATACATATAACGTGATTGAACAAATAAACTGTCTGCACATATGTTCAACCAGTTCAATGACCAATGTTACATTCATGCATTGTTGGTTATCTACTGTAAGGACATTATTTAAAATGAGACATTACTTTGGAAAATATTGCTAATATCCTAACTGTTCCTTGTTTGTTTGAGTGAAAAAGTAATATATAGTGTGAAGATAACCCAATACACCTATTTTCCATAGCATTTAGCTTCAACGCTTGATAAATGTGAACCTCATTCAACCTGACATAATAAAAGCTTTAATTGTTTCATGCATCAATCAAAAATATTCCAGTGACACAGAGATTAACTGAATATGGACGCAAAATTCCCGTGGTTGACATGTAGCCTATCAACCAACAGAATCCAGGTTATGAGGCAATATCAACCAATTTAGCAAATCCGATCAATGATCCTGTTATTCAGTCAAGCCTGACCGGATGAAGTAAAGGCAAGCTTAAAAGTTGCAGTTACACACTGAGATAGACTTCAAGAGTAGCTATCTTCCACATACCTCGCCTACTGGAGCAGATTCTGAAGCTGACAGATCTTCCTGAATCTGACTACCCTCCTGGGAAGATTCATCACCAATTTCTTGAGATGTGTCCAGAGATTCATTAGCATCTTCTGTAAAACAAGAACACCTCTTGTTACTTGAATTTTCCAAATAAATATCAATCTGCATGTGTAAGAGTTGTCAAACAGATGATAACAAGGATTAATCAAAATCTGCATCAGATTTTAGTACAAATTCCTAACCTGGAATAACATATTTCCCAGTTAATTTCAGAAGGAAGCAAATAATGTATGTTAGGATCTGGTAACTTGTATTCACTAACCATGATAACCAATAGGAACAAAATAACTATATTTTCCCCTAACTGTCAGCATTGTGAACTTAGTTTGAAGTCAGACTAACCTCTTCACTAGAAGCTTTGTACTTCAAATTCATATCCATTTATTAACTACCCACTTGGAACATTATCTGACACCATATAAATATTCATAATAATGGGTGTGTACTCAACATATAACCAACCCTTGAAGTGCGGAAGCAATGAGTATATGTCATACTTTGTTACCTGTACTTAAACTTGTTTTTCATAAAGTCTGTGGAAAAACATGATAAAAGGATTTTTTAACATACTACATTTACATGAAAGAAGATTTTGACACAAACTTACTGTAACATATCTTACTCATTTCGTAGCCCTAATGAGCACAAAAAATCCAGTCTGTCATTGATTACAGTGATGAACACTGCATATCCAAACTTATTTTTAACTTGCATGGATAATGACCTTTTTCTTAAAAGTAAAAACCAATGAGGACAATAAAACATCCATGAAGTTTTAAAAAACTGTTCTCTCCTGCTAGGAACTTGCAACAGCTGTGAACCATGAACATTCAACATACTCAACGAGTGCTCAAACTATTAAGATAAATACTTCAAAAGGAATTTGCACATCATCTGTAAGATCTGAATCAATGATGTCAATGATATCCAATTCCAACTACTTGGCAGCAAACACAGGCTACTGTTCCTCTACTGGCTCACTATTTACATTATGTTACACACAATGAGTCACTGGGCGGAACCCTATTTGCGGTCCAGGAATACCTAGAGTGTGAAACCTAGCAACCAAAAATCTATACACTACAACAAGTAATGATCATCACTTCTTTCAATGTTGAAGATCACATCCAATCAATATAACACCTCAATTCAGTTTTATATAACAATTAAAAACAATATTTAGTTACGAATGAAGAGGTTTATACCTCTTTTGTTTCAGTTACCATGATCAGAGTTGCAATCAACAGAATGAAAAATAGCTAAAACTGTACCTTCTAGTAGAATCGATAATCTCATCAAATGGTATAAAGACTTGAGCATATTCCCCTCTGTATAAATGATTACTGGCACGATAGCTAAAAGAACATCTGTATATCTATAGGTAAGGATCCAGAGTACCTTGCTATGTGAAGGTTCAATTACATGTCAGCAGATAACCATGAATTACATCTAATTAAAAAAAGTACCTGTCTCGAGTGCAATTGTGGCTACCCATATCGACATTTTTAACTTTCATTTTTCAGCAATTTCAATTTGCTATAGAGTTTCAATTTATTAAACAATAAATGAGGCAGTTGTCTCAGACTGACTTTTGAACCTCTCCCTATCTGACATCAACAGATTGCTGACAATGGCACATGTTCTGTATCTTGGAAGACCCGTACTAAGTGCCAATTGTAACAAAACAAAACTCTTACGAGAATAGATGTTAACAGGCTCCATCTACTGCCCTCAACTGTTTCTTCACCCCAGGAGTGCCCTTTAAGCCACTACGTTAAGATTGGATGAACTGTGAATACAGATACTGGCTAGCTATTCAAACTCAATGTGTTTAGGAAGAATATTACCATGGTTTGGAAGATACACCAAATTGCGTGATCAAATACATATCACTATACCATGCTCATAATCAGACATGCATATGGTTTTATCTGGGATGAATATGCTACCATTCTAATAACAGAAGAGATAACTATTTGACTGATATTAAAACTACATTCAGTGTTTCATTAACACAATCCATACTGCAATATGCATTGAACCGTACAGTCCTGCATTTTGAATTTCAAAGCAACTTGAAACATCATACATGAATTAATTCAATAAATGCTCACTGATGTACACTTCAGATACATGTCAAGGAAAAGTGATGTCTTGGTATCACTGCCTTTGGGCAATTTCATGACTGAGCTTTTCTCGTTTGTAAACCAAACATGTTCATTATAAAAATCTGAGCAGACTGGAAACATGCTAGCCACTGAGTGCATCTATCTTAATGGTTAATTGAGGATCATGAAAATAGACATCTTAAAACATCAATCTGTCTGACTGCATTGCTGGCCTCCAACCACAGCATGTGGAGGCATAAGACAAAGTACAGGGGAAATAATTCGTGCATTTAAGGGAGGTAACTGAACATTAATCTCTACAAACAGAATGACCAAATAGCTGATTTACTGATGGTTTATGACATATAGCATGCAGTGCACACCTACCACTACAGCGAAAGAAACCCATAAATTTTTTCCACTAGAGTACAGGACCACTGCAATTATCATTTAGTCCTGATGAAATTTTACTAATCAGAGACCACAGAGCCAGTGTAAATTTCAAATAGCGCCACTACTTTTACCCAATCCAAACATCTGTGCCACACATTTATGACAAAATCACCAGATCAACCAATTGTCCTTATACAGTGAAATTAAAAGGAGCCTTCATTGTGCTATCCAGTGATCAAAATATATTTCAAACTTTTCTCACATTTTTTCCCTCTTCTCACATCTAACCCATTTGATGGTTTCACACTACTTCTTAACTCGCTGTGCACATTCACAGTGTACAAATATCCACTGGCCAAAGTTTGTTTTGGGCATGTGTGCATCGATACTGTAAATACACTCTAGATGAAATCTTCTGACAATAATTTACAGGCGACTATTCATAGCTGAGTACATTAGTCTATGCTTTTCAATAATTTATGTCCTATTCTGGTTGCAACTGCCTTAGAAATATGATGTATTTTACTTGTGAGAAGGTAATCTTCAGGAAGGACTGTGACATGTGTTTATACAGTTTGCTAACATTAATCTAGACATTTATTTAGATAATTATGGTCTTTGATTCATAAATGAACCCAGATCACTTGCATTTGTTTTGAGTTTTGTTTTAAAGCATGCATATATTTTTCAATGCTCTATGCATGTGAAGTGAGTTGAAAGTTAATATGAAACCAGCAAATTGTGGAGTCTGATCTGAAACGACTGCGAAGCACCTTGAAAATACTTTCATTTTGACAATGAATATAATACAATAAAGACATTTCTGATGTGAACATTTTAATTAAAGATTTGGGAGCTACCATATGTAACCGAGTAGCTTGGTTTAGGTATCAAAGGTAAAACGTAGGCTAGAATACAGTATACCAGGTGCAGCACCCTTTATAATCCTTAGAGTTAGAGTTCGTGGTTAGGCATCCGTTATGATCTTTAGTGTTAGGGTTAGGCATACTTTACAATCCTTAGGGTTAGGGGCTAGGGTTAAGTACCCTTGTTGATCTTCGGGGAGCGCTAATTAATCTGAAAAAGTGCATTAGGTAAAGTGTAGGAATGGCCAAACATATCGCTACAAAATAACAATTGTTTAGTACTGGGCGTGGTTCAATTCGCATCAAGACTGATCCGCTTTCGTTAATTATCCGTTCAGTTAAAGGTCCTAACCTCACAATAAAAAAGTACAAAAATATACACTTTCGATCTTATGGTTATCGCACGTTATCCTCGAACCTTTCCTCACCCCCATCCAAAACAGACAGGTTATATTATTATAAAATATGGAAACGTTAACTTTTCTAACTGAATTAAATGCATTTACATCGTCGTTGGCGTTTGACCTACATAAACATCTTGCTTCCGGGAGAACATGGCTTCCTGTGGTCGGCATTGCAATATTTACATTCGAGACCACTGCAACTTGCATCAACATCATCATTACAAATAACAAGTTAATCTACTACTAAATGATACAAGCAAAGCATCACTGCACAAGATCAACAATGAATTGACAAATTACCTGATCCACTCTCTTTGTTGAGAGCCTGTTTTAATCTCTTCACAAGCACTGCCTTCGTGCCTTTTGTGTCCAGCCCTCGAGTCTTCAGTTCTTCCCGAAGCTCAGCAACCTTCAACTTATTCGGGTCGATGTCACTCATTTTGAATGCAATAAGTTAAACAATCAACAAAATCCAACACAATCAACAAATGCAGTACAAACGTCCTGCACACAAGTACAACATAAACCCTTCTAGTTCAATATGGCGGGTCAGAGGACGCACATGCGCAATATGATACAAAACTTGTCTTCAAATGTCTCCCGGAAACGGATTATGATCGCAGGCACGTCATGACAGGATTTTATTATCAGTATTGTTTGTCTGATTTGCAGTGAAAAAGAATGTTTTGCATATGAAAATGAAAAATAAAATGTTTCACAAAATTCACATTTGAATTAATTCCGCGTTCGTCTGAGATAAATAACTTCCCTGTTTCATACAAGCAAAAGCAGGGTCAGAGAGCTGTATAGCGATCCATCCATACACATGCGCACAATCAAACGAGAAATGGGCTATCTCCGCAGCCAACGTATTTTCTTCTCCTGAAAATGACGATCAGTAAATGTCTGCACACAGTCGTGATTCATACGAATGTGTCAGCCACATGTTGGGTGGTACTCTGTTGACCTAACCTGATTGAACCTCATTGGTTGTATGAGTTCTCTACACGTGGGGCTCTGTACTAGTTAGATAAGAAAGATGCTGTAGCCCCTTACCAAATCAAAAACCATACATAACAATGTATGATCAGACGTTCCCACGTTCATTCAATCGATTTCTGTGCTAGAGGCCTACTCTCATTCTGACACAGACACCCGCGTGTGAGTGCGTACGTGCGTGCGTGTGTAAGTTAGTGTGTGCAATTGTACACCACTTACTGCAGGGTCAATTAATGCCGGTTACACTGCGACATCAGAACTCAGTTTGATAAGGATAGCCCCAACATACACACAGTAGACGGACACTGACAGGGACAGAGAAACGTACACGCATTGGTACCCAAGCCAAAATCAGATTACAGAAACGTACTCTCAGAGGAGTCCACTTTGTTGTGTAAGAAACGAGCATACACAGCAGACACATATTTTGCGATGCGCAATACCCCCAGCAATCAGTTAAACAGGAACAACTACATACCTTTCGGTTTTGGATTGCGGAACGTCGACTCGTCCCCTGTTCACAGTACTGGATACTTTTCCGTATTTGACTTTTTTGGGGGTACCTTTTTGTACATAGACACTACCCTGGGGTACATATGTGTAGTATCCGTGTCGACAACGACCTCTGCAGCCATATTGAAGCCGAACCGACTGGTGTAACGAGATCCAGGCAGGGCAACAACAAGAAGCCATTTTCAAGTCTTTGGGTGTCGTCAATAGACCCTCCATCCACTTATGTTCCATTTCACAAAGTTATCCTGACGCGACGATGATCACAAGTCACCGGTCATATTGGCTTACATCAGTTGTAAGATCGCTTTGTGGAACGTGGTCTAGAACAGGGAGGGCAGATGGTCATGATAGCTACAGTGGAGACGAAGCGAAATAGAAATAGCTTCTGACCGTATTTTCTGTGGCACATTATGGCGATGAATTATCGTGTTGCACACTACAAAACACTACAATACATGTGTCACACTGATTGATTTCTCAAATTACTCAAATCGTCATGAAAACGACATTTTGGATCAATGGCACATGCAGACTCTCAGCTCTACAGATAAATATGTTGAGACATGGTCCAAGAAACATATTTATATTAATCCTGGGATTTCTTAACAATCCATGATTGGTATCATCAGGGATACTTCTGATGTAACTTCATTCGCCATGATCAAAAACGTCGGAGAAGCCATTCGCTGGTGTATTATACGTGTTACATTTTACACCAAATAAATATTTTGTGTATGGAATGTTATATAGGTTTTTCCATATCATTACGCTCATCGGGGGGACTGTTCCAAGTTTTTAATATAATCGTTTGGCCATATGTGATGTTATTTGAAATTATTGATAAAACAAATTTACATTTAACATCATTCCGCTTTCGCCAGGCAGTTTATATTTTAGATCGCTCTGCCGAAACACATTACAGTTAATTCAAAACGAAGCTATATTTTTACATGTATGGTAATGCTTTTGAAATATATTTTAAAAATGGAACTATTTCTACAGATAAACATAAAAACTTAGCAAACAATTATAAGGTCGTATATGGCTAAACTGATTAATCTCTTTGGAGACGCTACGCCTATTTCATCAAGACTGAACCCAGCTTGACTGTTTAGCAACGATTGTAAACAACATGTCGGCCACGGACGAAGCAAAGGAAAATGCAGGTGAGGTTATTAGATGCTCGTGCATAATATATTATGTACATGATATTGATTTCAGTGAATTTTCAAGCATGTGATTATCGAAACGAAAAGAAATCGGTTAATGCTGTGATTTGACTGAGTGTAACATGAAGAAACTATAGCCTATACTCCCCAGTAATGGCGTGAAACAACCTTAAAACTGTCATAGAACCGGTCTAAAATTCCACACATAAATTAAAACAGATAAACCCTGGAAATTAAAAAGCAAGCACATTTACTTACTGAAACATCCAGTCAGGTCATATTGTTTCTAAGAAACATCCCAAGCTACCAGTTGTTTAGCAACTAGTTACAAAACGTACAAAGCAGGGACATTGTGTCCATGACAAAATAACATAATATGTCCTGTATATAACATTTTCACCAAACAAGGAAAACATATGTTGATACTATGCTCACTAAGGCATATAATGTGATAGGTGAAACCTTCCCACATGTATACGAGTCACACTGTGAAAATAACCTAAAACTACACAATACTCTTTTAAACTGTCATCATAGACTGTATCATGTCCGTATTGAAGTATATCATTGTGAGGCCTACCTTTAGAATACAGCACCAGAAACTTTAAAAACACGTCATAATACTCTTTTACCAAATTGTAGGTGGTTAGGGTTGGGTTAGGGTTGCGGTTAGATTAGGGTTAAGTTAGGCTTGGTTAACCTAACCCTAACATCCTCATGAAAAGTTGTACTGTATTCAAAAGGTGCTCCCATTGTGTATCATGGCATGACCCCAGAAGTTTTTACAAAACATTTGGTACCGTATCATGATGTTGAATTGTTCACATACACTTGGATCCACAGTTTTTGTAGAGACAGCTGGGAAGGTGCAAACTAAAACTTTAATAAGAATGAAGATTTTATGGATATCAACTTCTTTATGGGAGAACACAACGTTTCGGAGTTAATGCTTACTCCTTCATCAGGTGATTGAGAAAGGGATACAGAGGTGTATTTATATGTACAGGTAAAACAATAACAAAGTAACAAGTGGAATGAGTTAACGAAAGCTAGTATAAACAAGCACTGATAGGAAGCCGATAGTTAAGATAACAATGATGGAAGCCAATGGTAATGCATTACAGTTGATTGGATATGTTTACATAACATGATTGGGGATAAGGATGGAAGCCAATGGTGATACATTACGCATGATAGGATGATGTACATAACACACGATAGGGGGTGAGCATGTTTACATGAGGGTTGGTGATGTACAAACACAAGTATGTACTCGGGTAGATAGGCTATACATGAATTACATAGATAGAATGTACACAGGTAGATGAGATTAATTTATCAATAAGTCCCAGGCACTTGGTAGGTACACTCCTTGGTCGCGGTTGATGGCTGGTTTCTGTCTCCGGATCTCGATGGCCTCTTGCAGTTTCCTTTGGCACCAGTTGTTGTTGTTGGTAGATAGTATCCTAGTGTCCTCCCATCGAATTGAGTGTTCAGGGTTCTTGAGAATGTGTTCAGAGATGGCCGATTTCTGGTCGAGTTTCCTGACTGAGGTCTGATGTTCCTTCATTCTGGTGTTGATTGGTCTCAGCGTTTCTCCAATGTATAGGTCGCCACAGTTGCAAGGGATCTGGTAGATGCATCCTCTCGGGTTAGGGTGTTCACAGCTGGGTCCTTTACCGTTGGCTTTTAGGTAGGTCTTGATGGTCTTGCCACTGGAGAAGGTGACATCGATGCTGGCTTTGGTCTTGATGAGGCGTGATATTTGATGACTGATGGGGCCAAGGTAGGGTATGGTTACTCTGATGGGTGATGGAGGTTTGGGGCGGGGTTCTCGGTCCTTAAGGGTCTTGTTGATGGTGGCTGTGACGAGCTGGGGAGGGTAACCGTTGAGTGTGGTGAATGTCTTTCTGAGGTGGTCCAGTTCATTGTTTAGGGCATCGGGGTGGCAGAGGGCTTTGGCACGTCTGGTAAGGGTGGCGATGATAGCTTGCTTGATCTGAGGGTGGTGGCAGGAGTTGTAGTGGATGTACTGGTCGGTGTGCGTCAGCTTGCGGTAAACTGAGGTTCTAAGTCCATCGTCTGTGGTGTGGAGGGATACATCAAGGAAGGGCAGGTGTTGGTTGGTCTCAGTCTCCATGGTGAACTTGATTCTTGGATGTTGGTCGTTGAGGTGGTTGAGGAGCTCATTGGGGTCGTTGTCATAGGCGATGGTGGTGAAGGTGTCGTCGACTTTGCGGTACCAACAGAGGGGCTGGAACGGAGCTGTGGAGAGGGCTGCTTCCTCGAAGGAGGTCATGAAGATTTCTGTAATGAGAGGAGAAAGAGGTGAGCCCATGGGGAGACCGTGGATCTGCTTGTATATCTTACCATTGAATGTGAAGTAGGAGGTGTCAAAGCAGCTGCGGGCGAGGTTGATGATGCTGTCTATGGTGAGCTGGGTGTCCAAGTCATCTATCCGGTTGGCTAACTTGCTGCGAAGGATGTCCAGGGCTTCTAGTGGGATGTTGGTGAAGAGGTCCACGACGTCGTAGCTGACCATGGTGCCTGTGGGGTTGGATTCTTTCAGCTGGTTGACAAAGGATGAAGAGTCGCTGATGTAGGACTTGCCATCTTTGCCAAGTGGAGCGAGGAGACGTGTGAGGAACTGGGCGGTGTTGTAGAAAACTGAACCTCTTGAGCAGACTAGGATCCGGGCTTTGGGCGGGTTCTTGTGGATCTTGATGGTGGCTCTTCCGTATGGGACTTGGGAGTTGATAGGGTTCAGCTGGTTGAAGATGATGTCGTTGATTTCTCTCTTCTCATGGAGGTCCTTCAGGGTTTTCTTGTGTTGTCTTTCCAGTCTGGCCGTCGGATCTTTCTTGATATTGAGGTAGGTGGTGGTGTCTGAGAGGCTGTTGTTGACGAGCTGGAGGAATTCCGGGGTGTCCATGATGACTGCTGCTTTGCCCTTGTCAGCTTCGGTGATGGTGATGCTGTCATCAAGACCAAAGCCAGCATCGATGTCACCTTCTCCAGTGGCAAGACCATCAAGACCTACCTAAAAGCCAACGGTAAAGGATCCAGCTGTGAACACCCTAACCCGAGAGGATGCATCTACCAGATCCCTTGCAACTGTGGCAACCTATACATTGGAGAAACGCTGAGACCAATCAACACCAGAATGAAGGAACATCAGACCTCAGTCAGGAAACTCGACCAGAAATCGGCCATCTCTGAACACATTCTCAAGAACCCTGAACACTCAATTCGATGGGAGGACACTAGGATACTATCTACCAACAACAACAACTGGCGCCAAAGGAAACTGCAAGAGGCCATCGAGATCCGGAGACAGAAACCAGCCATCAACCGCGACCAAGGAGTGTACCTACCAAGTGCCTGGGACTTATTGATAAATTAATCTCATCTACCTGTGTACATTCTATCTATGTAATTCATGTATAGCCTATCTACCCGAGTACATACTTGTGTTTGTACATCACCAACCCTCATGTAAACATGCCCACCCCCTATCGTGTGTTATGTACATCATCCTATCATGCGTAATGTATCACCATTGGCTTCCATCCTTATCCCCAATCATGTTATGTAAACATATCCAATCAACTGTAATGCATTACCATTGGCTTCCATCATTGTTATCTTAACTATCGGCTTCCTATCAGTGCTTGTTTATACTAGCTTTCGTTAACTCATTCCACTTGTTACTTTGTTATTGTTTTACCTGTACATATAAATACACCTCTGTATCCCTTTCTCAATCACCTGATGAAGGAGTAAGCATTAACTCCGAAACGTTGTGTTCTCCCATAAAGAAGTTGATATCCATAAAATCTTCATTCTTATGTATTTTCACTTCTAAATGACATTCAAAGACTTAAAACTTTAATGTGTCCAAGTTCCGGATCTAGGTACACAAGTAAACCCACCATTCCCTGACCCTATCCTGGTACTGAAGAGGTGGGCACAAAATGTCTCAGTGGAAATTGCTTTATAGAAACAATGTCAGACCCAACATGCATATTCCCAGCTAGGTGCAGTGTTCACGAATAGCGCCTGACCGTCTGCCAATGGTCCCACCAGCCCCAGTGTCCGACTGTATGTTTAACAATGACTTTGACTGAAGTTGTCATATTTGACATGTCACACTTGTTTGCTAAGTTTACATTTGCTAATAATTTCAATGCCAAATATAAGAAATGTTAAATCTAAAATGCATGTTTAACTTGTATTCTATGGGTACTGTGAATTTTCAGTGGGTCAGACAGACATCTGAAACTAACTGGACCCAATATCCTGTCACTTTGAAACACCAATCGTGAATACCGTAAGTGGTGCTTAAATCTAATTCAGGACACAATCTACAGAAGTATGTCAGTTACTTCTCCAAGCCCTTGTGGAAACCAAGTATCTCAGTCAGTGTAAGAGATGAAACCTAAGAAATATGTTAATACAAGTTTTCTCATATTCCAGATTCACTCCTACAAGACATCCAAAAGAAAATAACAGAGGCATTTGATATATTTGACCATGAGTCTAATAAGACTGTAGATGTGAGGTATGTACAGATTCCACTGTGTGTGTCTCCTAACCAGTGGTGGGTACAATGTGTGAGGCCCATTTCTGGTGTCCCCCATCTTCATATTACTGAAATATATTTAAAGGCAATGTAAAACCACCCTCACCTACTCACTCACATAACCAGTGTTCAATCAACTGTTGTTTCAATGAAATATCCAGAGCATATGCTTTTAAGATGGTTATTAAAAAAGATTATTTTTATAGAGTAACTGGATAAAACCAAAAAGTAAAATATGCATTTTAGAAGTGAATATATTTTGCTACACTACTGATTCATCTTTGCAAATTGTATACACCTACACAATTAATGTTTTCATCTCATCTCATAGAAGCACATTATAAGAGGCTTATATGAATATCTCTATAAGCGATAGGTTTAGTTGTTATGTCAGTGGATATGTACATTCCTTTCATATGTTTTTATGAAATGTGAATTGATAATTTTCCAGAGAAGTAGGAACTATTGTGCGATCTCTCAACTGCTGCCCCAGTGAAGCTGAACTTCATGATATGCTGGCAGAGGTTAGTTGCTTTGATGAAACATGGTATTCATGCAGTTTGCATACAATTCAAAACATTTTCATGAGCAGTATTCCTGTATTAATTTAAAGGTATCTGAAATACAATTGGCTTAAACAATCTCCATGAAAAATACTGCATATTCCTGTCAGTAACCTGAAACTCCTGTTACATTAAAAAAACATTTGATCCTCGTATCACAATGCAAGGAGTGTCAGATGTTTATAAGACTTTAGAATTGTGACATAATTTTCTACTATCTTTGGACTTTTCATCTTTCTATTTTTTCAATATCAATAACAAGCAGGTTTTGGTTAAAAAGGCATAAAATAACTGCCTTTCCTTTTTTTAAGAGATGGTATTAATTATATGTATGTCTTTTTATTTCTTTCCAAAGATTGAAGAGGAAGAGCCAACTGGCTACATCAGATTTGAAAAATTCCTCCCAATGATGACTAAAGTGATGATGGAAAGAAGGTGCTTAGTTCATCACCATTTCACTGGTTGCTTATCTTTCAGTGTATCTCTTCTAACATGATAAGCTATAGATTTGGCATTATATTTAAAGTTATCATTATGAATGAATAAACAAATTCTAGTAATAGAGATGTAGAAATAGTGTGTCTAGTTGTGTGAAATCAAATTTGACTTCATATGTCAGAATTGTAAGTGTTATTCAACAGGTACAAACCAAATCCTGAGGATGTATTACTGAAAGCATTTCAAGTCATGGATACTGAAATGAAAGGTCACCTCACTCAGGACGAACTCCGCAAATGCATGACTGAGGAGGGTAGGTGTTTGCCAGCAATAGCACAAGGTGTAAATTGGTCAGAAGTCCAAAATAAACTCTTTGAGGTTTTCAATGTTTCTGTAAATTACATAGCACATTTAAAATCATAAGAGATTCTAACTCTGAAGTAACTATTTTTTGCTTTATTCAAATTTGACTTTGGTAGGAATTTGGGTTTGATGTAAGCGGCATGACTATTAATCAGCCTGTAAACTTGACATACAACACTAGTGAAGGGAGAGGATTTTAACTGATTGACAAGGACCAACTCACTTTCAGTATGTGCGACCCAGAACTCTTGTGCTTCAATGATATGGGGCAGTTTTGTTCCCCCTTTGCTATCACAAGATTTACTGAGTTGAATGTTTGGTTTGTTGTCTGGCTGTTAAAAACCAACCAGCAACCTTCTCATCTTATTCAGCTGACATATCAAATTAACTAAAAACGTGTTTGAAGTGACATTAAACCTTACACATTACTCACTGATATTTTTGTGCAGGTGAACCCTTCACCCAGGAGGAGCTTGAAGAGATGATGTCTGCAGCTGTTGACCCAGACAAAGGCATCATCCTCTACCGCGACTTTGTGTCTGAGATGGCAGTAGAGGAGACATGAGACAATGAGGAGTGTTGTCTGTGCCTTACATGCACTGAGTTTCACAGCAGAGACACAGTTTAGTGTCTGCAGTTGACATCATACACAGTTCAGTCTAGACCTGCTATGGAATCTCTGTGTGTCATGTTGTTGGTGATGTATGAATGAATGAATGGCATTTGTTGGTTTCCCAGAGTGATGTGTGTCTGGTGTCAAATTTTATTTCCATCATATTGTAGTTTATCAGTCCACCATGTGTCTGGACCCTCCATATTCAAGTTCAAAAATATTTTGATAAGGAAATGAGTCAAGCATGTCTTGCAGTGGTGGTCATTGTTCATGTTCATTGAAGAAGATGGATCATGTATGTACCCATTTACAGTATTAAACATATCTTCAGCGCCCTCTGTCTCGGTCTTGTGTGTTCGTCTACTTCAAAAGAAGTTAATGATTTAGAAAGAATGTTTCCACACTGATGACTTACTGTGTTTCAATGAAGAATTTAGGAATGTCAATAATCCTATACCAGTGTGAAAACAACCCGAAAATGGGTGTACAGTTTGAAAACTGGGATATATTGATGTTGAGTTCAAAGTCCATAGTTGGGTGGATGGTCTGTCAATAGCATGCAGTTAAGTTTCAATAAAGAGATGAAAGTGCATGTCCAACTTGTGTTATCATAATGGAATTCGGACAATCAACAACATTATGTCTCAAGTGAGGATTAACCTGTTGTGTCAACATTTCAAAGGTCGATTCAGCCTTGATTGTAGTGGAACCAAGGCTTACATTATCAAGGCTCAAGACGACTGAGAGAACGCCATGTCATTTAACATACATGCACCAATAACCATCTCAAACGAGCGATAACCATCGCCATTATCAACCAAAAACCAAATTCTATAGTGCGTATGGCCAATTTGCAGTGAAAGTTATGTGATTGGATAAATAAATATAAGTGAGGAATCTGGGTGCTTGCGAAACGAGTAAACACGGCCGACCCCACTGTAAGAAGATAAGTGTCAGTTGCCAGTTCGCCATAAGACGGCCACTTGAACGTATGTTTTTGTGAATGTAAAATCAAGTTTTATTATGTGAGCAATCGATAATTACACGGTGACAGTGTCTCAGTTTGATTCATGTGACTAAATTACAATACATGTAATTAGTTCCAGACTGTTATTCTCTCATCTGTTTATCTTGGATTGCAAGTAATTTGAGGAGTTATGTATAGATACAAAACATGTTGATATCAGTACGTGGCCTGTAAATAACTGAGCAGTTTAGCCACGGGTTTGTCTGGTCCAGACTCAACATTTACACACCGCCCTCGTGCAGCTGGAAAATTGCTGACTGTCGTGTTAAACAGCAACAAACGATGCACTACAATCGGCCAACAGTATGCATCTATTTCTCATCGACTTACATGGGTACCGACAGCGTGTGCTTGCTCGGAGTACGGTTATTGGTTATATATAGAGTTCGTTTTAAACATACATGGTACGATCTGTTCCGTACGTGTAAGTGGAGATCGACTGGTGTCAGTTTGTGGGGGTAGTTGTACATGGCAGCAATAGACGGTAACGCTCGGAAACTATCGACTAGAACCATGGAAGTGTCATTTCGTATGCCCTTATTGGTTCTTAACAACCACAGGAAAACGCGATCGTTATAGAAGTATCGAAATATTACAATCCTGAATGTTCAGAAGAGCGGCCGCAATGGTGATTCGACTTAATTAGAGTGATATATATGTATTCTTGACAAATAGGTCCACTTACACATCATAAACACACGCAAAGACTATTCGGTGTTATGCCTGATACAACGTGCAACGAAAAATGTACGAGTTAAAGGGGCACTGATGCGGAGCGAATAATGTTTCTCGCCAACGGTCGAATTACGAAACCAAACCGCAAATTGGTCAGCGCCCGCTCCTTCGACCGTGACGGACAAAGGAACTGGGCTCCTGTCCATATTAGCAGATTTTCTTCACCGAAACAGTCAGGAGGCCGGATGCCCATCATATGCTGTGATAGCAAATATCATACGTAAATTTTGGTAGCTATGGTAGCTACAATGGTTTATTATTTATGATAATAAAAACACAGAGTTGATTTATTTGAATTCGTAAACAAAAAACGATGACTTTGACTTTGGTAGAGAAATCTGAAAATTTTCTTACGTGAAAAAACCCTTATTTCACCTATTTACCCAAGTACACAGCAAATGCCTGTGTGTATTCCTTATGTAACGAAATTCCGTTGGTATCCTCAAAACAGTTTCCGCCCATAAGTGTTTTCAGACTGCATGCGACACAGAGATTACATCTTCCTTGCTGTAACTCGCGTTTGATGGTGTAAAGCTACACGTGTTATTTGTCATTCTCTGGATGGTCAATTAATGAATTTATAACAGGTATAATTAGTAGTAACACCACTTCGGTTACTCAACAAAGGTTCCCATTTGGCATTTCTCCTGTCTGGAGTAAATACTCAACATTATAAATTGAGGTCTGTAATGGCAAATGTATTGTATGTTATGTAATATGTGCATGTAAGTGATGCAAGAGGGTTTATCAGCTGAGTTACAAAAACAAACATCGATCAAAGGATTAACCGATAACACACTGATTGATTAATTACTTTTATCTTCTAGCGGATTTGTCAAAAGGCAGTGTGTGTAGTTGACTACACCCTGTCGTAAAGAGTGAGTGCAAAAACAACATCCTCCCTTCAAAGAATTAACCACCCTTGCGTTGATTGATTGATTGCTCATTATTGGTTAACTAAATTACTTAGAATAGTGGACATCATACAATTAGTTTGCCAGGTGTGCTATCTTGGGAGACCAATGAGAGGTTTATCTGGTTTTCACCAACGAAAGACGTGAAACGATGTGTTACTTTTTCGCAAACTAGACAGTTGTAAGACACGCGACATAGAGCAGGATTATTTACCAGCTGCAGATGGATGGAATACGATTTCTTTTACGTGGATATTGATGGATGCATTCCTGAACAAGGTAGTAGCCTGACATTGTTGCTATAAAATTAGTCTGTTTTACATTCATTATTTGCATTTTGTATTGATTTATTTGTTGTAGCATTCAGCAGAATCTGTATGACAGAAAACACACACTAGATCGCGTATGTGTGTGAAATAGGATCCACATTGGCAATCTATACAATGTATAAATGTTGCTGTTATGTTAGAAATTTACTATGAGTATAAGCAGATCGTGTGTTCTTTTATTAATTTTTAGAATCATACAAATATGACAATAAACTAATTAGTGTTATGAGACAAAATATAGAGACGTACATTGGCTTCGTTATTTTTCCGTCCTATTAGTTTTTTACCATTTCTACCACTGGCAGATGATTAACCTTCAAAGTGTTTCATTTGTTTTCATAATACATTTGTAATGAAGTAAAAATGACTTCACCTAAGTTGATCTGTCTCTTATTAAACTATCAATTGCGCTTACGGAATGCGCAGCAGAGGTCGCGAACCAGTCACGAATTCTGGGATATCATCCGGGTACTCACGGGAGAAAAACAATAACAAAAGTTTACACCAGTCCACGGAAATTGCTCCGCATCAGTGCCCCTTTAAATCGCGAACTTCCTCTGACCGCATTTTTGTCACCAGTGCTCACGATTATAGGCAAATTCCCCCACAGCTTTATTATAAACGTTTGGTGTTACAGAGACCTCGATTGTTGTTTGACGCTTTTCGATATATTGGTAGAATGAGCATTCTCTAATCGACTGTACACTGTTTTCCATACCGTCCTCGTAGTAGCCTTTATGAATCCGAAAATACCATGAAAATGTTTCATTACATTACGGTTTACCGTACCGAAGGGAAAAAAATCGGAGAGGTTGGATCGAAACACACACGCACACGCACGCACGCACGCACGCGTGCACGCACATCTGCAAAAAGGACTTAAGACTACATTGTAGATTTTCATTTTTGCGTTGACGGATCCACCCATGGTTTCACCCCTACCCGTCTGAAACTTAGATGCCTCACTACCTCAGCTTGTCGGTCGTATACCGCATAGCAAACCGCGCATACCAACAGCTGAAACGGTTTAGCAGACGGGTGCCCAGTACAGCTATTATACTGGTGATACTGTTGCTCCCCGCAGCAAGCTTAACGCTTTTCCCACAGCTAGTAGATGTAGACAGGAGCCCAGTTAACTGTTACCATGGCAGACAAGGGACGAAAATTGCTCTCTGTTAGCTTTGAGGTCTATGGGAAAGTTCAAGGTAATTGTTTTCCGAGAAACATTCTAAATACTACTTTTTTATTTATACGAACGTATTTGGACGACGTGACAGTTCGTCGTTGAGCAGTAAATATGGACACCAACGTCTAACGAATGTGTAGGGGAGATAACCTTTTTCGCACTGCAGTTTGATTTAATATTATATCTTTTTAACTTCTTTTGTTACATTTGTCGATGAAAAACAAGAAACTAATGCGATAATTATACTCATATTCTCATACGTCTACATTCCAGGTGTATTTTTTCGCAAGGTGAGTGTTAGCCGAGAGTCGCGATGCGGTCCTATACAGTCGAGTGTGAAAACCAGAGAGATGGTTCTCCAACTTGAATCTACTAGTTAGCCATAAGTGAATCATCATTAGTGAAGTTCCCATAGACTTGCATGTTCATTATCTTTGCAAGAATAATTTTCATAGATTGAATTTCGGTCCAATTGCTCTCATTTCTACCAGCTGGGAAATTATCTCAGCTGTATACCTAGTTCAGCAACTGAACGTCTTAATTCTGACGACAGTTAAATGGAAATAGTAATTCAGTCACTTCTTTTTGCCATCATGTGCAATAGTCAGTCGGTCAAATACTATCCAAAGATTCCGTGGTATTCTTCCCAGGAACCCATGTTTGTCGTGGTCAGACTAGGCTAACATATTTGTTGTGCTTATAATCACAGTATTGTAGTATCCAGACAACACTTGTACTTATTACTAAATATTTTGAAAAACAAGAATGTGGAATCAAATCAGCCATAACATGGTGTTATATTTATAAATTTGTAAATTTTTACTTGATGTTGAAAATGTCTTTCCCTTGAACTGATTAAAACCTGACATCTCACAAGACAGTAACTTCTAATGAATAATAAATATGTTAAAAGTTCAACTGTACAATGCTCATAAGTGGTAAAAAGAAGGTGTGATCTATGGAAAAAGGTTTTAGCGATCAGAAATATTACGTTCACAATGTTGTGACATCAGAACACAAAGGAGACTGCAGACAAGCATCGACTGAAAGGATGGGTGATGAACACTGATAGGGGCACTGTGACAGGGGAAGTGCAGGGTCCTGAAGAGGATGTCTCAGTCATGTAAGTAGCACAAGGTACATTAAGCTGTAGTAAGTTGAATTTGTAAAGACACAAAAATGAAACTAAACTTCCTTTTGATATAAAGTCACTTCAGATTCTTGCAAGAGATCTAATTATGATATTGTTATTCAGTTTCATTTAAGTACAGTCAGTGACCAGAATATATTAGGTTGGTAATGTTGTTTGTCACTTTATTTTGTAGTATTCTAGGTCATGGAAAATGTAAAGAATACAGGGAAGTCTAAAAGGTCTGATATACTGTGTATTGTCTGATTTGTTTTTCAGGATGAACTGGCTTCAGACTACAGGAAGTCCCAAATCAAAAATTGAGAAATGTGAATTTTCAGATAAAAAGACAATTGAGAAGTATCACTTTACAGGGTTTGAGATTGTGAGGAAAACGAAAAAAAAGACAAGGTGATCCAGCTGATGTGATGTGTTTGGGACACATTTTCAATGTGTTTCATATTGTGCTGCATGAATGAATTACCACTGAATCTTGAGGAACTGCTGTTGTGGGTTAACATCGACTTTTATCAACACATGTAAGTGAAGAGGAAGTTTCAAAGATGGATGCTCATGTCATGCATGGGATTGTCTGGTACAAACTCAGTTATTTACTAACCACTGTCCTTTAATTTGAAATGTGCTGAGTATGACGTTAAGGAAGTAGCAAGGCTCCTTTCCAGGTATAGCTTCTGCAGAGACAGGCCTTCTGTAAACTTCAGTAAATGTTGGAGTACTGGTATGTATCAAGGTGCAGTACAATCTGGAATTCTTTTCCTCATAAAGTTTCTTGTCCTTTGTCCCCTCACAATGTGATATAGTTGTGTATATCAATGTTGGTGTGAAGAAGGAATTATACTTTGTAAGTGTGTATAGATTATTCTGTCATTCCACCAGGAATAACTTCATAAAATAACATCATGACATCTAAAACTCTGGACGTAGTGACTCATGACAAAAGTGATGAGTTGTGGAAGGGTCCTGTGAAAGGCCATCACATTATTTAAATATTAGGAAGCATGTTTATATGTTATTTATTGAATTCAGTGTATTAATAAATGTTCAGATGAGTATATTTATTCTGTTGTCTTTCATTTACGATCTATTGATATTTAAATCTGAGTGAATCAAATTATGAAATGCATGTCACCAGGGACCCAGTTCCACCTCCTCATCTTCTTTCACCACATATCTTGGCCTACCGGTACTTTAACATGGCTGTTGGATAACCTTGTGATTCACACTTGTTGAAGTCCAATGCTGACTCCCAAACCAATTTTTCTTTTGTTTTACCAACAAAACCTTTTTGTGACAAAAGCATTTGAGCTGTTTTGTAGTTTTCTTTAGAAAGTTTCTCACCAACATGACTTCTTTTCCTGTGTTGACAGTAACATCCCACCTAACATCTATCAGTTTGAGTTACTGAGTTACCATCAAGAGAAGTTGCAAACAGGCTCCAAATCTACATATAAACACATTAACACCATGCTGGAAAAGAAACATAATCTCTGCCCACGTACTTCCAACATTAAGTAACAATATATGTTTTGTAATTAGCTATTGTACAGGCTTAAGTAAATTAATTGCCCAAATACAGTGAAGTTATTTTTGTGCATTGACAGGACCGTGGATAGGAAGACTTTTGAAAAGGAAACTAGGGCCCCTAGTGATACAGTATTGCCATCACCACTCAATTTACTAGTTATTATCTGGATACTGCAATTTCCAGCAGGCTAAGCCTGTCAATCAAGCTTTTGCCATTGATATTGTTGTCAACAAACTCTTTCACTTGGCTGATTGCAACCAGATGCTGTGGATGTTGCTCATTAAGCCCTGCCCTGTTTCTTCTCAGTGCATTTGGGTACCTTAGTGGTAGAAGCCTTCTGGTAGAAGTCCCTTTCTGGTTTTCCCATTGTGACATTGCTAGAATATTGTTAAAACAAAACTCATTCAACCAGATTCAATTACTTTGGCATTATATTTTAAAAGTTCTTTCACAAAATAATTTGTCAATGTATTTATTCTTTCAATTTCAGATATTTTTCATGAACTTACAAACGAAAAAGATATAAGGCCTTTCTTCGTATTGTATAGAACAACACTAATACTAATATTTCACAAAAAAAACAACTATTTTCTTGAAGATTTTATTTCATTTTTGTTATAAAAGGCACTTTTCAAGCCAGATGTGAATAACAAATCACACAAGTAACAATAGAATTTCATCCATTCTTCAGTGTAGTAACATGCTTCCGTAAAAATACTGTTCAAGCTGACAAAGTTTGGATGAAAATAATACAAGACCTTGAATTCAAGAGCATGCATCATTTGTATTATATACAAATATGTTTAGGATTTCCAATGAATAATGAATGTCGTTGCATGATGTTCTATGTATCACACTGCCACACTATGTCATGCCATTAGAGTGTCACTCAAAAGCAGGTTTAGAATATGCACTTCCAGCTGAAGACAAAAATATGAGACAGTCAGGCTTATGAAGACCAAACATGACAGAAGCCTTGCACACAATGTAAATTGCAACGAGAGTTCCTGTCTATACCGAATGGGAATAATTTGTCTTTAACATGCTCTCAAGCACTCTACTAATTAATAAAGTTGTTGGCGTAAAAGACTACAGTTTATCTCAACATTGTTAAAGAACTGAAATTTTCTGGAGAACATTTTTCTGACTGAAACTATTTTCAGAACAACTCATTGAAAGGTATCATGAATTACATAGCTTGAAAGAAATGCATGTTCTCCAGACAAAGTTAAAGAACATCCAGTTTATTTATATTGTTACAGTTAATCTGTCAACCCATGACAGATTAACGTTGACTATAGAATCTGGTGATTTTTAACTTCTTCAAGTGGTATGTTTTATTACAGACTTGTACCTTTCATTGGTTTCCCCCAGATTTTCAAACATGCATCCAGCCCTTTATCAAACTTACAAGGTGAACAATAGTTCTATATTTTTCTGAAATGTCACCATTTGCCGAAAGATCTGAATTGTTTCTGCACAAAGTTCAGTGATAAAGGGATTGCTGCAACCGATAACAGAAACATGCAAAAGTGAGACGACTTTTCAGGGAAGGCCACCTCCCCTTGCAACATCACCACTGTCATCAAGTAACATTACTCAGGTTTAACTGATATCAAATACAAGTGTAAAATATACAATTGAAAGCTTTGTGAAATATAAATGTTACCAGAATATAGATCAGTTCAATATTTACAAATTAATAACTATACAGAATTCTGCATTTATCACAATGAAACTAGGCATTAGTGGAACATAGGTGTCTAGTTAGGAGGGTCAGCAACTAATATAGACAGGAGTCTTTCAAGTATCTGACACCAGCCTGGAGGGAATATCTACCCTGTTTAAGTGTCAACCTGGAGGGAATATCAACCCTGTTTTAACACAATTTCACTTTACATTCACAACACTAAAACACTTCATAGTTCTCCACCCTGCAATGAATCACCAAACCCGAAGGAATGCATGGGTATTGGATGGGTCTATGAATATTTTCATAAAAAGTTATTCAGTCTAAAAGTATGACAAATGCAGTATCACAAAGTTTTTGAATGGCAAATGTAAAAATGAAATGATGTCTCTACATTGTACTCCACAAACACTGCTAAAGCACTGACTAGGCCCATCCCATTATATGGAAATATTCAGTTTGACAAACAATAATGGCAGTGTCAACTTTAATAATTACCATACTCAACCTCACAAGCACCTGCACTTCACTTGAACTGCAGTGTAATGAGAGTGTCTACGGTATTTATTTGGCTGAATGTGCTTCTATGGTGTTAGGTGTAGGTCCACACTGGACCCCCAATCGAAAGTTGGGGGTTGGGATATTTCCTGTAAGCGGCCCCATATTCAGTAGGAATATACTTGTCTTAAACTGTTTACATCAAATAGTACATAATAATCAGTCATCAAAGTACTGACGGTTTATATGAAAATACCTCTTGCATTGAAGTGGTTTGAATTTCCTTTCAAAATTCATAAAAGTTGAACAACAAACAAGTCAAAGAGATCAGATTTCAAAGTAATTAAATGACACTGTAAAAATTGTCCTTATTCATCCATTTTCAGCATTTCGGTGGTTTCAAGGTATAATTTCAAACTGTACGCCATACACCCAAATAGATGTGATGACATTATGTGGACTTAAACTCTAGTAGTGAACACTGATTTATACAATGTGGCACTTTCTGCACACAAACAAAATAATAATTTTATGTCTGTGTCATAGTTTCAACTACAATGAGCGAGTGATTAATGTTTAATGCCACATCAGACATCTTGCAACTTACACAGCAAGTCTTAATTACAAAAATAGCATATAATATTTGTTCACTCAAGCTGTATTTCATTGATACATGATAAATGTTTAGTGTATGTTTTTTGCTGAAACTGAATATCTACATCCATAACGGTAATGATCTTGGCATTACACAAGGTACATCTGAATTGGGCTGCCATCAGTCAACTCAACACATGATACAGAGAACCAGAAGCACTGTTTCTGACAATGAACACTCCCTAGCTCCTGCTCTGGGGTAGAAGTAGCTAAATGCCATGCACATAAGCACACAGTACATGAAAAGAATAAATAGATATGAAAGCACATATACAATTATCAAATTCAAAATTAATAAATTTTATCAAAGAAAACACAATTTCCCATATCATGAGGGACTGATTGAGATTCTAACTTACAAATACAAAAAACTTACTTCAGTTTGTTCTGAGGACTATAACCAGCAAGTCCCTCAACCCCGCTATCTATACTATCACTATCTATACTGCAGTTAATATTGGATAGAAAATGTTTGATCTGTGCTCTGTATTGCATCATTCTGAAGAAATCACTATGAGATATCATCTCATATCACTACCAATATATCACACCTTGATGCTAATATACAAATACTGTATTCCATGTAATTAACACATTGTTCTCATAGCCTTATAATAATGCTCCTTGGCGGTTTCTGCATTAACTTGTGACACTGCTAGAGTTAAATGGCTGCATGCTAATGGTCAGTCTCTACTGCTGCTAAGTAAAATTTTCAAACACTGAGAGGCTTTCTTGCACAATACTTAAGAATGTTTATGAAGCTTTAACTACATAAAATACAGTTGACATAATATTTACAATTTGTTTCCTGGTGCAACACAAGTTCTATATCACATACATTGATTACACCAATATCAGACCATAATATCAAATAAATCGATCTGATCCAAATCATATGACAGGATAGTGTCATGCAACATTATTGTTTCATATTTATGACAACAAACAATCAGTATTTGACCAACGTTTGTTAGCGAAGGCAACAATGTTCCTGTAGACATATTGAGCACTTGAAATATCAGTGTGATTCCATAAACAACACTGTGTAATCTAACAATTATTGCATATTTTCTGAAAATCAGTATTGGACTAATGTTTGTTCATGGTGGGCAAGTTGCCCTTGAAATGTTCAGAGTTTGAAACAAAGAATAATTGCTGGGCTGCCATCATGACCCTCAGACTTTTGATGATCAAGGCTCGGCTAATCTCTTTAGGTCCTCATTTTTAAATAAAATCTCTGCAGCACAGGGTGACAAATAAATAAATAAATCCACAAGTAAAGTTTCCGTGGGGAATCAAAACCCATAGAATTTAGATACAATAGCTCAGCTTGAAATCTACCTGCCATGGACCTATTGGCAAGCACGTAACACTAAACATAAAGCTTTAGATTTGGGCAAAATATCCAGAGCAATATTTGTGATAGTTACCATAGCCCTTCAACAAAATGTAACAATGTTAAAACCTTGCTCCATGGTTATATGATAACTTGGTACTAAAAGTTGCTACATGCATTTAGATATCGCAGCTACAAAGTTCATACACGACATACAGTCAAAGGGAGAGATCTGGCAACAGAATCCTGCAGACATGTTACCATTCACTTCCCCTTAGCTGCAATATATGTTCGGAATGCTTCTTAAATAGATTAGTAGCAGGAAGGCCAAGTATGTTTGCCATTAGTCTCCATATCAACCAATAAAATCATCACATCCATGCAACCTTAGCAACAACCTTTCAAAACAACTTTGTTGCCATTTATAAGAAAATTGAATTTGAAATAAGTACTGAAGGAGATCCTGATTATATTGTACAGTACAAGGCTCCTATCTTTGTGTGAAGGCACAGTTTGATCAAAATGCTTTGCTGAGAAAAATATAATGAAGATTAACAAGGGCACCTGTTACTGGAGGGATTAATGGAAATGTTAAGGAGAATTTTGTCTCTGCTGGTCCAGTAAAGTGATGACAAATCATCATTAATGAAATATTTAAAGCTGTTTAAACCAACAAGTATGATCACAACAAGAATAGAGTATATATCACTACAAAAACACTATTCTTTCTTGGTCTCGTGACACTAGTTCGTTAATGACAAAATTTCCAGTCCCAATCTCAATGGTATAACTGTGTTCAGTACATTGAAAGCTCATTTTGGTGAAGCAGTTTGTGTCAGGAGCACTAGATGAGTCTTGTGTTCTTGAGGTACTGTATGAGAGTCTTGTGGATGAACTGGTATTGTCCAAGGGTCTGCACCATGTACATCCGCTGCTTGCGGATACCCTCCAGTGCCTTGGGCAGGTCCACGCTCTGAAACCACACAAAGGGCGGGTTAGCTTAGGGACACATTGAGCAGGTCAACACTCTGAAACAACACAAAGGACATGCTATCTCAGGGACACATTGAGTAGGTCCACTCTCTGGAACCATACAAAGGACATGCTGGCTCAGGGACGCACTGAGTAGGTCCACTCTCTGAAACCAGACAAAGGACATGCCAAAGCTCCACTGAGATACCTCTACATAAGATGAATAACTGGGCATATTACATACTCCTAGATGCCTCTACAGAGAATGAATGACTGGGCATACTACATATTTCCAGATGCCTCTACAGGGAATGAATAACCCAACATACAGTACTACATACTCCCAGATGCCTCTACAGAGAATGAATGACTGGGCATACTACATATTTCCAGATGATTCTACAGAGGATGAATAACCCAACATACAGTACTACATACTCCCAGATGCCTCTACAGAGAATGAATGACTGGGCATACTACATATTTCCAGATGCCTCTACAGGGAATGAATAACCCAACATACAGTACTACATACTCCCAGATGCCTCTACAGAGGATGAATAACTCAACATACAGTACTACATTCTCCCAGATGCCTCTACAGAGAATGAATGACTGGGCATACTACATATTTCCAGATGCCTCTACAGGGAATGAATAACCCAACATACAGTACTACATACTCCCAGATGCCTCTACAGAGAATGAATGACTGGGCATACTACATATTTCCAGATGCATCTACAGGGAATGAATAACTCAACATACAGTACTACATTCTCCCAGATGCCTCTACAGAGGATGAATAACTCAACATACAGTACTACATTCTCCCAGATGCCTCTACAGAGAATGAATGACTGGGCATACTACATATTTCCAGATGCCTCTACAGGGAATGAATAACTCAACATACAGTACTACATTCTCCCAGATGCCTCTACAGAGGATGAATAACTCAACATACAGTACTACATTCTCCCAGATGCCTCTACAGAGAATGAATAACTGGGCATACTACATATTTCCAGATGCCTCTACAAGGAATGAATAACTCAACATACAGTACTACATTCTCCCAGATGCCTCTACAGAGAATGAATGACTGGGCATACTACATATTTCCAGATGCCTCTACAAGGAATGAATAACTCAACATACAGTACTACATTCTCCCAGATGCCTCTACAGAGAATGAATGACTGGGCATACTACATATTTCCAGATGCCTCTACAAGGAATGAATAACTCAACATACAGTACTACATTCTCCCAGATGCCTCTACAGAGAATGAATGACTGGGCATACTACATATTTCCAGATGCCTCTACAGGGAATGAATAACTCAACATACAGTACTACATTCTCCCAGATGCCTCTACAGAGGATGAATAACTCAACATACAGTACTACATTCTCCCAGATGCCTCTACAGAGAATGAATAACTGGGCATACTACATATTTCCAGATGATTCTACAGAGGATGAATAACCCAACATACAGTACTACATACTCCCAGATGCCTCTACAGAGAATGAATAACTGGGCATACTACATATTTCCAGATGCCTCTACAGGGAATGAATAACTCAACATACAGTACTACATTCTCCCAGATGCCTCTACAGAGAATAAATAACTGAGTATACTCTAGCTCTCTTACAAATACTGTCATACTTACATGGTTGTGTTCCAGGCACCACTTCATCACCATGGTGAGTATGACGACGCCAGTCCTGCCAACACCAGCACTGCAGTGGACAATGACAGGGGCCTTCTTCCCACTCCCCTCCTCACTCTCAGCCAAGCGGCGTACCGACTCTATCTCATCAAGAAATCCTGCAACAAAATACAGGATGATGACATCATTAAACATCGATTCTTTGCTTGGAGTTTCAACCTTTTATCTAGTGCTTTCCAAGCTATTTTCAACTTGTAGATGCCACTCTCTACAATTATGTAATATCATAGTAATATTTAAGACTACACGATATCAACTGTTAACAATCATCTATATCCTTAAGTGTTTCTGAAAGGAAGCTTCTACATGGATTCTTTCTATCCTTGCTATAACTGTTTGTGCATTGCTGGTGCACTTTTCGTGCCAGAAAGCAGCATGATGCTCCTAACCTTGACTCTGTCTACAACACATGTCAACAATCCAGCTCTCACCTAGAAACCCATACACATCCTCTGGGCAGCCATGGTCTGGCCAGTCAGTATACTGAAGGTGCCAAATCATCCTCTCCTTGGAGCTCAATAGGTGGCGCACCACAATGCGACTTGTCACATAGCACAAGGAGTTGTCAGTAAACTCTAGTGTCACCTCGAACTGAAGACATCAGATAGATTTACAACAGGTTAGTACAACATTGTATATATTTGGATGGTTTGTCTTCTGACTTCAAACTGACGCCCAATAACCTATGGATCACCGACTGGACTTTCAAAGCTCACTTAGCCGCTAAGACAGTCATAAGTTAATGTCAATGTATAGCACTTCCAGCCATCTTAGCACTAAGAGAGCTTCAAAACTCTAGGTCCAGGAGGTGAGGGTCAGTGACTAGGCTGACAGAATGCCAACCTAGCCTGATCACTGGACTGTCTCATCTCGACTTGGTTGCTCATAAACTGCCATGATATATTGCTGAATTACTACACAGTGAGATGTTAAACAACAAACATACATATTTTTACTACTGTATTTCATACTGACATACTTATAGAAAGTTATGAAGAATAAATAATCAAGTAACAAAATGTTTTGTTTATCGTAATTAATTAATGCCTGGCTGAGAGAGTTGATGTGTCTGACAAATGAGTTTGTTTGGTCGAGGAGTAAGTGTGCCTATCCGAATAAAGTTTGAATGTGACAGGATGCTTGTTGTCTGTCTGGGAGATGAGAGAGCACAATTTTTTTTTCTAGCCAATGTGAAATAATGTTTTAAATGCAGTGTCTTTTAGGCCTTAAGAAGCCCAGTTGTTACATATGTTTTATGGCAGTATGTAATTTGAAATGACATGACAGAAATAAACTATTCTTCTTCTTTTTATTATTATTATCATAATCCCATCATACTTACATCACCAAACACCTGCTTGGTTTCCGTTCCAGCTTCTTGGGGCCAATAAGGAAAACACTTGTTCTTCCCAAGTTCCTGTAACCATGGCAACAGAACTAATCAAATATATCCTGTGGTATTATCGGAATATTACCATGTTTTTGTGAGGTGGCGAATCATGAGAAGTCAATGCATTATAACTGAGTTACTGAGAAAGTATTTGTCTCACCGTTAGTGCAGTCAACATGGCAATGACATTGACATCCTGTTCCCAGACCATCTGCCAGAAGTCAGCCACTGTGTTCTCTAGTGGGGCCTGTGTCGCGATGAACCACCAGTCGTTGTTCTCTGCTTCAAGCTGGACATAAACGTTGTCACATTCATGATCACAAAACAATGTCACTGTGATCATAGTTCTTGGAGGCTGTCACGCTGTGCAAGTTACACGTATGAACTTACCACTTCACAATGTGACTGGAATGTCAAGTTATCTCCCCATGTTAAAAAAAAAGAAAATCATTTTGAATTGAAATAGTTACCATGATAATATTTGAACTTGAATCCTTGGACTGAAATCACAGGACCTTGCCAATAATCACCGAATATATATTTTACCTAAGTGTATCCAGGAACAAAAATGTAATCTACCTTCACATGAGATGCATTAATATATCCATACTGGTTGTCCTTCCTGGCAGTCAGTTTCACCCTTGTGGCATCATAAGGAAGCACGTCTTTAAATCTGTTCCTCGATTCGTTGGTGGCAAGTTTGGCAATGGCAAACTCCTGATTGGGAGCTTTCTTGGGAACCTCCTCAAATTCCACAAATACTTGTCCTTCAGAGATCTTACTCTCTAGAATCTTGCGCTAAACACAACACAACAATATCTCAAATCTCAACACAACATTATCCAACAAAGGTACCATTTTGTATATCAGTGTAACAAGCTGACAAAGTGGGGCTACAATTACAAAATGAATAATATATTCTTGTGTCTAAGTTCTATTACCATGTGTGCTGATGACTAATGCTTGACTCTGAGGGTGTGGGTTGGAATCCCAGATGGGACTCAACCCAACTAAAGAACTAGAATCTGCACTTTACTGAGAAAGTGTCATCCCAAATATAACATATGTTATCAATACATCATTGCATAAGTAAAAGAGTTTCAGAATTGGGAAACATTACCGGCACAGATATTCAGGAAATGTTGCAGCGAGGAGAACCAATAACAAATTCATGCACATCTCATTACTCTGATTACACACTGCAGCTGACATTATGTAACTGGTCATGTTCAGAGGATGCACAAGTATATCATAAACATTTATTGTCCTGTATCATTCATCAAGTCAGTCAGCACTGAACTACCTATTTTTGCATTTAAGACATTGCATTATGGCTCTTCTTATTAAAAGATTTGAGATTGTCTCCCTTGTACATACCCTCTCATCTTTGGGAGCTCTGCTTTCATCATTCATCAGGGCCAGCACCATTGGTCTTGACAGACTAAGACCATTCATGGCTGCCACCTTCAAAGGGCCCATGGTAACTCGCTTCACTGTCGCATCCTTAGAACATCAACAAATGCCATTATTGAAACATCTATTCACATCCGAGTTCACTGAAGATTTAAACATTCATAAAGTCATGTACTCTTTTGTAGTTAGGCCATTAGTAAAATACCTTCTCTTGAACATTTAAATATTAAAACCCTCTTTCAAGTCTTTGAATTGCAATTACAAGTGACATAGCTAACAGGCAGAATTCATTAATCTGAATGTCTTCAACTAAAGAATGCACAAGGGTTTGAGTCATTCTGCTTCTTCTCTGTCATCAGGAGAAAGAACGAGTAAGCACATATCCAAAATGTTGTGCTCCACGATGAGAAATCCATAACAAAGGAACTAAGTGCAAGTCTTACATCAACAGAGCCGATGTCGCTGTCTGACCCATCATCATTGTCCTGCTGGGAGCTGGTGGAGTCCAGAGATCCTGTGACCTTGTGGCCACTCTCCTCACTGACCTTGGTCATGTCCAGACACTGAATACTCTCAGCATCACTGTCACTCTTCTTAGAAATGTTATCAGACTGGCTTTTGCCAGTCTCCCTGGGACCTATATATGGAGGGGGAGGTCTCAGGCCAAGCTTGGCTTCTGTTGTCGTCTGCTTCTCTCCAGGCGACATCTGCTGAATACCTCTATCCATCTGTTCCTCTACTCGTGGAAGACTGCTTTCTATGTTTGTGGATTTCACCTCAGAGTCCTTCCCTCCACTGGAAGTAACATGGATCACCGGCTTCTGCTTACCACTGTTCATTGATCCTGACCTGGCAATCATCATCCGGCGGAAACTTTCTCTCAGAGTAGCGACCTCCTTGGATTTGGAAGGTGGAGGGGCTTCCTTTGGTGCCACTAAACACACCTGAATCTTTGACTTCTCCGATCCTGCCCTCTCCCGCTTGATACTCTCACTGTCTGAACTGTCACTCTCTTTGGCATGAAATGTAGCATAAGAATTTTCACTGGAAGTGTCCTCTTTGTCTTGCTCAATCTGAATCACTCTTCCAACATCTTTTGCCACAGGAACAACTTCAGATAGATTGTCAACACTTTTATCCAAGCGAGACTGAGCAGCTAGAGTGCTCTTCCCAGAGTTCTGCTGCGGTAAAAGGTCTGGTGCCTGATTGGCTGAAGTAATGCCTGTCTGCACTGCCAGATCAGGAGTGCTACTGCTGGCTCGAGGGTAAGGAGGAGGAGGACGGTATTGGTAGGCAAGAGATTCACTCATCAGATTGTCTGAATACTGTTCGGGCAGTCCTTGTGTGTTGAGCTCTGGGGAACTGTAAGTTGGGTGGACAGCAAGGTTGTTACCTCTCTCAGCCGATCTGTAAGCGTAATAATTGTGTCCATCATGGAAAACATTTGCATAGATCGAATGGCTGTAGTTTCGGATTGCTGCAGCATTAACATACTGTGTCTCACTGGGGTACGATGACACATGTTGTCTGATCTCGGGCTGACTGTAGGCCACTCCTTCTGGATGGGTGTAAATTTGGGAGTTCCCCAGGGTCTGACCACTCACATCAGGTTGTTGCTGCTGCTGTTGCTGTTGTTGCTGTTGCTGCTGTTGATGAGTAACACGGTGTCTCATGACAGCCTCATATGTAGGAGCTGGTCTGTAGGCAGGCAACATGGCTGATCTAGGATTATTCTGTGACACAGGTGTCTGCACAGCTGGTTGCATTGACGCCTGCTGTCCACCATACACGCCACCATGGATACCAGGGTCACTCTCAGCTCTTGGCGTCTGCTGGACATCAGGTACAGATTTGTCAAGACTTTGTTGAGAGTTGTTGTAGTAATCTTCAGTCATCATAGCTGATGTCAGCTGTTGCTGGGATTGATGTTGATGTTGTTGTTGCTGATGTTGCTGTTGTTGCTGAAACTCTGTAAGAAAAGATGATAATCAGTCATTGAATCAATCAACAGCTTCTGCAACATTCAAAATAAGGTCCAAGCACAAAGGAGATAAAAATCACTTAAACGCTTACTTACAACAACTGTGGCACTAAGATCACATTTTAGAATGAATCACTGTTCAGTCGGAAAAATTCTGAACTAGCTTCATCAGGACCTACTGGAAAGGGTTAAAGTGAACTATTTCTACAACAGGACCTACAGATGGTTGTCTCTTATTAGTCAAAACACAAATGAAATCTCACCTTGTGAATACCTTTGTTCTTGTAGGTAAACCAGGGAGGTCTGCGAGTTTGTCTGGAGAAACAGAAAAGAAACAAACTGAAAATACATCTAAAATGTTGTATCATACAATCTTGAAGAAAGTTTGATAATGAAAATAATATCAACAAACTTCATAAGTTTGGTTCTGGCTGAGAGAGGAATGGGTGAGTGAGTGAAGGAGCAAATTTACCCAGTTCACATCTTTGATAAAAATCAGCAAGCATGATAATGGAGCACTCAGCAATATTTAAGCTATCTGATACAAAAATGTAAATGATCAAGTCTGGATGAGACAGTCCAGTGACTGGTGATTTGAACATCAGTCTATACAAGTGAGATATGATGATATTTAAAACCATCTGATCTCAGTAGTCGGGGTAGAGTATGTGTTGCTGAAGACCAGCAGAGATGGGACAGAATGCTGCATAGCCTAAAACTGAGCCACATGTTCCACAAGAAGTGCACGAGATAAGTTTGTTCTCATAAACAACTTTTGAAAGTAAAGAAATAACTTCCAGGATATTATGTATTCCATTAAATCATTACGATCCATAAATATCTCATAAATGGACAAACAGAAATGGACTTCACATATGATACCTATGTGGTATATAAACCTTTCAGTATTCATGATACAACCACTAGACTAACTATGTGAACAACTGGCACAGGACAATATCCTCTACAGGAATGAACAGAAACCAAACCTGGTCCGTCAGTATGAAAGCTAGAATCACTAGACTACCTAACAACCATGTGAGCTTCTGTAACACATACAGATGTGACATATGACCTGACTGGGGCTACCTACCAGTTCCTGTGAGTCGGACTGCGGCAACATTACCTGCTGGACATCCCTGGAATACATGGAAACATGAGGGAGTGAAGTGTCTCATAGCAACATATCAACAACATCATGGAAGGGCACACCAATCATGAGATGTATACACATACAGAGTTAAACTCAGACTGACGACAAAACACTTCCACTACTTGGCTAGATTGTTGTCTCAAGCCATCTATCATAATAGGCTGAAAGGTACTAGGTCGATTTATGACTGCTATGGATACAAGCAAATTCAACAACAATATTCAACATTAGTATATTGTTGCATGCATAGTTAGACAATTTTTTGGTATATACAACTATAATGATCGGTTGACCACCTGGATGCACAGAATTACAGCAGTTCAGCTTGCTACTACGAACAGCCATGATTATCAGTTATTAGTTTCACTGAGTGTGTGAATGAAGTGCACTTCGCTGCAAATGGACCTGGTTATGCAATCAAAAAGCTATCAATGACAAAGCACCAATTTGAGTCATTTCTTCCAGTACTGAGTGGAGACATATGCTAATAATGTCAAGGTCACAGACAGGAGGTGCATGCTCAAGCAAAGTCAAGATGATTCCAACTTCTACAAATCAGTCCTTCTACAGCAGTACCCAACCATATTCACATATATTCTTATCACAGGTGACACACTGATACATATGCACTGACGTGATGAAATACTGTAACATTCACACATGATATACACATGTTATGCCCAGGATATAAAAGTTCATATCACCACACTGCTGTAATTATATATGCTGTTGTCACAGATCTCCTCATCATGCATATCTCCTACACTGTGATCAAGATGCAGGTACTTAAGATAATGATTTAGTATACAGCATGTTGACATATCTACTGTCTATAGCTTACGGTTGAATTGCTGCTTCATGTTCGTTACTAGCAAGATGAAGATCAGTCAGGCTGCCACTGAAACAAACATAACATGCAGAACAAGATGCTCAGATGAATGGAGGATGCACGCTCCTTGTTGAATGAAATCGGTTTTATGCCGCTTTTAGCAATATCATGTCAGGGGGGTGGGGCACCAGATTTGGGCTTCATGCATTGTACCCATGCTGGGTATCGAACCCGAGTGAAGGGCATGTCAAGGAAACACTCTAACCTCTTGGCTACCCCACTGCCTTGATGCAACTAACATTGACAACTCATTACTAATCATCACTGAGGTAGACATGCCGAATCCGAAGGCAACACATTCATCGTACTTATTCCATTACCATACTACCGTGTTCACTATACTGAATGTTTACATTATTTACCAAAGTGAACACATTACTACTTGCATGTGAACACCAGTAATAGATAGTCAACAAAATCAACAAATTGCCTATTTTATGATTTGCCAAATGTGTATGTGTACAATGCAGTAAGCAATAAGAACATTCTCGGTGGTCAGGTCTTCCCTATCTTCAAAATCCCCACTTTCATTTCTCTTTTATTTCAAATTTAGAACAAAAGTTATACCCCACAGATATAACAACAATCAGACAATCAGAAAAAAATGGCACGGGTGACCCACAGGTTTACACTTCAGTTTTAAGACAGGATGAGTTGCTGTTTTGGTCAGAGAACCAAAAATATGGTCATTATCAAATGTGAATCTCATTCTGTTCCCAACAGAGAGCGTGCACTTGGAACTATGTTCATGCACGAAACTTCCAACAATACAGAATACATACATAAAACACAATGAAGACCTGCACTTAATACTTTAAAGTATTTGTAACTCAAATAACGTGAAAAGGATATTTCAACAAATAATCTTAATTTTCTCTCTGTAACCACGACAGATTGCATGCAGTGATATTAGTGGATTGTCATAGTAGATTTCTTCATTCCTGCAATGATATTAGGAACATTTTGCATGTATTAACAATGCAATGTTATCTTACAAGTTTCAGCATCTGTATTTGTTATATATATCATATATCTTTGCTGCATATTTCTACAACCATTGTATATGAAACCTACAAAGAAGACAGGGACATTTTGTCATGCTTGGTCTACCACAGTTACACATGCCTGTTACTTAACACAAGACTTACGTGTAGTTAACTGTCAAACATTCAATATCAGCATGCAACGCATTCACAAATTAGTTGCCATGGTAACAAGGCAGTTTTAAATGATGAAGATGAATGTTACTTTGTTTGGTTATTGATTATCTCCCTTGTCCGCTTACTTGAGGTTGCTCTTGCTGGACTTGTAGAACTTGAGCTGCAGCTGTGCCATGCGGGAAAAATACTTAGCATTGTCAGAGTCCTCCTGCAAAAACAAACACAGAATAAAAATCAGCACAACACACATGAGATATTTTTAAGAGAGAAACAAGAAAACCTCAAATTCATACTGCACATATGTGGACCAATTTTGAGAAGAAGTCAGTGGCTGCAGATTTTGAGAGCATTAAGAGGATAATAATGTGGTACTGCCATGATATCAACAGCATACCTAGTTTACCACTATGCTGAAAATGAAGATGAAAGAAATGGCCATCTCACATTGTACCCATGTGGTGAATAAAACCCTGCTTTACACAAATGACTAAATATCAATTACACTTTATTTGAAAAGCACAAATTCCAGTAATTTTTTGAGTTGAGTCTCAGACTGAAGACAAGTATGTTTGTACCCCGCACCCTCAGTCAGGCACCTAATCGCCAGCACACAAAGTCCACCCCCTAACCTACTCAGTCACCACGACTTTCAGGTGTGGGTTCGAATCCCAGATGGGATGCAACTCAAAAAGTGATAGAATTTGTCCTTTACTAAGGAAACTCTAATCCCAAATATAATATATGTTGCATTTAATTTCTAAACCAACCATTGGACAGGTGAATTTGGAATCTGTCAGTCCGTGTTGAAAACAATCCATCCTGGGCAGTTGGAATGTATATCTCCAGGGTATACATTCCAATAAGTCTCCACTATACCCTGGACGCATCTACGGCTCTGCCCGATAAATTTATTACCTCCCTTGACTGTCTTTTGATCCAGTCAGGTGTCTATGCTGGGAAGTTGAGCGAACCAATCACAACTCACTTTCGTTTTTTTAATTAGCTAACCGATTATACTTGGCAACATAAACAACGCAGAGGTTCTCTGGAAGAGTTAGAAGGCATTCTTGCTTATGTTGTTTTAAAGTTTCGGACCTGTCAATTTGTTTGTATGATTTCCCTAAAATCTGGGACGCACCATGGGCAAACCGTCACAGTTGCGACCGCTACCTTTGTTGACACTGGCAAGCTCAGCTATAACGGTGGCCTAGCTTATTGGCTACTGTGAGAAGGCAGAGCCAGCAAAGGGAGGTAATAAATTTATCGGGCAGAGCCGTAGATGCGTCCAGGGTATAGTGGAGACTTATCGGAACGTATACCCTGGAGATATCGAGGATGCAGTTGGACAGGCAGGTACTGCAAATGCTGTTGACCTCACCCAACTGTTTTTCAAAAATCCTTATACCAAGGATAGTAAACATCAATTCCCAACAAAGTTTGACATTTACAGACCAACAAAGAATGCAACTCATAGCATAAAATCAGAATACAGGTTGGACTTACTTGTATGGTATTTTCCAACAGGGATATATTATATACAGTCGTGCCCTGTTTATCCGAACACTTGTGTTTTTATTTAAATTGTCCGGATAAGCGAATTTTCGGATATCTGAATCATGGGCCATGTGTGCAGGTATCCTCGCTTGAAGAAATCAGTCATAGTCTTTTCCACTGACTGTATAGAAAAGCGAGAGGACTTTCGTCGGTCAGTTCGTCACTGTCGACATTCACAAGATCATCAGCAGTAACAGTTGCAACTTGTGCACAGGATCGTAGTGCATCGCGAAGTTCCGACAAGGCCATGTCTACTTGTGGGTCCTCATTTGATTGGATAATATCCACATGACAAAAGCAGTTTGCAAATGTTTTTTCGCTCACAGCTGTCTAGGCTTGCTTGATCATCCAGATTAATTAATTATAGTGACCCACAAATTGACGCGCCTCAAAATTAACTCAGTGTCACCCTGCTACTCAGAGGTAATTAATCTTCTCACGATACAAAGACTGCTGACTTCTTTGTTACGGCACGCAAGGCCCTCAGTAATCACATGTGTAAACATACAGGTGCTCAGCCATCTGGATATACGAGACAAAAGTGCACATAATTTAGTGTTTTGTCTGTGAAAATGGCCGTACGGTTACTAAAACCGGATTTCCGGATATGTGAGTAATTTTACAACGTTGTGAATTCGTTTTAAGGAGTTTTCGTTCGGAAGGCGAGTTTTCCGGACATCTGAGGTTCGGATAAATGAAGCAAGACTGTATCTGAGTAAGTTTTGACATTTTTAAGTTTAAGAACACACTCATGATTTGTCTGTAAAAGACAGGTGCTTGTATGTTCTCCTTAACCTAATTTATCCTTAGCAAACAAATGGGGCCTTGGGGTAGCATAGTGGTTCACCCTTCACGCTGAAGAACCGGGTTGGATTCCCCACATGGGAACAATGTGTGAAGCCCATTTTCTGGTGTCCCCCGACGTGATATTGCTGTAATATTGCGCTAAAAGCGACGTAAAACTTAACTCACTCACTCACTTAACTAACAAATAATAAAAACCTGCAAAAAATCCAGTATTTTCTCTGACAAAGATAATTTACCAACTCCAACTCTATTTGACGTACATTTTCATTCATCCATCAAATTTTCATCAGTGATCGCTGAAAAGAGGTGACTGATCCAATCTCTAAACATAACCCCTATAGTCCATGCCAAAAGGCTTAGGTCTGACAGCTTGCAATTATATTTGGGGAATATTATCTGTATATTCTTACCTCAGCATACTGTAGTACTACTACACCAGAAAAGGTTTTACAAGTCTCAGACTAGTGGTAAAAGTCTGTGATTATATTAACTCACCATCTGGTATTGACCAGAGCTCTTGGATGTGTCAATTCCGATCATTTTCTTGTTCTGAGACAACTTGGCTATTTCTCCCCATCTGTAAATAAGACAGAAATTACCTTGAGGGATGCTAATGCACATCATCACTTCATAGTTGTTTCCACCTGATACTGAAGCTCATCAAATTATGAGCAGTTTATTGTCCTCAACAAATACTTGGTTTATGCACAAGGGGAAGATTTGGCTCTGAGTGAACCTAAACTTCAGCTTGTGGGGAAGGTCCAGCTTTGTGTGGGGGAACATCTGGCATGGTGTCTGGCATGGTGTCTGGCATGGTGTGGGGGATGGTCTGGCATGATGTGGGGGTATGGTCTGGCTTGGTGTGGGGACAGTCTGACGTGGAGTAGACAAGGTCTGATATGGCATGGGGGATGGTCTGGCGAGATGTGAGGGAAGGGAGGTGTTTGGGAAGTCTGGCAAGGAGAGGAAGGTCTGGCGCGTTGTGGAAAAGGTCTGAGATGGCATGGGGAATAATCTGGTGAGGTGTGGGGGAAGGTCTGGCGAGGTGTGAGGGAAGGTCTGGCGAGGGTGGGGGAGGATCTGGTGAGGTGCGAAGAAGGTCTGGCGAGGTGTGGGGAAGGTCTGAAGTGGCATGGGGGCAGGTCTGGCGTGGCATTGGGAATGGTTTGGCATGGTGTGGGGAAGGTCTGAAGTGGCATGGGGGCAGGTCTGGCGTGGCATTGGGAATGGTTTGGCATGGTGTGGGGAAGGTCTGAAGTGGCATGGGGGCAGGTCTGGCGTGGCATTGGGAATGGTTTGGCATGGTGTGGGGAAGGTCTGAAGTGGCATGGGGGCAGGTCTGGCGTGGCATTGGGGATGGTTTGGCATGGTGTGGGGAAGGTCTGAAGTGGCATGGGGGCAGGTCTGGCGTGGCATTGGGGATGGTTTGGCATGGTGTGGGGAAGGTCTGAAGTGGCATGGGGGCAGGTCTGGCGTGGCATTGGGGATGGTTTGGCATGGTGTGGGGAAGGTCTGAAGTGGCATGGGGGCAGGTCTGGCGTGGCATTGGGGATGGTTTGGCATGGTGTGGGGAAGGTCTGAAGCGGCATGGGGGCAGGTCTGGCGTGGCATTGGGAATGGTTTGGCATGGTGTGGGGAAGGTCTAGCATGGGGTAAATAAGGTCTGGCACGGTGTGGAGAAGGTCCAACAAGGAGTGGGGAAGGTCTGGCGTGGTGTTGAGAAGGTCGGGCATGGTGTGGGGGAGGGTCCAGCAAGATGTGGGGAAGGCTTGGCAGAGGTTGGAGAAGGCCTGGTGAGGTGTGAGGAAAGGTCCATTGTGGTGTGGGAAGGTCTTGTGTGTGTAGGGGGAGAGGGTCCAGCATGGTGTGGGGTGAAGGTCCAGCATGGTGTGGGTAAAGTCTGTGGTGGTGGGGGGAAGGTCTGGGGATGGTGTGAGAGGAATGCCCAGTGAGGTTGGGGGTCTGTCTTGTGTGGTGTAGGGAAAGATTCGGCGAGATTTGGGAAAGGACTGGCATGATATGGGTAAGGTCCAGCAAGATTGGGGGAAGGTTCAGTGAGATGTGGGGTAAGGTTCAGTGAGGTGTGCGGGAAGAACCAGCAAGGTGTGAGGGATGGTTTGGTAAAGTGTGGCGAAATCCAACGAGGTATGGGTAAGGTCCGGTGTGGTGTGGTGTAAGGAAAGGTTCGGCATGGTGTAGGGAAGACATGGGGTATGTTTCAGCCTGTTACCCTGAAAATACCCCAAGCAAATGAGTGACTCACCTGAAAAAGATAGGAGCCTGTCCATCCAAGTAACGGGCAAAGATACCTGTCACAGATGAACCTAGGTACAACTCCTTCCCTCGGTCATCCTGCAACAAATAACCAAAGTACGGGTGGAGGTTTTTATGAGTTGAATGTAGAACCCCAGACCTGTAGATTCCTGTACTGCGCTTGATGATACACATAATTCATCCGTTTGAGTTTACAAGCAACAGTTTTCTTCTTGGTGAAATAAATTTGCAATTACCATGTTACAAGCAGTATCATGACATTCAGTCTGCCTCACAGTCCCTGAACCACATTATTTTCCCTGCTGCCTACCACACTCTGCAATACTAAAGGCCTAAAGCAAGACTAGATGTCCCACATACAAGAACCTCCAAACTTACTGGGTGTGCTTTTCAAATAAAATGGGTTTGTTTGTTACTTATATTCAGAGACTAAGCGTTCGTCTAACATGGTAAAAATTTACCAAGTACAAACATATGAACATGTGAGGGATAGGTTTACATTGGGTAGGATAACCCCGCTCCCCTTAAGTACAGCTCTTTTTGATTTTAATGGTTTCCTAAACAGGGCAGAAATTAGAAAACCAACACATAATTTCAGGGATATGAGGATATAAGACTTGTATCGCCATGACTTACTTTAGCTGTGTAGTATTCCATGCCGTATCCATCCATGAGCTGCACCTCCTTGATGTACTGTATCTCAGCCTTCAGCGGGTGGTAGCCCTGGAGACTGGAATGCATGTTCAGGGCCTCCATCAACAGTTCCAGCAGGGTCTGCTCGTTCTTTGTCATCGTCTGCACCAGAAAACGACATATGTGTTAGTGCTAAACAACCACAACTAATTCAAATAATCAATAAAAATAATAATACCCCACAAAAGCTATGATGTTCAACCACTGTTGTCTACTTTAAGCAGAAAATGTCCAAAACATTTCCTGAAAGTTTAGCCTATTCAGACACTGTTGTAAATGAGTAGGGCTTAATGCAGATTCAAGCAAAGGACGAAGCACCAAGAATTTGCTTCACACACTACCCTCATTGTGATTAACTCAAACCCTACAAGCAAAGAATGTTTTAAAAGGCCTCTCATGTTGGCTAACTCAAATTTATATTATAATCCATATCATATTACCCCAGTCACACAGGACTGACAATGTTTCTGAGCTGATTTTCTTCAGTTATTCCATATCATGTACCTGAACTCATACAACTGTCACTACCACCATGCATTCTACATATATTCAACAGAGGGGCCACGGTGATGAGGAACGTACCTTGGGAAACAGCTGAATCTTGTTGTCCTTGAAAAAGTCCACTGTGTGACGTTCATAATCAAAGTCTCCATATTCCGCTGAAATCGAACACGCCCCAAGTGAGTGAGTATGGTCTTATGCTGCTTTTAGCAACAATCCAGCAATGGGCATCACACAAAGTGAGTGAGTGAGTATGGTCTTAAGCCGATTTTAGTAATATTCTACATTATCACAGAGGGGGATACCAGAAAATGGGCTTCACACACTGTACCCATGTGGGGAATCAAACTCTGACCTTCAGCGTGATTTCACACATTGTACCCATTTGGGGAAACAAACCCACATCTTGAGTATGATAAGCCAATGGCTTAATCGCTAGGCCACCATCCTACACTTCAAGTAAGATACTGACAGCACACGTTTATCTTCAAATCATGCTCATCACACCTCAGTACACACTATTTACATAAACATGAAACAGCAATCATTAAGAATGAGTGAGTTTGAGTGAGTTTGACCGGAATACTCCAGAAATATCACAACAGACAAATGCATAAGACAAATGTACAAGAACTTAACACCAGTGACAGATATGCGCATGTCCACATTCAAAGCTTCAGATAAAAATTACCACTTGTAATACATACTGCTTTAATATGTTCAGGAGCACCCAATGTTATCAAGTGACTATTTAATCATTTGTGGTGATGACAGTTTAATTAAAGTCAAAGTAAACAACGGGCGTACTTTAACATATTTTACATTAATTTAGTAAATAATTCACACGGTTCCAAATTAGCTTCATGCCAGAGACCATTTAAACACAAATCAAAGAAACCTGAAGTACACCCAAAATTTTCACTCAGAATACAATTTATTACATTATAAGGGCTTACCACTTTGACTGCACTAAATCCATATATATTGACAGCAATAATTCTAACTCCTTCTTTGATCTGGTCCATGAACACCAATAATCCAACACAAGTCTGCTGATACAATATACCAACATTGGCTGGCTATGGGGCAATACGTGACACCACTGCAATGTGAGCCTCATATGCATAGATCAATCTGGGCTGGGATTTGGGGATTTTTACCCGTTGAAATACAAAATGTCCCACTAACAGTTTAACATGGGCAGAAAGTCCAATTACTTATGCATGCTTACATTACACTATGTATTAATATACAAATATCCTTCTGAAAATACCATTTTTCAGATTCAGCAAGCGACTTCCTCAACTGACCATTTGCTCCATAGAGATCCCTGTGTATGACAGACCTGCACAATGTTGGCCAAGAAAGTGTTGTTGTTCATTTGTGAATTGGGCAGTCTTCTCCACCTGCATTTGTCAAATCTTGCATTTGGTTTCCCCTTTTCAAATACATCTTCTACAAAACCCCAAATCCAGGCTGAACCAAAAAAATGCTTACCTTGTAAACTGAAGGTTGCCAGGCGCAGTGCTTGTTCGTAGCTGGTCGGTACACGGCCGTCAATGATGTCATTCTTGAGCTGCAGGTAGTAGTGGAACCTGGCTGTGTCATCGGGGATCTTGTGTGCACCGGACACATAGAACATGACACCAAAGTAGAGGCAAGGTGGCTGATGGGAAGCCTCCGCCATCTTGTCCAGCTGCTTCTTCAGAGGTTTGCTGAGGTCTACCCATTGGAACTGGAGCTTCTTGGTGATGAACCGCAGCCCAAAATAGTGTGTCTGAGGGAGGGACAGAAACAAAGGTTAATGGCTCAGCAGAAATACACCAGGCATCAGGGTTCTGGCCATTTTTGCTATTAAGAGGAAAAAAAACATCACAACCTTGTGGTCCTTGTTATAGCTCTAATGTGGAAAGACTTAGGGTTTCTGTAGATTATATACACAAGGTATGAATGAAAAAAACAAAAGAGGAAAATAAGCCTGGGATCTCGGGCAGCTCACAAGAACGACCCCAGCATGATCAAATCTGCGTAATTCTGAGGATTCACAGACAGTTCTGCATACTGTGTACTGTGGCCACAAGCACTGATGAACTAAGTCCCTCTAGTCAATACTGAACACCATGTTCTAATATCAATAGCGATATTAACATTGTCAAACAAACCAAGAACATTAACCCACATAACAAACCATTGCTGTGTTTTTTAGAAAATCTTTTTTTTCATTTCAGTTCAGTAGGTGCACATACAAATTGGAAGTGTACCAATAAATATACAAGTTCATATAGGGTAGCAATACACTGTTTGTTGGATAAAGTTCTTAAGTTTGTATAAAACAGAATGTATGAACATCAAAAACTGTTATAAGCTGTGTATTATGAGTTCAATAAAAGACAGGATTAAGACATGAGACCACTACATTAAGACTGCAACACAGCAATCGAATATTTCCACTTTGCATGGAATGAGGGCAAAGTGTTTTTCTTCTCAGCAATAATTTCTTCCACATTAAACATTTCTGACAGTTTTCCCAAAACCTTCTACAAAACCATTGTTGCCATACTGACTTAGTCCCATTCCAGTTGCTACTTGAGATTACAAACTTACAAGTCATGTGTATTTTTTGTGAGTATACGGTACCATATTCAATGTAATAAAGGTAGGGAAAAAAATTCATGCAAAGACCAGGGAAACCGAAGTGTGTGGACAATATTGGGTGCTTAATACCGAATATGGTCAATGAATAGTTACTGTATATTGAAATATCACTACTACAGGATAATAAAGTAGCCGTATTCATTTGTGTGCTTTCATTTGTTCATTCTGAAATGCCTGGCTAATAAGTCAAGAAAGTAATAGCTGTACCACAAAACCATCAATAATTTGACAACTGTTCTCACAGCAACAGACTGGCCAGTTGGCCAGTTGGTTAATAGCTAGAACACAGATCTACACATACAATCAGCAGGTCAAGCATGACCACCAACTAAGACAATCTGGTGACCTTAACCAAGAAATGTCCAAAGTGGGATCTCAGAGTACCGGCCTTCAGTTGCAATGTTCGTTTGAAAAGTAACAGAAATAGTCTGCTTTTTATGGTATTTATATCCAGGCACATTACCTGCTCACTTCACTGTGGCCAGTCATAGGACACCATTGTATTATCAAATACTTTGTCAAGTCCCTGGGTACCATTCAGCCACGCTGACTGTTAGGTGCAAGGAACTAATTACTCACACAGCCAGAACATCCTCATGGGTACTCATTTTACAGTCAGGTGAACTGAGACAATGTGGATTTGAGAATCTTGTCCAAGGACACTACACAAATGGGTCTTCCTCGGGACCCAAACCTAGGTGTGTCCACCAGAGATAGAAGACCTTCAGTGTGATAGGCAGATGACTTCCCCCTGCACTATTGTGCTCCATAAGTCGAAGCAAAGGCTAAGTAACACATGACCTCGCTCAGACATTTGCAATATTGAAGTAAATATGGATTGTGTAAATGAATATCATCAGGGAATATCAACCCTTATTCACAGCTTATTTTCATCAAACTATGACTATATAATATAACATTTTAAACTAAATCTGTCGGAACTGATGAAACATGACCTCAACTCATGGATAATCTCATTTACTTAGACCTTGCTTTTCACAAGGGTTTCACGGAGCCTACTTATCTACTTATCGACCAAGAGTGGTTATTTTTCTAAAAAAAAAAATACTTTCTATTTTGATCTAGAATTGAGTACATATACGTGTAACTGTGCATAAGAGCTATTTTCTTGACTTATTCAGTGAGCTCAGTGATATGAAACTGATATTCTTCTTTAATGACAAATAAACCACCCCAAAATACACTGGGTAAATATAAGGCAAGGTATGCATAATACGTTGTGAAATTAAAGGACAACCTATGTCAAAGCACATAAGCTGAAAAAGCCTGAGAGTTGAACTTTGAGCATCTATGCTCTTAACCAGTTTGAAATATGCACCACATACATATATATAACTCTTGTACTTTCAACACAGATTTTTATTAGGAACAAATTTAGGTCATCAGAGATTTGAATCCATTAGCCAGCAGCATCAGACACCATCAGTCAAATCCAGATACTATATAGTCTGTAGTTCATCTTGGACTAGTATATTGTGTAAGATGGCTAGGTTTTCATTAGTCTGTGATTAACAGTCAAGTAGCCATGTCTATTAGTGGTAAGAGTTAGTTATGTTATTATTGAGAATTGTGAAAATTTCAACTTGGGTTGTATGCCTGGTCTGCATCTAAAGCTGGCATCATTTTATAAGTTTAAAATAATTCAAAAACCAAGAATTAAAGTTGATAATTATGGTCCAATCCCTTTTCCCCTCCACATGCTAATGGTGAGTGAGTGAGTGAGTGAGTGAGTGAGTGAGTGAGTGAGTGAGTGAGTGAGTGAGTGAGTGAGTGAGTGAGTGAGTGAGTGAGTGAGTGAGTGAGTGAGTGAGTGAGTTTAGTTTAGTTTTACACCGCATTCAGCTATATTCCAGCTATGTGGTTGCGTTTAAAATAATTGAGTCTGGACCAGACAATCCAGTGATCAAAAGCATGAGCATTGATCTGCGTAACTGGGAACATGTGTCAACCATATGCAAGCCTGACTGTCTGATCCCATTAGTTGCCTCCCACGACAAGCATGGATTGCTGAAGGCCTATTCTATCCCCGACCTTCACGGCACACACACACTACGGGCTACTCCATTGTTTCTACACTAGCAACATTATCCTCACTATGTTCCACCCCAGCTGACAGGTAGTCAGTCACTCAGGCAGTGACTCAGGGACAAGGTGGACGTATCTGACATAACCATTAATGCATAACAGTTAGCACTGGCCAGCTCAACCCAACCTGTCCAGCATGTTCAAGTGGGTCTTTTGACTACACTTCAACAAGTAGACACCACACAGGAAATGATCAAAACATCCGGTACAACCAAAGTTTCAGATGGGTTCAGTTTGTTGGACAATGATTCATTGCCATCTAAAACTATCCACTCTTTCTTCATAATGAAATGAAAAGGGACTTCATAATGTTAAAGAATGCCCGTCTATTAAAAGCAAAACAAAAAAAAGTGCCCCACTGTACCAGAAGAAGACATGCAACAATCATACCCATTTGTTTCCACAAAATAACTGTACGTCAGGGACAACTGACAATGTATATATCAAGTGAAACATCTCGTAACATTTCAGGAGAGTTTACTGAATAAGGGAATACAGCAAATATATGAATTAGCAGGAGAAAATTCAAACCAGCTACACTGGTAGCTGATACGTAGCTGTCTGCATCTAGCCACAAACCTGAAGCCCATATCTGGTCTGGATTGGCTAGAAACCTCAGCCAATACTTGTCTATATATACAATATCCCAAAGGATAAAAAAAGAGCACAGGGACAAAATTTCAAAATGGGTATGCTGTGTTAAGTTTTCATGCATAAGACTTTTAAAAACTCAAAGAGCACGGTTATTTCATTCATCTTCAACATGAAACAGAAAGTAAACACCACCAAGATATAAAATCAGTTATTTTATTAAAAAAAGAGCAGGGAGCCAAATAGAAAATGCTGGTCAATGCTCCCTGCTAAATATTGCAAAAATGCCCTGGGGAAACACAAACACAAAAACACTAAATTCTACAGATAATGAAGCTAAAAACAAAGTTCATGCTAGTACATAATTAGTTGTCTGGAGGAAAACTGAAATTTAATTGGGATAGTTCAGTAATTTCACACTACATTGTATAAATTGGATAAGATGAATTGTACGTTCTTCTAACTTTACACCAGATGAACTGCATGATGAAGCAGATATCCTATACATGATGTATATATCAAATGCCTGTTCACAAGAAGGGAAAGGAAAGCTATTTTTACCAAGTTTCCTCATAGCATGATTAACACAACCCTCAAACTGGGCAACCTTCTGCCCTGTAGTGAGGTGACAGAAAGGTACAGACGTAATGGGATAAAGAGGTAGACCACAATGTCATGGCAACACAAAGGAAGCACTGTATCTACAGGAAATGACAAGCATGGAAGGAAAGTTAGTATGCCTTCAGCAGACAGAGACATACTAGATTACCATCACTGATGATACAATATGCTGTATCTTCCTTTCAGATCTACATGTGCGAGTCAATAAACATTTACATGAATCACAAGTGTTAAAGCATTAGGACATAACTCTGTGATGTGTTTCGCAATAAAAATCACAGGCAGTGACAGTTATTTCTCAGGCGATAAAATACACTTTTTGCATGATGTCAGGCTGTATTGACATCAACATGACAGTTTTTTCTATCTTCTTTTCTTATCAAACGTAGCCTTAGCTACTGATGTCACAAGGCACGTCAGCTCTCATCATCCCATACAGTTCCCTATGGTCATCTACCCCGTCTCTTCATTTGTGGTTCCTTCACTTGGCAAACACCACAAGTGGAAACACTACACACATACTTTTCGATGGCTTAACTGTCAATGAAAGAACAATACAGTGACGTTTTCAATTATTACAGTCTCACAATGGATCCATGGCATGACTAGCCATCTGGATTTAGGGTTCTAAAGTTTAGTTCATGGGAGAACAGTGCCATTCACATTGGCATATATGGTTTTCGTTAATCACAGATGCAGTTAAAACAAGTTGGAGAAAATATTGTAAACCATCATTAAACTGTTTACCATTTATTTTTGTGGTAGCATGCTTGTTACTGCATGGGGACAGACATGTTATTAGACCAACAAATCAGTTAGCCCTGAGGGAAGATTGTTAATTTAGGTCGCTGACACCATCATTTTTCTTTTTGTTTTCTGCCTTAGATTTATGGTCAGTACATATTAAATTTGGTGTCTTAGAAAAAAACTACAGTTCGCTCTATCCACATTTGTCCTGATGCATTATGATGTTAAAGTCCTCGTACTTAACCCGAAATAGTTCTGATCAAAAGTTTAGTTCATTACACTATACACTGGGGCAGGGTTAACTGTATTTCTTAAAGACATGTATCACTGCTGAGGTAATAAGCATCACAATTGACTTCATGTTTAATGATGTCACAATAGTAATGACATCACAGACCATCACTGTCAACATCATCACAACTACGAGGGGATGTCAATAAGTTTTGAGCCTTGCATAGAAAAACACAAAATATTGGTATGAACCACATTTATTTTTCAACATAGTCCCCTCTTGAGAGTCAAGAGACGTGTTCCATCTTTTCTGCCAGGCGCTGATGCCATCTCTGTAGATGGCGCCATTTTGGTCCTCAAACCAAGCTTCAGTAGCAGCAATAAGCTCATTATCATCCTGAAATCTACGACCACGCAAGTGTTTCTTGAGATTTGGGAACAGATAGTAATCACTTGGTGCCAGGTCTGGAGAGTAGGGGGGATGCGGCAAGATTTCGTACCCGCATTCCTGGACAGCAGTGGCTGCAACGTGAGAGGTGTGTACTGGACCATTGTCTTGATGTAGGAGAATACCACGTCTGATCTTGCCCCGGCGCTTCTCCTTGATTGACTGTCGCACTCACCTCAACAAGTTAGCGTAATATTCCCCATTCATTGTTCTTCCTTTTGGAAAATAATCTACGTGGATGACGCCTTTGCTATCCCAGAAGACTGTCGCCATTATCTTCTGCACTGATCTGGAGGCTTTGAACTTTTTGGTCCTGGGAGAAGTGACATGTTTCCATTCCATGGATTCTTGTTTGCTCTCAGGATCATAGTGGTGGATCCAGGTTTCATCACAGGTTACTAGCCTAAAGTGAAAATCTTCTGGATTCTTGTTGTATCTGGTTAGCATGGAGTTGCTTATGGTGACCCTTGTTTGCTTCATTTCATCTGTAAGCATTCTTGGCACCCATCTTGCGCACACCTTACACATGATGAGATGTTCATGAAGAATTGTCTCGATGGATCCGTGTGAAATGCCTGTGGACTCCTCTAACTCGTGGAGTGTGATTCGACGATTTTCAAGCACAAGTCTATGCACTCTGTCAATGTTTTCCTGACTAGTGCTTGTTGTTGGGCGACCTGGACAGAGGTCATCTTCAAGATTCTCTCTACCATGCTTAAATTCATTGACACATCGTTTGATGGTAGCAGGTGAAGGGGAAGACCTCCCATAAACTGCTGAAAGCCTTTCTTCAATGTTCTTTGCTGAGTTTCCTTCAAGAACTAAAAACTTAATTACTGCTCTATACTCAATTTTATGCATTTTCACTGCCAAGAGAGGGGTCTCTTTCTGTCAATGTGAGCTGTTCAATAACTTCTGAGAGTAGGATACCAAAAGTTATATATCACATCAGCTACACCCCAAGGTTCAATGTTGTCCCATAGGCTGTGACACCTGGGTATGAAAAATGCTCAAGGCTCAAAACGTATTGACATCCCCTCGTATGTTGATCACATTACCATATAAACTCATTCTTTGAAAAGGAAGACAGTGCCTCATCTTCATCAGCAAACCAGAAGTGTGAATGATGAAAAGATAATAACATCTACAAATCTTTCTGATTTTACCAGATTTGTACAATTTGTGCATACAGCTGTATATTCCTTGTTGACAGACTTGGGATATGCTGCCACTTGTTTAATAAACATTCACATTTGTGTAATATATTATATTTTTATCTAGATATATTACCAATACAGTTTACAAGTGGCTGTTAAAACATCTATATTGTCTAAAAGATTGTGGCCCTGCTAGAGTTGAAAGGATTCATTCATTCTGAGACAAGAAATTTTCTCCCACACAGACTATTTTCCATGTAAATAATTACTTCAATTCTAAAGCCTTTCTAAATGACACAACAGTGTTCAATATCAAAGGCAGCAATTTACTCTGTACTATTGTTAGCTATGTTCACAACTCCCAACAGCTTTTCACATTTCCAGTTTCTGCCAATTACACTACAGGTCATGACTCTAGAGGAAGAGGGTGTAGAATTACATGGAAATGAAAGTAAAAATAACCTGCCCTGACCCTCCTGGGCCTAGGTAACCACTCTGCCCAGACAAGACCTTTAATATCACAGTCAGATCACTCTGGAGTACCCCTTCAAAGGACAAACATGCATTGACACAGAGCTATATACAAGCAAGACTCTACATGTCCCATGAACGCTAGTCTGTCTAGCAGACCCTGAAGCAAATATATCCAAAACAGCCCACACAAGTCTAGAACTTGTGGCAAGTCTAGATTTCCACAGTTAAATGATGAAAGTCGATGGGCTCCTTTTCATCACATTATATTTTGTTTACTATGATTTCGTTGTGTAAAATATGTTCATTTCAGAGACATGCTGTTAGTCTACACACACACCTTGGGTCCCACAGTCAGCACAGAAGGGATCATGTTACACTCCCTCAACACACCTATGACAGCGCAAGTGCTGTAAAATTAGGTGTAGATTGAAAGAATGGTATCAACAAGGACTGACTCACACTCACAGGCATGTGTTGTAGTTTCAGAGTAAACAGCATAAAGACAAGCCTATCATTTTGACATTATTTTATTATAATTTCAGCATGCATAATTATCTTAGCCTTTTGTCAAAATACAAAACATCACCATGATGAGAAAATCTGCCTTCTTCAAGTAAATACAGGAAGAAACACAGATGGCAGTTGGAAAGAAAGTTACAGCCATCTTAGAAAAACAAATTAAAGCTGCTGTAGCTCATCTGATTTCATACTGAGAATCTGCCACATCTAAACAGTCAACAAGAGTCTATCAAAGTAAACAACTTATGTTTTGAGACAGAAACAACACTACGATGGTACAGACTAAGTAAACTTATCCTCGGTACTTCTCGTTACACTACACTACTGAGTCTAACAAAACCTTATGGGAGGTCGCGTCAGGTAACCTTTGAGACTGACCAATCAGAACACAGCTTACCAAATTGCAAAAGTGCACATTTGCACATACCTTTTGACCTTTTTATCTCGAAAAGGTTCGTACCCGAGTGATTCTGAATGCTTTTTAGCATACGCTCGCTTCCGGGTGATGCACACGGCGTATGTACAACCATGACAATGGTGAGTAAACAGTCGCTGAAAATAGTGTTTTTGGCAATACTCAAGGATGTTATCTTGCGGAAATATTAGCTAATGGTAACCATGTCAATAGAAACCCTAAAGCGTATATACTACAGGTCAAATAACTGTGTTATTTTTGTTTGTGGAAAGACCTGTGTCAGTGACCTAAATATTTTGAAAGTCCCTCTCATCCCTAAATAGTAGCCGTTGTCTGATTGATTAAAACTATTTTACCGTCTCGTGTTTAATCGGACGCTCATTGGTTGCTCAAAGGTTACCTGACGTGACCTTCTACTAGGTTTTGTTAAGACTCACTGGTGGAGTGTAACGAAATACACTGAGACTAAGTTTACTTAGACTGTACGATGGTATGAATGTAGTACACAATAATGCTTGAACATACGCATTCTTTCTTGTAACACAGTGTCAGAAGATCAACTTTAAAAATACAGATGAAAATAAGATGCAAATGATGTGGTACCACAATATTTAAAAATCACTTTGTTAGGTCGATAATACACCTTCAATACAGCCGACACTGCAGCCATGTTCAAAATCAAATCTGACAAACAGTTTGCACATAAGACGGCATCATTTGGATAACCTGTTAGTTCCAGAGATGTCTTGATTCAAAAGGTTATGACAGATACCAAGGATGGATGACAATCAACATGTCAAGGTGATACAGGTTCGCTTGAACTTTCGGTTCAGATTACAGATGACACAAAAAGTCCACTTTGTCATCAGTAAAACATACTCAGGTATATTCACACTTTAGTCTCCTTCTCTGGTAAAATTAATAATACCTATGTTACAAAGAAACTTGGCAGAAAGTGCAGTCACTGTGTACGTAAAAACAGAAGATCCCTTCACATCCATGCTCCTGGATGTGCAAGCAGCATTCAAACTAATCAAAACACCAAATATCATACCTGGTTCTTTCATCAGTGAAATACAAGTCAAAACTTCAATCCATACAATTTAAATATTATGAGCTGAGAAATTTTATTGTATATTTGGAACTGTTCCTGTTCCTTTTTGCAGATTGTGAATACTGGCTTCAGAACAGGCCATGACAAATCCCTGCTGGAATTATCTCGACATGAACAATTTGTATAGCAACATATATTTAGCTGCACCATAACAGACACAATTACAACCCGCAGCAGAAATAGGCACCTTTCAAAACCATTCTATCAAATGTAAGAATCAGAAAGGTTTTGAAATTATCACTTTATCTGACTACAAGTTGATCAAGGTGACCTTCAAGTAAATCTGTTTAATCATCATGAAACTGGTATGATGCTGTACAGTGAAGAGGCCTTCCAACAGAGATAAAGACCAACAATCAACCTTGGTCACAGCGATAACAGAGGCTGCTCTATCCAAAGCTGGCTCAACTCTACATGACATAACCACAATATACAGATAGGAAGGAAATTATTACATTGCCACACTGTAGGTACCGTCTGTCATTGTGCTTTCATGTGCAAAGAGAAGTGGACTGTAACAGGGCTAACATAGATTCAGCTTCATATTTCACGGGACACTAAGTATGTAAGGTGTCACACATGAGCAGTGTGTATTCAACAGGTCTGTCTATATTGACTATGTCAGTACCAGCTGAACAATGCAATACAACAAAAATAATATTAATGACACTGGTAATGGTGATGAGCTGAATTCCACACCACTGAAAGACATGTTCAAAGCGCTAACATACAATCTGACCAAGGAATACCCAAGCCTCGGTTGTTTCTGTCTGTCAAACAATCAGATGCTTCTGTGGAAACTGAAAATAGATGGCTACTGGGAGAGAGTATTTAGACAATTTACCAATCTAGTTTGTGTACAAGTTACGGAAATAAATATGTTCAAACCATTATTAAAACCACTGTTAAAACCAACGAAAAGTATAAGACTGAAAGTGACAAAGAAGACTACTCAACACACTCCTGAACAGCATCATGGTTTGTGTAATGCAAGAACTTAGAGACTATGTGGGCATAACATGGTTAACTCCATATGCAACTGAACTGCTCTCTTGGAAGTTCAGTGTTTTAATACATTTTACCTCTTATCTGCAGACCACTGAAGACATGGGTTAGAATTGGTCTTCAGCCACCCATGTTTGTCATAAGAGGCGACTAACAAGATGAGCTGTTTAGGCTCACTGACTTGGTTGACAGCTCATCATAGTCATTGCTCATGATGTTGATCACTAGACTGTTTCTTCCAAACTCACCATTATATATTGCTGAGTCTGGCATTAACCAACCAACCAGACCCCTCAGTGTAGCAATACTGTCAACATGCTCTGTTCTGTCCAACAGTGAGATGTGCAGCAATAGGCATGTATCTAGCTAGTGGTGTTTTGATGATCGAAAATAATTGAAAAACTGATTGAAAGAAGGATTAAAATAATTATCATTTGTAAGAAACATACTTTTAATTAATTATAACTGTGTTGTTTTAGTATTATACAACTGAATGAAGTAAACTAAATATTAAATATGACAAATATTCACAAACAAACATGCACTTAACTGAATTGCAAGTGTTTTAACTACTGTTATTGTTTACTTGCACTTCCAGTATCTTTCTTGCATCCATGCATTTCATTACATGCCAATATTAGATATAAAAATACACTAATTAGAGAAGAAAAAAAACCGGGGAAACATCTTAAATTTGGTGATTACATTAAAAATGTATACATTTTCATTACAATCGATAAACCACGAGTCCTCCCCAATTGATAATGGATTTGGTGTCCGATTCTCAGCACTGACTGAGACATGAGTGGCAGCTGGCATGTACGTAGTTCCATATGACATGATAACATACACACATAACACTGTCAATCCAGATGTACATACATCACAATCTGGAAACAAAAGCTTAAGGAGCATTATACCTGTCACAATGTGCCTCAGGCAAAGCCTTTCTTCTCATACCACACAGGCCACTGTGACATTTCCACCCACATAAGCTCCTTTTCATGTTCATAGCAAACATTTATTCAGCTACATGAAAACAGTGAATATGTTTAATGCGATTTTTTACCTTACCATTCTTATGAAACATTTCATGCATATATTTATTTGTGTACATCTAATTAACCCCAGTTTATTCTGTGTTTGTTGTTCTATACCTCGGTCAGCCATATTGCAGATATCCAGATATATGCTAGCTGTAAGTTGTCAGTTCTAGTACAAACAATCCAGCGATTGACTTTATTAGCATTGATTAGGAAATGATGACATTCATTAACCAAATCATGGGATTTTGACAACCCAATCCTGTTTGTAGCCAGAGCAAGCATGGGTTGCTGAAAGCCAATTCTAACCCACAGCTCCACATGAGAATCAGAGATTCTGACAACCCAATCCCATTAGTAGAATCCCTAAACAAGCATGTGTTGCTGAAGGCCAATTCTAACCCAGAGCTCCACATCCCAGTACGAGTCAAATTCCTGTCTGTCTTATTTTTTTTCAAGTTTCCAAACAGTAAACATTTGAGTCATGTAACTCAAGCAAAAATGCATGTAGTCAAAAAATTGTCTACCAGAATTTCTCCCTAGTGCTAACTTACATTTAATTCTGAAAGTTGAAATACTTTGGGATATGATATCTTATTTGTAGTACTCTTGTGGGCAAACATTTAATCTTCCCAACAATTTATGTTATTGGAGAAATCTCAGCATTCAGAATCTGTCTGTCATTGAAGACTGAGAGAATAACAAAACAATTCCAGATGGACAGATGGGTTCAGGGAAACTCAACATGACATAAATGAAAGAAAGTGACAAGTAATAGCCTGAAAGGTTGTTATTTTTTGTTACTATAGTAACTAACTCACATCCATAAGGTCAGTTCTCTGTGCAATGCTGTCCAGACACTCCTGGCCTGTGCTATCAGATGACAGGGTACACTCCAAGAATGAACTATCCAACAGGTACACACCAACTATGAATGAATTCTTTGATGATATGTCATAACGACGAGTCCGTTTTGGTCTCCACTTGAATGGCATTTTTAAAATCCAAAATGTCACAGCTCTTCATAAAACGTTGTTCTGAAACAAATGGACATAGTTTAGGTTTTCGTCTTAAGATATCTGGGTGTGGGTTTGAGTGTGTAAGAAATCACTTCAGCTCTGACCTAAATCATATGGTATAATGTAAACAAATGATAGCGTTTTGGCACATACATCACAAATGGACAACATAAAGATAAAAAGAAACTGACATCCACTTAAACTCATTTAAAAGTGTATAATTAATAACAAATACCTTTAATACAATAATAACTTCGTTTCAGAGGAACATTACTTATTGATTAAGTTTAAAGGACAAGATACTTGTTATTCAATTTATACAGATATGTGAAGTAAACACGTGAAATAGAAGGTGTACAGAGACATGGGTGTAGTGAGATAATACTAACTTCTCGATAAAACATTACGCGTTGTTCCGGGGGCTAGTGTACACCGCTAATCCTTTTTATCACTGTCACTGATGTAGCCCTCCACTTCAATCGAAACCTCTGGTGACAAATGAGTTTGGTGGTGTTATTTTTACGACTGTGTATTTCCAAACAGAGGAGCAAGCGGTTTTTCTATCTTCCCACGATGATCTAAATACGTGGGGAAGACCGCCCGCATCGTTGTTGCTGCATGTGTCATCACAAACCGTGATGTCTCATAACGAGGACTGAAGGTCCATGTTTTGTTGTCAACCCAAGTCAGAAAAGTGGTTTGACATTATATTTCCCTTACAACTATTTCTACCTACGGAGCAGGTGCGCATCGCAGGTGAATCTTTCCAAGGACGTCAATGACTTTGCAACATTGTGAATGTTTCGCGAATATTTCATAGAGTAGCGACTGATCAACAGTGGCATTCGAACATTTCTTTTGCAAGGTTTCAAAATCACTTACGTTGCTGAAGTTTTGTATTGTAAATTGCGGTCCATTTATTGGTGACTAATCAGGGGATTGTCACCAGAGAATTTATGAATTTAAGGAGTGTTGTGACATCAAAGTCATTAGTTCATAACAATTTTAACTGTTACAGCCCTGAATGTGATACCAAATTACTTTGAGGCTCATGACAAAAGAGTCATACAATTTAAAAATGCTTGGGGTATCTTTATTAATATATTGAATTATATGTAGACTGGTGAACAACACATACACGTACATGCACACTCACTCACTCACTCACTCACTCACTCACTCACTCACTCACTCACTCACTCACTCACTCACTCACTCACTCACTCACTCACTCACTCACTCACTCACTCACTCACTCACTCACTCACTCACTCACTCACTCACTCACTCACTCACTCACTCACTCACTCACTCACTCACTCACTCACTCACTCACTCACTCACTCACTCACTCACTCACTCACTCACTCACTCACTCACATGTTCAACTTGAGAGGTGCCCATGTCGTGGCTGGGGTCTGATCATGCAGAGAATACCAACTTGGTGTGTCATTTAGAGCGAACAGATCATTCTGAATTTATGTCGCAAAATCACGGTTCGGTCAGCAGAAATGGCCTTCACACACTACACCCACGTAAGAACAGAACCTTCAGATTACTCCAGGGCCCATATCATTTAGAGTTTTGTAAATTACTGAAATAAAACATGAATGTCATACTTTGTTTATACACGTATATGTTGATATGATAGTCTTATTAGTGTCATAGTGAACTGATATAAAACATGAATGTCATACTTTGTTTGTATATGTTGATATGATAATCTTATTAATGCCGTAATGACCTGAAATAAAACATGAAAATCAATGTTATATTTTGTTCCATATATGATGCAGTTTTAGCCCATAAATCAGTTTCCATTTTCGCCAGTCTGGTGCCGTTCTGCCCTGGTTCCATTCAGCTATAACAAGGCAATGTACATATGGCTAAATGTGGATGTTAGTTAAATTGCGTCTGTACGGCCAGAATTTAGGGGAGGGATTTCAATCATAGTGTCAAACAGATCTTCAGAAACGTGATCGCACATTCTTCGATTTTTGGAGTGAAAGGTAAAATTATTTTACGCCACCGTTAGAATAAGGTTCTTTGTTCTACCTTTTTCTTCTGGATAGGTTACAGTTTGTATATTATACCAACAATCTTATATCTCCCTTCTGTTTCATCTTGACGTCTCAAACTCGAAATAACATTCTGTACAGTGACACGTAATTTCGGTAGTATTTTAATTCAATAATCTTACGTTATATCTTTATTTCTTACCCTACCCAATATTGAATAGGGTGGGTGCATCTAATGAAACAATATACCCACATAAGGTCTCGCAAAAAGCACCACCCTAACCATTCGCATCCAACTGCCACAAAACTCACAACAGGGGTCAGCTTTCACAACTAAATAAAGCATAACTGACAATACATTATTGCAAACGCGTACCTACTTCATTGCACTGTGTACCACCATCCTAATCAGTATAGGCATGTAGATCTAGTTGATATTTGACTACCAGCTGATTCAAAAGTGTCGACAGAAAACGAAGCCTCTCAAATTATGCGTAATTAGTTGTAAAGAATATGCATTACATGTTTGACAGTGACGTAAATGGGTTAGGCATTTCAGATATTTGACAAGTGTCGCACCATATAAATTTACTAAAAGCTAGATCGGAAAGATTTGATATGCCCCTGTGACATGAATAATGTCATTCTGGTCCTGAGAGTCTTTAGATCAAGTATAACATCAATCTACTTTGAATTGAAGTCGCAAAATTGCGCAGAGCGCATGCGCAATGGAGATGGCGGTTTAGGGTGCGAAATTCGAAAGCCCAGTATATATTCAAGAAAATAAGGGTTAATCTGGCGTAAGTTTTGAGTAATCATAAGCATGGTATATCTGACAATATTTTAACATATTGTAACACATCTTTCTTTGGAAATAGGAAATTAGTTTGTGTCTTCAATATTGCGGCATTTTGATGATTTGAGTAATGTTTGTTTTCATTTCTATTACCCGAATGGTTTCAGCTGGTTTTCCATGATTTAGACACAAATCATGACTGACTGTTTTCATAAACTATCAACAATCTCGTGTGGTACGGGCGGCAAGGCTTTGATTTTGGGCCCTTTGTTTTGTATCCATAGATGTTTAGTCAAGACGATTGAGCCAATGTTTTTCAACTATTTCGTAAATTTGAATTTGCATTTTGAGAGCTACAGGCATGCTAAAGAATATATCACAATTTACCACTTTTGGTTCTCAGAACGAAATTTAACAAATTCTATCAAGGAATACAACTGCACCATGGACTGAGCAAATCATGGATAGACAGTTTCTTTATTTCAATGGATTTGGGCCAGTATAATCATGATGATCATGGTGAAGCTGAAGCTGCCAGTTGCCAGAGACTACTGAATGATGTTACATGTCTTTATCATTGTTTGTTGAAGACTGGGCAAAAAATCACATCATGGAAATATAACAGATGGACTTGAATGCGGACCAATTACAGGAACAGACAAATTTCTGAAAACTGTTATTTGTGTGTGTTTATTTTATGGATACCTTCAGTTAAAGACGTAGGAAACTTAGTCTCACTTTTTCCCCATTGTGTAGGTAAGCCAGGATGAGTTGGGTAGCAGATGAATGGAAGGATGGGCTACCCCCAAGGGCTCTACAGAAGATCGAACAGCTAGAAAAACAGTTTGAACGTATTAAAAAAGAGAGAGAACAGAAGCAGTTCCAGTTAGAAAGTTTGGAACAGGTATGTTTTATGTCCCATCTTCTGTGAAGCTATGCATGGTCAGAACTAGTAATTTTGTTGTTCCATCGTGATCATGCAGAACAGAAAGTAACATAATCGTGAGAATAGGAGACAGTCGAACCGAGAAAGGATTAGGCATTTACTTGTGGCCTGAAATACTTATCATAAGATGAATGGCAGCTCTGTATCTATTTGTTGCAAACTACCAGAAAATTCCAATGATTCTCAAATTGTGCAATGGCTGTGGTAGTTGCTTTATTTTACAATAGCCAAGCCAGTAACCTGTCAACAATAAAACATTTTCTTTGTCCTCATATGTTACCAGTGTAAACGGGAGTGGGGAAGTGTAGTGGTTAAAGCATTAGTTCATCACACCAAAGGCCTGGGTTTGATTGCCCAAATGGATGCAATGTATGAAGCCCATTTCTGGTGTCCCTTGCTGTGATATTGCCGAAATATTGCTAAAAGCAATTTAAAACCCAACTCAGTCATTCACTGAAAGAGTATAGTTTAGTGGAATCTTCAGCGTTTTATATGTATCCTGTTTAAAACTATAGATTGTTTAAATTAAATGTTGCTTCAGTATTTGTTTTTCTGATTGTTTTGTGTTTGTTTATTTGATGTGTGGCTGCTTTTTAATATTTATAATTTTGATGGCACCAAATAACTCAATAAGACTTGGTAGCATCGTAAGTGAGTTGTGGTCTCCACCTGAGAGAGCTCTAGATTTGCTTTGTTAACGGAGCAAAGCACGGGGTTTGTCAGATGGAAAAATAATGTGCTTTAGGGTCTGTTGGACAAACTACATTTTTAAATATATTTTGAATATCAGCAGTTGTTATTATCACTACTGAAAAAAAGATTTATGACTTGTTTTGTGATCAATAGGCGTTACAAGCTCAGAAGCGGAAAACTGAGGAGGAAAAGAACCAACAAGCTGTGCTTAAACGTGAAGCACAGTCTTTGTCTGAGACATGTGAGGATTTAGAGAAGAAGAGGCAGAAACTTGCCCAGGATATTCAGACAAAGACCAACCATGTGTCATGTCTTGAAGGCCAACTGTCACATGCTAAACAGTCACTGGATGCAGAGACTAACAAGGTACAAATTCAATGGGGTAAAAAATTGTTATTGACATAGGTAACCGATTTCTACTTTGACAACAACATTTAGCAGAAGTGCACAATATGCCCTTGATGGTAACTGTACCTATTATGTCAGTCTTAATGGGAAATGAATTCTAAGTGGCAGTGCCTTTCTTCAAATGCATCAGCTGCAAAACAATTTTACTTTCATTTTCTTCATCTTATGCAACGGGAGCAATTATAATGCTTCATCAGCTTCTGTGAAGCATGTATCATTTATGAATCGTGCTGTGTTGATGGTGTAGTGGTAAGAGCCCCTACCAAGAGTGGCAGGCCTGAGGTTCGATCCCTGGCCGTGTCATACCATAATACTTTTAATGATTTTACATGTTTGCCTGTATTGAAGGGGATAAAAGAGTCCTAGTTTAGTTTATTTGGGGTATCCATCTTAAACCAGTCCCTGGATTCCGTGATTTCGTGGTTGCAGAAAAAATCGCAGAATTTACCTTTCCATGCAGAAAAGCGTCTGGTCTGCAGAAAACATGTTTTCTTGCAGAATTTGCCTCTTTTCTGCCACAGAATTTGCTTGTTTTAAAAATTGAGTGAAAACGGACTGACAGCCAAAATGAAAAGTAGAGATAATGTCAAAAGTATGATCGATTACACATAAAACGAACTGACATATTTACTGTGACAACATTTTCAAAATAATCATGATTAAAGATACTTTATTAATAAGGCAAGTTTTGGGCGTCTTTCAAATATTATTAGATGAACTTGACACTGCAATTACATTCTCAAAATCGATCACTTTGCAAATTGAAATTATTTTAGATTTAGTTTAAATATAAAATTGTTATTTGCATGAAACAGGAAGTTGTTGCTCTGCATCTAAGTTACGAATGAGAGGAGAGAAATAACTTTCAGCGAGTGTTTAATTCTCAAACACAGAAAAAGGTGTGGGTGCTTTGTCATCAAACTTACTCACGATGTGATGTAAGCTGTCGACTTAACATCATATCTGTGTTTGAGAATTAAACTATGAAGGTCTGTATAATGTTTTTGTTGTTTTACCTAAATGTTTTAACCGCAGAATGTTTCGCAGAATATTGAAAAATAGGGTGCAGAATTTGCTTAAATTTGCCACGGAATTCTTAAAATTTTGCTGCGGAATCGAGGAGGGACTGTTAAACTGTCTGATGGTATGTCAGTGCAGTATGTATTAAATGAGCAGACATCATAATGGCAATGCACAAAAACGCTGAAAATCAAGCCAGCTGTCTTAGGGATCTTTTATTGCAGATTTATATTAACCTCAAAAGCAATTCAAAATGAACCAAACCAAAACCCCTCGAAATCCACAGATCCATGGAAAATTGTATGTCTGAATCAGACATAAACAGGCAGACACTGACACACTCACATTTAAAGCCTATTTAATCCCTCAAAAGTTAAGACTGTTTCTGCTGTTTCTTTTAGGTGTCTCAGCTGAAGACAGAGCTAGACCACGTCCAACATGAACATCTTGAAGCTGTGAAGAAATTTGAGAAATTAACATCAGACCACAATCGTCTGCAAGAATTTAGCAACCATCAGAAGAAACAACTGGAGGACCGTATCCGTTCACAGGATGCTGGCCAGGATGGGCAACGAATTGGGGGTAGTGGTAGTGGGAAACAGGTGCCCTCGCCCACCGCCATTCAACCCAGTGTGTCAAATGGTGTGTTTACATTATAGGCTATTTCTCACTTTGCTGTCAGTGTTCACAAATGGTGTTTCAAAATAACAGGATATTGGGTCCTGTTAGTTTCAGATGTCTGTCTGACCCATTGAAAATTCACAGGACCCATTGAATAAAATCAAACACTCAGTTCAGATTTAATATTTCTTATAATGGGCGTTGAAATCATTGACAAACATAAGATTTATAAACGGCAAACAAATTTCACAAAAAAAACCCCCTCATGTCACATATAACAACTTCAAAGTCATTGTGAAATATGCAGTCAGACACTGGGGTTGGGCGGGTTGTAGATTTCTATCAAACTATTGGTGAATCTGCCAGATTTGTCAGAAGGTCAGATATTATTCGTGAACGCTGTGCCATTTGTCCAAATATTGATAGATTACTGTGTGCAAAGGTCTTGTTATGGTTTAACAGCCTTTTGTCTGTACTTACAGCTGAAGTAAGTGCACTAAAGAATCAAATAGCTGAGCTGACAGCACTGAGACAGAAGGATAAAGATGATCAGAAAAAACTGCAGGATGAACTCAGCGCTCTGCAGTCACAGGTACATATTTACCAACTGTTGTGAAAATAATCTTATGGTTCTGTAAATAATCGAGTCTAGACCAGACAAGCCAGTGATTAATATCTTGAGCATCACTCGCGAGCCTGACCACCCGATCCTGGTGATCTCCTTATATAACAGATATGGATTACTGAAGATCAATTCTAACCTGAATCTTCATGGGTCTCGTCCTGCCATATGCACCATAGAATGAATGAATATCATGTTCAGTAACAGCCCTGGACTTCACTGTCCAATACCATTTACATTTGTGACAAGTGAAGAGAGTCAGAGTAACAACACACATGTGTCATCTGAAACTTCAAGTTGGCAAATTCTGGCAATATTGAAACCCAGTGTTTACACCCAGGTCTGTGTGCTTGAAGGGAATGTGAATGTTTTGCTAACAGTCTTCTTGTGCTTGTGGCCAGGCTGGTGCTGACATGAGCAAGACTATCTCTGAGTTAGAGACTCTGCGGCGAGAGAAGCAGGACCTGACACTGAAGCTGGAGAACCAGAGTGCTGCCACCAACAACCGCATGCAGCAGATGGGGCAGAGTCTCCAGGACAACAAGGGAATGACCGGCATGCAGCTGGACAAGATGGAGCAGGCCCTCAGCAAGCTGAAGAAAGAGAATGAAGGTCAGCATCATGGAAAACTGCCCTATCATGGATGTGGCATGAAATGATAGGCCTTTATACAGTTGAATCTGTGTGATTTCACCCTTAATCTATCAAAGCGCATTTGATCTGAATTGATTCATTAGCCATCAAAACACGAGGGACGCGTTTCACTCGGGTTGTTCATTAGGATTTGGCGGATGTGAGAACATCTCATCAGTAATGAAAACACATGTTAAGTAGGATTAAGGTAAACTACACTTAAATGTATTGTATACTACACTTACAAATCAACCCCTACTATCTGTCGTGATGCAAGTTAAAAATAGCCTGCCACATGATCTAAGTCATGTGATCCCGTCCGAAAGTTGACTTTCTGCAAACAGCATAAGTTCAACACGATTCCATATGTTATTAGGGCATTTACAATTAACAAAAAGAATATAAATTGGCCAAATAGAGACTTTGTCAAAGATTTACGTTTTTCTTCTAACTTACCACCTGAAGCTCCACATGCTACATGATTACGTCCGAGACAACCTGACAAATGGATGTGGCATGAAATGATAGGCCTATATACAGTTGAATCTGTGTGATTTCACCCTTAATCTATCAAAGCGCATTTGATCTGAATTGATTCATTAGCCATCAAAACACTAGGGACGCGTTTCACTCGGGTTGTTCATTAGGATTTGGCGGATGTGAGAACATCTCATCAGTAATGAAAACACATGTTAAGTAGGATTAAGGTAAACTACACTTAAATGTATTGTATACTACACTTACAAATCAACCCCTACTATCTGTCGTGATGCAAGTTAAAAATAGCCTGCCATGTGATCCCGTCCGGAAGTTGACTTTCTGCAAACAGCATAAGTTCAACGCGATTCCATATGTTATTAGGGCATTTAAAGTTAACAAAAAGAATATAAATTGGCCAAATAGAGACTTTGTCAAAGATTTACGTTTTTCTTCTAACTTACCACCTGAAGCTCCACACGCTACATGATTACGTCCGAGACAACCTGACAAATGGTAACCTGCGTTCCGCCTACCATGTGTTATCGGTACACTTATATGTTATGATGATTCACGGTTGACTGTTGTTGTATTGATGTATTGATATGCGTACATGTAAATCTTTTTTGCTTTCACTAAATTTTCACAATTTGCTTGTTTGATCCAGTTAACCTGACATATCGCTATCCGAATGATTTTCGAGTGAAACCAGACGTCATGATAAATGGGGTTTGACTGTAGTATTATTTTATTACTTTTTATGATTTGCAAGGAATGATGATTCAAATGTGTGACATGATGATACATATTGTGTGTAAAAATAGATCTTCCAGATGTGCTGCTAAAATCTCAAATCATAATCATTTTGTAATACTTCAGCCGAAGTGTAATGTGTTTCGTATTGTTTGTGATGTATTGCATAAAATTCTCAATGTTAATCAACTAATAAGAGGTAGTTGTTAGCAGTCTTAGGATGCCTCTGATATGCTGTTTTCACACCCAACCAGCAATCAAGAATGGCAGTGCTAACCTGGAACTACAGATCCAGGCAAAGACGAAGGAGCTGCATGAAAACAATGGCCGCCTACAGAAGATGCAGGTGGAGTTAAACAAAGCCGAGGCCATGGTTGGAGACAAGGAGAAGCAGGTCAACCAGCACCGCGATGAAATAGGGAAACTGAAAGTTCAGATTGAACAGACAAACAACAAGGTAGTTGAGACATTAAGCTGAGTGACAGATGAAAGGCTAACTATTGGTTTGAAGGATATAAATCATTCATATCTGTTGTACCTGATTTTTTTGTATATCTGTTTCAATGTATGAGTTTTTTTAAACGTCACTTTGCTGTATTGCAGTCCTATAATCCCATCCTCCTCCCCTGTTCAGGAAGTTGAGATATTTTAAGGCTGTTACTGATACTGTCTAAGCCTCAAACATAATGTTAAGGGACTTGCCGTTAGTGTATGTCTGCTGTGTCTCATCTTATCTGGTTAGCGACTCACTCTATCAGTTTTGGACCCATTATACTCTATGCATTGATGAATTTGATTCTACTTTGCAAAGATCTTGGATCTTGAAACAAAGAACAAGAAACTGCAGCAGGAGGTAGATACAACGCGACACAACGCTGATTCTGCTCGGATATCTCAAGAGCAGAAACTGAAGGAGCGAGAGAAGGAGTTGAACAAAGACATAGCTCAACACATGGATACTGTTCGAGCTGGGGAGAAGCTGCTGGCAGAGACCAAGAACAAGATGCAGCAGGAGATCAAACAGGTAAACGTCCCCTTTAGCATGTCATAACACTGAATACAGCTGTAATCACAGTGATTAGACTCATCTATTTCTCATATATTGAAGTTAAAATAACATCCAGTCAGTTTCCATGACTGTAGGACTAAAAAAAACATGTCATGGGATAGGGGCTGCCTTATGAGTGTTCATTCATCGAACTGGAGGTCTGGATTCTGTCACCAGATAGTTACAAGGTAGTGTTAAGTAACTGTTTCAGGTGTCCAATCCCTCTGTCTCCTCTCCTCTCCTCTCCTCTCCTCTCCCCTTCACTTAGATAAACCACCTTGCCATGTTGTAGAGGACACTGTGGAACATACTCCCGTCTAAAGTCACTGTTTACAACTTGAATGTGTGTGTTGTCTGTGTCAGTGTGAGACAGAGCAGAACCGTCTGAAGTCTCAGTGTGAGAAGCTGGAGCAGGAGAAACAGCAGCTGCAGAGGGAGAAGAAGGATCTTACAGACAAGCTGGCTGCCATAGACCATGCCCTCAAGACACATGATGCCTCCATTGCAGCCATGCAGAAAAATGTCGATGAAGCAGTTTCTGAAAAGGTCAGACTTTCTTTTAACATTTGAACTTCATCACTATGCCTGTAAACTATCAAATTCATGCTGATGATGTTTGGAGATGGTGACAGTCCTTGAAGCCATATGATGTAACCTCATTGTCTCCAAGTTTAGATTCACTTATAGTTTCTTGACACATTGTTCAGTGGAGTTAGCTTTGTTCTCTTAAGAGCTCAATTTAGAGTTAACTGGGACATGTTTGATGCAGTTTTAATAAGACTGGATGTGATTTGTTGTTTTAGAACAAGGTTCTCCGTGACATGGAAGAAACCCAGAGAAAGATGGAGGCCACTCAGCAGCAGACAGAGAAGATGAAGGAGACCACAGACCGTGTTGACCAGGTTAATAATGATCTGCGGGCCAAGATGATGGACAAGGATCTTGAGCTTGAGAGTGCTACAGCTGAGTGTGAACGTTTGTCTGCCAGGCTTGAGTCTGAGATGGTAAAGATGCAGCAAAAGATTGAGGAGTTGGAGGCAGGGAAGGGAGAAGCGGAGACTGGCCTTTCCATGTCCAAGTTGGATGTTCTCAAACTTAACAAGCAGTTTGTAGACCTCAAGTCAGAGAAGCAGAGTGTGGAACAGGCACTGGAGGAGAAAGAAAAGGAACTTGCCAAAGTGACAGCTCAGAAATGTGAGATGGAGAGACTCCATGATGGCATGAAGGGGCAGCTGGACCACCAGGCTGATCGGTTTGACAAGCTTGCTCGTGATCTGACGGAGAAAGAGAATGAACTGAAGGACCTGATAAATAGTCTCTGTCAGAGAGATGCAGAGTTACACAAGCTGAAGAATCAGAATGATGAAAAAGATTTGGCTCTGCAGAACAAAGCTTCCATTGTGGAATCAAGGGACCAAGAAATTCACAAACTGAAGGACTCTCTCAAGGAAATGGATGAACAAATTTCAGAAAGGAAGAAAGACTTTGATGTTGAGATAAAGAATGCAAAAGATTCTTTGAATCAAGCCCAACAGGATATTGGTCTGCTGCAGAAGGAGCTGACCTCCACTAAACACGAGTGTTCAACACTGAGGGCACAGGTGGAAGAACTGAGATCTCAGCTGGAGATTCAGCAGCAGTACCTGGCTGAACGTGATGAGGAGAATGGGTCTCAAAAGAAAGAAATTGAGAAGTTAAACCAAGAGATTAAAGAGACTTGTCATTCTGCAGAAGTAAGAGCCAAGTCCCTTCAGGAGGAAACAGACAAATTGGAGAAGCACTATGAAGCTGTGTTATGTGAAAAGGGGGAAGAAATGGAATCTAAAGTGTCCGAAATGAATAAAGTTATGCTTGAACTGGATAAGGTCAGGCACTGCTTCTCCGAACTGCAAAGGGAGCATGACAATTTGAAGACCAAACACAGGGAACTGAATGAAGAAAAAGAGAATGTGGAGAAGACTTGTTCTGGTCTTGGTGAGCAGATCGAGGACTTGAAGACCCAGATTTCTTACATCCAGGCTGGACATTTCACAGAGATGCAGAATGTGGAGACACAGTCTCGAACCATGCAGGACAGTTATAACAGTAAGTGTAAATGGATTCAAATAATCTCCTCATCTCATTTTGTTCATGAAGGTATGTTAATACTGGTTTTCTGGTTCATAGTTTCAATAAGAATATTATTATCTGCAGATTTTTTGTAAACACTGTCAGCCTTTATTATATTCCTGCTATGAAGTGTATATAGAGTTCATTCTGCCTTTCTGTCCCAAAACTTTGTCCACAGCCTATCTCTTAAAGGTTACTTGCTAGGTTCACCAGCTTTCACACATGTGTTAATCATTTCCCATAGATGTGCCTTTTGCTATTCTATGATTTATCAAAATTATATTTTTGCTGTTTCCATGCATCTTTTTTATGTAATTTTCTCCCTTTTTTGAGAATATTTTTCAACATGGTGATGAATATTTCAGAACTGGAGGCAGAACTCAAGAGTGCCAGTGACAAACTGTTGTTGGGAGACAGCCGTATGACGGACCTGCAAGAGAAGCTGCAGGGGCTTGAACAGGAAAGGGAGGTCTTGGGGAAGAGGCTGGATCTCTCTGAGAACACTATCAAGCAGTTGCAGGAGACACACAGGTATTGTCACAATGCAATACACATCTCATCAATGACCCATTACTCCTGTCTGTGCAGTGAATGGATGATTATAACATTTATACTTCTGCATTATATGAGAAAGTTTTTTGTTTTTTTTTATTCCAATGGGGAGCGGGGAGACAGAAGTACTATGAGAAACAGAAAATATGCATATTAATGTTGTATGATGAAACATTATACAGTAAATGTCTGGTGTGGGGAGTCTTTATGTCTAAACCATTACTCTTTTAAAGTGCATGTTGAACATACTCCATGAAAATGTTTCAGAAATGATTTTTGTCATGACGTCTACAGTGTATGTTACTGGTTAGGCCTTATAATGAGTTGCCTGACTTATGAATAAAGCAAGCAGTTATTGATGTGACTTCATATATGGTCTGCAGCTGTCAGGATGTGACTATAGAGAAGCTAAAGGCAACTTTGGCAGAGAAAGAAGATGCTCTTGATCATCTCACTCAGGAGTTTGAGGCTAAGACTGCCACTCTCAACCACCAGGACAAACAACTCAAAGGTGGGTTCGACATTGTGTATATTGTCATGTATACCTGTTCTATATCAACTATGATTATCCATGTTGTGGAAGTGCTGTCCACACTAAATGTGGAGTTCCCTCAAAGCCAACTCCATTTCTGTGATGGACAGTGAAAGAAGAACACATGGCACAAAAGTATAAGTAAGTTTTTCCTTGCATTTTCGCTATTTTGCGAGCATATCAGCTTTTGCCATTTGGCAGAGGGGTCTAGAAATCTACAGACCTTTCTGTAATAGCTTGACACCTCCATCTTTATTGCAGCTGTACACTAAGTGAGGGCATCCTCCTGAGTGTCGAAACATGACCACAGAAAATGATCATTTCAAAACGAAATATGACATCCACATCAGCAGAGGCGCCTTTTTTAGCTGTCAATTCTTAGTTATTTTGCATCTTCATTCACAGTGTAGGCTTTGTGTTGAATGTTTACATTGAATTCTAAGATCCTTCGGTGAAAGATGAAAGGCGCCAACAGTACTTTTTCAGATAATACTATGCTCTATTTTGCATTGCGTCACAATGCCATTGTGTCACTGCGCCATTCCAGTCTGCTCCCTCGTAATCAAACACTTTTGCATTGCGTCACAATGAAACCGATGTCACAGTGCATGTCAGTTGCCATTTGCCTCGAACAGTCTGCTACAGTAAACAATTCCATTGCATCCCGTTTCTTGGTTTGCAGTTGCATCACTCAACTAACATCACTGGTGGAAACATTATGTTTTTGTTTTCGGTCAGATAAAACGCCTCATACTTCGACTCACAATTTTCCAGCAACACTGTAATGGTCACAGTGTTTACATTCCCACTGTGCAATTGTGGAATGTATCTTGACTAGTCTGCTTCATCTCTATGTACTGATTTAAACTTATGTATTTTAGTAGAAATACAGCATTCATATTGCCCCATATGGTTTACATTAATCACAGATATAATTTTGAGGAGATATTTAGCCTGAACATAAACCATCATCAAATTGTTTATCATCAGTCATGGTTTAAAAGAATATTTTTAAATTGGCTGCCATCTTTTCCTACAATGTTGGACCCGTGAAGGTCCTGGGTTAAAATAGGCCTTCAGAAACCCAAGTGTGCCATAAAAGGCGACTGTGCTTGTCATAAGAGGCGACTAACGGGATCGGGTGGTCAGGCTCGCTGACTTGGTTGACACGTCATCGGTTTCCAATTGCACAGATTGATGCTTATGCTGTTGATCGCTGGATTGTCTGGTCCAGAATCCACTATTTACAGACTGCCACCATATAGCTGGAATATTGATGAGTGCGGCGTAAAACTAAACTCACTTTCTACAAGGTTTCACACAACGTACAAGATATCATGCTGAAGGGAGAAACATTTATAATACAAAGAGTTATAAAGTTTAAAAAAAGTTTTGGGAAACACGCACTTCTAGCTTGAGTTGAGGTTTCTATACGTCGCTGAAAAATGAAAAAGTTATTCAGAGCAATGATATTCTATCACAATGTTTATGGCACACTGAGCAACAACATTCGTTTACCAACACTATGGCAAAACCTTTCATAAGATGTGTAAATGATTTGATAAACACGGACGGAACAATCTATACATATGAAAAGTTTCATGAGCAAACTAGAAACCACTTAAAAATGAACTTATAAGAATCTGCAAGCCAAATAAGAACAGTCGAACAGTTTTATCAAGCGTACAGCATACCATTTGTGGAAAAACTTGAATTACCATTTATTCCTTATTACATACAAGACATCTTTCAAACTAAGAAAGACAGTAGGAAATATTATGATGTACTTATTCCGAAATCAAACTCTGCTATCTATAGCTATAAAAAATGGGAACAAGAATGTGAACAAGTGAAAAAGAATGGAAATCCTATCAAAAGTTTATATTTCGAGCTCATACAAACTCAGACTTCAGATGGTTCCAATATTCCTTAGTGCATAGAATCTTGTCAATAAACCTATTTCTGTTTAAGATGAGGTTTGTAGAGAGTGGGCTATGCTCATTTTGTAAAAATGCACCAAAAAGCAGAATTCATTCTTTTTACGACTGTCCAAAATCTAAGATCATATGGAAGCAATTTTCTAACTGGTTAAGACCAAAAACAGATATCACATTGAATATCGGTAAGCAGAAACTCATATTTGAATTCTCTGGAAACAGGAACAGTGTCATAAATCTCTTGACAACAGTTGTCAAATTTACTGTTTTTAAAATACGAACATATACTTATTCACCAAACTTCAATATGTTTAGAAATGAAATAAACAAAGTTTACAACATCGAGAGAACACATGCCATCTCTTCTTGTAATTTTACCAAATTTATTGGATTTGGGTCTGTTTTTCACCAATTGTTTGATTAATGCTTTATGTATAACTGGCCCATGTTTCTACAATGCCATTTCTTATAATATATTTGTCAGTCTATATATGCAGGTGCATGGTTATATTTGATGTCATTGTTTTGTACTTGGAAAAAGGATTAACAAAAGAAAAGATAATTACTGAAGAATTAGTGAAAGAATTACTGAAGCATTAAAGTCTACACTGTGAATGAAGATGTAAAATAACTACACCTAAGATCTGACAGCTAAAAGAGGCGCCTTTCTGTGATCATGTTTCAACACTCAGAGTGGACTCGCTTTGTTGCAATATATGTAGAGGGTGTCAAGTTATTACAGAAAGATCTGTCGATTTCTAGACCCCCAACCATTTGCAAAATTGTGAAAATATGAGGAAAATTATACATTGTCTCTTGTGCCACGTGTTCTTCTTTCCCTGTCCAACGAGGAGGTGGAGCTGCTTTTGGGGCAACTCCACATTTCTTGTGGATAGCGCTTCCACCCAGTGTTATCTGTTATTATTCATTACAATAATTATCATCATTCAGTTTTAGAACAATGAATAACTGAATCAAGATATTCAATATTGACATCCCAAGTTGACAGATGTTAGTATCTGCAATAGTGTAGTTACAACTTTGTAGAGGTGACATAATTTGAAGAGAGAAACTTTATTTCAGATACACAAAATATCTGGGCAGAACAGGAGAAAAAGTTGAAGGCCAGCTTGCAAGAGAAGAGTGATGAGATGGTAGCCATGGGTCAACACCTTAGTCAGGTGGAGAAGGAACTAGATGGGCTGAAGGAAGAACAGTCGAGGCTTCTGGACCAGACAAAGCAGAACCAGGACCTCCAAACAAGGAAGGGAGGCGAAATAGACTCACTTAAATCCAAGTTGACAGATCAAGAGACTGAGATGGCCAGGTTGGGAGAGAAGCTGTCAGAAACTGAGGCCAACTTTGAGACTCTTAAATCACAACATGATCACCAGAAAGAACAGTATGAAGCCCAGTGTCAACAGTTGCACAATCTGACAGAGAATATGAAAGCCAAAGATGATGAATGGGAGAAGAGTAAAAAGGAGCTCAGTGGATATAACTCTCGTCTGTCAGAAGATGTGGCAACTCTCACATCTGAATGTGAAGATCTGAACAGGAAATTGCAACAGGCACAGTCTGCTTTGTCCCAGCGAACAGCTGACATGGAGAAACTCCAGTCTGAACATGCAGAGCTCCGTTCTGAATCTGAAAAGAACTTTAACAAGATGTCTGAGGATGAGCTTAGTCTGAAGGAGAACCTGAGGCAGATGGAAGATGAGAAGGAGAAATGTGACACTCTGTTGAAGCAGAAGGATTGTGAGAAAGAGACTTTATTGAAAGAGATGTCTGAAATGAAACAGCAGAAAGATCAGATGCAGGCAAAGCTGGACATGATGCAGATGGACTTTGAAGATCAGGGTAATGATGTAGGAGATCTTACGGAAAAACTACATCAAGCTCAGAAAGGAGTGGAGGATCTTAAAAAGACAGTAGAAGAAAAGATCTCTCAACTTGATGAGAAGGACAAGGAAATACTGGCATTATCAGAGGAGCTTGACAAATCCAAGCATGAGCTTTCTGCCATGACCAGCACTGTTACTGAGATGAAACTTAAACTGGAACAGCAGTCATCCTTTTCTCTGGAGAGGAATTCCAAGCTGGAGGAAGAGCGACAAAATTTCTGTGAACTGACCAGTGAATGTGAAAGTCTGAAGAAATCCTTGGATGAAGAAACAAGTAAGAACAAAGATAATCAAAAGGAAATTGAGAAATTGAATAACAGCCTTAGTGATATGGAGGGCAAACTAGCTGGAATGAAGAGTCAGATGGATGAAAAAGAACATACTATCAGTGATCTGGAGGTCAAATGTGCCAGAATGTGTGAAACTGTTGACATGACAACACAAGAGCTTCAGGAGAAGGAGCAGCTGGTTGTCAAACAAAGGGATTCCTTGACATCATTGGAGGAGAAGCTGAAGCTGCTTATGTCTGAGAAGGAAAAGCTATCAGAGGAACTAGGACAGGAAATCCAGACTCTGAAAGGCTGTACAGCTTCCCAGGAAGCAGTACTTGACAGTAAACAGGAAGAACTGAGCACATTGAAAGGTCATCACAGTGAGCTGCAAAATATTTTGCAGGAGACTAAAGATTGTTTGCAACAGAAAAAAGAAGAATTAGAAAAAGAATCTAAGGAATGTGACCAGCTTCAACAGTGCCTTGACAAGGCACAGACTGACATTGAAGAGAAGGACAAATCAATGCAGACCATGAAAGATTCTGTCATTTCACTTGAAAGTAAACTTGCTCAGTATAGAAAGGCTAAGGAAGAAGAAGGTAGCAGGTTAGAACAGGAGTCTAACAGTCTCAAATCAAACATGGAGATGCTCCAGATGGATCTTGAAGACAAAGATGCCTGTATTGAGGACCTCACTATGAAGGTAAAAAATCTGCAAGAGACTTTAGATCTACTGAAGAAAGATCATGGATCACTGAGTACAAACAACAAACAGCTTCTGGCACAGAGTGAGAAGATGGCTGGAGAACTGGAAGAAAGACAGTCTGAAGTTGCACAGCTGACTGTCAGTGTCAAAGAATATTCCCAGAAAGCTGGAGATGTCAAGGATGAGCTGCATGGCAAGATGGCGACCCTGGAGGAACAGAAGGTTCAACTCTTGGGAGAGCAAAAAGATATCATTAACAAAATGGAAAAACTGGAAAAAGACCTCAGTGCCAAAGAGAAACAGATTTCAGAGAAAGAATTGCAGCTTGAGAATATAACAACTGAGCACAGTGAAACATTGAAGAGGTTGTCTGACACTGATAGCATGTTGTCTGAGTTGAAGAAGCAGATGTCTGATTCGGGAATGTCTTTAGAAAAGATATCAGAGGAAAGAAACAGCCTTCTGCAGAAGGTTATTGATCTAGAGAGTGACAGATCATCACAAGCAGCTAATATTGCGGCTTTAGAAAGGACTATTGATGATAAGGTGACTGAGATCTGTAATATGAAAGCTATGCTTGATGGCAAAGAAAAGAGTGAGGAAGATTTAAAGATTGACATAAAGGCCTTGGAGGACGAAATGGCTCAAAATAGGAGGTCATTTGGTGATGACCTTCATGAGAAAGCATCCATCATTCAGAAACTTGAGGAGAAACTTACTGTACTTGAAGATAAGTTGAAGGAAGCAAATCAAGAAATTAAAGAGATTAAATCTGCCAAGGAGAATCTAGAGGAAGCAGCAGATACTGCACAAGACAATTACAAGGCAAAATACCAGCACCTTGACACAGAAAGAAACCAGCTTGAAGGTCGACTTAAAGAAGCAGAACTAAAAGAGGTTGAGTTGAAAGAGGAAATTAACACTGTTCAGGCTGCCCTAGAGCAAGAACAGATTCTAAGACAACAGTTGGAAAAGGAACATGAGACCAACATGGACGCCAAGGGCAAGGAGCAGGAAAAGCTCCAGCAAGCTCTGAAATTGCAGGAAACAAAAATAAGTGAACTCCTGTCAGATATATCAGATAAAGAAGGGAAACTCTCAGAAATGGAGCAGAGAGCCCTTCAAGAAACAGATCTCAAGGATTACTACATGACAAAGAATGAAACAGACACTGAAAGAAATTTGGCCCAAATGAAAGAAATGGAACAAACTCTGTCTTCACTGGAAACTAAACTAAGTGAGAGTGAGAGCAGCAGGTTGCAGTTGGAGAGAGATAGTTATGATCAGCTTATGCAGAAGGAAACTGAGTTGAAAGAACTGATAGCAAAACTGGAAACTGAAGAGAACGAAACAAGGAACACTCTGTTACAAAAGGAAGAGGAAATCAAAATACTGAAGGATGATTTTAAGTCCAAAAGAGAAGAATTTCAGCTGGAACTTGAAGTATCATCCAAAAGACAGTCCGATCTCCAAACTGAGCTTGAAACTCTTAGGAAGCAATATCAGCATCTTCAAGATGCCCACAACAGTGCATCTGTTGAAGGTGCTTCCAACATTGCTGAAGTGCAGCAAGCCTTGGCCTCACTACAGGCAGTTAAGGAAGGGCTTGAGTTGGATAAAGAGAAATTGTCTGAGGATCTGGAGCAGCTGCAGCAACAGCTAGAGCAGAAGACCCAGATTTTGGCAAAACTACAAACAGAAGTAGATAATGCAAACTTGATGATGAGCAAGACTGAGACAGACTTCCAAAGTGAGAAGCAGATGCTTGAGGATAAAGTTGCTGGCATTTCCTCTGAGTGTGTTCAATTGCAACAAGATCTTACACATGCTGAAATGAAGATACAAACTTTCATATCTGCAGACAAAGAGAAGGATAGTGAGTTGTTAACCAAGGCATCAAAACTCCAGCAAATAGAAGATGAAATGGATGTTGTGAAAGAAGAGGTGTTGATGTTAACTTCAAAGGTTGAAAGTCTTGAAGATGAAACAGAATTATTGAAAGACAAAAACTCAAAGTTAAGTGCTGAACTGAAAGACTCATTAACATCAAACACTCTCCTTGAAAAGAAGTTAGCAGATGCTCAGGGTGAAGTTAAAATGCTAGAAATGACCATGGAAGAAGCAGGTGCAAAACTAGATGGTCAAAACACTGATTTATCAGAAAGGTCCAGAGATATGAAGACCCTTCAGTCTGAAAAGGACCAACTGAAAATTCAACTTGAGAGCACAGAGAAACGTCTTGAAGAACTACAAGCTGAGTACAAAGATGCCCTTCAAGAGTTCAACACTGAAAAATCATCCTTGATTGACAAACTGGAGGACCAGAAACAGCAGGTAGTTGATCTGAAGACTCAGATACGGTCCCATAACACAGAGAAGGACATGCTGGAGAACAAGGTGACAGACCTGGAAGAACAAGTCAGGACCATCACAGCAGAGAACTCACAACTAGCAACTGCAGCTGACACATCAAACCAGCTTGCCAAACAGATTAGGCTAAAAGAAGAAGAGGCTGCAGTTGTAATCCAGTCACTTACAACTGAGCTTGAACATTTAAAATCTTCCTTTGAAAGTCTAGAAAAGGAGAAGAGTGTACTGGAAGATAAGTGCTCAACATCTGAATCCTGTACTCTCGAAAAAGAGGAACAAATTAAGGCAATGACTGCTGATTTGAAGAATTTGGGCAACAAACTTGATGAAAGCAACGCTACTGTTGACAGACTTAGAACTGACATTGATAGTTTGAACAAAACCATCACTGACATGGAACTGTCATATGAGGAGCTGAAAGCTGCAATTCAGAAGGAGAAAGAATGTGTACAGTTAAAAGAACTTGAAAAGTCTGACCTTCTGAAGAACATTGATCAGCTAGAAATGAGAATACAAGATTTTGCGAAAGAATCAAGTGATTCATCAGCAACGATGAATAGTCTCCTTGAAGATAAGACCTCCAAGATCAATATGCTCTCAGAAGAAATCAGTAACACGAGAAGTGAAAGTGATGTGCTCAAGACCGAATTGAAACACAAAGTGGCCTCCCTTGAAATGAAGGAGAAGGAGCTTTTGAGTACACAAGAAGAACTGTTGACAGCAGAAAACAGCAAGCAAACCCTTGAGGAACAGATGAGAGCCCTTCAGGAGGAGAAGGCTACCTTCCAAGATCGGGTGCAGAGACTTGAATCCACCATCAGAGAGATAGAAAACAGTCGGGCTCACATGGAGGAGGAGATGCAGGGAACACAAGCAGCACTACAGAGCACACAGACCTTCTCTGACACCATACAAGAACAGGTTGACCAGCTCACGCAGGACAGGAGTACTATGCAGGATAGTATTGTCAAATTGAAATCTGAGAAATCTGATTTAGAGGCTAATCTTGAAGCTGCTAATCAGAATATTGAGGATCTGAAGCTTCATCTGCAGCAACTAAATGAGCAGAAGACAGAATCTGTTGACAAGTTGAGTGAGGAGGCTGTCAATTTCAAAGAAGAAATAGATCATTTGAGAAAACAGAATACAGACCTTGAGGCATCCACTCAAACTTTGATGGATCAAGTGGAAGAACTGGAGAAACAGATGGCTGATATCAAAACCACTAGCCATGAACAAAAGGATAATCATTCCGAAGAAATTGAAAAATTATCTGAATCTATTGGGAAAGTCAAGGAGGAGTTGTTGCGGAAGGAAAGTGAATTAGAAAATGCATGTAAATGTACCTCTGTTTTGGAAGAGAAGTTAAAAGCTTCAGAAACACAGAATTGTCAACTAAGAGCTGAAGTTGATGCTAAGATAGCAGATCTTGATGCCATCATTGATGAAAGAGATCACCTTTGTAACAAAGTGAAGTCACTTGAGAATGAACTACAGATGTTAGAGACGAAGTTCACCTCCGTAAATAGTGAACTGACAAATAGAATCGAAGAGTTTGATGTTATGAGTGTTGAACGGATGGAACTGCAACAGTCTCTTACAACTGTCAGTAGTGAGAAAGAAGAACTGAACAAGAAAGTTGACATGCAACTGACTTTTCTAGAAACAGCTAAGCAGACAATTGAGGAACTACAGGGAGCCTTGGATTCACAAACCCTAAGTGAAGCAGAGCATCAAATGCAGGAGGACACTTTCAAGGCAGATATAACAAGGCTTGAAAAAGATAAAGAATTATTGGTGAAAGAAAACAAAGAGCTAGAGGTAAAAGCCAAAGAATTATTGGAAGAAAAGTCGAAGCTTGAGGCTGAAAATGAATCATTTATGTGTGCTAACGGTCAGATGAAAGATCAGGTGAACAGCGCAGAGATGGAAATGGCTGCACTGAGAGAGGGATGCCTGAAGTTGCAGGACTTCATTAAGAAAAATGAGAAAGACAACAACAAAACCAAAGAGAAGCTGCAGGAGACTGAAAAGCTGATGCAAGTGGCACAAGCCAAGGTGGAGGGGCTCCAGGATCAGGTCAAGACTCTCTCTCAAGACAAGTCTGAGCTGAAGGTGCAGCTGGACACTGTGCAAAAGGAGAAGTCAAGTGCAGAAGCCGACACGGAAATGTTTAAAGATGCCATGGAGTCAATGGAGATGGAGGTCTCTTCTCTTGAAATGGAGAAAACTAACTTCAAGACAGAAAGTGAAAGTTTGAAGAAAGAATGTGATGAACTGGTTAGGAAACTTGGCGAAATGCAAAAGGAAGTGGAAAAACTGGAAAGTACAAGAGATGGTGTTAATGAGAAAATGGAAGCTGATTTGCAAAAACTCCAGACTGACAATGAAAGATTGAATGTGTGTGTGGAATCACTGAATGCAGAAATAATGGAAAACCAGGAACGGTATAAGAAGATTTGTGATAGTGAGAATGGATTAAGAGATGACAATAGAAATTTGAAGACCAAACTGATGAGACTTGAAAAAGATCTAGAAGCAGAGAAATTAAAGTGTCTTTCAGTAGCTGAGGAAATTTCTTCTCTAAAACAAGATGCAGAGGAAATACAAACCATTAAGTCTCAGGTGGAGAAGAAGTACAGTGCTCTTAGTAAAGAAAATGAAGATCTTCTAAGTCAGTTCCTTGCAATAGAAGAAAAAACAGGACAACTGTCCAGTGAGAAAAGTGCCCTGGAACTTGAGCTAAAGGAAGAGTCTGATAAGGTAAAAAGGCTAGAAAGTGACCTCCAGAAAGTTAACCAGTCTCTTCTCAATAGTGAGAAGAAGAAGGGAGAAGCAGAGGACAATCTTTCTGCCTTGGAGATGGAACTCTCAGGAGTAAAGTCAGAGCGTGATGCTCTCCACAAACGGGCAGAGTCTATTACTGAGATGCAGGAGAAGGGTGAGGCTGAGCTGAAGGAGAGGCTGGAGAAGTCAGAGAAGGAGCTACATAATGCCCACCAGAAGCTAGGCGATGCTACACACATGGCTGACATGTACAAGGTAACTGCTCATACTTGTCATGAAACAGATGTATGTGTTCATTATATCCAGTGTAGTAGCCACACACACCAGATGCATATTTACTCTGCTGCAAAGAATATGCCAAGGATATAATTATGGTATGCATATATAAGCAGTATTAGTGAAAGTAAAGACAGACAGATTGTTTGGAATACTCCTCATGTCATTTCTTGTCTTGAGTTCTTCAATGGATGCCAACCCACTAAAGTCTGTATGACTAGGAAACTAGGAGTTAACTCAAAAGGTCTTTAAATGTTTCGTATTGGCTGGCATATTTATTCACTCTGAGTGTTTCAAAGGCGAACACATTGTGGCATTAAGTATAACTTGCCGCCATCCTTTGTTGTTTTAAAATTCTTCTATCTGGAATATCAGTGTACAGTAGATTTCATGTGAGGTCAGATCAGTAGATGACATGTGATGACCTCTTGGCAAGTGAATATGATGAAATGTCTGCATTGTATAATTATGCAGTATAGAAGTAATATACACATGAATCAGCCAGCTGGTGTGGTTTCACAATGTATATGCAGTACGAGTGTCAGTGAGGTAGCTAATTGAGCCCTCACACTGTCATACTTACTAATCTCAATATGACCTGTTTTAGGTGGAGTTGGAGAGCCTGAAGGCAGAAGTAGCTGCTGCAGAGAAGAAAGTGAGTCAGAGGGAGAGTGAGCTGGAAAACTTGATGTCCAAACATGTAGAGACTGAGAAGCATGCAGAACAGAGACTGGCTGACTCTGAAGCCCTGTGGAAGGAGAAGATGGCAAGCCATGACAAACAGGTATGTATCCACAGCCCAGGAGTTAGTGTGGCTGATTTTGTACTGTACTGTGGCCTACAGTATTTTGTTTGATGTATGTAGTTAAAGCTTTTTACTTCAATTGGGTGGGGGTGAAAGGTGGGGTTGTATTATTGAAGTATGAGCATTGAAAAAAACTGTACATACCGTGTAAATCCATATAGCTTTATTACTCACCCATTGAAGATACTGCAGTGTAATATTTTTACAACAATATTACACTAGTGTAATACTAGTAATTCTAGTACTACTGGTTTACAGTTATGACATCACAATTCTAATACCTCTGCCACAGTAGTTTCATTTGAATTACATCACAAATAAACTACTAGGATTATTTAGGGATTAATTACCTAAGTAGAGGCACCCCCTATGGCTTGGGCACAGCCCATAAGGTCTAGAAGAACAACAACTGTAGGGTAGCTTGATACAGTCTAACTGACCAGTGTCTTATGTTGTTAAAAAGGTATTCTAATAACCAGAAAGTGGAGGACTTAAGAGATTAGGGTATTTTGAATATTCTTATATTCAAGCAATGTTCCTGCTATATGGCGGCCGTCTGTGAATAATCTGGCCCCAATTTCTCGAAAAACAATCTTAAGTCTGAGTTTTGACTTAAGTTTGAGTTTTTACTCACATTTGAGAAAATACATTTCCCAGAATGTACTGAAATTGATATTAAACTCAAAAACAGTAGACAGTTTGGGTTTTGTGAATATATTGCTTAAGGTGTTTGAGCATTTTCTATTGTAAAAACTGTCAATGCATTTGAGTTAAAAATGAAGCAGTTTCAAATTGTCAGACTCAGTTTGAAATTTGAGTAAAAAAGTAAGTTTGTTTCGAGAAATCGGGGTCAGGTCTAGGCCAGACAATCAAGTGATCAACAACATGACCATTGATCTGTGGTATTGGGAACCGATGACAGGTGTCAATCAAGTCAGCGAGCCTGACCACTTGATCCCATTAGTTGCCTCTTACAACAAGCAGAGTCGCCTTTCATGGCAAGCATGGGTTGCTGAACCCAGGACCTTCACTTGTCTTATGTTAGAGAGAAAAAAAATAAACCAAGCTTAGTATATGGGAATAGAGGGAAAGGTATACTGGATTAAGGGCAGACCAATTTTCTTTCTTCTTTCACAAATGCCACTGATCATATTTTTTCAAGAATAAGTAAATAAAAATAAGAATTGATTTTCACCACTGAAAAATACAATCCTAATGTTTTTATTGGCCAAAAATCCAAAGTTACACAGAAAACGTTTTTTCGTTGTTTTTTGTCCCATATACGCTTCATAAACTGCAAAAAGTAAATACTTTTAGTATTTAAAAGAAAATTACTTTGGTGATGCCTTATATTTAATTCATTCCCTCCTGCCTTTAGGTTTTCTCAGGACAAAATCCGAAAAACAAAAACAAAATTGGTGTGGCGTAAAGGTAGAATGTGATCGAATGAGTGAAGTTGAAGAAGTATTGTCTTCCTCATATATGTCAGGCATAAAGCAGTGGTAAACTTTAATACCAAATGCAACATGCCAGGGCTTAGGACTTTTAATTTTCACTCCCTCACTCAACTATGGGGTTTATTTATGTTTGTTCTAAAAGTTTGCAAGAGTTTCTCGTAACCCTAAACGAGTGGCTCACTTTTGTTCTGTTTATTTTTTTTACTTATATGTGGCCTGTATTTTACATGTGATAGGAGATTGAAGTAAATAATCTGTCTGTCTGTCTGTCTACGAAAGTGGACTTTGTCCTTATTCAGTATGTAAACCTCATGTGCTTCTTGATGGTTTTTGTTACCAGAAGAATGTCAGAGGCGAATCAGCCCACTGAACGTGTGTAATTGAGACACGCCATGGCAAGGGCACAACTGTTGGAGATAACCTGAGGAATACCTCTGAGCACTGTCTTCTCCCATCAAACTAGTTCTATATGGACCAAACTGAACACTGAGGATGAAATTAACTCTAAATTATCACAGATCTGTAGATGAACTATATTGTCTTCGTCTCAGTCGTGCTTAGAATAGGAGTAGACACAGACACACACAAGCAGACACGTCAATATGTTATCTATATTATCTATATAATTTTATATTTGGATTAGGAGATAAATATCATGTGTTGGTCAATTTCCGGGTGTTATTGAGTATTTGAAGCACGGGAATGCATTTGGAACTGATGGCATCAGCTGGAGGTTTCAAATGAAATATTTTCGTGCTTCAAATACTCAGTGACACCAGGAAATTGGCCAAGACATGATCTTTATGGACATTGTAAACAAACAAGTAAACCAAAGGGTTTTACTTTCTGCACTCGTTTACTTTGAGTATGGGTACAGCAGTGAAGTGTCATCAGCTGGCTGTGTCAGCTGGTTCCTATGGTAGCATCTGGGGCTGCTCATTTTTGACGTCATTCTCACTTTACCTCACAATATGCTTTGAATGACATCACCACTGTTGATGACACAACAAATTAATTTGTTGTGATGTTTCTACGTTTCAATAAGCAGCAAATAGTCTTGCAGTTTCTGGGTATGGAATACCTTTTGATCATGTTTTTCAACCAATCAGATTACAGAACACAATGAATTTTGGTTTACAATGTAATGTGATCATGAAAGATGTACGTTAATGAGTGCCAAATAAATAAATGATATCTATTTCTTTTCTTTTCGGCAAATCCATTAAGCAGACGCAGGTAACGGTATGTAGTTAATCTGTGCACTGGACCATAATGTGTTGTTTTAAGCTGTAGTTCTCATGGGATGTAGTTCTTATGTGAGGACACCACCAAATCATTGACTTCTTTAATAAAAATAGTATTACACAGAAGGTCGTTTAGTATCCTCTATATATCTCATACTGCATCGTTAATTGACTCTGCACATGTGAGTGGTTAACTTGATGTGCTCATGACCTGGTTGCTGCCATGTGTTTCAGCATGAGGAGAATGTGAGCCGACTGGACCAGGAACTGGAGCAGGTGAGGACTGCTCTGGGAGAGAGAGAAGAGCTGCTGAGGGGGATCAGGTCAACTCTGGGAGACAAACAGAAAGACCTTGATGGACTCAAGACGTCCCTGCAGGAGAGGGAAGAGCAGCTTGCGAGTTTGAGGATGTCTCTTGATGACAAAGACAGGGAGCTTCAGGGGGCTCGTGAACAACTGAACTCTGCTGTAGGACCTTCCAGCAACACAGAGGTGGGTAGTGTCATAATATGGTTTCATATCAGTGCTTGGTATTTTGCCATGAAATCCTAGATTCTACATCAATAGTAACTCAAACTGAACATCTCAACTGATGAAAAAAAAATTGTACATGTATATCCAATAATGAAAAGCAATTTTTATCATTGGTTAGTTTGTTGCATGTTTGTTTGAAGTCATAAATATTGGTTCTTTGACACAATCAGCTCCAGGAAAGGCATAGTTCTATGGTACATGTCGTAAAGCTTCCTTTATGTTCTATGTTGTATTTCATTGTCAGCCCTTGTTCCATGCATTATCACACTACAGTAACGATAGCTGGAAAATTGCTGGCATATGACTAACTCTGACGGATATTGTTCATGCACTATTCTACCTCTGAAACGTCCTACTTTTCTTTAGATATTGCACAAGTGGGAAAGTCAGTGTTCTAATCTCCAGTCACAGTTATCAGCAGAAAAAACAAAGGTGAAACGCCTTACTGATCAGATGAAGAAGATGAAGGCTCAGACAGAAGATGCAGGCTCACAGGTATTAAGGATATGTAATTATAGGACTTACGGACTTACTGATACGATACCTTAGATCCAAATGCTAAATAATGTCAGTATTTTATACACAAGTAGAAAATATCTTCATTGGTACATCCTGTCTAGAATAGCTTTTCAGTTTCCTGTGCGTAATGGTGTCCTTAGCCATAACATAATGCACACATTACTTTTTACCACAGATCTTTAAGTACTTTGGACTGTTAGGCTTAATAAGATCTGGTTTTGTGTTGCAGGGTTTGCAGGAAAAGGTGAATGAACTATCCAGTCAGCTGGAACAGTACATAGAGAAAGAAAAGGAGGCATGTCGGAAGCAGTTTGCCCTAGTGACAGAAAACAACAAGCTGAAGGGTGACTGTGCCAGACAGAAGAGTCTGATCTCATCCATGGGTAGGTTGTTAATACAGGGAGTCTGTGAGGGATATATATATGTATGTCACTTTCTGACCATGTTTTGTTATTGAAACGTATTTATGTCTTGTTATTGTGAAAGTTAAGTCACTACTGTGATCTTACTAGACCAAACAGAATTTGATTACATTCAGACTGCAGACCAGAGTAAGAGGTAAGGAGTGTTGTGTGACATTCTGGTTCTGTGTGTAATTCGTCGCTGGTTGACCCTCAGTAGCCATGCCTGTAAGAACTTGCTGTGTGAGGACTGGGTGGTCACTGTTGTGGCTGCTGATAACAGGATCCATCACCATTGGAGATTAATGTATTATGACACATGGGATGTTGCTGCAGGGCCCTGTTCCTCAAAGTGACAGTAACGCTCCCATACTTTAACATACATTTAGACTGTCGTAACATACTTGATAGCTTTCAGGAATGGGGCCCTGATTCATTCAGTCTTCCGTCATTTCAGCAATTGCAATGAAGAATCAAACCATGGGCAACAAACAGGTGTCTGTAGAAGACAAGGTGACTGATAGTGTGCATAAGTCAGCTGACACCATGCCTGGTGAGGTAACAGTTCCTGCAGGAGATCTTACCACCCCAGACCAAAAGCATAATAATAACACAGGAAGTCTTAATTCTACAGACAATGAGAGGAAAACACGACTCAGGGCAATAAAAGCACCAAGTGTAACCAGAAAATGTGCTTCAAGAGAAGTGACTCCTAATTCTAAGGATGCATCACAAACTGAGGTGTCTGACGTTCCATGTAAAACAAGAAAATGTACACCAACTGACACTAGTGTCCCAAGCAAGAGGACAAGGTTGCAGAAGTTACCAGCACCAAGTGCAGTGAGAAAATGTGCCTCAAGGGAGGTAACCCCAAACAAACCGTGTCCTGACACTGCACCATCTGACAAGGGTTCTTCAAAAGTAGAGTTGTCTGATACTAAAGAGACAGGCAGCCAGCTGACAGTCAAGAGGACTTCACTGCCAAAGAGGAAGAGTGATCAAAATGAAGATGTTATTGCAACAAAAAGACGAAAAGAGGATCCGTGTCAAGACAAAGATTGTGCACCAGGTAACAACAGGCTTTGAAAACAAAACTAACTAAGGGATTGGGAAAGGCATGGGCCATGGGCCATTTTGCGCATTAGAATGAAAAATGGCCCCTTACAATTTGGAAGTTTACTATTGATACAAGGGCAGTGGCCCATTCTAAATTCAGGAAATGGCTAACAATCCTGAAAATAGCCCATTGTCAAGGAACTCTTTCCCAAAACCTGCTAAATATATGAATGATTCCCAAATGTCAGTCATAATCACTTTATCAGAAAGGGTGTCAATTGTGTTTGTAGACTGACAATTAATTCTGCAAAGCTCATTCCTCATTATGGGAAGCTACCATGACAGGTTGTTTCAAAGTTCTTCATCTGAGAACATATCACAAGGTGATGTTCACAACAGTTTTGTCTGATTGCTATTTATGCCATTGTATGAATAATTTGAATACTTTGTCCTGGGTTTGTGTGTGATGTTTAAGGACCCATGAAGATCTGTGATAGAATTAATCATCATCAGACCCATGCTTGCCATAAGAGGCAACAATGCAAATAGTGGGATCGGATGGTCAGCTCACTGACTTGGTTGTCATATGTCATTGGTTCCCAATTCCGCAGGCCAGTGTTCATGCTGTTGATTACTGGCTTATCTGGTCCAGACATGATTATTTACAGACTGCCATCATACATCTGGAATACTGCTGAGTGCAGCATACAACTAAACTCACTAGTCTGCTGCCACCCAGGCAACTAAGGGCTGACAAATGGGATTGGGTGGTCATTGGCTTGGTTGATCGCCATTGTATCCCAAATGCTTGGACCAATCAACATGATGTCAACCACTGGATTGTCAGGTCCAGTCTCAGTTAATTACAGATTAGTGTTAAACAACAACCAGCATCTATGAGTGTATAAATTGAGTCTTTCTAATATTTCATTCAACAACTCCATGCATTTCAGACGCGACACCTAAAACCTCTGACACTGGAGAGGGAAAACCAGCAGCTAAAAGGACTTTGCTAGCTTCTCGAATTCGGCCACGAAGTCAACTTCCCCGGTCAGGTCCATCAACAGTACCAACAGCACCTACATCTGAACCACCAGCCTCGTCAACATCTACATCCTCTGGTCTTCCTCGTACCATGATGACAAGGAGACAGAGCAAGATTGAAATCAAGGTAGAATCGTGTTTGGTGGCATTAGTCAAAACTTTTTGCATATGAGTCCATTTTGTGAGCTCTTGCAAGGCTTCTTCAGGTATGCAAGACTGTGGTAGAGAGTTAATGAGACTAAATGCTATTAATGTCAGCTTTTTAAAGGAAATTATTTGGAACAGTTTGTTTGAAGTGAGCTGTCAACTCTTTGACACACGTTCACAGTGAAACCTTTTTATTGCTCACCACTCAATCATGCCTCTGGTTCAACACCTTCTGGATAACTGGAAATGTTCACAACTAATATGTAAACAGTCATGTTGATGCACTCATTAACTTGTGTGATTTTTTTTTCCAGGCTCCAGTTGCAGTTAAACCGCTTGGTTCAATCACAAACAGCCCACAGAAGAAAGCTCCCTCTGCTCTCCAAGAGCCACCTAAACGAGTCAGTACCCTCAGCCTCAACAAAAGTCCAGAGCTGAAGCACCTGCGACGTACACGGCAGCAGAAACTACTTGAGCAACAACATGATCAGCAGGTTGGAGATGTGGACTCCAAGAAAGACTGCAAAGTGCAATAGACTGCAAAATGCAATAACAGATACCTGCAGCTCTGCAAGGTGCAGGAGTTATGTGAAAGAACACATCAACTACAGCAAATGCTGCCACAAATAACAGTCTGTCTCTAATGTTCCTGTTACTCACAGGGTCCCAAGAAGTTCTCAGGAACATTCTATTCATTCCATACTTTAACTCTATTCGTTCCTATAAACCACTTAATACTATTCTTAATACTTTATCATGTGGATCACCCATTCAAGGCTAATCCCTTATACACCAGTAACATGTACCTGTGATGGAACTGTATTCTAGGAAATGTTACTGCCATGGTTGAGGTGCATGGCCCTGAACTATATTTCTTGCCAAATGTATCAGCATTACAGCATTACTATTTCATGTTATAACATTAAAGTAATATTAGTTTGTAATTCTGAAATTGGTGCATCAAATTCGATTCATTTATCACTTCTATTTTATCATGTTGACAGCTTTCAGGTATGAAACTTCGTCATAGCCTTCGTTCTTGACCATGGAGCAATTCTGGAGCAGAATAGCTCCGCTGAACCTACATAGTGACTGACTCAAGATGATGTGCAATGGTTATAGTGTGACCAAGCTCATTATATTTTATACTTAGATACGATACTTTCATGTCATGAATCATGCTTGTTTGCTTGGCCTATACGTAACCGAGTTTTGCTGGCTGCCTTATATGCTGAAATATTGCTGAAATGGTGCTGAACTGACTCATAGACCATACAGCATTCTAACCCTGTAGCCATACAGTAAGCACATATTCATAAATTATATTTTTTAAATAGTTACCATTCGTGTCCTACTTTTAAGACAACTTCATGGTTTTCCCAATAAAAGTTTTACTGGTAGGGAGATATATAGGATGTGGTGTATATTTCAATACTTTTAAACATTTTTTATGCAGTATGTACATTTAACTTCTTGTCCATACATTTTGTCTCACATGCCCTTTAGTGTGTAAAAAGAAAGGTATTTATTTCATTTGTACATATATACATAACATCTATATTTGGGTAACTGACACCAGTAACAAAGTTATCAAATATTCAGCTCTCTCAGTGTTCACACTCCACCAAATGCTGCTCCATTTTCCAGAGTTGTCCCCCTTTTCCCATGTTATTCATGGCTTGGCTAACTTTGACTGTATATCATGCATATACAATGAATCAGTATCCACTGCCCCATGTATATGCCTAAACAATGTAGCATCTATGTCATAAAACATTCATCATGATACAGGTTGTTTTTGTTGTCTGTCACTCATACACCCGATCGTTCTGAATCCAGTAAGAGGAAGTATCTTGATGTGCTATCAGTGTGCTAGTAATACATACAAATGGGCCCAAACCTATAACTGTTCCATAAATACATATATTTTCATAGTCTTTTTCTCTTAGTTTGCAAGGTGCATTGAAAAATGACGTCTTATGTGCATTTACACATTCCACTTGCAAAAAAAACCAAAATAACTACAAAGTGTTGCATGGAATACCAGTAACTGTCCAGCAAGGGCTAGAAAAAAATCTCTGATAACTAGTTTCTTTTGTATGTTAATATGTTCTGAAAAAGCATAGCAGACAATGAGAGGAAAACTCTTGATGAATAAGAAACTGGAAGGTTATCCTAGTAAGTCAACTTGAATGATGATTTAACTCTGACAATGTTGTCATTATGTTGCATGCCTTGAGGTCTCACTACTGTAGGCCCAATTGTTTTGGTTTATGTAAGTTCCCTAAAAATATGACTGTTTACCCTAGTCATTACCCCATTACATTACCCCAGGTCTGCATCCAACTCAGTGTAAAGTCTGTGTCTAATTATTTTTTGTCAATCACCATCCTCATGTGACTGACGGGATACAACAGCAAGTTCAAGCGTCTTCAAAACGAGACGACTTAATCGAACATTAGTTGCTGACAGCTGCCATCGCGTCAATAAAACTAAGAGTACTAGTATATCACTGTATACGCTGAGGGTAAACAAAACCCTGTCAACAATTTGGGTTTATCATGACCCGGGGGTTTGCTTCCAGGCATTGGTCACGTGATGGAAATATTGAATTAATCTGGAAATAAAAGGCCGTTGTGGAGATGGAAGTGTCCGTGATAACCCTGATACATCGGTTGACAATGTATCCAGTGTGCAGGTGCTCTCAACACTTGGGTGTTCCAAACCTAAGTCCACGAACACAGATGTATGTGAAAGATATGTTTACAACACGTGTTTTCAACATTGACAGGTAAGATTTCTAATAATTCGTGTCCGAAGATAGTTCAGTATATCCGTAAAGTTTAATATAAAGGGAATGATCGAAATTCGTGGAATTATATACCTGGTGCAATGTCAAAGACGATAAAGTGTCACCATCAACGGGACTAGGGTTATGATGAGCTCCAGGGTAAATGAGAATATACCGCATACCCCAACTTGTAGACTCAAAACACGCCTTGTCACAGTTGGTGTTTTGGCATAGCTACTGTTTGGAGTAAATGAGTGAGATAATATGTGTTTACGCCGCTTTAAACAATAACCTAGCAAGGTCACGGCCGAGGTGAGTTCTTGAAAGCTTGAGGCACGAGCACTTCACACACGCCCGAGATTAATTCAAAAGAGATGTTTCATGTGCTAACGTGTGCTCAGAAGGCCTGGGCACCACAGGCCCTCGTGTCATTGCGAGGATTAAAGATGTTTTATAATCTAAAACATTTTGAGATGACCCCACCTCCCCACCCACCCCCGACTTGAAACGCTTCACAGTACACTGTAGTATCGAATAATCATGAATATTCATCATCTGGAGGAGATTATGTGACTATTCTACACTTAAGACCATTCCAACATTAAGGTCACAACCTTCCTGGTTAACTAGAAATACATGGGGAGTCATTTCCCTCGAGTTTTCAGTACGATCTTATCGCTCATTTCATTATCTATTTGGGCAAGCACGGGTTCGAATCTCAACATGGGTACAATGTGTGAAGCCCATTTCTGGTGTACCCTTCCGTACTGTTGCTGAAAAATTCAAAGTGAACTTAGTCTCCGTCTTATTCGTTACACTCCTTATGTTCTATGTGTGTCTACAGTTTCCAATGTGGAGAAAGTATATCAACACAATATTTTTAACGGTATCAGTGTGTTTTTATGTGTGTTTATACTGTGTGTACTTTCGGTATGCATGTATGTGTGATACTTTCTGTTAAAACTCTGAATCCTTCATCATGTTTTTTTTTCAAGATGGCAAAGAATTCCGTTTGCGCGCGTGGGTGAGTGCGTGCGTGTGCGTTACGAAACATAAAGAAAAGACGTATCCAAACCTCCAACTTACCATATGAATAAACTGACCCTCGGTGAATAATTAAATGTCGAATTTAAACCGTTGGTTATTCCGATGTTAACACCGCAGCCTCGGCGGTCATTTCAAAGATTCTGGCATACAGCATTAAAGATATCAAAAGAGTATTAACAGCCGAGCATAGTGTCAATATCTGGTCAAACATCCACCAACTGCAACCATCGCTGACCCTATCCCACGTAAATGTTTGTGTTGCGTTGTTCCAATACATCAAGCATTTGTATTGGAGGGTCTCTCTCAGGTATTCTAGACCAAAGGTGTCCTAAACGTGTGCTGTATAGGCTTGAGATCCTGGCAGGCGAAGGTAGAATAGCTGTCGGGCCACAAATAATACGATATCTCAAAGAGAAAATTGTTTCAAAGGCTAGGCAACACATGACCCGTGAACGAATCTGCATATTTTGATAGCTGAAAGGAAAGATTTGCACGAACTGATTTTATACAGATATATCGGTATATGATCCCTTTAAACAACAACCAACCATCCTCCATACAAGCAAGAAAACAGAAAACACATTGAATGAAGCAGTCGTAAAACAAGGATAAATTGTTAACACGAAGTTAGCGTTAAAAATGTCCTTGCTGGCCTTTGGCATAAATGCACTTGATGTTCAGAATTCCTGTTACACGACACTTTTGTTGTGCGCACGTCTAAGATATTTGTAGTCATCAATCATTTCCAGAGGTTCATTATCAATGTATACATCATGATATGTGATGATGAGAACTAAAGGCGCTGTTGATCAAGGCTTGCGGAAACAAGACGTAATAAGTATTTGTAAATGATTTTTAAAAATAGTTTTATGACAATGCTCTTAAACAGTTTGAATCCTGGCGTCACTTCCGGGTCCACAAGAAAATGTTTGGCGCATGTGCATTAAAGCGGAAGTAAAGTGCGAGAAGACCAGACAAAATGACGACGCCGGTGGTGGATAGCGTCCGCGAAAAAGCTCTAGCAGACTATCGTAAAAAGCTGCTAGAGCACAAAGAGTTAGAGGCAAGGCTTAAAGAAAGTTAGTATTCCTCCTGCGGCTGTAATGTTAAAACAGTTTCTTACGATATATGTGTAAGGTACCAAATTATCGATGATGTGCACTTGATCGGCCATTTTGTTCAAACATGCTGAATCACATTTGTGGAGTTCCCATTATACCTTCACTTCAAGCGTTGTTATAGCTTTAGGCAATTTTGTGGTAAAATGTTAATGATAACATGAAGTAAACAGGGCTATTCTGAAATGTATGCTGAAGGTTTAATTTTGGTATTGGTGTAGTACCATGGGTAGACATTTAGTGACACCTGTTTTCGTGTCATTGACAGTCATTTGGCATTTTCAAGTCAAGAGTGATAAATAGTTCTTTTATTATAATTCAGGTTTTCTGCAGGAAATAAAGCTATACTTTAAGAAAAAGATTGTTAATAATAGAATGCCCAGGCTAATTTACTGTCATTGTTTGACATTTGCAATTTCTTCTGCCTTGTAAATTTAGAAAGAATTACATTGTTACATTCAAAGTTTTTTGAACCAGTTGTTAGAAAAACCTCATTAACCAACTTAAAAATTTCATTTGCATGCTTGTGCTGCCTTGTGAAAAGGCGAACTGATATCTCTGCCTGTGAAAATTGTAAATCAGGTTTTAATGCAGATTTAGAGGCAGTACAACTTTCTCTATTATGTAAGATTGGGTTGAAAGCCAATGCCTGGGTATGAAATTCTGGTTAAGTATGACATATTTTCTCTCTGCCACAGATGACGTCAACTTGTTAACATGTCTTGATTTAGACCTGTATGGTTACCCCTTTATATAGAAGATAAGTGACTTGTCTACAAAACGCTTATTCTGAAGTATTCAGAAAGTACAGTTTATAACTAAGATTTTTGCATTACTGTAAAAACTGTCATGTATATTATTTGTTTGTTGCCAGTGCGGGAAAACTTGAAAGAACTCACCAAGCAGTATGAGAAATCTGAAAATGACTTGAAAGCACTGCAAAGTGTAGGACAGGTAATATGATTATGTAGATTGGTCTTTGATGTTTAATAAAATATGCACTTATTAAATTGAAGCAATGTTGTATTTGAAACCTACATTACTGGAGTGCTGTATTGTGCCGTGAGTTACAGCGAAGAAAGAACATCTAAACCGAAAAACGTGCTCAGATATGTATATGTAAATCTTCATTACTTAGTACTTTCTGCCTGGTATCTTGATATGCTCAACGGCAGATATTTGCCGTTAAGTCTACAGCAGATGACAGTGATGATTTTCCAATTTGAGGTAACAATTTCCCACTTTCTCATAATTTATGAACAGAATAAAAATATGATTTGAACAAATTAGTTTTTCCCCAAGTACCTTGCTATAAGGCTATTGGAATTGGAGTCTTCAACAAATGTTTGTATTTTTTAAGTGGAAAGTGGAGAAAAACATTCTAAACTGATCATGTGTTTTGCAGATAGTTGGAGAAGTACTGAAACAACTGACTGAAGAAAAATGTGAGTTTGTATTCCATACTATGAGCTGGGTACTTATGAAATGCATCCTGTGAAAATCTCGATTAGAATCAGTCTTCTGCAACCCACTTTTGACCTGACAAGTCTCTGACGGGACTGGGTCTCCAGGCTCAAGGTCATGGTCATGATGTAATTGTTAGTAACTGGATTGTTTGTGCCAGACCTGGACAGTATCAGGTTGCTGGGATATTGCAGCAGGTTGTGACAAACAAAAACTAGAAACTCCTGAAATGCTGTTCAGTGCCATTATGGGGTTAACATTTAAGTCTAGTTGTATATACATGTTTTAAAGTGTCTTGTTATTTGTAGACATTGTTCATATGTATTGTAAGGATAGACTTAGCTGGAGTACTGCGGATCTGACATTAAATAGTCACTCACTCTCTCTGTCTTTTATTTCTTAGTTATTGTAAAAGCAACAAATGGCCCCAGATACGTTGTAGGATGCAGGCGACAGTTGGATAAAGCAAAGCTGAAACCAGGAACAAGGGTGGCTTTAGACATGACCACACTCACAATAATGAGGTGAACTTGCTTAGAACTGCTGTTTAGCTTTTATTATTTATGATACTAGTTATGCATTGTTTTTTCTGTTCCATACAGATCTGATGTGGATGAATGTTGCATTTTTGTATTTTCATATGATTGGTCATGTAGCATTTAAAAAAGTAAATGAGCTCCTGATTGTTTTTCAAGAGACACTGTGATCTGTAAGAGTGAAATATGCATCATTCATGATGCAATACTTTTCTCCAGAATGCAGCTTTAGTCTCAAGCTTTGAATAAGTTTTACTTTGTTTTTGTATTGCTTTTGACAGGTATGGTGAAGCATATTGGCAACCATACATCATGCTAAATATTTTGTTGCACATTGTTTGCCAATATTTTCAATTGTTCAGTTATATCATATCACCAGAAAATATGAATATCAGGATATTTCATTTCATCACAAAAGTCACAATACACAGCTTTAGCCTAGTCATGACTGGGGATATAACATATCCATTCTTTTGCCCAATGATGTGAACTGACAAGTTGAGGCAGGGACAGCAAGGTGTCTTTTATCTTTGTCTTGTCTGTCTTCTTATTTCTTCTTGTGTCCATCCTTTTGTCTGGCTGTACCCAACTATCCTGTCTCTCTGCTTTCCCTCCATCTCTCATTCCCTTCTTGTGTATACCCCTCCACACCTTGCTGTTGGCCATTGAAACTGATTATGAGAGCTGAGGGCGTCTGGTTAAGTTGGATAGCAAGCAAGAAATGTTTTGAAAGGGAACAAGTTGAAACACTTAATGGTAATAGACGTGCTTTGTCAGTAAATGTCCTAACTTACACAAATCACTTTAATGGCATAATTTGACTTCAAGTAGGGATTACATTTCCCATTGGTATATAGAATTGAATTTTCTTTTAAATGCTTTGAGGACACATTTTCATTTTTGATGACTGCTGTATTCTGTTGATGTTGCAGCTTGTTACAGTAGTGACCATGTAACAGTATTTACTCATTGTTACAGGTATTTGCCACGCGAGGTGGACCCCATGGTGTATAACATGTCAGTTGAAGATCCTGGTGCTGTGGGATACAACGAGATTGGAGGTCTAGGCGAACAGATCCGGGAACTTAGGGAGGTCAGTGTTTCATGGTGTCAGGATTGGATTGTGTGTACAGTGGGTGTGATCATCCTGATAGTGGTGGCTTTGTGAAGAGTGTTTGATGTAAGGGTTTTACTTAAATATACAGGTAAATGATTTACTCAGATAATGTTAATCATTAATATTTCAGTTGCCAGACATGTATAATCTACAGTTGCATTCCCAATAATGTTAGCTACATCCTTTTTACATGCATGGCCTGGATGTAATTGCTTTATGTTTCCTTGCCTCTGTGAAGATGTTCCTTGATTTATTTCAGGTGATCGAGTTGCCTCTCCTCAACCCTGAGTTGTTCATGAGAGTTGGCATCACCCCACCAAAAGGCTGTCTGTTGTATGGACCCCCAGGCACAGGCAAAACACTTTTGGCCAGAGCTGTAGCTAGTCAGTTGGACTGTAACTTTCTCAAGGTAAAGCAGATGGACAGTAGATGTGATCTTGTATTTCTTGTGCGTTGAGATCTTTGCAGAATGGGATTAGTCAAGTTGTTAATGCTTTGTGAAGCCTTAGTAATAGTATTGAGCTAATTTCTGCTGTACCCTCCTGCCACGATGATGACTACTGCTAGTTCAAGTTTTGGTACCACTTCAAATAAATGATTTTAAAGACTAACCTCTGACCATGCTCAGTCTTAAATCTCTTATAGAGGACTGTATGAATCCTTTGATGCATGTAAAGTGGTCTATCATTTTTCTTTTACACCTGATTCCTAGCATTTAAGGCTTTGATGCTGCTGTACTCTCAAAATATACATCCCTCGTAATTTTGTTGTATTTGTGTTTCAGGTGGTGTCTAGTGCTATTGTGGACAAGTATATTGGAGAGAGTGCCAGACTCATCAGAGAAATGTTTGCCTATGCAAGGGATCATGAGCCATGTATCATCTTCATGGATGAAATCGATGCCATTGGTAAGATGATAAGTGGAACCTCTCATTGAGCTCATGTTCAAAGGTGTCTGTTGGTGAGACCTGGAAACAGCAGGTTACCACTTGGCTGTGTCTCTTGTCCAATGCAGGGATAGCTGTTGAAAGTTCAAGTTGCCATTTTTCCTTTCTAGCTGTTAATCATTAGTTATATTGTAAGGCTGATTGAAAACAGTCTATAAATAATTTTGTGTACTCCACATACTATTCATTATGTAGGTCAGTTGAACTAGACTGAATTAATATTGTTAACATAACTCATTACCTACATTTGCCATAAACAGTTGCCAAGCAGCATGTTTGTAGTGATGTGAGGTAGAATTTGCACATACTGTTTTATCAAAGTGCAAGCAAAAAGAATGGTTTCTGTAGTAAATAAAACTGTAAAATGCCTCTTGATTCTAAACTGAACTGATCAGAAACTGTATTGACAGCTATCTCTTTTCACACTTTTCTGTTTTAGGTGGAAGAAGATTCTCCGAAGGCACATCGGCAGACAGAGAGATCCAGAGGACCTTAATGGAGGTAACCTGGCATGTGCTTGGCCACTTATTGTAATAGCGATGACATAGGTGAGTCGCCCAATGATGTGAACTGACAAGTTGAGGCAGGGACGGCAAGGTGTCTTTTCTCTTTGTCTTATCTGTCTTCTTGTTTCTTCTTACGTCCATCCTTTTGTCTGACTGTTCCCCACGATCCTGTCTCTCTGCTTTCCCTCCATCACTCATTCCCTCCTTATGTATACCCCTCCTCACCTTGCTGTTGGCCATTGAAACTGATTATGAGAGCTGAGGGCACTCTATTAACTGAAAAGTAATCTGTGGCAGTAGTTTCTTTCACAAGATCAGGATGAAGAATAAGAGGGGTGAAGATTATTATCCTTCTTGTTTGTATGGTCTTTTTGCATTTGCATTTTATCATGTTATAAAAAATTATATACTAAAATGTTTTTTAAATGCAGTTTAACTATACCTATCCCATTTTCACTTGTTACATAGCTGCTGAACCAGATGGATGGGTTTGATGCCCTGGGGCAGGTGAAGATTATCATGGCCACTAACAGACCAGACACGCTTGACCCTGCTCTCCTCAGACCTGGTAGACTTGACAGGAAAATAGGTACAGTTATGTTGCAGTCAGTGCTGCCTCATCAAAATATGAGTTATACAACTGAGTGTGATGAGTACTGTGACAATATTGTACAACACTTTTTGAAAGAAAACATGGTTGAATGATTATGAAAGTAAGGAAAGTGGGATGTTCCACCCACTGATTTTTCTGGAATCCTTTTGTTCATATTAAAGGTACATAGTTTGTTCTGATACAGATTGTTTTGTGCTGTAAATTGTGCTTAAGGCTAGCTCGTGGTTTGGAATTAATTCATATGCAATCTTTGTGATTAACAACAGTTAATGGTATTGTATTTAAAACAGGAAGCTTCAGGAATTAGAATGGTCTGTATAATTTTTCTCTGTGTTATTTTTTTTTTATTATTTTTTTTTATTCAGAAATTCCTTTACCAAATGAACAAGCTCGACTTGAGATCCTGAAGATCCATGCATCCCCAATTGCCAAACATGGAGAAATAGATTGGGAAGCCATTGTCAAACTCTCAGAAGACTTCAATGGAGCTGATCTGAGAAATGTCTGTACAGAAGCAGGTATGTACTAAGTTGTCTCCCTTATGCCTAGTGGAAGGTGGCCAGCTGGTTAATTTGTGATTGCTGAATTTATTTTCTCATGTTCATTTAGGAAGCAAAAAGTATCTCCAGTCTGGGTATGTATCAGCGTATTTTTTTGTTTTTGAAGTTGTTGTCTTAACTATTGACAAAAAAGGCTATTATGCACTAGATGTGCTTGATACATATTCCCTGTTTGTGTGCAGGTATGTTTGCAATTCGTGCTGAGCGGGACTATGTGATTGAGGAAGACTTCATGAAGGCAGCCAGGAAAGTGTCGGACAACAAGAAACTTGAGTCCAAACTTGACTACAAGCCAGTGTAATGTTATGATGTTCAATCCTTGTCTGATATTTCATGTATGCTTTCATTGTAAATAAAGAAATGTCATTATAGATCCTATTATTCTTGATCAGCTTTTTACAATGTGTTCAGAAACTGTGAGAAAACTTTGTAACAAGACATGTTTAGCTGTCTCTACCAATATGACAATTCGTATCCACCACATTATTTATTGTTTGCTTCCTGCAACATCAGTACTAATCTATAACATTACAGACAATCTTATTCTTTCTATGGATGTTTGAAGTTAATCTGTCATGACATGATTGATTCAGTGATACAAGGACTAAGACTGTTGTAAGAGTTGGGTATTTTTGGGGTGCCATATTGACCAGCATTGTCACATGTTAACAGTCCTATGACAATTCGTATCCACCACATTATTTATTGTTTGCTTCCTGCAACATCAGTACTAATCTATAACATTACAGACAATCTTATTCTTTCTATGGATGTTTGAAGTTAATCTGTCATGACATGATTGATTCAGTGATACAAGGACTAAGACTGTTGTAAGAGTTGGGTATTTTTGGGGTGCCATATTGACCAGCATTGTCACATGTTAACAGTCCTATGACAATTCGTATCCACCACATTATTTATTGTTTGCTTCCTGCAACATCAGTACTAATCTATAACATTACAGACAATCTTATTCTTTCTATGGATGTTTGAAGTTAATCTGTCATGACATGATTGATTCAGTGATACAAGGACTAAGACTGTTGTAAGAGTTGGGTATTTTTGGGGTGCCATATTGACCAGCATTGTCACATGTTAACAGTCCATATGCAAAAGGTTTTTGGTACGTCATGGCCCGTTTGACTCTTTGCCATTCATTTTGATAGTGTTGCAGCCACTTACTGTATGAAGTAGTTTGTTTGTTATTTGTTAACCATTACATAACTACAGAAAGTTGAAGTTGCTTATTCCTCAGTTCTTGCAATTATAGACACTTCTAATAAGTCATTGTACTCTATGGGTTTTTTTAATGAAGGATTGAGTGCTGAACTTGAATGCATGAGGCTAATCCATTCTCCAAAGCTGGTCCCTGCCTGTTCAAATGACTGGTCTGTTCCATCTTCACGCTGTCAGACTGGTCCCTGACTGTTCATTCTTTGTTACCTGTGTATACTGCACAATTGTTTCTCAAGGTTCTACACTGGCAAATTCCATCAAAAGTCTTTTCAAAATGGGGACAAATATATACACACATCCATAGTGTGCTTGTAACTGGCCACATCCGCAGATGAAGTTGTCCACAAGGCAGATTGAACTAATATGAAGTAAGAAAATACCATGTTGTTCAGTGCCCGCTGAATTTGATTCCAAGACTCCATGTATCAAATGAGATGACAAAGCCAATACATGATTACTTTAAATGCATTTTAATCAGACTGAATCATTTCATTGGATAGAATCTCTTTTTAAATAATTCTGTACAATTTGATTGCTTTCATCTTTCACAGTATTTGCCATTTACAGGATGTTTGGACGGTAATATCCAAGGCGAATTGCATAGACATTTTTATGTGTTAGAATTTCTGTACAAAATTGTGATACATGGTACATCACATTACAAAACAAACATTCTTTATAATATCAGTTAAGTAATCCAATATGTTGGATGTGACAAGAATTAACATATGCTTCAAAGTGTACATATATTCAAACCATATTGAAGCTTCTCATTTATTGTACAACAATGTGTGTTATCTGTATATTGTTCAAGAAATCTGTTGATCTGTTATGTTCATCAATCATCACCACTGTTTGTAACAAAATGTCTGGGAACTTTGCGCATTTATCACTTCCCATGAACCCTTGTCCAAAATGGCCACTCCCTGAGGCTTCATCCATGTTGCATACTGAACAAGTCTGTTCCGTCTTCACAGCTACACACATACATAGGATAGTTCTAGCACTCTGTCAGACTAGCTGGTGCAAGCTAGACTCTACTCTTAAATATATATCAAAATAATCTTGTCAGGGTCCTTTATTGCACAAACTGTAGTCTATCTAGACTACCACACACATGGAATGCTGCAGCATGTTCAAGTCGGCAACACCCGCACATCTTGCACTACCCTAATCATTTTGTTGGCATCACCCGAGCATACATCTGAAATGAGAAGGACTAGCATTTAGAAATTTGATGAAAGAATTATGATCATGGGTAAGTTACTTCATATCCAGAAATCATAAACCAGACATTTCATTTCAAGGACAACTATAACATATAACTATATCTATTCCACACAATATGACTAAGATGCTATGAACTTCTCAGTTATGTGTCACTAGTGCAGATCTTCCCAATCCCAAAAGGGTGGAGGACTTGGAGGTCCAAAGTTTAAGTTTGTGATAATAATGGCCACAAAATATCATGAGAAAAAGAGCACTGGACATGATTTATTTTTTTGAAATCTTGGAAGTTTTGGTTGATTGCATCCATACTACTCACCCCAAGAAGGTTTCTAGGGACATATCCTTCCTTGTCATTTCTACGAGCCCACCACCATTCTTTCTCACGCTCATCACCCTTCCGTAGGATGGTGATCTTGTCACCAATCTTAAAGCTTAGCTCATCTGAGTTGGAGGAGTCATAGTCGAAAACTGCATATACTTCCCCATTGTTCATGATGCCGAGCTTCTCTTGGATGCCTGTGAAATATGAAAGTACAGTTAAATGAGACTTACCATAAGGTCAAGGAGCAATGAGCAATGGAGCATTTTTTCCTTAGAACTCAGAACAGAAACCTGAACATGTGGGCATAACGCTATCACACATGTATTTGTAAAGAGTGCTGAGGTTACAAGGGCAAGTGATTTCACTTGTTACTGTAATAGATAATACATGTACATCCTGACAATTAAGGTGATGTCCTAGTTTTTGGTAGCCACTAAGACACCTCAAAAACAAGTTCAACAATCCTGACATACAGCCTTCGTGGTGTAGTGGTTAGAGCATCCGTCTTGCAAGTGGAAGATCATGGGTTCGATCCCCAGGCACGTCATACCAAAAGGCATTAAAATATAGTACTTATTGTTCCCAGCCTGGTATTTGGCTTAAATGGGTACAAGGACAGGTCAGCTCAATCAGTATAATGAGCCCGAGTTGGGTATTCATCCTTAACTGTGGCATGGTATCTTCGTGAGTAAGCACTGTAAAACCAGCTTAAGTCTGGGCTTGTACAAGCAAGCACAAATACACACACATGCACGTGGTCATACTTGCAAAATATTCATAAGTATGCTGTTAAACCCCATTTCACATTACATCCTGTCATAGTGACGATTCATTCTCTGCTTGACTTAAACGATGACATGAGACATTTCAAAGCCATCGTCTGTCACATAATGATTCCTGGACTGTTTGTAACATGATGGAGACACAAACTCACTGTAGAGGTAATCTGAACAACCATCATAGCCATCTTCGTCTTCTTCACACTTCTCTGCGGCTGTCTCTTGGTCACTGATTGTTGTAGCAAATATACATGCTCCATGTTCAACGAGGAACTTGACCATTGGGAGATTGTTACAGGATGCAGCACAATGTAGAGGTGTCCTGCAAGTGAGTCAAAATCATAGCTAGTCTTGCCGTATCCTTTAATTTTGCTTTAGTTCTTGGACACCACATATGAATAGACACACATGAAAGCCAGCAGTATTGCTACCCTTCCACCCAAACTCTTAAATTACTCTTAACAGACGAATGAGACAGTGAGCTATTGTGAGGTTTAAAGAATTTCTCTTGTATCATAGCATACAATGAATAGCTGGCAGTACAAATTTAAACAGTATCATGTAATGTGTACAGTTGTGATGCATGGTATTACAACACACAAATTACATTGACGGACATCTCACAGTTTTTTCAAAGCTCCACTGGATACAGGTCCAGTAAACTTTCAAAATCCAAATGGCTAAATATTAGTTTCTCTTGACCACAATTAACAATTTGGTTTCATTTGCAAATAATCTTTACCAATTGGTTGCAATTACATTCTCGTTTCGTCATCAAAACACACATATCAACACATTTCAGTAGTACTGTGCCACAGTAAAGTTTAATGTGGATATTTATTTGACTGACCAGAGCATTTCACTCTCTCTGGGGGCCGACCAATGGTATTTTTCAACCCTGTCTCATTTATTTCATGTATTGTCATTAACTTGAGTACGATGCAAAGCTGTTGTATAGGAATGCTGCTTACCATCCATCACTATCGGGTGAGTTGACATCACATCCGAACTCCACAAGGAAAACAACAATCTCATAGTGTCCGGCACAGATGGCGTTGTGGAGGGCAGTTATCCCTTCATCATTGGGAGCACTGACATCAGCAACCTAGCAAAACAATGTATGAAAAATAAAAGTGTAAAACTTGACATTACATTCCTTATTTGTGCGAAATATTTTGAGGACAGTACTACAAGTAACAAGTTCTGAACTCAAACATGTAAACTACCAAATAATGGTAATAACTTTTCAACAATGAAGTTTAACTCCACAGATCATTTTTGTATTTTCATGATTATTATATCAAGGAAAATGAAGTATGACCTCAAAGAGCACAGGTTATAACATATGCCATATTTGGGAATACACTGTCTTAGTTAAGTACAGATTCCATGGAAGCAGCAGGTGGCTGAGCATGTTAAGGATCTGACTTTGTATGATAGGAATAAGATGCCCAAATCTGCGGGTGTGGGTTCGAATCCCACATGGGACTCAACCAACAACAGTACTAGTATCTGTACTTAACTATGAAATTGTAATCCCAAGTATTATATATATTTCATTTGACCACTAACTAAGTAGCATTGTGTATTCAGAGCACGTTAGTTTTGTGTATTTCCCTGTTGAGTCAGTATTACCTCTCGTGCTGTCCTCCTGACCAGTTCGATTTCTCCCTCTAAAGATGCATCCAAGAGAAGCGCCAGGGGGTCGAAACTGACACGGTTCCCAGATTTCCGAGATTTATCCTTCTTCAAATTTGTCTTCTTCCTCCTCACAACACCATCACCTGGCGGTTGAGGAGGACGAGAAGAATCCGAAAGTGGAGGAGAGTTACCTCCCTTAGAGTTTGAAGTAGCACTATTACTGTCTGTCTGTTTAACAGTTTCCAAGGCACCTGATTGATTGTTACCACTGTTAACACCACTGTTAATCTTTTGATTTGCTCCTTGTCGATCGTACCCACCATGCAGTAATTTACTAAGATCTTCGTTCTCGCTGTCTGACTGCTTCCGTCGTATGTGTTTAGGGGTGTTCAGCCTATAACTTCCTTTATCTGAGGCTATACTCTGATACTGAGGCAAGCCCACAAGTCCAAAGTGAGTATGAGTTTTGGCCCCATTGTTTGAGTCCCCAGAAGATGGTTGATTAAATGCTGTTCGTTGTTCCAGGCCTGGATTGCCCCCAGATGGTAAAGTGCTATTGTCAGGGGGATCTGTACCTTTACCGTCTGCATTCTTGTACAGTGCATCCAGATTCTGTTGATACTTCTGCATCGCTGACGACCCCAGTCTGCCCATGTATGTGTTCATGATTGCGTTCTTCGTCGCGTACCTGTATGTCGGTTTGGCTGCTCCTGCCTGGCTGGTGGTCACAGTTGGTTGAGTCGCAGGAGTGTTGGTCACTGGGGTCGATGTAGCTTGAGGCTGAGGTTTGTCAGGGATGGGAGAGTCGAAAGGTGATTTGCCAGAATCTGTAGCATCAAGAGAGTTGTTAGACCCATTCCTGGGTGAGTTCTGTTGTGGAGACTGACTTGGGGAAGATCTGTCTGTTGCAGCACCTCTCAAGGCTGGATGAGGATGAGGAGCAGTTTTGGAGGAAACTGGAGGTGGTTGACCAGGCTGCTGATGAGGAACTGTTACAGTCTTGCCATCATTCTGTGAAGATTGTGATGTAGGGACTCTCCCCTGGAAGGTGGTGTTTGTTTGTGGTTGGGGAAACCTGGCGAGCGCTTTAGGTTTGTTTGAGCTGGGCGAGTTCTGAGAGCTGTCACTTGATGCTGGCGAACTCTGCCCACTGCCTGCCTGCCTTTCCTCCTCTGTAATACTTATAACTGGTTGTTGCTGGATGGGGGCTGCAGTCACTCTCCCAGGTAACACAGATGTGCTGAATGTCGAACCATATGGTCGGGCAGAAAACTTGGCTGCAATATTTGCAACACTGATTCGACCAGGACCAGCTTGTGAAACAGGTTGATTTGAACTTGATGCAGGCACATTCTGGTTCCGAGATTTACTGTCAGTCACATTTTGATTGTTTGCAGATTTGGACACTGAAGTCTCCCTACTTTGAGAATTCTCCCTCTTATTGTTGTTCAGTTCTTTACCCTGATTGGACGGCTTCACGGGGAAGTCCTCCATATTCTTGTTCTCACCAGGTGGGAATTTGGTGTTGGTAGGCTGCACCTGTTTGGGATCGTTCTTCTCAAACCCAGCTTTCTGGTACACATCCTCCTTATCTTTGGGAGCAACCTGGATGTAGGGTTCCACAGCGGCGATGTTGGTGCTGGGTCTGTTCTTGTTCACCATGTTCTTGTTGTCCGTCTGCTGCTGTGATTTCTTCTTCTTGATCCGTTGCTGCAGCTCCTGGATCCGAAAGTCCATCTGCTTCATCTCATCCTTCTTGTGCTGCAGCAGTTCACGCTGGGCTGACAGCCGATTGTTTTGTTGCTCATTCACTTTATTCCTCTGCTGTAAATTAAAAAAATTAGTTGATGAAGTCATTTGAGTGATCTCTATCCCTCGAATGTGATAAAAACAGTGAATCAAAAAGAAGAGGATTATAGTGAGTGAGTGAGTTTGTTTTTGTGCTGCTTTTAGCAATATTCCAGCAGCATCAAGGTGAAGAATGCCATATTGTAACCAGGGGGAATCAAAACCCAATCTTTGGCATGACGATCAAATGCTTTAACCACTAAGCTACTCCACTGCCGCAGAGGATAATAGGAACTCCATGTGCAGCCTTATACAACCGTGTTTAATATTCCAATATTTGACGATATGTATACACTGTCCTTACATTTTAATTACCATTTTTTTTAATTTCATTTAAAGGTTTATATAACAAATGCTCATTTAAATTAATTCTTACAAGTATTTTGTATTTATTAAAGTACCAGTACACCTACCACAAGTTCTTTGCGAAGTTTCTCCAATTCTAGCACTGCAGCTGTTTGCGTGTCCCCATTTATTCCATTGATCTTTCCAGTACGAATGTCCTCCAGTTGGCGGGTCAGCTGCTCTACTTTGGCAACAGCCATTGTCAGCTCTTTCTCTTTCTCATTGAACAGAGCTTTCACAGAATCTAGTTCCGAATCTGAAACCGGGTACACAGCATAAATAAACAGATATAAATAGAAACTGATGCTTGCACAATATATAGATATCTTCAAAACAACTTTAAAATAACTCTAAAATAACTTATAAGGTTTCCTACACTGTACCAAATCAAAAATTATATGGGATATTAAGTTAATTTGTCTTGGCCCTTAACCTCGTTGGATTAGTTTGTGTCATGCAATCATGTGAGCCAGACGACCCTGTATATACTCACTGAGGTTTCCATTTGAGGCCTTGTGTTGTTCCACCTGTCCCCGTAATGCCCGCAGCTTCTTCAGCTTCAGCTCCTGCGTCTCCACCTTCTCTCGTAGCCGGCGGAGACGGTCCTGCTCTGCGCTAAGGTGGGAGTGCCGCTGCTCCTGCTGTTTCAGGTACTTGAGTCGCTGTTCCTTGGCTACCAGGACCTGCTGCTGACTCTCAATCTGCTGCTGTTGCCGTGACGCCATCTCCTGCAGCTCTGTCAGCGTCAGGTCCATCCCACCTGGCAGCTGCAACACAAACAACAACACCGTTATAAGCACTGTCAGTGATTGAGGGGTCTAAATAGGGTCTAATCTAACATTCAAGACTGCAGAGTGCATGGCATTTTGTTGCAGGTACCTTTCAGGACTAAGGACAGATCTGGTAAAAAGCTCACTATGACACCATGTTCCACGTTTGATATGACACCCCACTCACAACGAAATATACTGACTCCAAGCTGAGCAGATGTCACCTCAATGGTGAGCGGCAGGTAAGGTAGCAACATGTACTTTCGCTATGACATTTCAGGATTTGAAGTACCATCAAAGGTGGTCTTCCAGTTTTATCATACTTAATATCCATTCTGACCAGCCAGGTCCCAATGTAGTCAATGCTATTACCTTGGGTGATCCAAACCTCCAGATGTCAGTCCAGGTCATATTTAGATAGAATGGTGTATGCTGAATGTCTCTGCTAATTGTTTTAATTACAAACTGTCACAACAATGCTACAGGATCAGCTGTGTCAGCGCTGTGTAAAACACCATGGAACCATAATACTTTCACCCAGCAGATACAGAAGGTAGAGGAGATGTGACCAAAGTAACCATGGACAATGTATTTACCCACAGTTCCACAGTCACCTGACATCTTTATCACCCAATAATACAACATTCCTGGGTTTGACTGCAAACCTGAATCATAATACAAGGGACAAACACATGACCATCCCCGCATACACACCTCGTAACTGATACTCTCGCCCATGTGGCAAATTCAGAACGCCATGCGACACTGGACAACAACAAATTTGCTTTACCTGGAGCTGGGCAAGTTCTACATCACACAGCTCTATGTTTGGTAATTTTAATAGAACACAAAAATTTCAGCCTCCTTAAAATGTGCAATAGTTTCCATGGTTGCAAAGCCTTTTCCAAACATTTATAGACCAGGGGCAAACATGAGCAGCCATGTTGTTTACTCTGCAATTCCTAAAACACATCTCCCTGCAGTCACTGCCAACATGGATTACAGGTTTCCTGAGATCTCCTCAGGGATACAGAGTTGACATCACAATTCATAGAGCTAGGTATGTGGTGGTCAGGGCCAATGGAGGTAGCGCGAGTCAAGATGGATTATCCACAGACCTCAGACAGAATTCCCTCACAGAAGTACAATGATTCATACGTCATGGTTGTGAGACTTTGAATCAATACAGACAACACGAACATAGAATTTCATTATTAATGCATTCAAATACAATTAAAAAACATATCGGAAAATACTACATGAAACAGATAGAACAATGTACAGGTATTTCAAGCTATTTCAACACAAATTACTGGCATCTATCCTGGAAAGACTTTTCAGTTTATATGCATTAAAACCTGAAGCAACCCAAGTCTTTCCGTGTACCTTTACATGGGAGAAATACACAGGCCATGTGATCAAAGCTAACAGCTTACTTTCTCTAGTTCTCATACACAGGGAATCCTTCAACCATCTCAGTGACATGATTCTAGCAATGTCATCACCATACTGTTAAGTGTCCTCCTTCACTGTCCTGGTACTGACCTATCATTGTGTGACCAATGTTCTTTGGCACATGGCTGTAACACGTACAGACTTTCATGACAGCCCTCATACCTGGAGAAACAGTCATAGTAACCTCAACACCTGTAGAAGTAGATATAGAAGCCTCAATACATGGAGAAACGTTAATATAAGTAGCTCTGGTCCCTGAAGAAACTGTAATAGTAGCTCCAATATCTGGAGAAATAATAGTAGCCTCAACACATGTAGAACTAGAACTAGAAGCCTCAATACATGGAGAAACGTTAATAGTAGCTCTGGTCCCTGAAGAAACTGTAATAGTAGCTGCAATATCTGGAGAAATAATAGTAGCCTCAACACCTGTACACAAGTTCAAAGTAGTCTCAATTGCAGCAAAAGCTTCTAATGAGTAAGCGACTTCAACTATTTGTGTCTGCTATGACCTCTAATTCAGTGTGTCCTTTCCTCCCACCTAAATAATCTCATGGTCTTAAAGCATTTGAGGAATGAGGAACCCATCACCTCCAACTGACCATCAGTACACACAAGAAACAAAAGTGTGAATCGGCCATCTTGTTGACTTGCCGCCCTGAACTCTTCTTCACACATGGATCAGACATACATCCTCTGTCAAGATGACCCTTTGCTTGCTTTCGATCAGTTTCCTTTCCTTGTCAATCCCTGTCTACAAGACCACACAGGAACAGCTCACACATTTCATGACGTGGCGGACAGTAAATTCACTTGAAAAATAATAATTTACAACTGATACCCACACTGATTTCTTATCTCTCCAATATATTGCTAATCAAACTAGCAGATCATCAATACACTGAAATTCTGCATTTTCATCAAATTTTCTATTGTAATAGATAAAATAATAAACAAAACCTTTTTCTCACATATCAAATATATCTTTGTATTGATGTTTATTTCAGATTTATGACAATTGTCAAACCAACAAATATAAAAGATATTGAATAATATATGACAATAAATATGATATCTATCATCACTAATGGGTTAATGAAAGTACCATACATTTTCCACTGTTATCAAGTACTGTACTGTAAGTATCATTTAACAGCTGAAGCCAGTAGGTAGATGTATATATACACACAAAGCCACCATCATCCCTCTCCTTGCTTTGTAGACAGGGCGCATCAGCCCTTGCAAACAGCTAATGAAACACATTGTCCCCGCTAATGGATGATGCCAAATGAGGCATATTGATTGTACAACATGGTGGCCATGTAGATAGAGGTTTATGTATTGTGGAGTCTCAGTACTGACATAATGCCGATTGATTTCGACTTTGTGCAACGTAAGACAATGTTTCATTGTGTTTCAAAATGGCAGCTGTCTACTTGAGAAGGGATGGTAAAAGTTGTCCTTCACTAGGTCAGCTTACACCTGAATTAATCTTCACATAAACATGCTTCATCTAAAACAAACTTTTCGGAAATGTTCAGGATGGCTCATAAGAAAAACAAAAACTATAAAGTTTGTCAATCTGTAATAAAGTTTTTAAAAGTTCCTCACTTGCCTCAAGCTGCAGATTACAGATCAATAACACAAAGCAAAGATGCAGCTGCATGTCTTGTTTCATTAAAGTAGACGACATCTGATGAAGACAACATGGCTTGAGTCATCTAATGTCATTCGGAAGTTACGTTTTAACTTTTTGTGCCAACATCCGTGCAGACTGACAACAGCTATAACAACACACAAATAGATCTCAGGAAGTGGTAATTAGAGTCAATGTAATACACAAACAAAATCACTTCCAGAATGTAGAAAGTAATTATTAAAACAGAAAGCCATTAAAGTCTTATAGAAGTATATAAAAATTTAATGAAGTGCAAAAAGAAATAAAATTTATCTCCCTTCTTCCAACAAATACGAATTTGACGTATGTCTTGTCCTGAGTGAGAACCCAAGTGTTGAATGTGAATTGAGGGTACAAGGTCAAGCGTGACTCATCCACCCTGAAAGCTAGTATGTATATAATGGCGCCATACCGCACATCGGCAACATGTCCATTGTGGCGTGGCTGAATACCCTACCAATAGACGTTTCAACCTAACATACACCCTGTGTTTGTAGCTTATACAACAGTGTAAGCAGGCCTTGGTACCTCCTGTAATGTGTGATCGTTGTTATCAGGTACGGCCTGAAGAATATCCGGAGTGGTCGTAAATGGTCAACATCTTTTGTTGATGCAGGGGTACGTCCAGGAAAATGTTTGTATACCCAGTTCCCAGTGACGATCTTCACAGAAGAGGCATCAGTTAGGCTAATGATGATACAAGGAGGGGTGGGTTATTTAACCTTTGTTCTGACAGGACGGTTGTGAGATAAGGTAATCCAGGTGAAAGGCTCATCTATAGCATCTACCTCATCAATTGCTGTTCATAGGAATAGCATCCTTGGTATCATGATTTCAACCAATTTGTAGGAATATACATTATAACTGACAGGGGTGCTGAGATATTTCATGCTGTGACATAATGACAACTTATCAAACAGTGTGTTTAATGATGAAATATAATGCCCTATGTATCAAAGGCATTATCAAATACAGTTTGCATGACAACATATTCCAGATTTAGTTACATTCAGATTCCACATGGATATTATCTATCCAAGAAAACTGACTAGACTGAAAACAGGTTAAGAGAGTATTTTAAATCAAATCACAGTGTTCAGCATTAATTTTGATATTAGTAATTGTCATTTTGCAGTTTCATGGAATAACTGGAATATCACGTTAAAAGATTCAGTAATATATGCCACAGAGAATATCATACAATTATGCATTCTAGCCAAGCACAATGTGTGCATCAGACAAAATCAGTGTTGATGAACAGAAATACATTAAGGTGGAACCCATCATTAAACGCTTATAGTATACACACCACAATGTGTCACGCAGTGATGTTAGTGCATTAGTAGAGCTGGTGTGAAGTGACAGATTTACGATACAAATCTGACAACATGTATCATATTGTAACAATCACATCTTCAGATCAAATCCACAGAAAATGAATCAAATATGGTAATTGTTGAATTAATGGTATATCAAGTGTGATTAATTTGACTCCAGCAACAAAGATACAGATATGGATTTATTGACGTCTTCCCCTCGTACAGTAATCAAAGCGCTGTGATTCCTTCTCTGGAACAACACACATCATAGTCGACGGCGCTGTAATGATCCAGTCTGCCACCAGGTGGATGCGAGGGACCGGGGCACGGATCAGTCATATGTGACGTGCCGTCATACATTAATGAGCCATTTATTGCCAAGTCAACCCGAGGGAGGCATCAGTATGCAGACTATTCTTGCGAGACTTATGTCCCAGGTCGAATCTTCTAACAGAACTTATTAATGCCTTGGTTTCAGTCTCTCATCATAATGGGATGTTTTTATAAATTTGTGTGTCTAATATTATAAAGTTTTTGAATTTTCAGTATTAAGAAACATTTTAGAGCCAATAAAAGACAGAATCATTTATCTTCAAATTCACATGTCAAATCCAGTTTCGTTATGTCAATAACAATGGTGAAGACAAAACCACTTCACATCAATACGACAGGTAATGGAGAGTGAAACAGGATAAAAACTTTGTCTCTATAACCAGTGCAAACATGTCCGACATTGAAGAGCAGGATCAATCAATTGTAGTCTCCCCTTTATAACCAGGATCCCCTTCTCGCTTTCACTCATGATTACAATAAAGTATATTCACCATGCGAGTTAGTGAAATTGTTTTACTCCACTTTATATATTCCAGCAATATCAGGTCAATGGATACCTGAAACTCATTTTGCACTTTGGAATTGAACCCTGGTAACGGAGCGATGAGCAAACGCTTTAACCATTAGGCTACCCCACTGCCTTATATTTACCATGTACTTCTGGAATAAACATCATAAGCAACAATTATTTTTGTACATGTCCTTCAGGGGAAGCTGGAAACAAGCCTTGTCAGAAATTGGCTGAAGACTTGACTGCAAACAATGTATGTTTCTAATTACCTCATCCAAGATGTTACTACCAGCTTCCTAACCTGATGTAGTAAGTCTATATCAAAGAACTGGAATTGCTCTCACAATAAGTGCTTTTCACATTACCCATGCTAAATCAATTGCCAATCTTTTGTAATGAACTAAATCTCAACATCTTTTTATTCAATTTGATTTTTCACACCTCTTAAAGAGAACAAAGCTTTACAACCTACCTACCCAATTCCCCCTTAGCATGGAACAGGATATGGATAATTATCTGTTGTGGGTGTTTACACCAAGATGACTTCTGTACAATTCATCAATGGAAAGTGATCTTCTTTGCATGGAAGTCTTCCTATTGGTAGTTAAACACAGGTTTAATGCTGTAAGGTTGGGGCAGGTCACTAAATAGTTGCATAATAAATTCTTTCCAGCCACGCAGGTAATCCCGTCCTCAGGGCAACAGAAGAATGTTACGTCATACCCTTCACGGTCTGCCACACATTCCCATCTCTACAACATGGACAGCAACACTCCATCTATCCCGATCTCAAGAGCATTGATAACACCACTGTCAATCTATCATTCTGAGGAATTTGGGACATGTTTGCATTCACTAACCCTCAAGGATGCCTCATCAAGGTGTCATCCTGCACTGTATAATTATGGTCATATCATTTGTGAAATACTTACAGGATTAAAGGAATTTAAGAAGCAAAATATGTATACTACTTAAAAGTTATTAAAACTGACCCATTTTCTTGTAAGACTTGTAATCTGTCATGGCCTAATGGTAGAATAAGTGGTCCTCTGAGAAGTAGGGACACAAGAGACCTGAAGTATTAAACTGAATTATTTATGATCCTGCACTCTCTCTCTAGTTGTGAAGTCTTAGGTATATCCTGAGGGACAATGTAAAAATTATTAATTTGAATGGAATATCACAAATTCAGTGAACAATGAACTTGCATTGTCTTTTGATTTAGTAAATTATTTCTCTTAAAATATTTATACTCTTTAACACTTTCCCCAACACAGACAAAAACGACTTTGACATGGGGTCTGAATTGAACGTGTCAAGAAACACCTTTAACGACCACATTTCTCCGACATCCATGATGAGGCTTCACTATCATTTGCTGACATAAACACTGACATTGCTTCAACAGTGTAGAATTATCCTGGTCTTCATGAACTTCTAATTCAGGCCCATCCAAACAATAAACCATCACGCTTCACATTCCTCATTCACATCAAAACGTAGTCAAACGGAAAAGAATTCACAAAGAATGATAATTTTCTAAATACGCTCGCAATAAAGTCAAGGGGGTTAGACTCTTTTCAAAATTTGACCTAAATTATCCCATTGATATATAGGTCACTGCTCTTTCAACTTGTATTGCTATCAGCATTGGATAGCTAATCGTCCCGAGCTTGTAATGTCTTAAGAATGAATGGATCCAAGTTAGCATCCAGCTGAGAGTGCAGACATATAAAAACTTACTGGCATCCATGTTCGATGTAGACACGGAACCAAAAGATGATACAATGAGGTGAATTTTGAGCCATGAAACTGAAGACGTGTTTGGAGACATTATTTATTCATCCCACAACTGAAGCGCATCCCAGACGGATACATCAACATTGTTAAGTGCAATTAATTAGTCAAAGGAATTTTAACAGGTTCTTCCTCCACATCCATGGCAACAAGAGACAGTTTCCTGTGTTTGGCATGCTCTGTTCATCTACCATGGTTGAGTGGGGGGAACAGAAAGACAGATATTGATTCGGTCCTCAGATGTCTACAAGCAAACATGGTAAATAGGTACTAGTGGTGCACTGACATGCTCCACTGGCGCCACCACTTGTGCACAATAATTGATCTCGGGTGGAACCGTGGGAAAATGCTTCTCCAACAGTGAATAATCGAGAATCAGCCTGTCATGGTGCAGACGACATGGACAGAAGATACCTGCATGAGTGAGTGGGTGAGCGAGCGAGCGAACCAGCGAGTTTAGTTTCACACCCCTTTAAGTAATATTCTAACAAAATCACAATGGGGAACACAAGAAATGGGCTTCACACAATGTACTCATGTGGGGAATCAAACATGAGTCTTTAGTGTGAAAAGAAAACGCTTTAACCTCTGGGCTACCCTACCACCCCAGTGAGTGAGAGAGATGGTTTCTGCACTGCTTTCTGCAACAACACATCAATATCATTGCAGTAGTCAGAAACATTAGACCAAAATCTGCTGCTCTTGCTTTGACAATAATCAGTTTTCTTGTTAACAGATGCCAACAGTAGGTTTCATGGGTACATGTGATCTCTTATCCATAAAAAAAATATTGAATAGTTTGGCCCTCTATGAAAGTCAGACAGAAGGTCATTAGTGTGTGACAAATATATATTTGAGCTCAACACAAATATGTAATGTTTACTGAAATATCCCGTAGTGAGAGAAGAAATAAATAATCAAAACACACACAGATACTATGAATTGTTAGAACTGAACACTCAGGTCTGTTTCAGTTCGGGAAAACCAAGCAATCAGGATTTTGATATTACACATTCCAAGTCACAGGTCTGTCTATCTATAGCAGCACACTGACATGGCGGCAGGACATTCCACAAGAAGACTTCTTATGCAGTACACCACAGTGGTAAACAGATGAACCTCAAGGCGAGAGATCATCGTACGCTCGGTACATTTCTAACAGACTTGCTTCACTAGTTTCGTGGTATGTGAAATCAATTCATCTGCAAAGGTACCCTGGTGCAGCACGGACAAGACACGAGCTTCACAACTGTAGGCAGGAACACTGTTGGCTCCATTACACCTACACTGTGGTTGGGTAGCTTAGTGGTTTAAGTGATTGCTCATCATGTCCACATTCCCAGTTTGATTCCCCACATTGGTGTAATCCCTGATACCCATTCCTAGTGTTTCCGACATTGCCAGAGGTGGCATTCTCAATGCTCTCAACATTCTCATTTCAATTTTTAATTCCTGACAGTGTATGCATTCTTGTACAAAACAACAAACTTACTTTCATTTCAAAACCTTTTCACTATAACTGATATAATTTCTTATAGAATTCAATGACGGTTTTGAGCTGAATGTCATCTGTTAGATAATAACAGAAATCTTTGTTCCAAAGTAATAATTACCCTTCTGTACTGTCTGTACTCATGACTAAACTAGGTTCTACACCATTTTGGTATTAATAAATGGCATGTCATTAATGTGTGAAGAAATCAAATAATAAAGGTGTTAACTCTTTGATGAACTTCTGTGAAACCAACAGCAGGGTTTATTTACTTCTTTGAGGGACATTTTAGAAGTTTTAAAGATGAAGGAAAACCAACTTTTATGTATAGTCAACTTCTTTAGGTGAAACAAAGTAATGTATGATGAATGTTGTTTTCAGAACCAAGACCTTCGGATTCTGTCACAGCAAGGGGATGCAACTCTACACTGCAAGTAACTGCTCTGCAGACAACAGCAACCCCTTCTGTTTCATATTGTGAAAGAAGATGAGGTCCTCTTTAACAATAATTGATAAAGTGCAGTCTTCGCAAGGGGAGGGTTTGGACAACCATTACAAAACATCAAAGAATCAATTGAACACACAGACAACAAAGGTTGACGAGAGCACATGACCGGTTTTGTTAACATGATCATCTGAGCAAGATAGTCTCTTTAGACACCTTGTTACCTGATAAAATGTGACTGTCGCCTGTGAATGGTGTTTGTTCAAAGGCAGTGACATCGAGAAGATGTTATTGGTTCCCTCTGATCAGTAATGTAGCCAAGCATGCAATGCCCACATACAGATCTGTATCCATGATACAAACTCTGGTGGTACAAAGTGGTACAATAAACAGCAAAGGGACAAAAGAACCAGCATTAAAGGGTCTGACTGTTGTTGTTGGTGGTTGTCTGTACTTCATCATTTGCAGAAATTCTGACCAAGGGCCTTTGTGAAATTATTAACACTACTTTAAATTACAGAATTTCTTTTCCAAAAGTCATATTTCTAAAGCATGATATTTCAAGCATATCTGTACCTCAGTAAAGTGATACGAAATGAACAACAAGCTCCTCCTAATTTTGTAACCTGTTGTAATGGATGACAGAACTGGGTGTAATGGATGACAGAAGTGGAAATGACAGATGACAGGAGTGCACCCATACACTTAATCTTCTCTGCCAACGTAATGTTCTCATGATCTGAAACACACCTTTTCACAGAACCTTGATTTTAAGCCCGAAACACACACCACCTTTGTTATGTGTTGTAGTGAAGGAGCTGTGAGGGCCAGGGACCCCTTAGGATCAATTTCAGCAGAGGCAGCACAGGATGAAATTCCTATGGAGAATTTCTGTGTCAGTGGGCTGGCGTTGTCCTACACCGAGATAAGACAGACTCACTCGGTCATGTTAAGGCAACCAAGTGCTCCATGCCACGTTTGAATTCAAACAAAACGAACACCTTTTGTGTGGTGGGAGAACAGGTTATCCTGTTTCCAGCATCGCGGACTTGTCATTGAGTGCGATAATGGGGTAACAGTAAAACCACAAGGCTCTTTGTACCTGACTGGTTACAGATATATCTGTGACTTCAAAAGACGAACCGTCAAACATTAACACTGTAGGTTTGAAAAAAAAATTGAATTTCAACAGATATGTACGGTCAGTAACCCTTTCAGAAAAGAAGGTTTCTGTCATTGCTCACCTACATTAAGTGAAACACAGCGCTTTATTCAACTGACTTCTATTAAGCCAGTTGAACCTTCATGATCCAGTTGAACCTTCATCAAATGAATACAAATATGCAAGATTGTTCACTAAATTTGAGTGAGTGAGTGAGTGAGTGAGTTAGCAAGTTTTAAGCAGTTTTCAGCAATTTTCCAGCAATATCACATGGATACCAGAAATGGACTTCATATTGTCTCCAGATGGGGAATCAAACCTAGGTCTTTGGCATGACAAGTGAACGCTTTAACCACTTCGCTACCCAAACGGCTTACTTAACCTGAGTAGTGTTGACGTATGCCATTTACTACAATGAGATGAATCAACATCAGAAACAGGTATGTAGTGTTTCAACAGTCTGTCGCAAGGATTGAAACATGAAAAGCCCATTTAGTAAATCTCTGCCAAGGTTTCAATGTCACATCACCTAATGTAGATAATACTTCAAACACATGCACATTGTGTAAAGCCTGCAGTCTAATTACCTCCAGGGTTGTAGTGTGTCTCATTACCAGCAGTGTAATGTCAGCAGGTGCCCCGCAGTCTTACACAGGCTGTGTTGTTTACACTGTCGTGGTATGTCCATGCATGTCACTTATCTCCATCCTTTGTTCAAATACTACACACAACTACATAGCCGTTGTGAAGTTCATGCCTATTAAAAAGTATCAGAACATTTCGTGATAAAGAGAGTACATATTTATGTTAAATGTCTGGTACATGTTACCACAGACTTGCACAAGTCTCTACAACAGCAATGACTAGTTTAAAGTTCCGTGTGATATATATGGTAAGAAAAAGTCCCTTCAGAGCATTGCTGTTCTTCGACTTGCTTATCATAATGATGGAATTAGAACAGACTGTGCGACAAGATATATGTTGACTGTGATACATTCCGATGTGTGATACTATACATGCTGACAGTGTGACATATCTTAGAAAATCTGACCGTGTGATATACAATGATTAGGAAGTAGCTACAGGAGGAAGGATAACTTTTTACCTGCAGCTATCACCTGACTTCAGAAATATATCCTTGTGAAAGATCATATTAGTTTTTCTGTGATAACCACAGAAATAACAACACACCCAGAGGAAGAAATTGATTACTGATGACGACATTATTTTAAAATATAAAAGCAGAATAATATACAACCACAACAGCTTTCTTGAGCACATATACTCTATATAGTGGAAGCTGTCCAAACTGGCATCTGTTCAATCCAGCAAGTTGTCAACACTGACCCATATATCATCAGCTCTACAATCCGGCACATTGTCTAACCGGATTACTTGTTCAGTCCCAATGAGGGCCGGTTTAGAAAGCTTCCACTGTATAAGCCTGTCTAGAATCTCACTACTTACTACTCATCCAACAAATATAAATCAGCAGTTGATGTACAGTAATGGGCAATTACTTTTCTACATTTGATTGAAGCAATAATTATCTAGATGTCTACCATGTCACATGCACTGGCATCTATGACATGCAGTAGTACCTGCTCATGTATATACTCATGGGCACCTGCTAACGTAAAAATGGCTGATAGACACATGAGACACCTACACACAACTAACTTGCTGACATGCACACTGGGCACCTACTGGTATCATATACACACCACCTGATAGACACATGAGACACCTACAAGCACAAACAAGGAACTTGCTGACATGCACACAGGGCACCTACTGGCATCATATACACACCTGATAGTGAGTGAGTGAGTTTGGTTTTACGCCGCTTTTAGCAATATTCCAGCGATATCACGGCGGGAGACACCAGAAAATGGGCCTCACACGTTGTACCCATGTGGGGAATCGAACCCTGGTCTTCGGCGTGACGAGCGAACGCTTTAACCACTAGGCTACCCCACCGCCCCACACACCTGATAGACACATGAGACACCTACTGGCACACATAAGGAACTTGCTAACATGCACACAGGGCACCTTCTGACATACACAAAGCACCTGATAGACAAATTGGGCGCCTACTATATGGAACTTGACAGACACATGGGGCACCTGCTAACATTTACCTGTCATTGTCTACTGATGTCATAGCCACGGTAACCACCACCCAGGTAGCCACCACTGTTATTTTCTGTGACTCATCACATATCAATCTACACAGGTACATTCCTCCATACCGCAAGTAGCTGCTGCGGACCCTCGTCCCCGAAGCTACATGGTGAATTAAATCACAGCACAACACACAGTACATTACAAATTACCAATAATAATATTCTGCTGTCCAATTCTACTCGCTACCTGAATATGTTTACCTGGATTTGTGGAAAGTGAGAATGTGATAACGGACGATTGCGTGAGTTTATTTTTATGTCACTTTTAACAATATTCAGCAATATTAGGGTTGAGGATACCAAATATGGGATTCACACACTGTATCCATGTGAGGAATTGAACCTGAGTCTTCAGCATGCCGAGCGAACGCTATAACCACTAGGCTACCCCACAGCAATGTGATATCGGGAAAGTGACCCTTTACCCTACTGTATCAGTCAGTTGAACACTGTTGACATCTGACACAGGAAGTACTCAGACACTAAGCTGATAAGCAAATAAGATATAAATTAGTGAGTGTATTAGGCCCTTGGAATCACATCTAATGACTGGTATTCTATTTTGACTCCTTAATGTTGGAAAAAAACACTTCTGAGAAAACAGAAGCAAAATTATCATCAGGCTGATGTCAAGTCTTGCCAGACACAAGGATCTAACATGAAATGTAGCTGCTATAGTATTGGAAAAAAGGATGGTATCCAGAACTCTGCAAAATGTCATCTTTATTGTCTAAATTCACTTCTTACTGTCACCTTCTGTCTAGTCGTTAATGAGCATCTCCCCTGGTACGGTATTGCTGCATTGTCAGGGTTTAACCCGCAGAAAACATCTGTTCTAATTACAGGTGTATTGTGAAGCTGACTTGTCAGGTAGGAACAACTCAGAAGAAAGGAAAATGAATAATTCAAAGCATATGACTTCCTCCTTGAATTGATGACTCAATAACAATCTATAACGCAAAAACGTCTGTGTACTTGGCAGATAGGAGTATCACATGTCCCTGTACTAGATAACAGTGGATATCAACTATCAATGAAACAAATACAGACTTGTATCTTTGGACACAGCCCGGTACTGACTATAAAAAAGATCAGTTGTAATGGGACATGTAATGATGATATGATACATATATTTACATGCAAAATGTATGGGATGGCATGTAAGGATACATGTTTCTCTTTATGACAAACATGCTTGTAATGAATTGACAAATGTAACAAAGTGTTTATTTCAACTTAGACACTTGCTGTATATTTCTGTAAAAATGAGCATAATGAACTACAGGTAAAACTAACCAAAATAAAATGTAATACTTTGTTTGAGTAGTATTCTAGAAGTTAGTGTAGTATAGTTAGTATGGAGATGACACAGATTATCAACTTCTTTATCTTAACATTTGTTTTATAATGTAAGAGCTAGATTCTACATTTACACATCCTGATCACACACAGGACTGAGCTGGACCAAGTTTAAGTTTCTGAAAATATACTGAACAGCAAAAGAAACACAACTCTGGCTTTTTGTCAGGTTTTTAAATGGAAGACATGAAAATGAAGGTCTACTCTTATGAGATTTCATTTGTTCTAAACTTGTGTTTCTTTTGCTGTTGAGTATGTATAGTTTGTCACCGAAAACAAGCATCAGTGAGGATGGACATTATGACCTTGTAGAAAGTCAGAACTTCCTTTTTAGGTGAAAACATAATGGTTCAGGGACTGGAGACAGACTGAGCCCATGTCATTCACCTGTGATACACTGAATAACAGGTGTATACATCTCATTGCTGCAACATCCATGAGTCATCAGATATTGCCACACCACTGACCATTTGATTGAAATATTCAGTATGAGAAGAATAACAGAGATAAATTAAATAAATGTGAGCTGGGTTCACCAATAGTTTGACAGGTAACAAATGATATCAAGGTGATAATTACTGCTATAACTAGGATTAAGTAACTAGCAACAGGTGTGACTGTTTACCTGACTGTTTAACATGTTTCCAGTTTCTACATGAATAGTTGCCAACCTAGAACATAGAGAAGCTGTATAACTTGACTGCTTGCCTCAATACTTGATGAATTCCACCATTAGCTAGTCCACATTGCCTTTGATGGCTTTGCAGGAAATGATAAATACACAATCAATGGAGAGTTGGGCAGCATAGAATGTAAGAATAACAGTGAACCTAATGTAATAATGATCAGCAGCCAGCTGGAAGGTTAAGCTGATCAAAGTCATATTAGTTGACACAGAAACTAGTCACTTAACCACAACTCAGCCTTGTCCATGAGATGGTTTGTTTATTTCAGTTACACTGTTCTGGAGATATACATGTGATACTAATGAGCCGAAATCACACTAGTCTTTTTAATATTTGTTTAGTAAATCTGTAAAAGGATCACAAGTTTTTTAAATTTTTTTTAGAATTGTATATAAGAAACTTATCTTATCTGAGCAGGAAAATGTCACTGACTACACTGATAACCTGAGTATATTTACTGCACCAATTACTGGTTTATATCAATAGTGTATCAAGTACTGGTTTATATCAATAGTGTATCAATTACTGGTTTATATCAATAGTGTATCAAGTACTGGTTTATATCAATATTGCATCAAGTACTGGTTTATATCAATAGTGTATATCAAGTACTGGTTTATATCAATAGTGTATCAATTACTGGTTTATATCAATAGTGTATCAAGTACTGGTTTATATCAATAGTGTATATCAAGTACAGGTTTATATCAATAGTGTATCAAGTACTGGTTTATATCAATAGTGTATATCAAGTACTGGTTTATATCAATAGTGTATATCAAGTACTGGTTTATATCAATAGTGTATCAAGTACTGGTTTATATCAATAGTGTATATCAAGTACAGGTTTATATCAATAGTGTATCAAGTACTGGTTTATATCAATAGTGTATATCAAGTACTGGTTTATATCAATAGTGTATCAATTACTGGTTTATATCAATAGTGTATCAAGTACTGGTTTATATCAATATTGCATCAAGTACTGGTTTATATCAATAGTGTATATCAAGTACTGGTTTATATCAATAGTGTATCAATTACTGGTTTATATCAATAGTGTATCAAGTACTGGTTTATATCAATAGTGTATATCAAGTACAGGTTTATATCAATAGTGTATCAAGTACTGGTTTATATCAATAGTGTATATCAAGTACTGGTTTATATCAATAGTGTATATCAAGTACTGGTTTATATCAATAGTGTATCAAGTACTGGTTTATATCAATAGCGTATCAAGTACTGGTTTATATCAATAGTGTATATCAAGTACAGGTTTATATCAATAGTGTATCAAGTACTGGATTATATCAATAGTGTATATCAAGTACTGGTTTATATCAATAGTGTATCAAGTACTGGTTTATATCAATAGTGTATCAAGCACTGGTTTATATCAATATTGCATCAAGTACTGGTTTATATCAATACTGTATCAAGTACAGTCATAGCTGTTATTATCAGCAGTGATTCAAGTACTGTTGTACCCTGGTAATATCAACGCTGCATCAAGTACTGTCATACATGGTAATATAAACACAGTATCAAAGTATGGTCATGTTATCATGGTAACATCAATGTTGTATCAAGTACTATCATAGCTGTTAATATCAGAGTGAATCAAGTACTGTCATACCCTGGTAATGTCAACACTGTATCAAGTACTGTTATACCCTGGTAATATCCAGCACTGTATCAATGACTGTCATGCATAATGGTAATATCAACTCTGTATCAAGTGCTGTCACATCATGGTAATATAAACACTGCATCAAGTACTGTTATACCCTGGTAATGTCAACACTGTATCAAGTACTGTTATACCCTGGTAATATCCAGCACTGTATCAATGACTGTCATACATAATGGTAATACTAACTCTGTATCAAGTGCTATCGTACCACGGTAATATAAACATTGTATTAAGTACTGTTATACCCTGGTAATATCAACACAGTATCAAGTACTGTCATGCATGGTAATATCAACGCTGTATCAAGTACTGTCATAGCTGTTATTAGCAATGAATCAAGAACTGTTATACCCTGGTAGTATAAATGCTGTATCAAGGAATGTAGTACCCTGGGTAGATAAACACTGTATGAAATACTGTCATAACCGAGTTAAATCAACTCTGTCTTGAAAACTTGTATACCCCAAATTAGCAAAAAGGCGTAAAATATTACCCCTCACATAAATGTGAAGGAAGACAGAAGATTTGAAAGCTTCACAAAGCTTTCAGCTTGTGAGGCCGGTATGTAAGTATGTCAGACTGTCCCAGATGTACCACCTACCATTCTGAGGTATTGCTCCAGGTGAAAGTTGACTAGTTCCAGTGTGTGTATATCCCAGTCTTCCTCAGCACTGTAATACCCGACATACTGCTGCTTGTTGTATTCCATACTACCACACTCCGTAGACAGGAGGACATGATTCACACATCCAGTACACAGAAGAATTCCACAAATGCGACTCCGTGTCACTCCTACACTGTATGTCCAATCAGCCAATCATCAAGCACGAAAACATGGGGATATCCTCACAGTAGAGCTCCCTCTACCACAGGTGAGTAGGATGTCGTTAAGGTAAGTCCAGGTAAGTCCAGGTGTTGTGATACAGGTGAAAGATAGAGAGAACGGGACAAGATGGCTTCCTTCATGTGAGTGGTCTGGTGAACACAGCCAGAACAGGGTCACAGGGAGCGTGTCGCACACAACCCGCTTCACTGGAGACACCACTGGCACAATGCCATTGGCCTTTGTAATTCAAATACACCAATAGCCTGAGGGCATACCTGGAAGGTATGCAGGACCAGATAGCAGGCAGGTGACCACTGCTCTGACCAAGGGAGTGACCAGTAGATAGCGTCTCAACAAGCTACCTACAACTCATTCAGAGTGAGACACAATAGGTATTGATTAATCAACACATGTGCCACACTGGACAACGGAGAGTGTGGGATACGCTCATTTAGGTCCAATATTACCTGGGCTACTCTCACAATGATAACATTAATATAACCATCAATCACAAGCACAGGGAGATTTGTCACTGCATGAAATCACTGACACAAAAAGAATAAATCTGTCTATAATGCAGAATGACATCCAGGTGTCCAGAGAGAGAGAGAGAGAGAGAGAGAGAGATCAGTACACACATACAAACAGACACAGAGACAAATATGTAGATAAAACATTACAGTATAAAGGTGATCTATATCCTGCATTTTACCCACTTCACCACCGGGATATTTTGAGTGAGTGAACATGGTTTTACATCACTTTTAGCAACATTCCAGCTATATCACGGTGAGGCAAGACCAGAAATGGGGATTATTTAGAATACTATAAACATATACTGATCCATGTATCCCATGAAACTAAACAGGGTCAAACATTTTTTAACAGTCGTGTACAACTATTTACCCGGCCCTATGCTAAACTGACAATCTGGCCCAATCAACTCTAGTCAGGATCAAGCATAACAAACCTATTGCATGTTTACTGTGGTTGTTCCTTCAGCAGTAATTACTCTAGAAAACTCCACCTCTCTCCCATTGTTGAGTTAATTACATATTGATGGAAATACATTGCCTTGATCTCCGTGAGTGATAAAGCCAATTATCAGCACAAGCAGACCCTCATTTCCCCAGAACTGATCAGTTATTTCTTTCATTCTTTCAACATTCCATTCATTTCTTATTTTCACATACTCATACCTTCTTTCATTCCATAGAATATTTCCCCTGCATGAACACTGTTAAGGTAGTCAATTTGTGTCATTTTTTCATGCATTTTACACCTTTCCCCAACACAAATGAGGGTAAGGTGATTTTATTCTGTTTCAAGTATGTAATGAGTGAGAAAATGTTTATACAATGTTGACAAAGTGTGTTTCATGTTCACATAAAAAACCCAAACAAACATTGTTTTAATTGTGTTATGAAAAGCATGAACTGAAGCAGAATTTCTCATTTTAAACAAAATGTATACACTTTGGCTCAAATCATCTGTTAGACAAAACAGTAAATTGTGTTTTCCTTCTCTGCAGATACATAAATGCTCATTCGATTCAAAACAAAATATGTTCAACAAGTCCTTATGACGCAAGCAAGGTGAAAATATGTTCACCTTGCTTGCGTCATAAGGACTAGTCAAGCATGACTTAGTACCACCAACTGCACTCATTTATGTTATGTGAGCAAAGACACCATAACATTCTATTTTCAGGACAACTATTTCTGAGTTTATTCAACACCTTGTGCTCGAACCAATTCCGGCCACTTGTGCCCCTTAGGAAATGTACAACATTTGCTCCTGCCCAACCTATCTGCTCCCAAACCAACCAAAGACTTGTTCCTTTATCAAACCTGCCTGTCACACCTAACCTGTCGGTAAATATCAGACACAGCATGATCTGATGTCTGCCATCAAAATGGGGCCACTGAGGGGCAGCGCACAGTGTTAGCTCATTCACAGAACAAGGAAATACAGATTGTTTTGTCAACAACGGAATTTCTCCTTGTGTCATGTTGTATATTTGATCGTCAGGTGTGCAGATGACATTCCTGGTTGTTGTTGTGACTCTTCCTTGTTTGTCATTGATTTGAGTAAGTTGATGAACAACCAAAAGTGAAACTTGAATGATGAATGTGGTAGTTATCCACCAAGATATTTCTAATTTTTCTGCATCAACAATAAACTGTTCATAAAAATGTTTCTCAAAAGCGATTTGATAATCCTCACTGCTGGAGAGCTGTCAGATCTTCTTAAAAATGAACATTAAACAACACGATAAAATGTTGTTGCAGCCAAGTATATTAGCAAGTCAGCATTATTTTTTGCCTAGGCTAGACCTATTTTATTTCTTGTTTCACATATGTTTTCCTCAGAAAACCTAATGTCAGGAAGGGAAACAACAAAATCACCCGTCAAAGTAATATTCATTCTAAATACCTGAAGTATTTCACTATTTGCAATTTATTTCAGTGTATATGGGGAAAAAACAACTCTAAAAACTACAAACTTTTATGTTTACATCTTTAGCCAATACAAACATTACACTTTTTGGGGGGAGGAACTTTTTATTTTATTCTTATGCTTAAAAAATATTACAACAGGCGGATCCATAAAACAAGAAATAAAATTGGCCTGGCCTTATACTCCATACCATGTAGAAAAATGTGTGTATCAAAGCCTAACCCTCGCCAGACACCATGTGATATATTATTTTATGGTCTCTGCTGTAATTTAAAGTCAAACCTGAATAGTATATAAATGGAGATTGTTGAGCACAGTACATATCTCTCAGGATTCTACTGACACAAGTGAGTGAATGATTTTACAGTACTTTAAGCCTTATTGCTGAGTATGAAAGCACTTGAAAGTGGTGGCTTTGTTTCATTATTGCAATCTGAGGAAAAGAGTGATTTAGGTTTAATAAAGATTTGAACATGTTTTGAGTTGTAGATGTTTATTTCCTATCTAGAGCTGACAAAATTAGAAATATGAATGTGGGATTCAGAAAGCAGTTGTATCAATGCTTTATCATGGAATCTGTGAGTGGAGTATATAAGACAAAACAATCTGTACTGTAATAGCTCTAGCCTCCATGCACCCAGTGTTGAATTAAGGTGTCACAGTTTGACAATATATACATAGGTAGGAGCATACTAGGCCTACAACACTCTTCACCAACACGTCACGCAAGCTACACACTCTATGGAAAAGATCTGTTTTGAGTTCAAACATAAAAACTTTACATTTCATTGATTCAGATCTGAATTGGAAGATCATTCAACCAATGAGGCCAAGTTATGTTGAAATATCTGAATCTGTAGACAAATTGTGATAATCTGGTGGAGGTTCTTACTGTATGATCAGATCTGCTCCTGTTAAACTTCACTGACATATAGTCTTATAGTCTTATAGTCAGTGCAGTACCTACAATACTGATTTGGTATGGAAGTAATGAAATGTTCTGACACAATACTACCATTGCCCCACGTTAAACACTACCATCTCACACTATAAACACTACCATTGTCCACTTTAAACACTACCATAGCCCACTTTAAACACTACCATTGCCCACTTTAAACACTCCCATAGCCCACTTTAAACACTACCATCTTACACTTTAGACACTACCATAGCCCACTTTAAACACTACCATCTCACACTTAAAACACTACCACTGCCCACTTTAAACACTACCATAGCCCACTTTAAACACTACCATTGTCCACTTAAAACACTAGGATCTCACACTTAAAACACTACCACAGCCCACTTTAAACACCATCATTTCAAACTTTAAACACTACCATCTCCCCACCTTAACCTCTACCCCCTCGCCACCTTAACCACTCCCATGGACCTACTTTTAAGTATAAATCACTCAATGAACTTGTAATGTGCAAAGGAGACTAGAGGCAGAAGAATGCATGAATTGCTGGCATGGCCTGTCGCCATCAAGTACTGTGACTGTCATTCTCCATCTGTTCATGGATGGGCAAGCCGACCTTATCTCTTCAGCCTGTTAGTGAACCTGGATTTTGTTCGCAGGATTTGATTGCTTTAATCAGCCTACAGCACATTTACCTGTCTGAAGGGATCATATGACGCAGGTAATTACGCCTGTGACAAAATCCATGTGACTGGTTTCCCTTATGGGTATTGCTTAAATAGGAATCTAATGATTGTTTTTATATTATTCATTCAAGATCAAAAGAACATGCTTTCACATGCATGGCATCTATTCTGACATTCTTGGAATCACACTGAAAAAAATAACTGTCAATTCCTTCAGTACAACATCACTCTTGACAGGTCTGATTATTCTTAAGCTCTTTCTCGCCTCAAATTTCATTTCATGACTGCTGTGATATGTTTATGCCATCCACCATTTGCTAACAATAAACCAAATTGAATGAAAAATCTCTTACGTAATGGTACAACATGCTGATACATCATGTGATTACTGCATGTAGTGCTAAGCGAAAATAGTGCTATCACTACTCAGTTGCAGGGGTTAAAAAAAACCATCATCTGACGCCCGGGACAAGTTAATTCAGATTAAATCAAAATCAGTTAAATCAATCAAATAATGGTATCTTACTTGTCTGTGGGCTACTAGATAATTTCCACTTATGGTTTCAAACTGCAAATAAACTTGGATTTCATTTCACATCTGCTCAAAATGTAGCTATTACATTTCACAAAAATAATAATTTAGAGCTGTCATTCTTTGCAATTCATCACTATTCAATAAATAGTCCAGTAAACATTAACATAAAACATTGTGTCATAAAATCAGAGCAAGTGGAAAATTAGTCAGGACAAGTTACTTTCTTGAAGTCACTTGCCCTGTGGCAAGTCACTTTTAAGAAAATTTTTTGAATCCCTGAGTTGTATTATATTTGTTTACAAATTTGTTATCTTTAAGAGAAAATGCTGTAAAAAAACTTGTAGATGGGATATACATATACACAGCAAATTGATAAGGATTGTTTTAGTGGAATACTCATGATCAGAATCAGCCATATCAGCTAATTCTCCCTAATTCTTCTCATATGCCTTTATTAAGTACTGGTGCAAACATGGTTTTTCAGCAGGGTGAACTTTTGACATTTATGTAGCAGGGCCATGTCTGATAGGACAAAACACTACAACAGAGATACTGTTTAAATATTCATAACAATGTACACAGATCAATTGTGTGGTCCTGCAAAGTGGGCCCTGGACACTGACAGGCATTTACAATATCAATAAATCAAATATGGATCATTATTCCCAATAAAAACCAACAGTTATTGTACAGAAAGACATTGCAAACTCTCCATCTCATAAATAAATAATTAGTTCATTTAGAACTGGGAACAAATATGAAAAGGCTCATTGAGTGCAAATTTGACGTTTTTCAGATTTGTCATTGTGCCCACATTCCTGGTTGGCTGTGACGGATGGTACTTCCGCATTGTCTCAGTGTTAATACTCTAATATTGCTTTCTGTCTAATGTCCTCCACGTCCAAGGCCAACAAAATACTGGTTCCACAGCCCAAACATGCTTTTATATTTCTGTTAGTTTTCCCCATATCATCAAGATACATATGTACATTACTGTGTGACGTTTTATCATTTATATGCTCTGTGATGCCTGCTACATGCAACATGTCCCTATGCTCGTCTTTGACACCTACAGCAAGATACATGGACGTGTTACCTTGGACCATCTTGTGTATCATACAACAAGCACTTGTTACTGGGACCAACTTTGTGGATCATACAACTAGCACTTGTTACTGGGACCATCTTGTGGATCATACAACAAGCACTTGTTACTGGGACCAACTTTGTGGGGTCATTAAAATATGCACTTGCTGGGACCAATTGCGCCATTGCATTACAAAAAGCACACAAAAAAGTGTACGATATCAAATAGTTCAAGTATGAATGAAAAATAGCACATGAATATGTGAAGTGGAAAAACAGGTTTATGATATCAAAATGTAGTTTATACTTATGAATAAGACAAAAGAAAGATTTAAGGGTAACTGCAGACAGACAAGTTATGGCTGTTGGACTGAATACAATAACATATTTATATAGTCACGTGAACATCCACACAAAAACAACAACAAACAGACACCGTGCGGAGGTCACCTTTGGTTATCAGCAAGTTGGTTGTATGGATCTACATACACGGTACTGGTCATAATTACATGTCATACACTCAGGGACAGCCCATTTATCTCGTGCACCTCTAACACCCTGCTCTAATCCTCAATAATGAACAAATCTTCTGCATTCATGTCACTTAATATCATTTCTGTGTCTATTCAATGGAGGCATCAAAGAGTTGGCACAATTTCAACTTACTGACTGACTTGTGGAAGCTGTCTGGAGAGAAAGAGCTAGACAGTACGCCAGTCTCCATTTACACAGAAACAAACTTCAAACTTGACAATTGGTATGGTGAGTTAGTATGGTTTTTACACCACTTTTAGCAATATTTCAGCAATATTTCAGCAATATTACAGCAGGGAACACCAGAAATAGGCTTTGCACACTGCACCAATGTTGGGAAATTTGTGAAGACTAGACACTTCAGCCATTAGATTACTCCACTACCCCAAGTGAGTGAGTAAGTCTGAGCAAGCTCATCTAATTCACTTTCAACAACAGAACACACTTTGTAAACATGTAAGATGGAACGAAAAAAAAGTGTTGCAGGTCTTCAATCATAATGATTTCAGCCAGTATTATATACACTGGGGCATATGGACATTTGTTTTTCAAACTCACTGTCGCTCATTTGATACCAAATCATTCACTCGTTTGATGAAATAGAATTACTTGGATGGTCATATAGTATCCTCTATTTATCGAGAGAAATGCAGTATTTTTTAGTGCCTTTAGGACTAGTGATTTGAACTGCCTCAGGCCAGGCCAGCTACCCCGAGTGGCTGGGTTTGGTGCTGACATCAGTTGGAGCACACAAACCACCACATGACAACATTACAAGGCAGTTAATATCTTTTACAAACTGAATGAAATCTGGTAATTTCATGCTTATTTGGTCATTATCTCAAGGATCTAAATGTCAGAAATAAATTAATAATGATACATCAAGTTCAGTGCGAGTCAGATCGTGATTTCTTCAATTGTGTCATTAAAAATACCTTGTGATGGATTAGGAAAAGAAATACAGTTATGTGACAATTGCAATTTCACCTAAATAAATAATTCACTCCAGGAAATTAACAAAATTGTTTTATACTCATTGCATCAAACACAGAAGAAAAGGTTTTGATTCCATTTGAACAATAGAAGTATTCCACACAACTTAAACATGGAAAGTGTAAAACATTAATGATGATGAGTTATGTCATTTTTTTGTGAACAGTGAATAAAAATAACACATGTGTTGGTTACAAAATCACCTCCCATAACTGCATGAGCCCCTACCCTAAAATGTTCCACTTGTCACAGCATTTACTGCGAGATAAATTTAACAAAAACAGTTGTATTCTTCTGGAGAGTAGGAAAGAGTTCATAGTGCTGCTAACCATATTCCAACAGTATGACAGAGGAGTAAAACTTGTAACGAGTTTCACACAACAGAGTATTGAACCCAGACCATTGGTGTGATCCCCCACTACATTGACCATTAGGCCACCCCTCCCAGATCATCACAGGATCAGAAATCTGGAAATAGCGTGAAAACACAATTGTGGCATAACAGTTTATTCGGACCCATGGACCTGTTATACAAAGCTATATTTGGGTTTATCTTTGGATGTTTCTGAGCATCTATATGTTGACTTACAAAACATAAAACTAAACGAACTTTGTGAACTGATGGTTTCAACAAGTCCATCTTTAACTATTTTAATTGTTTATGGACAAAACAATAAAATTCAGTTATCAAATTTATGATGAACAATATCAATTACTTCAGAAATCAGTGAAGTGTACATCCCCAGAGCATCATTGAAAGAAGGCAATGGGATTAGGACATCAAAAACACTTCAAGGCTGAATAAAATGAATTCTCAGAGAATACATTGAATCAAATGTGAAACCTGATCCAAGATGAGTAATGGCGTTATCCTTCCTGGAGTTTGAAGCAGAGGACTACGATACTGTGCTGTCACATTCATTAGAAATGTCACACGGACCTGCTAAACACACTGTGACCTTATGACCTTCAAGAGAAATTGCTCTTCGGCTTTGAAGTCCTGGCATGACATTTGAACGAAAAGATGGTGAATTATTCACTGAGCAAGATAAGCTGTTATTGTTCCTAGCTAAATTATACATTGTCTATATTTTTAGGCAGAGCAATTTTGAGGATCAAATTTAATAGATGCAGGCTAGAAAAGACAAGATTCCATTTCTGGAGGAGATATTTTAAATCTTGATGAGTTGTAAGGAGCATTGTAATTCAAAAGTGATCACAAATTTTGATAACAATAATTGAATAGTGCACTATCTAAATCAATGTGAGAATGTGTTTGGTCAATAATTGCATTACACCAGATCTCAGTGGTTCAGTCATGGGAAACATTATGTAAATTGTCAAACAGAAGCACCAGTCCCACTCCACAATAATGCCATACATCAGTCTGTGTTTTTATATAGTTAGATAGAGTTTGTACATTTAATTAGATTAAACAATAAATCAACCATGAAAAAGGCATGGGTTGGGCTTCATTCTTAAGTGGACTTCACATGGCAAACTAAACTTTGTCCAACTCACACTTTCACACGTCAAACACATTCTGTCAAATTTTCAAGTCATTTGAGCACCACATCTCTATCGGGCGGTCATGTGACAATTTCTTTGACAGATATTGGCCATTTCTGAATAACATGAGTTTGACAACCCAGAAAGTTTGATGGAAAAGATGGTGAGAATAGAGACCGATCTTATTTCTCAACAACAGTTTCACAACTCTGAAATTGGTGTTGGTAGCAAGTTGGTGGCATATTCACACAGTCAAACATGTGTTGTCAAACTTTAATTTGTAGTGTGAATGCCATTTTAAAGGACTAATCTCTGGGAGGTCAAGTATTAACTCACTTAATGAAAATGAAGAACATATGCAACATTGGCCTTACTGTACTGAAAAGCAAGCTATATTTTTCACTAACAATACATACTTTACAATGATTCATCCAGTTTCTTCAGGCAAGTGTATTGCAAACAAGGTATCTGAATCATGTTATAATTGCGAACATCAATCATTCAGCTCAATTAAACTTACATAAATCTATTCCATTTAAGTTCAACATATGCTCAAGTTTCTCATCCATTGCCCTTTTCTATTTGAATTTACAACGAGCACATGTCAATGACAATTTCAAAACATCTTTAATCATGTACCATCCAAACATTTATGAACTTATAAAACCTTGGTGAAGCAAGGTTGACAATAGTTATCTCCCCTTTTCTTTGTAACAATGAATCACCTGTGGGAAGGCCAGGGCAAGTGACTGGCAATCAGCCAAACAAAATAATGACCCAAGTTTGAAACATGATCCCTGCAGTAAAGTTTGTTTTACTACGATGACATCATAGAGTAATGGCAAAACAAACTGATTACAGGTGAGGCAATCCATTGATATAACATACTGAAGAAACTTAAATCTCCTCAGTACTAGTCCATGAAATGCACGGACTTACTGCATAACAAGCTTCTGAAGTAATACAGGGAAATCCCTTGAGAGCTCTACTGAGTGCAGTAATAAAATACACATCCATATTTAGCCGAGCTTAGTGACATGACGTGAAGCAATTCTCACCTGTGAAAAGGTAAAACAGTTGCCTTGGGTGTTGGAAGGTACAACATTAGTAATTAGGTTGAAATCACAGTTTGACAAGTATGGAAAATCTCAGTGACTTAAATCCATCGCTCAAATCATGTAGGCTTAACCGATTTCCACGTAAAGTGACATATGGCACCTGGAAGAATAATAAGTACATGCCACAGCAGATTACAGGAACAAGTAGGGATATAAATACCATATTTCACTTCAGTAATTTACATTCTGGAACAGGAATTTTAATTGAAATTTTCATGCAGTTCATAGATTTAAAGCTTCCTTACCCTTGATGGAATAAGTTCAGGGACAATTTTAATAAAAACACTTGACATCGGATTTAAAAGGCTCGGAAAGAAGAATTGAAACCCATTTCCACCTATTACAACCTAAAGCCATAACACACTAGCACCAGACAAAATGAGCTGGCACATACTGCTGAATATAAAATAATATATAATGCTTGAGTTTGGGTACAATTTACAATCAATCACTGTTCCAAGCCAGTTTCTCATCATTTAGTTTTCCAGCTGAAGTCTGTGTTCTTTGAACAGCGAAATATTACCATGCACAGCCTGCAAGTTGAAATAAATATGAGGTTACATTTGACAGTGTCAGATTGTACCAGAGCAGGTTCTACATGCTTAAATCATGTCCTGCTTCCTTCTGCAATGTGAATATTAAACTATAATATACATTTAACAATTATCGGTAGTGAACAGACTAGATATCCATAGCAACAGTGCAAGTATCACGTTTAAAATGTTGAATATTTCATACTTTTGTGATTTAACATAACATATATTTCCATGCTTTGATAACAAAGTGCAAACCTTCCTTTTAGCCATATATGTTTCCTTTATCTAAAATTACATGGTTACTATATATTCATAAACACATCAATGTGATTAGGTTCTTGTCAAAATTAACTTTGACAAGATGTTTAAGATAAGAGTTCCCATGTGAAGAAAGGACATATCACAGTCATAAACAGTTACATAAGGCCATTTACACTCCTATTGTGAGAATAAATTAAACGCGAGCTGATAATTAATACTGAAATGACTGTGACCCCGAGACTTCGTGTTATTGTTTCACCAAGGTCAAACACAATAAATACGGTAATTATCATAGCAGCTACAAATGTACAGTTAAATACCATCAACACTCATGTTTGGGTGAGTAAACAAGAGCAATGGGTTGAAGACGTCAAGCATGGACATAATGATAAATAGCTGACCACTGTGCTGGAAACGAGGTGAAAATAAGACCCTATTTTGGCAGATGTCCAACCTATATTGGTAGCTATACTCCCAGTAAACACAGCCTGCTTATGTACAACCTTCAAACACGAGATTACCCAGGAAAACCATCTTGTGCATCTTCAAAGATGGAAACAAATTTAAGGGTGTAGGGAAGGAGAGTGATCAGCCTTGAGAAATTCTTCCATCTGTTATTGGACACTTTAGTCAGTTGCTTTTTGAAAGAAAAAAAAATAACTTAACAATTGTTCTGATGAGGTACAGGTGAGCAAGATACAGTATTCCAGATTTCAGAAAATCAATATTTGTTGTCTCATGAATCGTGGAGAGTCTATGGACCTGGATGTAAAGTTTAAAGTGATTAAAATTTAAGGCTGTTTTAAAAATCTTACAATTTCAGATTTACGGATAAATGATTGAGGTAAAAGCAACAGTATGTCAAACATATCATCAGCATATATATCCTCTTCAAGCCAAATAGAATAAGCTGAAGGTCGAATATTGTATGATGGCAATGTGGGCACTTCTCATGAAGCTTAACAGTGATTGTCAGAAGCTTGATCTAGTTTACACTCTACCAAATAGTGGTTTATTGTTTCACATTGACAAAAAACAACATATATAACTTTCAGTTAGGTTGACTTGATATAAAATGTGTTATATCAAGAACACATCTTGTGAATATTCCTGAACTGAGGCCATCTCAATTTTGTTATCTAAAGTTGACAGAATTTCTCTTTACTAATGTGTTTGCCACTTCAACTCAGCAAGAGCACAATCCTCCCATCTCTGTTAAATATTTAAGGTGAGAACCACATGCATTTCAGACACATTAAAAACACATTTTTGACCCTGCTTAAATTCTCATCTAGTCATCAAAAGATATGGGTTCATGTCTTGACAATTATATACCAACCTCCACTGAATACCAAAATGTGGAAGTACAATGATCTATATGTGTTTCTTGCGATGATAAACATGACAAAATACAAGAACATCTGTCTCCACAAATGCCAAGAACATCACACAGTTTGCCGAGGTCCTGTGGCACATTATCACTGTGTACTTCTGAATGTATCAATACATGCTGGTGCCTCCTACAGATCAACTCAGGCCTGTTTCATCCATCAGGAGCCCATCTACACACCTAACTTAGAACAAGAGGGACAGAAATACTCCAGACAAGCCACCCAAAAGGTCATCTGACACCCATATAGTTAGAGGGCTTTCCTGAAGCGGTGTTGGTGTACTGGATGCAAATAGCCCTGTCAAGGCTGAGAACATGCTTTGAGCAAGAGGAGGAAAAACCTGACACAACCACAATCAGCGTTTAGTAAAGCTCATGCAAAAATAAATCTCTGTATTGATCAGTTTTGGTTACAGTTTTTAGGAATACACTTTTGGCAGTAACGTACAGATTCTAGTACTTTTGTTGGGTTGATTCCCATCTAGGATTTGAACCCACACTTTCTGTACACAAAGTCGGTACAGAATACCACATACCTACCAACCATATTGTTTCAATATAGGAATAATAACACCTCTGAGGTTTTGGTAGACAATGCAAAACCGGAGGGTGAGGGATTTTCCAACCCTGATTTTACATTGTCTACCAACACCCACGGAGAAGTGTTTTCTCTAACATACATACTGTTAAATGACCATTTATTGAAGCTACATAACAATCCCTGAAGGGCATGTAAAATCAATTTAATAACATTAACTAAAATTGATAACTCAACCCTACTTCTGTTGTTGGCCTGGTGGTCATGTGTAGAATAAATCTGAGAGTTGCAGTTCCAGTCTTGCTAGGGAAAACATTTGAGCTTAACCTTTAACAACATTTTTCAATTGATTCAAACACTCATATATCATTTGAATGATGAGGTTCATATAGAGCTAGGAAAAGATGATTGCACAAAGTAAAACCTGTTCATGCAAAACAAAAACCTCAAATGCGGTTATTCTGGGAAAACAGGAGACGACCTAATATACAGTGAGAAGCACACTTCAGATTTATATTGTCACCCTAATTAAAACCCTAACACAAAGTAAACTTGCCTGCTTTCAAAGATGGTGGTAGGTATCCAGTATTCTGTAGTCTTACCAACAAAGTCAGCTATCTAATCCACACAGGTTCCATATACCAGGTACCACATTCAACTACTTTCAAAGTGGCATTGTGTATTTTTAGTTTTTAGATTTTACAAAAGGTATGTTTCTTCTCATGCAGTGTACTGACAGAATAACAAAGACTATTTGACACAATTCCCAGAATGGAATATATCATAATTACAAAAAGCCTGATCCTACCATTACAATTTCTATTAAGAGGGAGGAGTGAGCACACCTGTAGTCAACCAAACATTTATAATGTGATGCCAAGCAGACCTTCTCCACATTTAAATGTCCTGACTCAATACCAAGATGCCACAAGGAAAGAGGTCCTGTTGTTCTGTCTATAGAGATCCACATCTATTAACGTGAAACACACACAGCGAGGACACTGACAACAACATACTGGACACACTTCATTAACCACACAACATGTCCCACCTCCACAAGGACACGATCTGGACCTGCTGATGTTCCACTTACAATATTTCTTGAGGGGCCACGGCTTACAGTCAGGTGACAATAAGTGTGGGAAGAAGATCATACCTTACAAAATGAGTGGGAGTATGAGAGATTGCCATCTTATGGCCAATCCTTCAGGACAATATTCAGAGTTCATTTAGTTAATTTATTTTTTTCTTGCAAGTTTACGAAAATAACAGCTGAGAAGTTTGTAACAGGATGCCAGATCCTTCACACAAGATGCAACAGTTGTGTTGGAGGTGCAAATCTTGCCCAACCAACAAATGCATGCTGGTTAAATATGACATTTACACATAGCAACATAGGCTGTTTGGACTTTGGTAACATACAAGAAAACCAACTGACACTATGTGTTCAGGTAATGTCAAACAAACGCTGTGTCGCTGGTGTTGGATGAGGTGTTGGATGCGGAAGTTAAAATCTATCCCAGAATGCTGCTCTGTATCACTATCAGTTCTCTGAACAATTCTTGAATCTACTCTAATTAAACAGTTAAACAGAAAAATAGCTTACATTCTGTCCTCTCTTGACAACTATCTTAAAGATTCATAAGACAAGCCATTCCTAGAAGAGATATGCTTGCCAATATAACATAGGAAATACTTTCAATTAAGTTATTTCGGAATGCTTGACCTGTGTTGTGTCCCTGAGTACCACTTCCTAACCAGCGTTGAGGGATGCAGGTAGGTGTGATTTGACCAGGTAAAAGGTGACGCATGGTCCAGATGTAACTAAAGCCAGGTGACTCAGAGCGGGGGACCGTGTCAAATAGGCGAACGACTCGCCCACTCACATCCCTCAATTAACTCCAACCTGGACACTCACCCATGACCAATCACTCAATCAGTGCAGTGTTACCTCCGACATTGGTCACTCTAGCCCTGCTCATACTGACCTCTCCCTTTCATACTGACCAAGCTGAGATCTACCTTGCCTTGTGTTTACTAAACATGGTAAGACCTCTCTCAAACTTTCCAAGAGGAGCTCTTGTATTGTATTTACTGAACATGGTCATGTTGCCCATGATATACTAAGCATGGTCAGATGTCTTCAGCCTTACAAACAAAGAGTTTGTGAGAGTTATAAAATCAACAGGCTAATTGTTATGAACTGATATGAAATAAACCTTGTGCACCCATCAATAGTTCATAGGGAACCCATACAAAATATTATTCTTTCATAAAACAATTCAAAACAACAGATGAAGAAGCTTTGATTTTACTAATCAATCAAATTTTCTACATGATTTTCAAAATGACAACATTAATGCTAGTATACATGACTGAATGCGTCCTTCCCAACAGCACTAAGAAAAATGTCAAAGTGGCTAACAATAGGCTCCCATGTGTTGTAGATGTCTGAAAATGATTCCCAGAATATTCAAGGCACCTTGTGTGGCATGTGAATGGAAATATGGCCCAAGCATGCTGATAGGTATAAAGTGGGTGTATAAATAAGTAAACACACAGAGTGTTGATGTGACAGTTTGAATATGTGAATGTGATCACACCGCCATTTACATACCTTCATCGATGCATTTTATAGTTATACTGTTTCATATAATTTTGAACTGAATATTCAAGGTATTAAATACTGAACATTTAATGCACATAATTTCAAATGATATAGAAAATTCTCATAAAAAAGTTCATCCTGCATGTCAAGTATGGCAGAATGTTGTGAATCTTGTTCTGTACGGACTGCCGAGGTGGGAAGAGAGGAAAATGGCACGTGGTCTGATCACTTTCTTGTTGCTACAGTCTATCAACAGGACATTGCATTATGTTTCTCTGTTTTAACTGATGAGTCCAGATATTGTTCATTTCATAATTTGCAGGTATTTGTTGCTACACATTTTAAAGAATAAACAATTGTTTATAAAACATCATGTTATCAAGATTATTAAAGAAATGAAGTTTATGAAAAAGAGCGGCAGTACTGTCATGGCAACATTTTTTTTATGAGGTTTCAATCATCCTTTGACAGATATAGCATATTTTGGATTAATCAAACACTTGTCATGTAAACCGGGTGAGTATACTGATGACACAACGTATCATATCCGGGCTGAGCATTGTTTATACTAATACTCCATGAGTGCATACAGTAACACCAGACATTACTTGCAACTGCTGGAAACAACCCAATTTGTCACATGATAGTTTGAAAAAGCTATCACCAAAATCTGAACAAAACGCTGCAATAAATTCTGAAGTTTGATTGACCCGATAGCTTGAAACTCATTTAAAATAAATCAATTTCTGTCAAATCCCATCAGTGCACGCACTGTGATTTTCCATTTCAATTCCAGGTGGCAGTTTAAGATGAAAAAACTTGACATGAATCTCCTTGCGAACAAAGCCTCAGGAATCTCCATATACAGATAAACTCTTGTCAAGCAAACGTGCCATAAAGTAAATTATCTGTGTGTCTAATCATACTGGCTTCGAACCACAACAACACTTACCCATTGAATTTCACTACAATCCTACGTTTTCGCTGCGACAGGGTTGAATTGTATCTGTGAAGTCCACATGCCTTTGGGATTGGATTACAGTGATTGAAACACACATGTTATGGACAGACTCTCTGGGAGACATTTACCTATATGACAGTCAATGGAGTAGGTACACAGAAGAGAAAGTGGCTTGATCTTTCGAGCCACAACAAGTTAATTTGAAGGACCAAAGCTGCAGTGGTCGGTCGTAGTTTAAATAACATGATCCTCACATGGGTTATGCACTTTTACTTTTTATGAGAATATGAACTGGACCTGGATCATTGAGTTGATAATTTATCATAAATGAACATGTTTCAGTTTAGTTGTGTGTTTAGTTAAAGAAATTATTCATGATAAAGATTCAAAAAGTACACTTGCTAATGAGATTCAACCAAATTAATCTGATGAAGATGGGAATATTTCATTTCTGTTGTTCCATACTTCAGTCATCTATTAGCAACCCTTTGACAGACTGTGATCGTGATCCTGAAAGCCTTGATTCCTTGTTGTAAACATTCAAAATATTCACACAGGACATCCAAACATGACTTAAAATTATACAAGATATTACTTGTCCATTACTTCACCATAACTACATGTAATAACATTTAAAGTTGGTAGAGAAAATGTCTCCAACATCAGCTGAGAAATAAATGAAACCCCCAAGCTGACAGTGTTGGAGGAACCTTTCACTCAAATTCTGATCCAAAATAATCTACTGGTTATATAATGTCTGTAATACCTCTCCACATTTCCTACAAACAGGGCAGATAGAAGCGTTACATGTGTCTTTCACTCACCCTAGCAACTTGCATCATGGTTGCCTGCACTGGGAAAGGTAAATTCCAGAGTTGTTTACAATGCGAGCGTCCAGCGTAGACTGACTACTACGCACAGGGTAGTGGCTGATAGAGTGTCGCACATAGTGTGTGTTCCGGGGAGGGTGATTATGAGGGGCAGGTATGCCCCGTCAGCTATTGTGTTCCTCCACAGATATCAGTGGGGTGAATGAGGGCATGGGGAGGGGCATGGGGAATAGGGGAGGTGGGGGAAGGAGACTGGGGGTGCTGGGGTTACATGGTTGGGGGTTAGGGAACTGGGTAAAGACTTGTAGGGAATATTTATTTACTGGAAATGACTTGAGGTGTGTGGAGAGGGCCAGGGGTGTATTGAAGGGTGTATGGGGATGGCCTGGGGTGTATTGAAAAGTGTATGGAGATGTCTTTGGGTGTATTGAAGGATGTATGGAGATGGACTGGGGTGTATTGAAGGGTGTATGGAGATGGCCTGGGGTATATTGACAGGTGTATGGAAATGGATAGGGGTGTATTGAAGGGTGTATGGAGATAGCCTGGGGTGTATTGAAGGGTGTATGGGGATGGCCAGGGGTGTATTGAAGGGTGTGTGGAAAGGACCTGGGGTGTATTGAAGGATGTACAGATACAGTCACAGGTGCTTAGTAACAGCTATGGCGGAAATAGTACCATTCCATTTTAAAGTAAATTCAGCTTACTTGGACCATCTGATGCCATGGTTACTCACATAAAAAACATACTGAATTAAGCACGGTTCAGTTTATAACTCCAGAGACTACAATTATCCTTAAATTGGGTCTTGATACCGGAACAAGGTTAATGAGCGAGATCCCGGATCAACAATAACCTCTGGTATCAATGAGAGTCCCAGTGGTCATGGGTAATTGACAGGGGTCAAGGTTAATCACCCTCTGGGGGTAGCACAGGTTGAGATTCCACACCTATCTGCCAGCCTATCACAAGTGGTCAGTGTTTACTGTTGTAGGGGTACCAATCACTGCCATGATAAAATACCAACTACTAAGAATACACCCTCACTTTAACAGCCTGTAACTCTGTATTGGCTAACTCTCATCACTTTGGCGGTGATTCTGAGTTAGTAACCTAACCAGCTTTTACACAGAGTTTAGTACACTTTAAGTACTTGCAATTCTATCAGAAAGTGAGACAGCTAGCTCTTAAGTCACAATAAGTGCAGTACAAGTAGTTGTCATTCTGTGAAGTCAAGTACTTTAAACCAGCAAACATTTCATTGAAATAATAATTGACCATTGTATACCAGAATCAAACCCAGGCCGAACTATGATGTACAAACACTGTATCAACAACGCCAAGCTGTGGAGTATTTACCTCATCTTTATTAAGAGACCTTCAGCAAGAAAGTACTTACTTTCCAACGGCAAAAAACATATTGGAAAAACATTTATCGCATTTTTTCTTAATCTTAGGGCATTAATAAACAGATGTGGGCCTGCTTATGATTATTATTTTTTTCAGTGTTTTTGATTTCCTTTCATGGAACAAAGTTAACCTACTTAACTGTTTACCTGAACTATTTTACGTGTAGAAAAAAACACAACATTACTATTTTGTTGTACGTGAAAGGACAATTGAGACCAGTGCATGCAGGTGTGTTAATGTGAGGGATCTCATTACTCTTTCTAACGCGAACCGAGGTGTTAATTGTTACCATGCATGCAAGATCACTTTCTCCGATTTTGTTTAACAATATTGTTCATTGGCATAAGCCATCAAAAAACGTATTCGTACACGCTGCTCATTTTCCAAGGCCTATATAGCACGTACCAAGCACCAAAGCAATTACATCACACATTTGAAAATATTATGGCAAGTGATGGCAAGTCATTTTAGAACATATCTTGTTATTATGACAATGCAACAAAACTCTTCTAGTAATGTTCAACATGAGTTTAGGGGTCAAGACTTGCACTAATATATTTTACATGATCGTTGAACACCCTTTTGAGGTCCCGCCAAACTGATAAGAAGGATATCATCAGCTGGGAAATACCAGCAGTAAAAAAGAAGTGGCAACATGTTTTTCCGCAATATATGAAGCCTGACACACACTAAACACTTTAAAGTAATATTGTTTGTTTAAAAAATTCATGACTTTTTCTTAGAAACTGGAAAAGAAGAAACACCCTGAACGAATATTGTTTTAGAATGCTTTCAGCAATTTTCAAGGCTTATCAAGATGTGGCCAATTTTACCAACATGTTGACGAGCACCAACACTTACACTGTTTCAATACCCCGGAGGTTCCAGCTCTCATGGTAAAGGAATTAAACACAACAAAAACTAGTGTGATTCAGTCATAAATAAAACAGAAACGAATACCTTTCCACAACATGTAATAATATTATTTCACGTCCCTAACTTTTACTGATAAAATGAGTAATGGTACATTTTCCAGATCATGAGTTTTTTTAAGGCTACAGAGTCTTATCCCTGAAAAGCATTATTTTCCCTACTGACAAGCCCTCTCTGCAGTGTTAACAACCTAAGTGAAGCAAGATTAGATTTTCTTAGGTTCTGATCCTCCCATATCGCTGGGTCTCCTTTTTAATTTGAAATTAATTATTCTTTTCTATCAAAATTATATATATTCAGAGACCAAGAGTGTTTGTCTATGCCACCAAGTGAGATTCATGTTTCCAGGACAGGACAAAACTACTAACACCATGTTGTATAATCAGTATCGTCATTATTTCAACATTGTTTAAAATGTAGTTAATGTGTAGTGGACAATGGTGAGCAATGCTTTGAAAGTTCAGCTGGTCAGCAGGTGCTTGGACAGCTTGTGATTGTCAACAGCTGCTCAAACAGCTTATGGAGGTGTCTTACTCTGAGACCATTCCACAATCACAGAAAGTATAGAAGTATGGCACACCATTGGGAAATTGTTTCAACTAAGAACTTGAAGCTTCAGATACGCTATTAATTTTATTGATCAATGTTGCTTTGAAAGAAATATCAGTAACTTGTTCTGGTAGCCAAGTACGCATTGTGAAATTTATAACATTTCTTTTGGTTTTGTCCAAAAAGACTTGCAAACATGTCATTCATCTCAGCTGTTCATTCTCACACTAGCATCTGCATAGGCATCTTGAAATATGCTGCAATTCTTCTGTATAAAAAAGGTCATCTATGGAAACTAATATAACACAATCGTGAAACAGAATGATAAAATCTACATGTTTTTCATAAATTTGTTCTATATATAATGAATAATTGACAACATTTAAAAACAAGAGTCATCAGAAGATGACATATCCCACTGGCCCCTACATATTTGAAAGGACAAATCATCAGACAGTCACTTAATGTCTTTTTAGAAATGAAGCCCATCCCTCCATTTTGAGACTAAGTCAGAATCGTTTCCATGGAAACCAAGAAAATTATAAATCACAAAAATCTGTAAATAGCAAAAGGCACCATGTTGGGGTCTCCCCTACATATCTGCCAAGTTTTGCAGAAAGATATTTAGAAGTTTTTGAGTTGTGCTCCATCAACGCAGCCCATCCCTCCATTTTGAGACTAAGTCCGAAACCATTTCCATGGAAACCCAGGAAATTATAAATCACAAAAATCTTTAAATAGCAAAAGGCACCATGTTGGGGTCTCCCACATATATCTACCAAGTTTTGCTGAGAGATATTAGGAACTTTTTGAGATGTGCTCCGGAAATGAAACACACCTCTCACTTTTGAGACAAAGTCCGAATCATTTCCATGGAAACCGAGAAAATAATGTATCACCAATACCTGTAAGTAACAAAAGGCACCACTTTAGGTTACGATTGATATATCTACCAAGTTTTGCAGAAAAGTATTGAACGGTTTTTTAGTTCTGCTCCGAAAACGAAGCCCATCCATCCATTTTGAGACAATGTCCGAAACATTTCCATGAAAACGGAGAAAATGATAAATCACAAAAACCTGTAAATAGCAAGAGGCACCACTTTAGGGTCTGCCACACTTATCTACTTTTGCAGAAAAATATTAAATGGTTTCTGAGTTATGCTCCGGAAACAAAATGATTACAGACGGACGGACGGACAGACTATGGATGGATGGAAGGACGGACAGACAGACAGACATGCCGGGGGGGGGGGATAAAAAACACACATTTTATACCAAGGCTCAAGGAGCAACAGTTTTGAGAAATCACACATGTCCAATCTATTATATTTCATAATATGTATTCTCTTCCATCTATAGTTTATGGAAATAATATAGCGCTGTACAATCTTCACTGACAGACTTCCTGTGTCTAACAGACTGTAGCAAAACCTAGCCACTTTCAACTTGCCAATGCTTTTGTATTTCTTCTTCAGCTTGCCCTTTCATAAAGTGAGCCTCAGAGCTTCAAGACTTCAGTGATCTAAATAGGCTTGGAAGAAGGTCTTTGCAGCCACAGTTTCACAGACAGGTGCCCTTCCAATGAGCACAGTATTCTGACCAGCAGAGATGCTCTTTACAAGTCTGGAGTCTGTATAAAGGGCCATGAATACCTATCTACCTCTCCTCTTCTCCTCTTCACCTTGTGACAAGTGCTGCTTTATTGTTGTGAAAGTGGCTCCCTCTGGTGCAGGACAGACTGCAGCAGATGAGCTGATTCCACGTTCCTCTACAGGGGATCTACATATCTATTTACTATTGAACTGGTAGAGTCTTTGATTTACAGCAATGGTCTTATCTCTGCTATCACTCCCACACATCACAAAACCCTCAAAACTACAGCTTAGACTCTTCAACTCATCAAACAGTTTGAGATAAAAGTTCACAATGTTGTGAAAAACATCAAACAATAATTTCCTCCAGGCCCCTGTATGTTGAAGAAGAAGGGCTCAGTGGGTGACTTGTGATGGTTTGAGATAAATCATGTCCTCCAGTGCTCAAGCCATGCTTGTTGTGATGGTCACAGCAGAATCATTATGAACTAAAAAAAAACAGCTTTAAAAAATGTCTATCAATTCCAGATTTGAAAAAAAAATCATGAGAAAATATACTTTTTTTATATCATGTAGGATATCTTCACATGTAAACAAATGAAAAACGCAACAAATGTACAGAGAATGCGAATTTCAGGAGTAAGATATTACAAAAAAGTGGCACTCACCTGTATAGCCATCATGTTTCAGTCTACAGAATAATCCTTGTTGGACATGTTAACTTAAATCATTTTTCGTATGACTTTCCAATCCAGTAATTATTATTCCGCCAGTAATTACACTCGATCACAACAAATACCCAGCTGAGAATTAGACGAAGAAATCACGCTTCTGTGATGCTGTGTGTCCGCAGGGAAACTGTCCACACAATAGTCGTTGTTTATTCCGACTGACCGTCACATATTGACTGCACCTGTCACGCGAGGGAAACTGACCTCTGACCTTTAACGATCAGCCAACAGGTGAGCTCTACCAAATAAAGTTACATCTGAAAAAACATCCCATAATTAGCAGCACAAAGAAGAAAACACCAAATTTCAAGGCGGATTTCTTTATGGGATCTTGTGAGAAGCAACTTCAATTTCTTGTCAGAAAGTCCATTCATTGATGCCATGCATGTTTCTACTGAACATATGGGTGGTCCATACACTACAGAGAACATCTCCTTGTGTTTATAGCCTCATCGCTTGTTCTCTTGCAGTATTTTATTTGTAAATACAATCTCAAACACTGACAATGAAAGATGAGTGCCATCACATTTCCACCTTCAGGACATGTTCACAGTGTTATTATCAACTGCCCAGATTAAATGTAGCTTGACATACATGAACTTGCTCGGTTTTTAAGAGGCAGTAAATTTGAAGCAGTAAAGTTGACGTTACAATGACATTCAACCACAGCTTATCCTATCTTTATCTTAATTCCACCCTTTCCAGAGTTACTTCATTTATCACACATCAGGGAGAACCTGCAGTCACCCTGACCTTTGACCTGCATCGGTCTCACAGTTTATTACCTGTCTTGTACATCATTGTAAAGTTATCAAGGATGTCAAAGAAAGTAAAACATCTTTAATTAATTTGATCATATAAAAAGAACCTAGATAAGCACAGGTAAGTCACTTTTAGTGAGTGAGTATGGTTTTACATCACTTTTAGTAATATTGCTACAAAATCACGACAGGGAACACCAGAGATGAGTTCCACACAAAGTGCCCACGTGGAGATTTGAACCTGGGTCATCGGAATCATGAGTAACCTTAACCTCTATGCTACCACACTGTCCAACTTACATTTAAATCACACACATTAACATATTCTGAAGTAACTAAACCTATTAGATACACAACTGACAAACTTTTACAAAAATGCTCGCCAGCTTCAGGTGACTATGAAGTGGTATCTTCTATTGAATTGGGTTACACCAAGTAATGAAGCTGAATTCAAGGATTTCAAAGAGACCAATTGCTTTCAGAACTCTTTTGAAAGAAAATAAAAAGATCCACCCACGAATATGGATATATTGTATAATGTACACTGATGGAAAACTGGCTCGTCATGTTCACATGGGAAGTTAGCTGTAGATGTTACGGAGGCACGGTTCGTATTGAAATCTGGTCAAGCATTGAGAAGTACATCAAATTCATTGAATATGTTGTATACATCTTGACATAAGGGAATCAGGATATTGAGTAACGCTACAGTTCTCATATCATTTACACCTCGCTCTGTTTAGTTCAACAACCTGTACACGCATCCTTTGCTACATTGTTCGCATATTATAAGGTATACACCACAGTGAGTCGATAAAACATTTGTTAATGCTGATAATATCCTATTGGGTCTTAAGGCATACTGTCACTTAATATACAGATTATGCAAAAATACATGAATTGAAGATATGTCAACACCATCTGCAAAATCAAATTTTTTACGGGCCTTTATAAGTGAAAGGCATAAGAAAAGTCAGATTTATGGATGTCAAGTTCTTTACTGTTTGGAGTATACATACAATTCAATACACATTTTCAGAAACAAACTTGGATATTCATCATTAGTTTGTTTTTAGTATCTGATGAATTAGGTATCAAAAATAGGTCAGGAAAACCAGTGGTTGACAGTGTGAAGAAGGAAGCAGGTTGTGTTGACATACAATCACCAAAGTGACATGTCGACCAATCAATCCTCGTTATATTTGTCTCTTTCAACAAACATGGCTGCACTGCATCAGTCTCATGCAGAGCATTTTGTTTCACATTCTCCTCAAAACAAAAGATGAAATAAACCTGATCAGTTAACAGCTTTACTTTAAACCAATGTCTTAATTCAGCTGACCAGTAATTATAGAAGAGTTTATTGTGACTTAGAGACAAATTTTTGGGCATAAAATTATTTTGACAAAATATTATGGGTGTCAACCTCTTCTTCACTGTATATACAATGTTTCGAGTCCTTTCCTAGCTTCTTCATCAGGCGAATGAATATTGTGTATACAATAAAGAAATTGACAGCAACAATATTTTGTGTTTTACTTTCATACCAACTTCTATATGCCTCTAAAGAACCTCAGTGTACAGTTTGTTTTTTTATTCTGATACCCCCCAAAATTTATATTTCAAGCAGTATGTTTCATATAAAAAATACCAAATACCTGACACTTAAATGTGGTAGCAAAAATAAAGATAGTGCTCACATATTTATTATTAAAAAAGTTGCAAAAGTGTATTTGTGTATGTTCACTTCATAAATCTGCGTATATAGTAACAATGTCCTGTCTTCCAGTCCCTCCATTTGAGTTCCAGCTGCAACCTGGAGCTATCCATTAGTAATTCTCACATTCTTATTAACCGAAGGATTAAATTCTTTTAACTACATATTTCCATTTCCTTCTTCTGGCATGCTTCACACAGCAAACCTACAGCAAAATAATGCCACAGGGAACTCTGACATCTATACTCCAAAATATTATTTCAAAAACCAGTGCAACAGAGGTGTGGCCAATATCCTTTTAATTAATGATGAAACATAACCATCCATTATAAAGTATCAGGTGTTGGCAACAATATCTGTTTGTGGTAATACAAGAAACTGTGTCTTCAGTCAGCCCTCCTCATAGAGCTAAAATGACACCACATGTTTGGATCTGACATACAGCCATGTGTATACAATAGAAAGAGGCTGAAGGTGATAACACTTATCTTACAGCTGATATGGGTGGGGAAGCCGGTCCAGTTTACAATCAACAGGTGCCCCCTCTATCATCTTCCTACCTCTGTGGACAATACAAACTGACTGCAGGAAAACATTAAAATCTACCCACATAAACAAGATGCTATTTCAGTTCATTTAATAAATTTCAAAATCCTATTTCCTTGTCAGAATGATATATGTCAAAGTGCATTGAGAAAACAAATACAATCAAAATGATGATGTTAATAATGACGATGATGACGGTGATGACGATGATGACGATGACAATGACGATGATGATGATGATGATGATGATGATGATGATGATGATGATGATGATGATGATGAATTTAAAGACATGAATATTAGTCAATTTGGTGTTTGTTTTTGAAAATGATGATGATGAAAAAGAGTGTTTAGGATATTGAATGTGAATATGTTTAAAGGAAACTCCTTCAATTGTGTATCGTACATATTTTACTATTCCATTACCACAAAACTTTTAAGGTCAATGCATAAATATCAAATTCAATTGGTGGGTCATAACACCATGCCTGAATTCGTCAGTGTGAAATGAAGGAGCAATTTAATACAGCCCTGTGTGTGTTGAGGAAGGCGGATATAATCCATCCAATCCAAACGGACCTGGAGACAATAGTATTCTGTAACACACCTCTGGTGTGGGACCTGAATTCCTGGCATTCCATGGATTACCGTTATCTGTAGCGTGTCTTGAGCGGGTCTTAGCCCAGCGAAACAATTATTCTTTCTTCAGGAGACATTCCGTGGTGACATTATAAAGGATTTGTCGCATTTCATTCTTTTAAAAAATACCAAGTCAATCTTTAATTCCACTTAACAAAAGTCACAACCACTGTAGCAAATAATTCAGCATTGAAGGATGCTGGAAACTTAGAGGAGAAAAAAGGAGGCGTTTAAAAACATCTCAAAATCTTAGCAACATGTAATACATGTTTGCCTTCATCCCAGTTCATTAAGTCCAGCAATGCAGAGGACAATTGTAAGATTCCTGCACCCTGGCCACTGCAGTGAAATTAGTCCAGTGTGGAGGCAGCTATTGGAACTCCAGAGGGGAAGCACTGGATGGCTCCATAGTAATTGAGGATATTATTGCCCTGTAGCAGTGCTGTCATAACACTGGAGGAGAGATAACTACCCCAGTTATGAGCACAACAGGAAGAGGTTTCTGGGAGGAACAAACATCACCTTGAGTGGACATTAACTTGCCGTCTGCTTGTTATGGTGCATCACAGAATATTCTATAGAACATATAGCGTATCTTAGGCTAGTTGTCATCAGGAATGGAGTCTGTCTTAATATTACAACTAGCAATTTAGTAATGGGAAAACAATTAACATTCCATGTTCTAGATTAATACATCCTCTCCTACATCACTATCTCATCAACAGTTAACACATCCAATGCATCTTTCCCACTTGAAACACATACCGCAATGGTAGTCCCCATTCCCATCTCATATATAGCTTCCCACTCCTCCCATCCACATCACAAACTCATCTTCGACTTTCCAACCCTTCACGTACAAAATTTTGCACTAATACACTCTTCCACCTTATAAACACAGTATCTATCTAGCCACAATGACTCATTGACTCTCCCATGTCCACCCAACAGTCATTTCCCTGTATTCCCATCTCCAACACACTTAGAAACCAAAATCAGACATCAACTTAGTATCACTGCCATTTCCATTCACACAACATCAAACTCATCTTCTCACCCCAAGCAATGGCTCTGCAATATTAGCAGCATCTGCCTAACCTCATCAACTGTCCATTTCCACCCCTGGCCACCTTTCTCCCATTTCCACCACAACCACCTATCTGTAACCTCCACCCTGACCACCTATCTGTAACCTCCACCCTGACCACCTTTCTCCCATTTCCACCCTGACCACCTATCTGTAATCTCCACCCTGACCACCTCTCTCTAACTTCCACCCTGGCTACCTCTCTCCAACCTCCACCTTGACCACCTCTCTCTAACTTCCACCCTGACTACCTCTCTCCAACCTCCACCCTCACCACCTCTCTCTAACTTCCACCCTGACTACCTCTCTCCAACCTCCACCCTCACCACCTCTCTCTAACTTCCACCCTGACTACCTCTCTCCAACCTCCACCCTCACCACCTCTCTCTAACTTCCACCCCGACTACCTCTCTCCAACCTCCACCCTCACCACCTATCTCTAACCTCCAACTCTGCCACTGTCAGCCATCCCCTGTATATATCCAAGCTCATTACACAGAGAGGTTCAGCCACGTCAGTAACATATATCAAGTCTTAAACTATACATGTCTGTCAAACGAGCTAAGTGAAGTCGCCAATTGATCATAATAAGATCATACAAGAAAAAAGTACATGACAATGAATCAAAACATGAAAGGTTTGTGTTATAAATATAGGTAATGATTATAGACAATATCTGATAATAATATCTGTCAGTGTAACATTTGTGGACGCTATGGAAAGTGTGTGATACGATCTCATGTGGCTGGGCCCGATGATGATGCAATGAATGGTGTATACAGCCAGTGGGAATGAAGTCAGATATGCCAACAATTGCTTTGAGCAATACTGAACAAAATTCTAAGGTTACTTTGAAATACCTTTCTATGTGAAAAGCCAACATCTTTTTTCAAGAAATATACAACAATTTTGTAATACCATTCTATGTGAGGCCTACCCCCTTCTTCAAGAAACTAACAACAGTTTTGTAATATCATTCTATGTGAGGCCTAAGCCTTTCTTCAAGAAACTAACAACAATTTTGTAATACCATTCTATGTGAGGCCTACCCCTTACTTCAAGAAACTAACAACAGTTTTGTAATACCATTCTATGTGAGGCCTATGAATTTCTTCAAGAAACTAACAACCATTTTGTAATACCATTCTATGTCAGGCCTACCCCTTTCTTCAAGAAACTAACAACAATTTTGTAATACCATTCTATGTGAGGCCTACCCCTTTCTTCAAGAAACTAACAATTTTGTAATACCATTCTATGTCAGGCCTACCCCTTTCTTCAAGAAACTTACAACAGTTTAGTAATATCAGTCTATGTGAGGCCTACCCCTTACTTCAAGAAAGTTTCAACAATTTTGTGCAAGAAAAGTGTACTGCCCCCTCCAAGCCTTAGGTTTGGGACATTTTATAACTTTCACACAACTTTCTAATGGTATTTCTCAGTTCTTCATAAATGTGGACCAAAAGCAGCCATTATCCTTCCGTCCCTTTTCTTGAGTCTACAAAAAAGGTAAAAAAAACCAAGAGACCCTCCATGGAAGTTATAAACCCTCCACTTGTTGAAGTATGAAAGGAACCTTGACACATTATCATCTCAAGCTGACTGGGTCAAGTAGCTGATGTCGACAATGAATTCTCCACATCATCATCATTCCTTCACTATTAACATACAAAACAAGTAATTATATTGACAAAAACATAAACTGAAAATAACAAGATGCAAACATCAAGTCTTCCACTCCAATGAACAACAAAAGCAATTTTTTCTTTAACTCTTGTGTTCTTTGAAAGCAATACAGTATTATTACATACCTTCACTCAGACTTGAGGACTAAGATAATGTCAGCTACAGACGCTACAGCCCCTTTATGTCAAGCATTCAGCAGTGTGCTTAAACATTGGTCATGTACAAGTTACACAGAGTAATCTACAAGAAAAGTATGTTGACACAGTGTGACAAATATGAATTACAAATATTTATCTTCGAAGGCCCTACTTACTTGACAATTGTTGTCAACAAAAGCGAGGTCGTGTTATACACACAGGTAAGCATACAGGTGAGTGACATTCACTGATTACTGGGTACTGACAGGGTGGGGGAATGAAGGGGGTTGATAAGGGAGAATTACAGGAAATGAGAAATGAAAAATGGAGGCAAGTGATGTGGAACTTTGTTGTTCCATAATATAATCAATATGATTAGCGTCCTTGCCCAGTTGACCACACCCATCACAACAATACCACTATATGAGATACCTCTGGCATCTCACCTGGTATAACACCTGGCTGCAAATTACCTTGACTACAGTATGAGTTATGGACCCTTGTTCAATTCGGTTCAAAGGTAGAACGAAATTAATTGATAAAAGAAGGAAGACGTCAACCTGACCTCTTCACTTCAAGATCAAGACACAACCCGCTGAAACATCAAATATTCCCTTACTACAATCTGCTTCATTCCCCCAGTAAATCAGCTTTATTTGTTTTGTAGTAATATATTCCTCAGAGCATATTTGAATCATAAAAGTATGCAGATTTTCTAAATATTTGCTGAGATGATGACTGGCGGATCACTCTGCCCTGTAGTGAATTTAGAATATTCACATGAGAGCAAAGAAAACCCCATTAAAGACAAACAGACATGAGTGAGTCTGAACGAGCACCAGCGTCCTCAACAAAAGATCAAATGTCCACTTTGCTAATGCTCTCTCTGATGTCTTGTCCATGTTTGATTCCACACGACAAACATCACTTCAGCATTGAAGCAGTCTCATGATGTGCAAATAGGGGATAAAAGAGGTTATAATATGGCTGCACTAGAAAGAAGATGCAACAATTAGCAGGATATTAATGTAATGAAGCTCTCTTGTTGAACTCAGGCTATTGATGCCGTGTCTATTTCTGGCCTCCATGTTTGATGGGCATGTATGGGTAATATACTGAAGGCTTTATGACAGGAATTAATGGAAGGAGTCAATCAAGATTCAGGAAGCTGTAAACCTTCCTGCTAACAGTCCACTTAATTATGCCCTTCTAAGCCCTTCTATTAGGTCTACTGACTGAGGAACCACAAGACTTCAATCTTAGTGTAGTTACTGGAGTGCATTACTTGTCAAATTTTACTTTCTCCCAAAGCTGACATGAAGTCGGTTAAATCTGCATCCGTAACTCCTGCCTTCATGTCTTAAGTCATAACCCCTGGGCAGATGTGTTGCAGTTATTGCGGAGTTTAGGTTAGGGTTAGGGTTAGGGTTAGGGTTAGACAACAACAACAAGTCTCTGAAATGAATATATTTTACACAATAAAAGCTCATAGTGAAAAAAATAAAACAGAATGAAAAGAATCCCTGAAAGTTTCTTCAATCTCAGAAGCTATGGAAATCTAGGCACATTTTCAAGATATGCAAGGACTTTCTTGGCTGTACTTGCTTGAGGGTCTGTGTGACAGACATGGTTCGGGTTGGACATGCAAGAGTCACAAAGGTAAAAATTAATAGTTTAAATGATAATTTCTTAAGAATATCAATTCAGATTGGCCTAACAGACTGGCGTCCTTAGTAAAGGCTGCTTATCTAGAGTTGTCTGTTCAGAAGTCGATAGACAGAGCAAGGCTAGATAGACAGAGCAAGGCTAGATAGACAGAGCAAGGCTAGGCAAGGGTTAGTGAATGTGCATGGTTTCCAGTTTGAAGTATTGGTGGAAATATTGCCAAAGAGATTTTAGATGAATATCTGAGAAAGTTAACAGAAAATACTGATACTATTTTTAAACAAAAGATGTAAAACTTTACTAATGACTGCAAAGTTTAAAGTAAAATGTTCTGAGATTTAAAAAGGATGTTCCTTACAATTATTGAAATTATTATTGAAACCCCTATTTAATTCTTCAAATGAGCAGCTTCAAAGAAAAACATTGTTCTGTCCAGTAGTTTTGGTGGTCCTTAGATATGTTCGATGTTGGGAGCAGTAAGATTCATGAAAGACATTCCCAATCTGAGGCTAGATGAATCTTTTTCCGGCTTTCCCTCATCTGTTCAGCCTTGGAGTAATTGATTTCTTTTTTATTAAACTGGTGATTGAAAGAATTTACGATGTGTATAGTTTCCAATGACATTTGTTCATGGTGTTACTGCTAGGCGTTATGGTCTTTGTTGCCTGGGTAACTGGAGGATCACATCCAAAATACTTAACATATTGGTACTTGGGGCGAAAGTCGATTTAATCACAATATTTATTTGCTTTGGAATATGAAAAAAGAATAAAATCATGACGATTTATTGAAGATCAATGATAATTGGCATTGCGTGTCCATGGTATTTCAGTTCACAGTTAAACAGCCAGATTCTCATGACGGGTACCTTTCTTAAGATCATGAAAAAGTCTTGTCACAACAGAATGTTTTTACCCACAAAGAAGAACAATGTGCATTTTCAATACAGAAGTAAGCTTTACACACATGAGTGAGTGACTTACTAATGCATTCAGCACAGCTTTACGAGAATGATACACATGAGGGCAACATTAAAGTGGACAAACAAGAACAAGATATTGTAAGAGGAAACTATGGCTGCTCTTTTCTTATACCAATGTTATAAACTGATGATTCGAGCCAGACTCAATAACAGATTGTTGGTGAGTGTGAGGGAGACAATTACTCGCTGTTTATGGTCTTCCTGTGAATGTAAACAAGCAGTTTGATCTATTGTCCTAGAGCTACAAAATATCCTATTGTTGGGATCCTTCTTTATCTGATGCCGTCCCTGTTGTCAGGATTTGCTGATTTTCCCACACTTAATTGAGGCTTGGTGTTCTCTGGGAGACTGGAGTCACACTTGGCACAGACAACAATAGACTGGGGGTAAACATGCCTCCTGTATCGGGTGGGACCATATTGCTGGTCACACCTTCGGCTGCCATTAGTGTCAACACTACCAGAGGGTACTATGACCTGGGTCTACACTGGGTGATAAACAAGCCACATTCTTAAAGACTGAGTAGCTGGGGAGTTCTCAGTATTCACTGTCAGAGATATGTCAACCCCAACTTGTTAATGTATCACACTCGCTAGCAGATACGTAGACTTTGGACAGGTATTTGGGAATGCCTGAACTTATGTAGCAGAAATACTGGTGTGAGTCACTGGATATGCACAGACAACATATACATATGGCACAGTGGTCAGGTACAACACAAACATACCATCAGGAGTTGTAACCAACAAACTTCAGATATATCTAAGTTTTAATATGTTACACAGCAGTAAATATTAAATTTTTGTCATGACCAGCCAAATATTATATCATTTTTGCAAATCCGTACAACCACACTGTCAATTTGTTTATTTGGATTAAATAAGTCCAACATTCGAGCTGGACATCTGAATCACATCCACACAGTGTGGCATTGTACACAGGTGCCAAAAACCATCCGTTTAAAAAATATATATGAATATAATTCACTTTTTGTAATAAAAAAAACAAACAAAAAGCGAACTTTGTGAAGAAATAATCAATTTGTTGTTGAAGAAGGGGATAACTGAGTTCCTTCAAATTCCTGGCGAGTGAATTCCTGAGTGAGTGAGTATAATTTCATGCCACTATTTACAATTATTCAGCAATATTCAGTGCTGGAAATACCTGATATTGACAGAGTACCCATGTGGGGAATCAAACCCACTGACACCACCTGATGCCCCACTCTGTCCTAAATTGGCCTTATGTAGAACTTTACACATACAGTTACACAACTTTTAAGTTCAAATGGAGGACTATCACTTGAATTGCTTTGAAGATTGAGCATGTCAAAATTGCCCTCAAAAGAAACTTACATGGAAATGAATATTGTGAAAATGGGCTGAAAGTTGAAATTTGCCGTCTTAATCCACATGTTACCAACCCTCCAAAGACAAACTGTGAGACTGTTTCATTTCAGGCTCAACTCGACTCCTTCAGCCAGAGGAACAAACATGGATACCTAAAAACAGCAGCCTATTGGAGAAGCAAATAACATAGCTCCCCCAGACAAATACAGCCCCATGGAAAAATATTCAAAGGAACTGGATACAGCCGGTCAAGTTTCAGAAATATTACATCAATAACAATTCATTATTTCTGGACCAATGCATTATGGGACAATATTTGGGTGCAACGTCAGGAAATGGAGTCACGTTGTGGGTCTTAAAGGAATAAATGTCTTAGTTGGCGATCTCGTCACCACTGTTCAGTGTGTGTCTCACGTGACCAACACACACAGATGAGCGATGAACATGAAGCCGAAGCTCGATGCCAGTCATGTGTATTGCCATAAATGTCGTCTTGCTACTTTCGTAAAATGTCCACACTTGACAAATAGTGTCTTCTTTTTCAAATATGATTTGATTTCATTACATTTATAATTGCATTTTTTATCATGTTCTGATCATAATGTGTGAGTAAGTTAAAACTTAAAGCCATTTAATTAATATTTCAAACCCTTTTGCTGACTACCAGCAGACACCATTTCTATAACTTTTAGTACCATAGAAATAAAAATGACAAGACATTAGAGGACTTGAAGATAACAATGCGAAACACAGCATAGTCTTAACATGTTTGTTGGTATGGAAAATAAACCCAGGACTTTGTCATGATCAATACACACCACTAGGCCACCATCAACCTTAGTACAATGGTTCTTAAGAAGTTTGAATTTTGAGGGTATGTCTTGTGACATCCTTGCTGGTTGTTGACATGTGTACCACTGGACATTGATGTGCCTGTTGGTCAAGAATGACTGTATTGGTTCATGCTTGCAGGGCTGAAACTGTCATAGCTATGTAAACAAGTAAACAAGCATTGTAAACATGTAAAACATTTTTACCAATGTGTAAATCTTTGGACCATAGATTCATGTTGAGTCTGTGGCATATAGTGCCCTTTCCTGCCCAAGTTCCACTCGTGTGTTTACTAATACAAAGGACAAGTCACAACCAAAAGCCTGTGTAAACGTCTACTTTGACCTCGCTAATGAGTTTGATTATAGGCACACACAACTGTTCAACTGTCCTTATCACTCTGGGTAATTCGCACTGTGAGAACAGAAGTTACCAATACTACCAGAAATACCACATCATGAATTACTAATGAATACTGCTTACTACAAACTCATAAAAACTTTCATCTCAAAGACATCATGTGTCTTATCATGTGTGAAAAGCTGAAATAAATTTACGAAATAACAGCAAGTATCTTTGACAGCTGAAAAAGTAATAACATGCCAGTTTCTTTAGCATCATTTACAAAAATGTTAAAAATGGTGGATGACTGCAAAATTGTGACAAATGCGTTGTTATACTGTCTATGTTAAAAGACTACAGATAAAAGAACACATGTAATATATTGTGGGATGTGTGGAGGATGTGAATCATTATCACAACACATTACTGTACGAGAGCCAGACTTTACCCAACACTACTTGTCAGTTTACTGCAAGGGATACATATCACATCTGAAAACAGTTTCAAATAGTTTTGACAATGTCATGTCAAAGTCCATGCAAGGCAAACAGGAATTCAGCAAATTCCCCAAAGAAAACTGCATCAAAAAGTCAAAGACATGCAGCTTATAGTGTTTGATGTAACTCTGCGTTCCATGTTGCTGGTAGAATTCAATGCTCTCATATGATCCCCAAGGATTTGCTTGGCTGTTTCACAGACATTCTTGTGACAAGACACCTCAAAGAATGCAGGGCTTGATACATATACCCACAATGCATCAGAGAAATGCTGTTAAAAATTGATTGGACAAGTTTTTAAGAGACAGGACATTATATCCATTGGCAATTACTCTCTGTTTGAAATGTAATTTAACTTCTAATGTAATGTTTCCCTCATGACCTTACTTTCTTTTCTGAAGTCCTTTCATCTCAAACTGCAAAACAAATCAACATCAATTATCTAAACTCAACAAATTAAAGTTTGGAAACAGTTTTCAGAAAAAAAATATGACTTTTTTATGTCTCATCTATTAAATTTACTCCCAAGTGAGAACAATTAGTCGTGTAATTACCTACTTAAGATCAGTAAAATTTGTTTCTGAAACAAAACTGTTGTGTTAGATCTGGCTATGACAAGGTGTTTGAACATGGTGTTGACTGAATGCAACACCCTCCATCTTTGACAAGAAGTAACTGATGCTCTCCTGCCAATGGATTCCAAGCAGACCTCAGCTTGTCCTGAGATGACTACTTCACAAATCCCAGTTTTTAATGTGACTGCACTATCAACTTGCCCAAACATCATGAGTCACTGAATATATTTGTTTCATGCCCAAGCAACTCAAGCTCAACACCATTAGTCATTGTTTATAAGACCAGTACATTCATACCATAAAGCTAATGTAGTCACGAGTGTTTATAATTGGCTTGCATGATGTAAACAATTCCCTGTTTATAATTTTCAGAGTAAACATACTTCTTATGAAGGCTGCTGATTAAGATACTTTTTTTCATTTTTTAATTTCTCCTGACATTTTTAACTGACTTGTAATGTTTATGCTCCACAGTGCATCACAATCCATGACATTGGTCAACACATTGCAGAGTAGGGGGCCATTTGACTGCTGGTCCTTTGGCTCGTGTCCAGCAGAAATAACAGGTAGGTGTCATTGACCTAATTACCTTTGCCAGAAAAGGCAACCTGATACATTCTCAACCCCGAGTTCTCCCCCAAGCATGTAACGGAATGTAGAGATTATCAATCTTCATGTGATGACAGGACTACTCAATACAAGAAGACAAGGTTAACATGACATCTGTATGGGTACGGGGACCATAGAGTAGCCGAGTGGCTACAGCGTCAGCTCATGCCGCTGAAGACCCAGGTTCGATATGGTATCTGGCCCCTATCTGGTGTTCCCACCGAAATATTGTTGGAATATTGCTAAAAACGGTGTACAACCATACTCGCTCAATTCATGGGTAATTCATAATGTGATTGTATGGTCATAGGAGGAGGATGGAGATGAGGGCAGGTGAGGGTAATACCGCTTCTAGAAAGATTCCAGCACTATCTCCAGCTGGGACACAGAGAACCTATGTCAGGCACTCTACCCATGGTGAGTTATGGAAGATGGCCTTTGTGAAGCTGCTTCTGCAGGCCCAGCTGGATTGACCATTAGCTGGCTGCCCTGGCTGGTTTACTGGTCAACACAGCACTTTTACCTGCTGGGTCAGTACAATATTACATCTGCTTCATGGTGACACCTACAGATTTATAGCCTTTTAAGTGCAGCAGACATTGTATATACCTGCCTGTTGTGTCAATGTAACAGGGATATGAAAATAGGTAGGATCTAATAAATCTCTATCAATCTGCTTTCTATTGTCCTACCATCCTCAAACTCCTTTTCAAGAGTGTTTCTATAATAGTAGACCTGAGGAAGTGACAACAAGGCTCAAACTGGTGGAATCTAAACGGTTTCAGGTATTGTTCAATTAAAATTTGAGGAACTAGTATATGTGAGCCACCATATCAAGACATCTGAAGTCTGAGAGATGTCCTATCTGGACATCTGAAGTCTGCGAGATGTCCTATCTGGACATCAGAAGTCAGCTGCATGTCAAAACAACATCCACACAATGGTCCTGTGCCTGAGTCCCCAGCAGGTAACCTGCCACCCAGTCACAACACAAGGGTCTATCTGCCATCAGGACCTGCTAGTAAGTCTATTGTACTGATGCCAAGGGCAGATAACAAGTATGACCTGCAGCCTGCAGCTGGAGGGGTGAATGTTTCCCCTAGAAACAGCTGGTGTTGGGTTCTATATCACAACTTCCCCTTCACGGGTGATAGGAGGTCAGGACCCTGATCTACAATAGATTTAAAAAGTCAGGTTTATTGCTATTTGTTTAAATATTTTGTTTTTAAGTTTGTGTTTTCAGATGTTGTCAAAATCAAACAATTATTATGTTCCTTATGGGCCAATAAGTTTATACTGAATGGAACATGGAACGGAAAATACACATAATGAATTACTCTTATAACAGACTAGAAATATCCCTTTGAGTTTGCCTTAAGTGGAGTTTACTTTAGTATGAAAGACATCCCAACCATGATGTTTTGTGGTTGCATGTAAACTCTTTAGTTTAGTGATGTCAAGTATTTTTTAAAGCAATAAGTCATTTTAAAACACATTTCATTTACAGTTTAAAATCTGAAACAGTATAAAAATAAAAACTGATACTCTTCAAAATTTTCCATATCCATTTGCAGATGAACTGTTTATAACAGTTTCGCTGTGAATAGATACGTACATTTTGAAGTATCCACAAAGACTTAGGAACACATGCAATTTCATCATTTGAGAAAATACAGACAATTTTTAAACAGGTTTTTTTCACCCAATAGTTCAAACAAATTCCCAAGACCAGTTTCTGCTGTCGTCTTATATTGAAATGTCCACAGACAAATTCCACACTGCAATACTCACCCACAACAAGAGAAACACTTTTGACAATTCCTACCTGTAATCAAATTGCAGTTTCTTGCCCCAGAATGTACCTAGTTGAAAGGTGGAACTATTATTTCCTACTTGTGCTTGTCAGTCAGTATCCACAACATGAAGATAGTGACACTGAATGACGTGAATCAAGTCAATCTAAAGTCAACATGTCAACTTTCACAGCAGGGAGTTGGCCTCCCATTGAGCTCTATACACTGTAGACAAAGATGCACTCCATGGTCGTGACAAGCTCTACAGCAGGGCTCTATCTCATCTGATCAGGTCATAAAACAGCCTTTAATCCAGTCCCCTAGTCTATCAATAATGGCCAGTTTCACCCATCTCCAGCACAGTGATAGTGGTAGTATAATGTTTTGATATCTCCACATTCCTTGTGGACCTTGATTGACAGTTTACATTGGGCTGTGGGGAATGACAGGTGATTCACGGAACTAGAGTACAGGTGATTCACAGAGCTATGGGTACAGGTGTTCACTGTGAATGTTACCTGTGAAGGGTTGGTGGCTTCAGGATAAGATGGAGTGATACATAAAACAGTCATAGCTACGCTATAACTCGCTACCCTCGACACATGAGGAACCACTTCCATACATGATGACCAATGAACAGTCACTGAAATTTTATATCCCACATGAGTGAGTGAGTGAGTGAGTGAGTGAGTGAGTGAGTGAGTGAGTGAGTGAGTGAGTGAGCAAACAAGCAAGCATTTCGATACCTTACATAAATGAGCGAGTGGTGGTTTGATTAAGTGAAGTGCAACAAAAAGAATAGCAATGACAGAGAAGGTAGTAACCTTCAGCAATTAAAGCTGATATACTAGGCAGGATGATATTTCATATTCGCACAGATGACTGGGAATAGCAGTGAATAAAGTCCAGATATTAATGTGACACTTGCATTGCAGTAGGCTTTGTGAACAAGTTTCCATCTCAGGAACAAACCCAACTAAACTGACCACAACACCACCTCCGTCTTTGACTCACGAAACAATATGGTACACCTTGGTACAGCATGCTACAGCAAAGCAGAACATTGTATAACACCATACACCATGGTACAGGAATGGTACAGCAAGGTACAGCATGGTACAAGGGTAGGTCCAGAAAAAGCAGTTTATAAATACTTCCTATGTCTACTTATTACTTGATTTTCTTTCTTCAAGATGGAAATTATTAAATGTCACATAGTCTTCGCCCCTGTGATCTATTTGAGAGCATATGATTTTTCACAACTGATATGTTTAGTCTTAATAAGTGTATGTCAAAGCCTCAACCAGCTTTGATGTGATAAGTGATATTCGAGAAGAGCCTATAAATGATTGTCTTGGTTAAGATAACTGTCTGGCTGATGACATTCCCTTCTATAGAAGCAACTGAACAGTGTTATACAGCAATTCCTTTCTACTTAAAGAAAGAGCTAATTGTACACTAAAATGTCCTGTTCAAATAAAATGTTAATAGTCATTCACAGATGTCCAGGTAACAATTCCATTGGAAGAAGATTTCTGAATGGAACTAAAACTATGTGAATAGATCACTGAAATGACCAATGTTGATTTTTCAAATGGTGTCTGACATATTATCAAGCATTACATACCAATGTAGACATAGGATAGTAACACAGTAGAAACTGTCAAAACCCTGCATCTGTCCAATCCAGCAAGTTGTAAACACCAGCACAAAATCTCTAGTACATTTAACATCAGCTCTTCAGTCTGGCACATTGTCTAAACCAGATTATTTCTTCAGTCCCAGTGAGAGTCAATTTAGACAGCTTCCACTGTACAAGGGTGCAAAACAAAACAGATGATGTGGTCAAATTCCATATTGCACTCCTGATTCCACATTTAACCCCTGTCAGTTATACTTTCTCGAAAGCTCATTAGATTAATGCAAAATAAGACGGAATGTAACAAATATAGAACGTCATACTATTTTGTATTGCACTTGAAGGAGTCATGAGAGCTGGGAAACAGGACGTTCAATACAAAATATCTGCATGCACTAGTATGAAGTTCTAGATATGATTATATGAACAGAAATAGGATTACTGTTGTCTTGTTTTGAAATAATCATTTCATCTAAGTGAGTTTAGTTTTATACCATTTTTAGCAATATTCCAGCAATTCATGACAGGTGACACCAGCAACGATCTTCACACATTGCACCCATGTGGGGAAATGAACACAGGTCTCTGCCATAATGAGTGAACACTCCAACCACTAGGCTACCCCACAGCCCCTCATTTCATCTGAGGCAACACGATACAGCAAACTAAGTTAGAAAACACACTCATAATGAACTCAGATACAATGAAGTTTTTGTACGCCCTCACCACCTGCTGTGTCAGAAATGTGGGGGGAAAACACACAACAGCCACGGGGAACTAAAATCAGTGGTCCCCTTGAGTTCCTTAAAACATGAGTTTACTGTCTGCCATGGTACAAGTGAGAAAATACAAAACCACTTACCATTGCTGATCTACTCTGTGCTGCTGCTGCTGCACTTTCACGTCCTCGTCGTAGTTGTGCTCTTCGCCCTGAGGAGGGGAAAAGTAGGGTAAATGGTTATATGCCAAGACAAAGGTCGGGATGAAAATAACTTCATTAGTATCAAAAGCTGCTAGTTCCTAGTATTTACTGATTCCTTTGATATGTAATCAGGGAAATTGTATAAAAGTTTCAGAGGCAATGATCTTGTTAAGAACACAAGAATTTTTTCGAAATTTTAATTCAAAGATATTTGGTCTGTCTCAATAACTAGACTGAAAGTGGACCATTCATCTTAGAACCAGAAACATCAAAGTCTCACCTTGACAGAATCAATCAGAATTTGTTGTCAGTGAGAACAAAAAAATCACTTCAATTTTTTTTAAAGTTCCAACCAACGAAACCATCTCTAACATTTCATGCTAGTATCCCGAAGACACAAAATGATTCCTTAATCCATAAGTATCCAAGACATCCAGATTTATAGGATATCCGCTACCAAATGCAAGGGGTACAAGGGACCAGCCGCTCCTTAAGCTGCCACTGATGATGACATGACCTGCAGACTCAGGTCGATCAATGAATTACGTTTATCTAAACTCGCTCGTCTTCCTAACAAACAGACCCACTCAACAAACAAAACCAATGATCAAAACACAAGAAGCTTTTGCTTGCACCAAATGGGAGTACAAAGTCATCAAAATAATCAATATGAGTGCTAAAAACTTCCACCCTCATCAAGAAATGACCAACATGTCATGTATAATGAGTAAGAGAATTGTTAAAGTGAAAATAAACTAAACATTCAGTTTTTTGGTGTATAAAACACAAAACAAGAGTCATCAGAAGATGATATATCCCCCCCAGCCCCCACATGTTTGAAAGGACAAATTATCTCACAGTTACTCATTGGTGTTTTTTTTACTATGTTTGAATTGTTTCCATGGAATTCATAAAAATTATAAATGCCATATATCTGTAATCAGCAAAGTCACAATTTCAAGATCTGTCTCATATATCTGCCAAGATCTGTTGAAAGATATGAAATAATTTTCGAGTTGTGCTCTGGGAACTAAGCCCACCCCTCACTTTTCAGACATGTCCAAAACGCTTCCATGGAAACCAGAAAACAGTAAATCACAAAAACCTGTAAATACCAAAAGGCACCACTGTAGGTTTAGACTCATATATCTACCAAGTATTGCAGAAAAATATTGAATGTTTTTTTAGTTCTGCTCCGGAAACAAAGCACATCCCTCCATTGTGAGTCCAAAATGTTTCCATGGAAACCAAGAAAATTTGAAATCACAAACACCTGTACATAGCAAAAAGCACCACTTCAGGTTCTGACTGATATATCTACCAAGTTTTGCAGAAAAATATTGAACAGTTTTTGAGTTCTGCTCAGGAAATGAAGCCCACTCTACCATAAGACTAACACCAAAATGTTCCATGGAAAACCAAAATAATATAAATGCCAAAAATCTGTAAATAGCAAAAGGCACAACCATAGGCTGAGATTACTATATCTATCAAGTTTGGTCTAAAACTATTGAAAGGTTTCTGAGTTATGCTCTGGAAACAAAATGATTACGTACGGATGAGGCGTCGACTATATCCCCCCGCATTACATGCCAGGGGATAAAAAGTAAAGGATCATTCAGTACTCCCAGTTAATATGACATGACATTTAGTAATACACAAGAATCAAATGTTCCTTGGCTTTTTTTGAGCAGTATATATGCTCCTTATTTTATAAGTCTGGTACATTACTCACAATATTACAAGATTCAATTCACTGAAGATGTTATAAAACATAATCACATGATTTAAACACACGCCTTAATTTTTTAAAAACACAAAAGATCTCACCTGCTCTCATACTGAAAGAAGGTAACGCCACCTGTGATATGCTAAGTTTTTACCACAAATGTCCAAGCTGACCAAAGGTATACGGTTGAGAGATTCTGCATTGTCTGCAAATCACTGTTCTGGAAATCAATCATCAGCCAATGATAGGTCCGGCGGAAACTTAATCCCAACAGTTGAAAAAACCAATTCCCATTGTTTTTTACATGAACATGAAACTTGCAGAACCTTTGTCTGTGTTATCTTCACAGAGCAGGAGGTAATTAAATCAAGATATCCACTGCTGGACACGCCCGGTCAGGAAATTATCACCAGACCAGATGACACAGCACAAGTTGGGATATAATAACCGTTCTACAGAACACAGCAGGGCTGTGTCCAGAAGCATGATCAGAATCCTTGAGGAGCAGAACACATCTTCATCCCGTTTGAGTTCAAAGGATATTCCATCAAAAGCATCTGTATGACAACTTTCTCTCCGTTCATAAACTCATGGAACATTTCATATTGAGATGAAGAGTCTGTAATGGAGTCAAATTAACACAGCAGGAAATGAATATAATAATTTGTCAAAAACATAGCGAAGAAATCTGTTTGTTATGAATCATAGATTGCGTGTGGATCTCGGCCAGTCTTGCGTAGAGACTGAGTGGTGGACGACTGTCACACAGTGTTGGCTCATGGGCAGCGAGAGATTAACTGACTCCGAGTTACGACAAAGTTGCAACATGTACACATCGTTGTTTACTATTCCCAGTGGCCATGAGCCACAGTTCCTTGCTGCGGTATCGACAACCCACAACCTCAGAAAGTAGAAAACAAACAGTAGGTTTCATGCCAAGATAGTGTGGAACTGCAGCAGACATTCCAGTTACATCAGCACCATGATGACATTGGCCACATGTCACACATAACTGCTCGGTTAAAACATATCAATATTGGAACATGTCTTAAAGGCTTGGAGAAATTACATTCTAATACTAGATTTAGAAAAATAAACACACATAAAGCGAGACACTGAGTAGTGAATACTGTGTCTGTGCATCAAGTGAGAGAGTGAGAGTGAAAAAGTGAGAGAGAGAGAGAGAGTAAGCAGTTCATCTGGTAGTATTCATTTGACATGCCGAAGACCTTGTTTCGATCCTATTTCTTTGTCCAAAAAGGCATGATAATGCAGGAACACTGGTAAAACTGGCATAAAACCCATCTCACTCACTACAAAATATTAGCTGCATCAAGTATTGAACATTTGATGACAAGTCATCTCCAGTCAAAGATCCTTTGCTTTTGAGTCAACACAAATTTTAGAGAGTAGGGGCTTATGCACCTTTTGGCAATCTCATCAATATTACAGATGGGGACAAAAGGAAAGGCTTACATATTGTACCCATGTGTGGAATCAAACTGGAATCTTCTTGATGACAAGCAAATGCTTTCATCACAACACTACATCACCACCCTTATACATTTCTGAAGAATGAATGTGAAAAAAATAATACATGTCCCTCATTCACGATACAACATAAGATGAATCGTTGCAGAAATCCCCACATAATCAATACAATAAGAGAATACATCAATGAACCATTTCTGGAGCCGAATAGGTTATAGTAGCAGTGTCTAACATGATCATGTGACACGAGAGGAAGATGAATATTATCAATAGCAATGTTGTTACACCCTCACTGTGAAACACAAACCATCTCCACCTTAAAAGACACTTCTGCTGCTAGTATGAGTCCAATGAAAACGACTTCAGCCAACTTTTTATAATTAGACCAGACGTTTTTCTTCAATTTTGGCGAGTAATGATTTCTGAATCTCTGGAAAAACCTTTTGAAGTCGAGCAACCTCCCAAGTGCATTCTCCCCAACCACAAACATGTAAGCAGCCTACTTGGGTTTGATCAATACCAAAGTGCAATTCAGGCGAACATGTTTTTTGCCCAATAATTGACACATTTGTTGGTCTGAAGCAAGACACATTTATCCAGCATGATCCCAGTGTATTTTCAAACTCTACAGAGGGATTTCATACAATATTTGATGCAGGGAAGTGCTTACTCTAACGCCAAGTCATTGTCAGCATGCCATACTGGAATTTAAACAATATAAAAAAAGCATTTTTTAGGAAATTGACAGATTATATTCTCTTTCTTTAACAGTCTGAAGTAAGGGGACAGTTTGAATATGTCTGCTTGCAAAACAATCCCATTCCTTTCCTTCCCGTCAACTTGCCCCTGTCAGTTGAAAGTTTAATACGAACAGGCAATTTCTTCTCTGTATAAAGTCATCCTTACAAAACCTTTGTTGTGAACATTAATTTAGAATGAATTTTTTGTCCTGAGTATTTCTTAACACTGTCAATATGTAGCTTTAAACATAAGGGTTGCTACAAGAGCTAAATTTCATGCTAAATTTTCATCACTACTAAATGACTAGGAAAAACGATGTTATGATAGACAAGCAGACTTCCTGGATGATTTTTAAAAGAAATATATTCTGCTAAACTATGTATTCCACAATTTGATAAAGCAGACAAACTCCTTCCATGATTGATCTTGTGGAGCAGATGGCCTGCAGTAGTGGAGAGTTGGTTGAACTGAAGGGTGTGAAGCTATGACAAGATCTGTGCAGCATAAGGCAGATGCGGATGAAGCAAACTGTCATAGGTGTAGTTGAGATCAAAATGTATGTAAAACATTCAACTATTATCTTACACCAAACATAATATAGTTGTTCACTGGGATTCTATTGAAGTGCTAGAGTGTTTGAGCACTACTCAGTTTGACAGATCGCGATGAGCTACAAACAATTTACCAATGAAATGTGTGTTGTATGGGCCAGTATTGCTATGGAAAAGCAGGTTCGAGAGTAGATTAAATCTACTACCATTACTGTCGTAGAGTCATGGTGACAAAGAGTGCCAGGAAATATTTGGTATTTTTCATGACATGGACCTCAACCTCAACCTCAAAAAACATTTGAGGAATGTTATTTATTTTTCCAAATTGATAATTCTGTTTCTCTGTAAAGTTCTTAAAATCTAAAATATTGAAAGTTTGCATTTGTCTGATGTATGGTAAGAAAAGATCATCAATAGAAACAACATGAATAGTCCAAATACTAATTAGACTAATGTTTGAAAGGATAAATATTTAAAAATTGCAATGTGCACCTGCTGAAAGAGTGACACAACCTTTTGTTCTGTGTTTTAAGACTCCTGAATAATTAATCCTAACAATGCCTGATTGACTGTCATATGGGTTGTTAGAGTGCGACAAGGCAGACATATAAGGAAGTTTGTGAAAGGAGCTAAGCTCCAGATTAGCTTCAGCTACCTGCTTCCTGCAGATGTCCAGGCTTAACACTGAATCTGTACAAAAAGAACATGTGTCTGCTCAATGTCCAGTCTCAACACTGGACCTGTACAAAAAGAGAAACATGCGTAGGTTCACCTAATGGAAGCAAAAATGTTAATGACTTGTTTTCATATGTGCCACACATTTCTCAATTATAAGAAATATAGTGTGTCTTTCTTGAAGTTTGTTATGATCTTGCTAAAAAATTCCAAGGAAAATGAGTAGCATTTTTGTCATCTGTTTAGATAAAGTGTTTGTTTGTAACTTTTGAACAAATTTGTATTCTAATGGAAGCATGCAATATTATCTTCAAATAATCATATTTTGGTTGAGGAAGCACACATTTGAAAATGTTAGGAAATGTCACTGCTTGATCATTGCTGAAGAAATAGCATCAGACATATTTGTGAGTCAGGATGTACTTACTCATGTTGCGTGAATCCAGCTTGGTGAGACAAAACACCTTGACTAAATCCCTTGAGCTGGCTCAAGCCACACAGTATCCAAACACTGGCTACAATCACCACAGATCAAACACTCTGATCAAATCAAGATAGATTTCCTTCTATCAATGATTAGGTAATGAGAGGTCAGAAAATAAACAAACATTGTTACACCTGGCGAGACGTCTCGTTTGTACAGGTGAGCCTTGAACACATGGCCACCTCACTACAGGTAGTCTCCCAGCCTGTCAATCAATTCTCCATTACCCATGCACTCAGACGCTTCAACAATGAAGCGAGGACGTCTTGTGTAGGCCTTGTTCTCTATGAAGGACTTACAAAGGTCTTGGACAACCATTGGTCACTTGTGCATCAGAGAGAGGTTTAGGCCGTAGTTCAGTAGACCCAACACGCCTGTTCCCTGATCATTCTTAAATATCCTGAAGTATGGATGACACTGTGACTCAAATTCTTTAATTTTTCTGCTTTGTTGCTGCCCTTGAATTTGCTGTATTAGTTGGTGTCAGGTTTCCCTATGGCATAACCATCCATGAGTAAGGCAGTGCTGTATTAGCTGTCTTCTGACATCCTGGCTGTCAGATAAGACAGAGCTGAATTATGGATTACCACGACAACAGCATATCAATCTTCACACATTCTCTGCATAAAAGTGTCAAATATTCAATCTCATAGACCAAATAACACCCAAAAAAATAAAACTTCATCTGTGAAGCTGAGAAATAATTCTATACAATTATGAACAACTTCTTTTTCAAATGAACACAAGTCTTTCAATATTTGTTGACCATTGTCCTTTTCTCATAGTTTCTAATGTCGAGTTTTCTGTCAGAAACTTAAACAGAGCTGGCATTAGGTCACAAGAAATCACACAAACAATGGTCAATACTGATCCCTCTTGACCAGTGTGGTGCTAGCACATCAATACAGGAGAAGAGCTTGCATTCGAGTGGTCAGTTGACAACCCACTTGACCCTGTGAAGTCAATAATGATTATTGGGCAGTGAATGACGTCTGCTGTTTCATAACTTAATGAATATCTGCTTGGCACCTCCAACTGAATAAGCTCAACTAATCTATCAGACAGTAGGATACATGATGGGCGACTGGCCACTCAGCTCTGATAGACTTCATAACACTCCCAGGAATGGTAATTGCAGAATTCTCTACACTTCACGATATCTCCGCAAATCACCACTCAATGATTTCACACCAAACAGACAAGTTGCAGCAAATTTCCTTACATCACAAATTCAATCATACGCAGGCTCTTTCGTCGTTGAGAGAGTGGTCCATCATTGATCTTACCTCCAGCAGAAATCAGAATAAACCATGTGCCAAACTGTCTTTCTATATCTCCAACTCCTGTCTTGAACAAACTCTACAACAAATTTTCCTAATGTGACTTCAAAAGGAAAATAGCTGATCAAGGCAAATTGAACACTTGAGACTATTATTCAGTCTTACGCATCCATATAAGTTGTCACTTGATCTCTCACGTTTTCCATCATCAGATTTGTCACGGGATCTGGTACATTTTTATCAATGATTTCACAAGAAGAGAGCTCAAAGGCTCAAATCCACTGACTGACGCTGAAAACCTCCTCTGTAGCTGCTCAGTGTAAAAACTGTCCCACGAGGAACAGCAGACAACAGAGCAGACGCCAATAGCAGACTATCACCAGCAGACGGACAAACTGAAATCAAAGGTGATCATCCTTAGCCTCTGGCCAATCTGTCCTCTCATCATCTTATCTTCTTATGTCCACTTAACTGACCATAGGGCCATAAACCACAGTCATGTAGTCTAACATTAGAAGTCCGAGTGGACAGTCCTGCCAAACAAAGCAAGTATGGTTGCCCCTGGTGTTTGGGCAGACAAGGGAATGGTTTGGATAGCACACCGTATCAGCCTTTGAACTGCATAAGCCATTAGATAAATCCTGCCTCCAGGTGACACAGCCCATCATGGCTCGGCTACCTCCCTAACTGTGTGTGCACCCACATGCATGGAATGTCTGTCACGCAACCTTACACACACAATATATATGCTTACTCCTTGACAAATTGTCCTGTAAGACTTGAGACACTTTATATTTTAGGACATTTCAATGATAAAAGGAGAATTTCCTCACGTAATGAAAGTCATTCATCTGCGATAATCACATTGAATTTGGCAAATATTTAAGAAGGAATTTGTATTCAATGAAGTCAACCTTTTCACAAAAACTTTCCCAGTGATGGCCATATGGGTGAGTGCACACCGTGAAAGGACATTTACTGAGTACATTATTGTTATCAATTGGAACATTATTTGTTAAGTGTTCTTAATTAAGGCTTGCTGATCTTGCTTCAGTTAACCAACTAATGGTGTTAGAAAACCTCATATGTTTAATTGTGACATACTTGAAAACTGAAGGCATAATGGCAAGATTTCAGTAGAAGGCCATACTAAAATAACGGTTTGATTTTCAACCAGATTTAAAAGAATATGTCATGTTTTAGGGTTTGAATGAGTCCAAATGTACGACCAAGGTTCCTGACTACAAACTGAGCCTAACAGAGTTCAAAATATAGGTACAGAAATGGACTTCACACATTGTGCCCATGTGGGGAATGGTGTTTGAATGTTGGATCCATCAAAACAGTGTATCTTGAGACTATTCAGGGACCCAGATAGTCTATGCGGATACCTGTGTCATAATCAAGACCACCCAACCCATTACTTTTTACCCAGACACACAAGTCCTAGACAAAAGCATTTGTAAATAAATTCATGAAGCAATATTTCAAGAAAGAAGGTATATTTCCTTGTTTTCTTAATTGGGGTGTTTTGAAAACAAACAATATTTTCCCACTTACTTCAATAATTCAGAAGAATCATCAGCAAAATAGAAGCCTCATATAAGCGATTGAAAACATATATGTCTACACTTAACAGTGACATTAGGAGTTACAAAGTGTATAGTGAAAGTCAGTCAATTCAGAATGTAATTAAAGATTCTCTCACAAATACAAAAACTAGACATGTATTGAGGAATATGCAAAACAATCAGCCCACAAAAATCCAACATCTAACCTTGCACCCTTACAAAGTACTTTGTGGCCACATTTCTAATGTTAAACTGAAGACAAAAGTTTTCCCATTAAAATCAAAGACAGCATGTGAAAAATGGCTAGGATAACCAAAATAGTTATCAGTGGGAAGTCACACACATGCCATTAATTATTATCTGAAGTTTTTCAAAATCCCCAAAACATCACATGAAAATAGATTCAAATCATTCCAAGGCATTCAGCTGCAGATAATTGCAGAAAGACACTGGCAAAACCTAAGTAAGGCAAAAAGAAACTGTGATTCCACTGTCAGAGGTAACAGCTCTCTGTGCATGGAGGATGTGATCGATGTGCAACTCTAATCCAAGGAACAGATGAATTTACTGAGTAAACTGGTCAGATGCCTTACTTGTATTTTCTCCACAATTAACCCCCCATCCGTCTTCTGACAGATGCCGAGGAGTAACACAACACTGTGAGGACTCTGCTAATGAAAATGAATGCTTCATGATGGTGATACAAGCATCATCCAGATATCCTGCTTCAGGAGATGTCATGTACTTAGTAGCCATCATGTTTTCGACACTTGGCATTATCTGAGGACGATATATATCAGTATATGGTCACTGTATAAACTTGTACACTGGCTCTGGTATAACAGCATCTCTGTGGCTTGGTCAGCCTGCTTTAAGAGACGTTGTGTACTTAGTAGCCATCGTGTTTTCTACGCAGTACTTTTTCTGGGGACAATATGAGGATATACACTGACTGGGGTATCACAGCAGCTATGGGACTTGGTCAGAGAGACAATATAGAGGAATCCAATCATGCTATTACATACCATGGCTGACTGCCTCCATAAGGTCTCAATGAGGTTTTCACATGGGCTTAGCAGTCAAACAGCTCACCAAATATGGTAATGCTTTTTTCAAAGGGTAAAATGTCAGTTTCAAAGGGTTTTCTCTCTATTTATTGAGCAGAGGATATTGTCCAACCTCCATAACAAATTGTTGATTTTGAACCTTGTCAAAAGCATATGGTGTTGTTCGCATGGTTATAAACACATGCTGACTGTCCTTGAAGGACTCACACCTTGGAGTTTTGATGGAGTCATTGCACTGTGGAGATGTCAGCAGGGTCGAGGGAGAGCGTGGAAAACGCCATATGAGAGGGTGTTGAAAGGGTAGCAACAAAGGGTAATTGTTTTGGTGAGTGAGTGAGTGAGTGAGTGAGTGAGTGAGTGAGTGAGTGAGTGAGTGAGTGAGTGAGTGAGTGAGTGAGTGAGTGAGTGAGTGAGTGAGTGAGTGAGTGAGTGAGTGAGTATTGATTACTCAACTGGGACATGGTGTCATGTGTCACCAAGCCAGTGATCCTGATCACCCGGTAGTGTTAACCACTTCTTGAATCACAACCAATCGTAACACAGATCTTCACGGTTATTTCTACATGAAACAAAAGGTTATCTGTCGCCACAGCAACCTTCTACACTCTGGAACAACCACTATTCTCTAGACTTGATACAAAAAGCGATCATGAAATAAATCAAAAGATTGTATTTGAGGCAAGTTACATATAGAAAAGGCAATGGCAACAAGCATGGAAGTTATAGGAAATGAGAGATGATAGCCATGTAGAATATATATAGAATGGAAAACTTTGTCAGTAATAGTGGCAAAGATGAAAAGCACACTGTCAATCAGTATATATTGATATGAGTGCTTGCCATGTTTTTAACACCATCAACATATAGCCTCAAATACCTCCTCTACAAAACTAGCGGGCACATTCCAGGTCCAGTAGATTGCCAGTTTGACAGGTGATGAAAATCCTATTTGATGCAGCAGATATTGCCAATTTCTCCGCAGGGCTGATCTTTTGAGATTAGGATTGCCTACCACATATCAATACTCAATAAACTTTTGTCAGTTTTTGTTTTGTTGTACCATTCAGAGTGTATTACATGTAACAATATATTTATTCATTTACTTACTCTAACAAGAAACTTTCCCTAATGATGCAACATCAATTATTTAGATGGCTGAAACATTGATAACAGTTTTCATCAATAATAATCATTTGTTGTCTGTAAACTCTTTGGAAGTGAGATACATTAGTTCAAAGTCTTGCAAACAGAAAATATACATAAGCAGAACATAAGGGATCAATAGTCCATTTGTTGTCAACATAAACAAACATGTGGGAGGTGATCCAAGATTAAGTCTTATCTACAACACAAATTGATCCTGTATAGGGTGATCTGGAGCTAGGGCTCATTGATACCGAAACCATATACCAGTATCAGTTTATGGTATCTCACCAACAGTCACAAAACACAATCTTCTTAGCTTTGGAGATCTGAGACAAACAAAATAACATATCTAGAGCTTATTATTTATTTAGAGCTTAACTCCACCCTGCATGGGTATGGTCTAAATGTATACAACATACTGGATGTTATCACTTTGTATAACCCAAGCTGCTGATAGATGGTCAATAGCCATATGACCTATCCCACTGGGTACCCATTTTCTGCTGGATGAACAGTGGCAGCATTGAATGAATGTTCTCATTGGAGGTGAGTTCACGTGTGCCACAGGTGTTTTGTTGTCATGCAGGACAATAGTCTCAGGAGTCAAGCTGCCAAACATCGTAACCTGTCTTAGGACTCTCTCACTTCAGCCGATTTGTCACACAAGACCATACACTAGGAATCTTGCCATTCAGTTAAATATAACCCAGAATAAATAATTTACATTTTTTTGTGGATATTAATGTATTGGTTTAAACATATTTTTATTCCCTCAAAGCAGAACAAGCTTAGTGGCTTGTAGAAATGAAGCTCCTGTACACTGGTCCAAGAGCTGAATACATACTTGAAATAATCTGACAAGAAAGAAATAACACATATATAACTGAATAATAAACATGCAGGTTTTGGTGTTTGTTATGCTCAGCAACGAAATGAGTTGCAAGTTATATAAAACCTGTTTTAAATTGAATATATATCTAGAGGTGATAATCACTAGAAGCGCTTAATTTTAGAAATGAACTGGTGTTATGAGTTGAGAATGTCAAATTTCAAATGCACTGTTATCAAATAAAGTAGTTTTCACATCGTATCCTTAAATATGAAAATACTAGATATTCATACATTGCAATTACAGTTTAACTATACTGATACGAAAGATTCAAACAGTCCTATCTTCTTTTGTGTTGAATTGATGAGTCAAGATGTCAAACATGGCAACACATCAAAGGACTCTGTGTGAGAAACGTTGATTAACTTAATGCATTCAGTAAAAAACAGAACAGAAAAAACAAATTCATCCACATTTCTTGATATTAGTGTGTTGATATTACAGTTTAAATCAATAGGAAAAATGGGTGGTCCTTGAGTTTTTTTGTGCTGTATTGATGAGATGAAACATGTTTCTGACAGAAAGTAAAACAGAGATACCAGAAACACTTATGATCATTTGCTTGACCAACATAACACACCCAGTGGTATGACCTTCAATCTACAAAACCTTATAGATCGTAGTTTCTATAAGATGTAGTGAATACTGCGACGTGTTCACTGTGGAGACAGCTATTGTGATCTAAATGAGTCAGTGTTTGACCAGCAATATGGAGTAAGAATTTCCAATAGTTGTCCTACATGTGTCCACTCTAAGGAGGGAGCTGTTGAGTCCTCGGATCAATGGTCTCTGGTTCCATGGCCCTAAGCTGTGATACAGCTCGCTGGACACTGAGAAAATAAATTGTAGAATAAATAGATATTCTGCTAAGTTGGGCATTCTTCCACCTAATTTCCTGCCTGTCATTTGTCATTGGTAAAGATATATCACCGATCTATTACTCGCTCTGTGGGTAGGCTGGACGTTCCTCTTGGGTTATCGACCACAACCACGCACTTCACACTACTGCATTCTTACTGGACATCTCTGATCCAATCTTAAGTATTCCATTTGTTATGATCATGACTACCTTAAATATCAACACCAATTCATTAAATATATTTCTGGAATCAAAAGAAATCTTCTGACACAAAAATCTAACACTATTGACAATGGTTCTCATTAGATACAGCTAAAATGTTAAGCAACATGATGAATTTGGTAGTCTTTATGACATATCGAGTTCCATATGAAAATAAATAGAACATTATTTGTAGACCAAGCTCATTACCCAGGAGGAATAACATCTTAAAATATGGTCATTACAATGTATTTGCACAAAAATCCTCGTTTATAGGTATTATTTTCAAATCAAAATGTATCTCTTTTGAAACATTTATTTCTTCTGAAAAAAGGTCATATGAAACCATATTCCATCTTTAATGTCTGAAAATAGCATGGTTGAAGAGAACAACCATTATTACCTGCCATTATCCTGTCACATGTCATCGATTAACTGGTGGTGATCTTCTTTCATGGATTTAAAACATGCCTCAAAGTCTCCAGTTTGACAGTGTACTTATTATCCCCTGTTCTTAAAGATACTCGAGGAGCATCCTCATTCAAACAACCTTCTAAAGAAACACAAAAGGTATCTATTATCAGCTTTGTTATTTCCAAGGCATAACCTTGGAGACGCCACCTACATGTCCAATGGACAAAGGTCATCGGCCACAGAAAGCTTTTGAGTGGGAGGGGAATATGGACAATATTGCCTGGACTGTTTGTACAATGTCTTAGAGCAGTCACAACTGTTATGTAAACCAAGGTCATTAATGGCGTTACATAATTTTATCACCAGTGTGAATGGCTTTATTACAGTCCATTAGGGCAGGAATGTATGTGGTGTCTGATAGAAGTCTCCAAATAGACACGGTTGGAGAGTAGGGTGGACCACTGCAGCTCACACTGATTGCTGGATTGGCCTGCTGTTATGACGGTTTAATTGCACTCCAGCCTGTCTTACAGTAGATCAAGTGTAATTGTCATAAATATCTCTGCTTTGATACCAGCATAGAGACATAATCCTTATATGGAAATTAGTATACTCTACTCTTAATTTTCTGAGCATTAAAATATTTCATTTTGGTCCTTAAACAATAATTTTGTAACAGATTGACAGTTATGGGAAACGTTAATACATGCATAGTTAGATTAATGTGTTATTTTCATATTCATATTTTGTAGTTATATTCAGGGTCTAAATGTTGACAAATCAGACTGTTGAATTAAAGTTTGCTGACATTTTTCAAAGCACTTTGCCTAGGCAAATTTACGTCTTTTTTTACAGGTACTTTGTTAACAGAACACAAAGATAGGATTTTAAGATGTTGCTCCAGACAATTACAAACATGTTAATCATATGTTAATAGGTTCCTAGCCATCTTTGTTCTATGCCTTATCAAAGACCTGAAAAATGGTCTGGTTTTTACACTCAGTTACAAAATGGTACAAAATGCACCGGACAACCCAGGTTGTAATGACACCAAACCCGGCAAGAGTCTGGCTGATCTGCAGTACCTCACAAGCCTCCCCACTCCAACACCTGGACACAGAGGGATCGTGAGAAAGGCTTCAAGATGGCCGCTAATTACACCAGGTTATAATTTTCCAATTGAACAGCTCCAGAATGGTAATGTGATGGCAATGCCGGGTCAGGATACAACATATTAAGCAATTTCATGGAGCACAATTCCTATTGTTGGACTGATGCTACCTTTGTCATGGTTTAACACACCAGCATAATAGTTCCAACACACCCTCTAATTGTCTGTCTGGCCCACAAACTGTGGATGGTCTCCTCTAAACAACACTAATGAAACTGAAACTCACAAAAAGACATACTAAACCTTTTTGAGATCCATCTAACATCCACCGATGTAATAATAGTTCTGGAACTAAATACAGCGCATTCTTTTCCCTATTATATTAACACTTGTGATCATATTACCAAAATATTCACTTTCAAATATTCACGTCTGCCATATTAGTGTGCTGTGTCGAACTGGCAATCAGAGCTTTCATTATGATAACTTCTTTTGATGCTTGTAATGTACAGATGAAGGGGTTTTACTTGGTATTAACATTTAATGAAGAAAGGCATGACTTCTTTTTAGGAGCTATTTATACCACCGTATCTTAAATGCAAAATGTTAGAAAAGGTCTGCGAGATATTGAAGATATTGAGAAAAACTGTCCATTGAGATATGAGAGTCATTTAAAACGAAAATCGTTATTTTCCATTGTCCTTATAGGACAAAATGAAACACCTGACATTATCCCATTACATAAAGATGTACAATGTTTGAAGTCTCTATTTGTGACAAAAACTTAAAGATTATTCATGTTATCAAAATACTTGTTCATATAAAATGTGGTGATATGATGTAAATATGTTTTTACAACAAAATCTGCCCTTTTATGATTAAACAGATGATCGGCAAGTTAGCTGAGAAACAACAATCGATTGATTTCCTGCTGGAGTAATGGTCTACCCTACATGTATGTACAATGGAACATGTCACAACCGGCATCTGTCCAATCCGGCAAGTTGTCAACACTGACATAAAATCTCAGTCCCTTCCATGGCTTGTACATTTATCATCAGTTATACAATACGGCACATTGTCTAAACCGGATTATTTGTTCAGTTCCAGCTGGTTTAGACAGCTTCCAGTGTACTCCATTTTCATGTTACTATAACAACTGCATTTGTTTTACCATTTACCAACTGTATATAACACTATGAAGTGATTTGTTAGTATGAATATTGTTAATCTGAAATGTCATAACTGATTATCTATGGTCACATGACTAAATACAAATGTGTTCTGTACTGTATTTTGAGTGGTTTACATGCTCACTAAGTAATTTTTCATTGGATTTTCTGTCAAGGATTCAACCAAGGAACTTAGTTTGATGATCTCCATGCATGACATCATGCCAGAGACTTTGCGACATTATGACTGTGTCCACCGCTTTATCTCATCCTCAAATGAGGTCCTGTTAATTTGCTGAGTGAGTATAGATACTTGACTGGCATTTTAGAAGATGCTTTTTGATGAAGATAGAGAATTATTTGGGTTTCATTTTCTTTTTATTCTTTGCTACAACATTTCTTTGCTACTACAATGTTCAGATCCCATCATCAGGTAAAACTTATGAACAGTAACTGGTTCGGTCACCAGGTAAATCTGATGAACAGTAACTGGCCCCATCACCAGGTAAAACCAATGAACAGTAACTGGCCCCATCACCAGGTAAAACCAATGAACAGTAACTGGCCCCATCACCAGGTAAAACTGATGAACAGTAACTGGCCCCATCACCAGGTAAAACTGATGAACAGTAACTGGCCCCATCTGATGGTGCCAGAACAAGCCCTGAAATGTTGTATCAAAGAGTAAAAAGAAGATGAAAGCCAAAAAATCCTCTATGAGCGAGTATAATTTTATGCCAGCAAAAGTAATATTACAGTGGGGGGACACAAGAATGTTGGTAATGAAACCCAGGTCTTCCACATGGCTAACCTACCAATACCTGGGTCATCTGATGATTCAAAAGAAACTTGTCTCTCAGGGGTTATCACTACAATGTTACATTTTTTCAAATTACATTCTTCCATGCACTGGAAATGAGCTTTCAGAATGGTCTCCCCTTCAACAAACAATGCCATCATCTTCAGAGATATTAGATCCTTTGAAGAATGTGAAGCAGTGTAATACCAATATAATATGTATATCTACTTCCAGGACACTCTGGAAAGGACACGCTAAAATAAACAATTTAACATAATATTTGGCAACATTTGGCCAATAATCCTTGTTTGTTCAGGTGAGGCTTAGAAATATAAGAGAGACTGATATATCAACAGTAGTACAGCCCCCACCTCCCCCAATCACTTCCTGGGTTTACGCCTGAGGTGTCAACTCTGTACATATGGATGTTGGATACAGACAACAGTCACTTAGCCCTCAGTAAATATGTACCAAGTATATCTCAAACATTCCATGCTGTTCTCTACACCACACCAGTATGCTGACAATATGGAGGAGTAGAGAGAACCCCTTTCACTGGCCATGAGAAGCACCACACAGTCTTCAACTTGTGAATATGATTTAGTCGTGAAACATGACATCTGTACGAGTTGAAGAAAAGTGAAAAGGTTGCAGAGTCTGTGAAGATACTGTGTTGTAACAGGTCCCCAGAAACCTCTGTTTCTCATGTGAAGTGACTTAATGGATGGGGTGGATCGGCTTGCTGACTTTTTGGATATGTGTAATGGTACCTGTGGGACATTGGATGGAATATGAATTACTGGTTTGTCTAGAAAAATGGCTCGATGGGCAACAAATTACCCTGACATTGTGCAATCCTTGGGAGGCAAACCAGAGTGTGAGTTTAGTTTTATGCTACTTTTAGACTCCAGCGATGTCATGGCTGGTGAACACAAGAACAACACAAGACAGCGTAACATGGGGACACACAAGCCGATGTTTAACACACACCATTACTTCATATTCATATGATAAATCTATGTTTCCTCTCTCATAAAACAAGCAATAAGTATGTAGTAACTTTTTAGTCTAAAATATCTCTAAGATATTAGGATATATTCAGGAGTTGTATCTAAGGATATATCTAAGAGTCACCATTTGGTTAAACAGCCACATAAACAGTTCAAAGAGAGGATCTTGATGAAACATATTTATAGCAAGGGTCATGCATCATACGTATAGTGAGTAGGGATTAACTCTACACTCATGGTGCAGGTTTATATTGGTCTTCAGCAGCCAGAGCCTAATGCAAGTGGCATCTAATGGGACATGGTGGCCAGGTTTGCTGACTTGCTGGATGCATGTAATTATATCCCAACTACACTGATGCTTACAATGTCAATCAATGGATTGTTTGGTAGTTTACAAACTGCTACATTGGACAGTACGGGGTAAAACAGCAAATATTTCTAGCAATATTTACAGAGATGAGATGTAATATGGTCTTGGGACCACGATCTGGAGCTAGGTCAAATTGGATCCGGTACAGGTCACACTGGACCCAAATGAAGTCACACTGGTGCCAACCTAGGTCATACAGGACTCATTAATCCCATTTGAAACAAGACATTCCGTCGCCATCTCTAATGTCCTCAGTGGTATTTTCATCAGACTGATAAATATAACACAAATGACGAGAAACAATACAGGGAATAATATTACAGGAATAATGATTGAAAATTACATTTGTAGACCAAGGATAAAAAATAACATATATTCTGGAAGAGTGAGCATACACTAGAGGACACTCATGGAGGAAGCGTCATTAGTCATTGAAAGGATGACCACTTGATCATCCCATATCCATAAAAATAAGACATTTTATCAGATCAATATTCATTCACATTTTGCCCAAAGAGACAAAAGACTGAATGTAAACAAATAATAACCAAAGAATAACATCCTTTATAAATCTTAAAAGGGTAAAGCAGCTTGCTAGTCGTAAATAAACTGAAACTGTAGCGTGTCAGACAATCTCAACTCAACCTGCCACTGAGATGGGTCACCATGATAAGGGAGGTAACTCTTCAATACCCATGTGACAAAAGACACACAAGTAAAATCTCTGCTGTCCGTAAAGTGACTGAGGTGTTCATGTGGACAATAGCAATGCAGTGAAGTGACATCTTGAGCAGCTCTGTGTATTGGCAGATTTTAGCCAATATATATAACAAGAACCAAAGACACATCCACAGGGGAGAGTACTAAAAACAATGCTATTTTGCAACATGTACCCAATTTTCATCCCTGAGATAACGTTACAGTTTTGTTACATGTAACCAAGATACACCCACAGGATAAAGAGTAATATTTGAGAAATGGAACATGTACACAATTTACATTTATGAAATACACTGAACTTTCTCCACCATCTTACATGAAATGTTCACCTTGACCTAAGCTACTCTACATATGCATGGCCCAGGAGTTCAAATAGCACAAATAGCTGGTCCAATTAACTTGAGGAGTGAGAGAGAGTTAAAACTTAATGTCACATCAGCAATATTGGAGCCATATAGTCACAGATAACTTGATGAAATAGGAGAGCAGAGAATGTTAATAACATTGCATTTGTGAGATGCATTGATTCATGGATTCGTTACACAACTTGTCCTGAAAAACAACACTCCCAAAAAAGCAACCATTTCATGTTTTAATTGAATTGTTCATACTGTCATATGCTTTCTATTTTAGTTTCCCAACATTCCAATGCAGACTTCAGTTACTTTCACTATCAGATTCACTCTCACTCTCTTCACCCAGGTCAATTATCACTGGAAACACCAGTTGCTGCTGCAGTTTGCTGCCTAAAAGCCTTAATTGGAAACATGAACCATCTGTAGCATCTTATTAAAAGAAAGTTACGTCATTGCTGATGATTTCTGAACACTTATGTGCAACAGAGGCCTTGTCTCAACTTTCGGAAATGTTGACAAGCAACTGACAAAGGTGCACCTCTTCACAATAATAGATCCAACCAGATCCCCAATACCGATATACAACTGACTTACCAACAAGGGGACTGCTTCGGCCAGGGATGGGGCTGCTATTGGCTGAGGAATGGGGACTGCCATACTTTCTGTTGTCTGCTGGGTCCGTTATGGCATCACTGCCATACTGGAGGAAGATCTTTACCTCCTCTTCCTCTGTTCCATGAGCCTCCAGCAAGATGGACATGTTCTCCTCAGGGTTGATCTCCCGCTCTGTGAAAGATAAACTAATTGTATTTTTCCTTTGGTTTCTTTGTTGGTGAGGGTCAGTGAAGGTGAGGTGTGAGGTGAGGTGAGGTGAGGTGAGGTGAGGTGATATGTGAGGTGATATGTGAGGTGAGGTGAGGTGTGAGATGTGAGATGTGAGATGTGAGATGTGAGATGTGAGAGGTGAGGTGAGGTGAGGTGAGGTGAGGTGAGGTGAGGTGAGGTGAGGTGAGGTGAGGTGAGGTGAGGTGAGGTGAGGTGAGGTGAGGTGAGGTGAGGTGAGGTGAGAGGTAGCATTCAAAACTTGCCTGTAGGGTGTTGGTCTCATGATTTATAAAAGAGGGAGAGTGTGAAACACAGCATGAGAGTGCTGGAAGGATATGGATAAAGGGCAATTGTTTTGGCAGATGAAAAAAAAATAATTTGGAAGAAAATGGAGGAGTGAGTGAGTGAGTGAGTGAGTGAGTGAGTGAGTGAGTGAGTGAGTGAGTGAGTGAGTGAGTGAGTGAGTGAGTGAGTGAGTGAGTGAGTTCTGCACTTTTACCAATATTCCAACAATAGCATGGGAGGGGCCACCAAAACTGAGCTTCAAAAATATAGGGAAACAAACCCAGGTCTTCAAGGAGTGAGATTGTTGATAAACACAGCTGGACCAGACAACCTGTGGTTGATGACATGAGCATAAGAAATACAGGCCAACCACTGCATCCAATTTCCAAAACCAATCTCATCAGCCCTGAATGAAACTCCAAAGGCAGACTGTCCATTAAATGTAAAACAATTTCACAGAATATATAAAATTAATCATTGGAAGCATGTATTCCTGGAAGCTTCTCCTACTGGCTCACCATAGTTGTTCCACCTCTCCACCAGGCGGCAGTCCTGCACGCTGGGGTCCCGGACACAGTCAATGACATCTTGACCAGTGGAATCGGGGGTGACAGGAACCTCGACACTTGTCGCATCATCACCCAAGTGAACTCGGAGAATAATCTGTGGAGAAAACATTCACATGTATTTTGTGTTGTACTGTGAAAGGGAGATAACTATACTCGTACTATTATCCCACTTTAACTCGCATTAAAATTTCTTTCAGTTTGTCAGTCTTCAAAACAAAATAAACTGCTCAGAGGGAAAATAACTTAACCTTTCAAAATTTCCTGATAATGAAATTGTAAAACAAAAACATTACACAGCTTTTGACCTTAGATAATCAATCCACCAAACTCAATAAAAGTATTGCAAACTTGTAGTACATGCAGTATTGATTACAGTCTTGGTTAATCAAAAAGTTACGTGCCAACAATTTCCTTCCCTTAAGTCAGTTAATCTTCCTATTGGTCAGTATGTGAGCATGAGCAAAGAGTGATGAAATAATCCAATTCTTATGAACAAATAAACAATCTATCATGGCCATACACTCAGTATCACATCTGCACACACTTTGGGAAGATGATTTTAGTAAAGTTTTACTTGGGGTTCATAAATAACACTGGTCGTGGCATCAGAAACAGACTTCATTACACTGAAGCCATGTGGGCCATCAGGATATTTTAATGATAGGCTAAAACTCTTGGTACAAGTCTATCCCATTATTCTCAGGAGACCGAGTCTCTATCGAGCAAAATACAACTCCTGAATCTAACGACTTATCCATACAATTACATGTTTATTAGTTGATATTTGTCATCAACAATTCAATGCTAACAAGAAGACAAAATCATGAATATCCCCTGCAATGGCAAAATGCTCTTCATGAATATGTCTACTAGTAATGATGAGTGAGTGAGTGAGTGAGTGAGTGAGTGAGTGAGTGAGTGAGTGAGTGAGTGAGTGAGTGAGTGAGTGAGTGAGTGAGTGAGTGAGTGAGATAGATCACACCACATAAGCAATATTCCTGTAATATCATGGTAGGGGACACAAGAAATATCCTTCACACATTATGCCCAGGCAAACTTAAGAACGTCATAAGGATAAATGTTGAACTGAAACCACGATTACAGTTTTTGACATGGCTGAGCGACATAGCACCGCCCAGGAAAACACAGAGAATTCACAGATGGAGACACCTATACCCAGCATGTTAAACCTTTGTTATGGATATGACTGAATGTCTCACATGGTGTGTGATACCCAGCACTACAGCAAACATCTCTCACTGCACTACACATCACACACATTCTTTTATGTTTTTTCACAAATATTTTTGTATGATCTGACCCAGTTATTTTTTGTAAAGACATCCCAAGTGCATTCATCCCATCAATAACTTGGAGTGTAGACAGTTACAGCATATAACCTCTTGCAGTCTTGATCCAGACTCTCCAGTGTGACAAGTCCATGGATTTACAAAAATAGGTAAATCTAGATAAGGGACACTGACGATGCCACACTTATATAAGGACGCTTTTAATATTGATATTATCTGAAAATTAAGGATTTGAACTAATCCTAAGTTCCTAAGATATATTTGTGAATGTCAACCACTCCCGTCAGTATCACAGCACTATAGAAATATGAGAACTAGTTGAGCTTATCATCATAGTTGGCTCATTACCAGATCATAAGCAGTCAAAATAACTATGCGTATCTTTCTCCATTTCGGCTGCGAGACCTGCAGCTACATGATCTTGTCTTCACACTAAATGATACATTTCAAATCAATCAACCTCTCAACATTTATAATGCATTAAGAAAGTTCTGATAACTTAATGTATTCAAGTTAATGACTTAAATGATAAACTTTTACTTTGAAAATTTGTCTGTAAAAGCAATTAGCTTGTCTCATATTACAAAAATGTGTGTACCTGGTAACATACAAATTTACCATGCATTCAGGGTAGCTGTTTTTATATCACGGTTCCACCAGTCTAGCATGAAATGACTTAAAACTCTTTTAAACTGGATTAGTCAACATCAATTATTAATGTTATTGATGCATAAAAAAAGTTCAGAGAAAATGTCAATGAGATTATGAGTTCCGAAATCATGGAAGCTGCACAGAAGCTTGCAAGCGAATAAGTTCAAATATTTAAAGATTGATATACATACACAATATACATTGTGTATATGGCATTGTTTATACAAACAAAACATGTTGAATCACTGTTGCTTCGATTTTATGAAGATACCAAGGCAAACATTCCAAGGAAATGTTCCATATACATGTCTTAGCTCTGACAGTCCAACCTACATGACGTTAAGGCCAGACCAGTTTTATTTCTTGTTTTTAGGATTTTTGTCCTCAGAAAAGCCAAGGCTGGCAGGACAAAAAATAAAACTAATATCAGTCAAAGTAATATTCCATCCAGATATTAAAGTATTTTACTTCTGACAATTTATTAAGTGTATATGCCACAAAAAACAGTCAACAACTATTTTTCATGTCAGTTTATGTTTTTGGCCAATAACACAAAGGAGTTTTGTTTTTTTGAATGGTGAAAATTGATTTGAATTGCATTTCTTATTCTTTGAGAAATACAAAATTCGGATCCATACAACAAGAAATAAAATCGTAAACAAAACATGCTGAATCAATGTTGTTAAATTTTATGAGGACAGTGATTATCACTGATGCCTATATACTTGTATGTGAAGACGTTTTAAACATTCCAAGGCAGTTTTATGAAGATGTCTTCACTGCACTGGCAGTCCAAACTGTGAGACACTAATTAACTCTTACAACAACTGTAGTTCTAATATGACAACACTCTTAAACGTATGACAATCATAGTGCTGAGATCTCAGGGTATATAACATGTCAAGAATAGACCCATGTTCTAAAATTGTCTCCAGCTCTGATAAACTATGGCTTCAGTGTTCCCCCGAACATATGATACTGAGTTCTACCAGCTCATTAGGTATTCCAGGACACAAAGTCCACCTACTTCTCACACTGGCTGGCAGTAAGCCTATTAGCTAAATCCTGCTGTGATATTGCGCATATCTTGCATGGTATGGGTTCTGATGATTTACAAATTGCCCAGATAGAAGAGGTGACTGTACATGCCTGAAGGATATCCTGAATTGTAGTTTAATACATAAGCGTCAGTAGGTCTGCTGAAATTGAATTTTAGCATAGTTTTTCTTCAAACTGCTTTTATCCAGAACATGTATTGATAAAAAAAAAATCATAAAATCATCACTTTCATCTTGGCCTACTTGTTTCAGTTCCTTCATTAAGTTGCCATCATCCCCTCTTTTCTGGCAATTGTCCACCTTTGTCAGGACAGAGGACAGGATCAGCTAATCATTGGTCTGAATCACAGATTCCCATGTTTCCTCTGTGTTAACACATTACCCACCATTGTCTTCTCTGAGAGTTAACTGTTTCAGACCATTCCTGTTGGACCAACATGAAATCAGGATTTCATAAAAATACATGCATCATCTGAATTTGTAACTACCTTGCAATTACTTGAAAAAGACAAAAAGAAATACCATTTTTCAGCCGAATTTTGTACTTCAAGTTTTAAACAAAAGTGAAACAGTGAAAATCAGTTCAAAATTATAGCCTTCAAATGGTACTAGTCAAGGAGAAACCATAATATTTTCAATTGTCCTAACTGCAATTTTGTAGTCCCAGGCCAACAGACTAGCATGTATTTGGAAGATTGCATCACATGGTTCAAGATGAAGGACTGCCAGGCCTGCTGGCTGATCAGGCTTGGAGGCCCTGGTGGTGAGACAGCCTATATATATAAAGTAATTTGTACAACAGCTTAATTGAAACCCTAGACATACTTCTCATAAAACATAAGCGTAGCTATGGCAACCGAGTGGGAAATTATCTAAAACATTCTTATGGGTTAAGCTGTTCCATAATCATGATGAAACAAAGGTCCCATTGTGTGATGAAATTACAGGTGAACCTTGCCACAAGCAAATGTCTTGGGACAAGGTACGTTATTTATTAGGGTGTTACATGCAACCTGTTTAACAAAGCAGTATGTCTTGAAGAAGCATCTTGGCATTAAGATTACTTCTTTCATTACTGTATTTGTCTTCTATGAAGGAGACTGCAGATAACATGAAACATGCTCTCTAGTTTCAGAGAGTGAGTGAGTGAGTTTAGTTTTACGCCGCACTCAGCAATATTCCAGCTATATGTCGGCGGTCTGTAAATAATCGAGTCTGGACCAGACAATCCAGTGATCAACAACATGAGCATCGACCTGCACAATTGGGAACCGATGACATGTGTCAACCAAGTCAGCGAGCCTGACCACCCGATCCCGTTAGTCGCCTCTTACGACAAGCTGAGTCGCCTTTTATGGCAAGCATGGGTTGCTGAAGGCCTATTCTACCCCGGGACCTTCACAGGTCCAAGTATCAGGGAATAACAGGCAATAACACATTGTGAATGTGTTAAGAATGCTGTTTTAACATTTTTTATAACCCACTAGTATTTTGAGGTACTGATATGTAGTTTGGTGTTTTATAAATGCTGTTAAGTTGTTCTGTATATATAATGAATATTTATTTAAAGAGTTTGTTTTAGGAAAGTAGCCTGCATTAACCATAATAATCATATTCGTTAATTTATTAGATCCAGTTATGACTAAGATAGGGTCTTATTTTACAGAAAAGAAACAAGACCAAATTGTGTCCAGGGATACAGATGTCTCTTTCCCTACACTGACAGTACTCTGGTGATTAATTTCTATTAAACAGGTTCAGTAAACATCTATGCAACTATGAGATGCACACCTTTCGAGTCCCAATGAAATGCATGTATATGCTTAATCAATTCTGTTGTGCATTTTTTGTGGAGAAGTGGATAGACTTAATCCCCAATTTCACATTCATCAGAGAGAAATTCCACAAAATTTATCTAAGTTCAAATGTCTGTAAACATTGAAAAAAAACAAACATAAAAAACAAAAACAAAATATGAGATGCACACTATACGAACTTCTATGAGAGACATATGTAAGCTAAATGGGTTTTGTGCAATGGTTTTTGTGGACACGAGGATAAAATACATCCTCTTTTGTATGGGACAACAGGATGAATAGAAACAAATTCAACTAAATTTAAACATCTGTAGAAGTGATAAAATTAAGAAATTGGATGAACGGGGTATGAGATGCACACCTTTAAAGTCCCAGTAAAACACAGAGGCTCAATCCATTCTGTTGAGCAGCTTTTGTGGGGAAGTGGATAGACTTCATCCACTATAGTACTATATTCAAAGAGAAAATCAAAAGGTTAAACAAGTTCTAACATTATTAAAATTGGAAAAATAAACAACAAACAAAACCAAAATATGAGATGCACATCTCTAGAGTCCCTATAAAGCACATGTGTAATCTGAATGAATTCCACAAAGTAGTTTTTGTTTGAGGAGAAGTGGATAACGTACACACCCCATGCCTCATTGTCCACTATAAAACCATAGAGAAATTCAGCAAAATTTATGTAAGTTCAAATGTCTCAAAAAATCCAATAAAGTACAAAAGAAAAAAAGTGAGATGCACACCATTAAAGTCCCAAGAAAGCCCACATATAAGTTCATTGAAGTCTACAGAGCATTTTTGTTGAGATGTGGATAGAGTACATTTCCTATTTTGTATGAATGGACGGAGGGACATATAGGGTAACCCTATATGCTATATATGTGACATTTTGGACCTACATGGGGAATTTCTTGGTAATACATGTATTTTATTTGGTGTCTGCATGACAGACTAGATCCTGCTTTGTGGCATTAAATATATTGTCCTTTTAACAAGAAATACACGCAGCCTTATTTCTCTGTCAAACAAACCATGTCAAACATTGAAACTAACACCTACGCTGGCCAGTAAACCATTATCTTTATGTCATGTGAAATGTGAGACTTATTTGAGTGCAAATCACACATTTAACACAGACCACAGCACCTATATCACCCAGAAGATGACCCCAGAACAGACAGTGAAAATATATATTGTTATGGAAATCATTCTCAATATGAAAATAGCTTTCATGTCTGATTGTGGAGGCCTTTGAATCCATGCAAATCACAGTTAGGATCTCAGATAAAATTTCCCATTTATGTTCGAAAGTTGTCCACACTTATTTTACTCTTAGAAGTTTTGTGCAAAGCACACCTCCTCAATATTCAGTAAGAGGCATGTTGAAGAGTGATATCTCCATGCTCATACACAGGTCTCAGGTAGATTTACAACCCTCTACAAAGCCAGTCATGCTTGATATCATACAACTCACAAGGAGAAATCAACCATGTAAAAAATAAACAAATATTTTGAGGACACTGTCTATTTCTAAATAATTACTCCAGCCTTCAAAAGAACCTATATCAGAAAATCCACTGAGCAATATTGTGAAAAAGTGAACAAATCATAAAAACATTAGAAAAAAAAGTTTTTCAACCTTTCTTTGACGTTGTTGTTGGTATATTTATGGAAGGGTTCTCTGCAAAGAAGAAAGGACATTGATCTTACCAACATCAGCATGATGAGCAACAGATGCTCTTCAAAGTAGTTGTGAGGGGAATAGTTTATGTCAATCAACTTTTCGTGTTAGTTACAGTTGTTGGCAGCAAGTCAGTCATGAAACCATCTCGAGCAGATGAATAGTTGTTGCTGTTATTATCATACTACAGTTATGACAAACTGCAATGGATTCCAGACCAACATAACAATGTTGTGACATGATCCTCTCAACAACACAAGAACCCAAACACTCCTGTGACATGAGTCTGGTTCAACAGATACTCGAGACAGGCATTAGCAGATCTGGAGTGATACATGAACTTCATTACTGACTACAATCATGACACAACAAACATTCCCAAAATGACGTCTGCCATAGTTAGGTTCCTGGAGGATTATGGGATATGAGATGAGGTACTTCCCTCTTGTCTGTATTTCAGAGTGTGTCTTCATTAATGTTAAAAGTACGAGATTTTACTGGTTATTTAGTTTCACTTCATCTCATGACATTAAATCTGGAATGACACGTACCCAGTACAGGGATACATCTCAAAAACATGGCCAAAAACTCATTCTCCGTTCTATTAAATGTTGAAGTGAAGATTTAATAACAAAATAAAACACTGTACATAAGGAAAAAATTCTGGTATCTTTGACTCCACAGAAACAGATCTGAGACACTTTTAAAAATTATGGGTTTTCTTTTCAAATTTTGCATGTATAACTTCTATAATTGTACACAAAGGCATAGAGTTGCATCACATTACTTGTTAACATGGATGTTCAGAAAATTCAGTGAATGTCTGGCTGGGAATCAACTGCAACAACAAAAACATGACATAATAATGGCCTAACCTCCAAGACTCATTCACACAATGTTAGGAATTTAGCTGCAGACTTCAGTCTTTTTCTAAAAAAAATGGATGTTTGCCTCATGTAGTTTGGAGATCTCTACAAACACATGGCTGAAAGCAAGTGTTTCAAAACTACACAGTTGGAACGCATTGTTTTTAGAGACAGCTACCTTGGTACAAAGTGGTTTAGAAAGTAAAATGAAGTGATACTGAGAAGATGTTATATATTGTTAAACTCAGCTACACATATTTCTGAAAAAAATAAGCCTTCGGAGCCAACTTTCTACATTCTTCACTTTGTAAGGGGAGAACATAATTTGTGCTTTTTCCTTATGAATGAATGAATGAATGAATGAATGAATGAATGAATGAATGATCTTGGAAAAAACAACATACCTCTCTAAACATGTACATAGACAACACAACCCATCCTCCATTAAAAAAATCAAAAGGTTTCTTACTGATCACATTCTAACATCTGCTGTATGCTGTGTGACAAGACGTGACAATCTGTATAAGTCTGGATCTCCAGCTAACTTGACGTGACATACACTATTTACCCCAGTGTGTTCCCATGGGAAACATGGGAGTGGGGCAGCTCCACCTCACCCACCCCTCATTACTGTTGGAGGGTACCATCATTAGCCTGGTTGGTGTTGAGGTCTCCCTGGCCTGTCAGGCTGAATGAAGGTGAGGCGAGGGTGAGACAAAGATGAGATCAGGATGAGGTGATGGTGAGACAGTGTATTTACAATTTCATAGGTGATCAAACATGATTGGCAACAGAACATGCTCTAGTTCACATGGTGATAAGATATCGGTTTACTGACTTATTGAGTTAAATAACCTCAAACCACTACTTAGGAGTCAATGCATTCAGAATTCACATATACTTTAAAATTTAGTCATATTTTGCAAAAGAAACTAGATTATCTTACATGTACACTGCTTTCAACAATTACCTGTTTAATTGTGTAAGTAATATAAACAGTTTTCAACAATTACCAGTTTAATTGTGTAAGTGATACAAACAGTTTTCAAAATACAATTGTTTTACTGTTTAGGTATGTAAACTGTTCATTGTCTTACTGTTAAGGTACAGGACACATGCATCAATAAATGAGAAGAAGTCAATTCACATTTTCTTGAGAGTTTTATTGTGCATACAAATTCTATTTAACTTCCTTTCCTCTCAAATTAATTACTTCCAAAGCCTTACCACCACAGAAAATTTGAACCTCTTGTTTACAAATAATGAACCAAATAGCATAGCAATAACAAGCTACTATATGTACAACGTTCAACCAGTCTAGAGCATTTGATAATCCTAGGTGATTTGACACATTTGTACTAGTATATGTATTGTTACTCTGGCCATTAAATATGTCTTGTTTACATAGTTTATACAATATTGTCACTGTTTCTACATGGACTGACTGCACAATCAAATATTTTATATCTTTTGTACCAGTTTTCTTAGAAATTTGATACTTTGGTAGCAATCAGTCTGTGTGAATGTCAGGAAAATAGCTTGTATTAGGCAAACACTCAGTCTGTTGCAGTGAAAGGAGACAGTGGGTTCTCTTTGGCAACCAATCACCAGTTGTACTTCCTCCATGTATGTATCTCCTTACAGCAGCACCCACTCACCCCAAACATGACCACACTGCTGAATTATACATTGACGTCATTGTTGGACCTGAAGGCTACTCCATGAATATACCCATGGAATTGGTTTCCTTTGGAGACACATAATCTTGTATATTAAAATAAAGCAAAAATTGTAAATATTGGCAGTCTGTTTTCACTCATCATACTAAGTTTATTTTGGACAATTCTGCATTCCCTTTTCAAGGCAATTGTTAAGTATCAAACTCATGCAATCTATATATAGAAGCTGATGACCTTATGCTATGGCAATGATATGACCTTACTGAGATCACTGCTCAAGAAGCCCTATGGCAGTTGTGTGTTCAGATAAATTCATTCTTTTACTGATATCTGATGAGGAAGGATGGTAGATGATAAACATAATCTCACTCTCATGTCTTCTGATATCAAATGAATCAACATTATATCAATGAAGTGAAAATATTTGTAACTTTAGGCAAGTGTTGTTGATACATTTCATATCAGAAGACACTTGGTGAGATTCTGTATATAGATTTATTATTTGCAATGAAGATATTTAAAGGATGAAGATGGATACTTGCATAGTGCTTAATTCCATACACATGTATGACAGGTGGAACACAAATTGCTAGATCATTAAAAACATCTTGAGCAGAATTTGAATTAGGTCACTGATGGTGAAGGGTCCAGTGAAAGAATGTTCCAGAGTTGTGTCAATATGTTTGAGAATGACAACATTCAAAGCTTTTCTATTTCGTCTGTGGAATAACAACTTGGTGTCAAGACCAAGATGTCAGTCTTCTGGTTGGATGGTACTTGGTGACCAATTCACAAAGATAGCTTGTCGCTGTTCCATTGACACATTGGTAAGTGAGTGTCAGGACTTAGAAATGGATTCTCTTCTGGACTGGGAGCCAGTGCATGGACTTAAGAACCGGCTTGTTGTGGCAGTGCTTTGGTGATCTAAACACAATCCTAGCTGCTGTATTCTACATCCTCTGTAGTCAATGTATCTTTCTGACAAAGCTCCTTCAAGAAGACTATTGCAGTAGTTGAGCCTGGAGAGGATGAAAGATCTCATAAGTCTGCTGCAGACGAGTCACTGAAAAGGCTGTGGACGTCAATGTTCCTTATGTTGAAGTAGCAGCTCCTGACTATGGATGTAATTGTTTCATGGAGAGTGAGGTGTTGAAATGAACTCCCAGATTTGTCAGACGGGATGAGAAGGGAACGTCATAACTTCCAAAGGTGAACTGGAGAGCCAATCATCATAGCCTCAATTTTGTCGGTGTTCAACATCAGCTTGTTGCTTGTCATCCAGGATTGCACATTGTGTATTCAGGTTTCTGTTTTTGATGCAATGTTCCTGAGATGTAGCATTGACACAACACTTGTCTGACAACTGGGTGTTGTCTGCATAGAGGTGACAATGGATGTTGGAAGATGAGATGACATTACTCATTGGTCTTGTTTACAGGATAACAAAATGGGGACAAGTACAGAACCTTGGGGAACACCACAGTTCAGATGTTTGATAGAAACATATTGGAAACAATCAGTGAGATTGGAGTGAAACCATTTCAGGGCCACTCCGTCAAAGCCACAGTAACATTGTAGGCATGTGATTAGAGCGTCATGGTCAATGGTGTCAAATGCTGAGGACAGATCGAGAAGTACCAGCACTGCCCTTCACCTTTCTCCATGGTGATCTGTAGACCATTGATGACTTGGTTCAAGGCAGATTCAGTATTGACCTGCTCTAAAATCCAACAGGACCTAGTCAAACTGGCTGTGTGTATTGAGATAGCCCAGAGCCTTACTTAGTTTTTACACCCTTTTTTAAGATTTTAGAAAGAAAGGGAGGGTGGAGATTGGGCGGTAGTTTTTCAATGTTTGTGGATTGACAAATGTTTTCTTCATCTGGGGTTTGGCAGTTTTGATTTTTTTAAGGCACAATACCAGATCCAAATGCCAGCAATGTATAAGGAGCAGGGTGTTCAGTATTTTGAAGCAGCAGGTAAATATTTTTTTTCAAAGATGATTGATTTTGCCCCCCTTTTTCACTGACCTGATAATTCATTTCAATTATCATTTAAAAAGTTAACCTATGGTACTATTTTTTTAAAAAGAAAATCATAAAATTTATAAACATGAGAACAACAGGAGTTTTGATTAAAAATGTAAGAATATAAGTAAGTTTAGGTTAACTCTATAAAGCTGAAATGATTATGATATAGCCACAATAGTTTCATGACAGATTCAGGGGTTTTACTAAACTCTTACAGGTACTACATGTATATATATATATATATATATAGAGGTTTTTTTTCTTCATCACCAGTATGCTCAGAAAAAATATGTTCGAATTATCCTTTCTTCACGAGACATAAATATACATCTTTAAATCAGGTGGAAGCCCAGGATGGTTAGTGTTCGGTGTGGTGCCTAATGCTGCCCCATATTTAATAGCCCTATCAGTTGGACTCAGCCAAAGTCAGTCAAGCATCTCATGCCATGATTTATATTCTCTGTGTGGCCAGATCAGACTTCTTCCACACAGTATTACACATGAAATATTGATGATGAAGATCCTGATACAGACATGAGAATTGAATTACTTTCATCAGGCACAACTACTTGATCTGGGAACCTGAGAACGTGTCCCCATCTTGCTGTACAAGGAATGTGCTGTCAAGCATAACACTGACACATGTACTTGAATAATGTGGACTGGTGTGGGAACAGTACTGGAGTAAGAATGAACAAATAAATCTCTCGTACACTTTTACATCAGACATGAATGAAAACTGGAACAAAGCGGACCTCTACCAGTTAAAGAAATGCTACACACACACACACACACACACACTCATAGAGAACAGTCATTGAGGGGTTTGGTTTAAGAACTCAATTCTCCACCATTAAGAAGTGATTATTTATTTTTAAATGAAAATAACTGACTGCACATCACAAGCATATTAAATTCCAACACTTTGTGGCATGTGTAAACGTTTTCAATTAAGCAAAGACTTAAAAATATATATAGAGATATGTTTCATCATGTATATTCCTGGACCGGTGACAATGTTACAAGTCAGTTGTTGTCATACAGGCATCTGGACAAACTAGCCTGCCTTCACCGTGGATATGACACATATAAACATGGCAATACATCTAAACTAAATGCAAATTTTTATTATTATTATTGAATTATTAAAAGTGGTGTTGTTATATCTTCTATCAACTCTATATATAACATATCCCTGAAAATTCGAAAAATCAATGTCAGTCACCTTAACAGAACCAAATATATCCCTCCTCAGCGATAAGATGTCATTTCATGATATATGACCACAAGAACACATTTGACAAGGGATTTATCTACATTCCAGAATAAACACCCTTGACAAAGGAATTGGTGTTTTTTTTCAAACACAGGATTTTATTTAGAAGTCCTAACATTCTCAGAAACAGAAGGATTTCAAACACACTGAAATAGTAATTCAATGCTGCATTGCATGCAATAATAATGAATGAAGCATGCCTCTGTACGGATCTAGGTAGTCTGTTGTAGTGCAGGTCACCTCTACAAAACCCAAACAGACGTTATTGCTGGCTGGGAGTGTAACATGAATGACAAAATCCTAAATTCCTGCCTGAGAATTTGTACTGATTCGGATGAGGTCTAGATAAAGCCGTGGTGAATATGAAATGTTACACTACTCACAGGTTCCTCCTGGGGTGACGATACCACAGCAAAGTACATCCCTCCCCAGAATCACGATACATCCATAGCTTTGTCAAGTCTACAATCTGAGCTCACAAGTTACATGACCTCCAGCCACCACAGAGAACATTATGAATGAAAAGTGTCAAAATCTGTTCCTGTCCTCCTCTGTATATGCTGGCTTCCCTGTCAGACTGAACCCTGGTGAATTAAATGGTCATTCTCTATTGAGTTATCACACTGTATCCACCATCTGTGAGGCAAGTTGACAACAGCAGTGATGCTCACAGGTACATCAGCCTGATAACACCCTCTAGAACTTGGTCAATTCCACGCAGGAGATAACACTTGTATATCCGGGCTTGGTGGGAAACGTTTCATACACTTACATTTGACTGGAAGTAGATAACTGGTATTTCACTATACATAAGTGAGCTTGAGACACTTCAGTGCAGGCAATAGTCTCGAGGTGCGAGACTTGTCCACAGATTTCTACACCCAGTTTCACTGAGATATCTTTACTGGAGATCTGAAAGTTCACAGCCGGGTGGCAATGGTGAGTGCAGGTTGAGAAAGAAAGCTGGTGACAGGTGATGTTCATACGACCTCCGAGGTTGGATGGAGCTTGATATGGAGACCCCAACAGAAGGCTAGGTGGATACGGCCAGGTAGATAGTACCTGGGGAGGGACCGTGTAAGCAGTAGACGACAACCTCACACACCAGCTGTCAAGGGCAACACTTAACTCACCCCAACTCTCGACTCAATAGTAAGGCCATATAACCCACTTTCTAACCAAGACAAAAAGATCAAACTCTCATAAGATGTGTAATTATTAACATGTAGGATAAACATACTTTGATATTATGTTACATCATAGCACTACTCATTAAGCACACAGCGTGACTAGGATCTGAAACACAGATTATCTCCCAGCACTCAAGTGTCCGTCATGATAAGATATCAATACAATGCATTATTTAACCAATATCTCTCATATCTTTTCCGTCTGATAAAGGAACATTCTGTCGAGCAAAATTAATAAATCTCCCATGAGAAAGTCCTCGTGCACAAAGTGTAGCGCTTGATGTAGTCCCATGTAGTCCCCTTCATGTGGTTTAACAAGGCATTTGACCGTGCTGATTTTCCACCCAGGGTATTAGGTTCCTAAAGGGGTAGTTTCTCCTGTGCTCAGATCCATTGTGTTTTAGTCAACAGTGTTATTGGTTGTTATGAGCCAGGTCACCTTACATGGAAAGAAAAGCCTTTGGGTTTATGCTGGGTCATTGACTGTCTTTACCCAGTAGGACCTCGTGAGAGCACAAGTATCCTGCTTATATTGAGACAGAATGATAGACTTGAAACAGTTGGACAAATGTAGACTAATGTCTAGTGTCTGAAATGAACACATTTTGCAGAAAAAAGTTCCTAAATTATAATAATTAAAAATAATGAAAAGGAGCCCAAAGGCTTTCATAATTTTCTGAAATTGTGGAAATCCACAATTCTTCTTTGAGTGGGATTTAGAAGTTGAGGTGTACAAATAGGACAAATTGTTATGGATGACAACTTCTTTATTGCGTGATTGCCACATTTCGATACCACGATACCACGGTACCAGAATCTGTATCCACAATTCTGTATTTCCACAGTTCTCTAGAACTGCCACATTCTCTAGACTTGAATGGACTTTCTTTGATATATGTGTTTGAGGGTAGGAGGAATGTAGAAACATACTTTAACTCCCTTATAAACTCTGTTGAAATGTTAGTTAATTTTAACACCATTATCACCGCCCAGACATATTTTGCATTAAAGTTATGCAGGTGATGTTTCCTCCTATGATATAGAATAGTCATTAATTATGCACATAACATGGGCGAGTCACGCTTTCAGGAGAGAGTACAGTGTCTGCAGATGTTGACAATACATACTCCTCAAAAGAAGTCAAATGACATGCAATCTTTCCATGCCACTACAGTTAATCTGCCACTCACAATAGGGGAGGTAAGAACATTTCAATTGAATCTTGTGTGAAAACACAGTGTTCTAGTCACCCTTGTAAATCCCAAGTGACGAATGTCTCCAGATCCACTCAATGAAATTATGGACCATTCAGTCCGAAGTGGGGTGGGAATTAAGGTAATATTTTCCAATTGGGGGTCAGTTATTATCTTTTTAACCAATAAGCTCTATTTGGACTTTTGGAAGGAAAGGGGCTTGAAAATTACTTAAAAATATTTAACAGCTTCTCCCAATGGAAAACCACACACCTGATATAGATAAAATATCATGAACTGTTCTGTATTACTTTTCTGTTCCATCATAGAGTACGACCTTAAATAAATGCCATAATTATCAATATCTAACTTTTTAAATTCAATGTTTTTACTGTCAGAAAGTCCCTAGATTGAGGGTCACATCCAGGGAAAGGGCGACTCTCATTTGTACACAATGAAATCTTATGGTTGGAAATTCTGACATTTTCTAAAACAAAAAAGACACTCATTCTCCTTCACATTCATACTAATACTGTTGTAAATTTAAAATAAACTGCTTGCATTTACTGAGTCTAATTTTCACTTATATCTATCCTAGACTAAATGAAATGATATCAGCGAGTGAGCTTAGTTTTACATCACACAAAACAATATTCCAGCTTTCAGACATCAATCTGAAAAATTGGGAACCGATGACATGTGTCAGCCAAGTCAGCGACCCTGATCACCTGATGCTGTTGGTCACCTCTCATGAAAAGCATTGTCGCCTTTTATGACAAGCATGGGTTGCTGAAGGCCTTTTCTACCCCAGATCTTCACGGGTCTCATGGCAAGCATGGGTTGCTGAAGACCTATTCCACCCCGGATCTTCACAGGTCTCATGGCAAGCATGGGTTGCTGAAGACCTATTCTACCCCAGATCTTCATGGGTCTCATGGCAAGCATGGGTTGCTGAAGACCTATTCTACCCCGGATCTTCATGGGTCCATGGATATTAGTACATGTATTACCAACAGCAAGAAGTAACATAGCAGTACAACAATCACTTGGATTTATCTCCAACATAATCAGCACAATTAGTGTGCCATTCAGAGGGAAGCCAAACCTACAAGTCAACACACACAAACCATGTAGCCACATGTGAAATGCAAGGTGTCAATATTTGTAGGTTGATGACTTTTGACACGACAGCCTCCAATAGCTGTCAACAACAACAACGAGATGGTATTCATCAACACCTGTCAGTGTTATGCCACACCAGGTAATGTACAAATGCTTGCCTCTCCTGTGTGGAAGTACTTCACAAAGTTTACAATGTCTCCAACACTAGAAGGTATGAACATACATAGCAGTGTTTGTCGGTACATGTCTGATTCCCTGTAGAAACACAACATATTTATTGTGTAGATGTTCCATGCAGAAACAGTGACAATATTCTATGAACTAAATCGACAAAATATGAATTTGTTTTAGTGACTTGTCCTTTGTTGAGTTGACAAATAATTGGCGACTTCTTTATTCTTTGCTAACATTAATCTTTTTTCAGCAAGTCATTAGGTTTGCTTAATAACAGCAATGAGGGGGAAAGAGTTGTTTGGCGTCACATATGTGACGGTTGATAAGCATATTTGGGCAATAAATGGTCATTCATTTAATTTCGTTTTTTTTAGTTTGTAGCATGAATGTAAACATATTAAATGAGGCAAAAATTGCTCTTATATCAAACACTTATCACATAAGGACAAAACCTTGAATTCTTTCGACCCCCCCCCTAAGTGAAAATGCTTCAAAGAAATAATCTGTTGTATAATCGTAAATAATTGGTAAAGGTTCATTTTTCAGTATCTATGTGAGGCAGCTAGTTTTGATATCCATTATTTATGGTAACATGGATTAGCATTGCTGGGAGAGACACATTCACACGATCACTCAAACATGCCCATTACCTGCACTGAGCCACACCATTTTCAACTCTTTTTTTTCCCAGTAAATGTAGCTTTCCCAGGCTGTAAGCAATATTTCACCTAACAGTCTTGCACTCTTTGATTCAGATATATCTGCCATGAAATAATGAGCAGACATGATTTACAACCATATCACCAGAAAGTTTTATTTAGAAAACAAATCATAACCTGTGTTTCCCTGCTGTTTAAAAATGTATGGAGGTAGCATCAGTCAAGTGCAAACATCTTCTTCAGTGAGAACCCTGCTAGACAGAGGCCTAGTCCTGAATATATATATAGTTTTGACAGAAACAAATAAACCTATCTCAACTAACTATGAGCCTCATTGAGACTGGAGCTTAAAAGCCTGAGGAAATCTAAGACTTTTTTTCATTGAATAAAATTTAGGTCTAACATTTATAAAAAAGAAGGTAGCATGTCATACACTCTGTCTCACAGTTCCTGAACCACATTTTCCCAACAGCCAAGCCCTCTCTGCAGTGATAAAGCTCTAAATGAAGCAAGTCTAGACTTTCTCAGAATATTTGGTCTCCCTGCTGCTCCTTTTCAATTTAAATGAGTTTGTTTATTACTATCAAAATTATATATTCAGAGACTAAGCATTAGTCTTGTTGTTGTACAGACACTGAAACAAGTATATTGAAGAAGGCCCACACAGGTCTAGAAAATGGGGCAAATCTTGACTGAACTTAAAGAAAGTCTATATTATTGTATTCATAACTTTGATTTAAAAACTTATATTTTCTGTAAAAATATGTTCATGTCAGAGACTAGCTGTTAGTTTAGGCGGAAGGGAAAATAAAGCAGCTCAGAGACTGTGAGACAGAATTGGACCCTGCCTCCATTGCCTGATGGGAGCAGATGTGGAGAGAGACAGTACCTATCAGTTACAGAGAGAACCATTGGACGACTCAGGAACGTAAATAGACTAACATGCGGGATGCCTCAAACTTACCTCAGACCGAAAATAACAGCCCTGTACAAGTAAAACGATCTTCTGACTCAATGGTGTATATACATTGAAATAACATGGGAACTTTTTCAATTTATTTGGCAATATGACTGGTTGTAATTGGCCACCTCCAAGGCCTGGCTGGTGGCAGTTATATGACTTGTACACTGACCACATGGTCACAATGTCCGCCATCTGCAACAACAGGATGAGCTGGTAGGGGGCAGGGCAACACATGCTCTGATCAGACAGAGGTAATTCTGGATATCAAAAACACATTTTTTATGGGTCTAGATTTTCTGTTTGCTAGCCTTTAGGGATACATTTTCCACATCATGTCTTCATTGTGTTTAACACATTCCCATGTACACATTACAGGCAGACCCTCTTAAACTTGAAAAATACAGTTATCTATAAATCTGATGCCCAAAAATGCAAAAAAGATTACCTTTCTCGTGTTTGACATTTTGCTTTGAAATGCCACATTTACACAGTCTGAAAAAAGACATTTGTCAGAAATACATTTGTAGTAAGTGAGTGAGTGAGTGAGTGAGTTTAAGCAATAGTCCAGCAATATCACAGCGACGCGTACCCATGTAGGCATCGAACTAGAGTCCTTGGCGTGACAAACAAATTAATACCTTAATCACTATAAGCTACCCCACCGGTCCTTATCAGAAATAAGCAAATGTTGTTTCACTTTTACAGTTCAAAGTTCAACAAAAGTTGATGACTGTTTTGACTAATTATACAGGACACATCTGGTCAATGCTACTTGCTGACTATATTTTTGCTTTAAGACTTTGTATCAGAAAATAAAGCGGCTAATATTCAAGGTGTTTGAAATAGGTCTACCATTGCTGCTTTAAGAGTAACTTATTTGCTCACTATGTCTGCAAGATAAGATTTCACACTATCTTTTCTGATGTTGATTTTGCCATTTTTTTTTCCAAATTGGCCAAAATGATTCCTTACTTATCCTCTTATTCATTCATACACCTATCAGTCTGCATGTTTACATTGTACACTGATAAAGAGCCATTACAATTATCAGGTACAACAACTTTAACATCAGGAAAAAATCTGCCCAAAATAAATTTCATGCACTGACAGACAGCATTCAAGGAAAATATACTGATCTGTTATATCAACTTTCTTCTTTATCATATTATCAGATGAAAGCTTTATCTGAAACAACAAACTGAGACAGTGGTATCAAGCATGACAGGAGATTTTTGACAGGGCCAAAGAATTGGCTTCCTGGGATCAGCCCCTGCTGGGATCATGCGAGATATGTCACAGTAACACTATCTCCTGATATATTACTAAGAATTCCTAGTGCACTCTGATCAAACTCCACAGGCAGGCAACATACCACATACAAATGGATGGATGAGTGTTGTTTTATACCACTTAGATACCACAAATATCAACGAGTGGGCCCTGACGCATTGCTGCACTCATTGTCAGGAATGTCTGGAAACAAACCTTGTTCTTCTAGGGAACAAAGTAATCTGTCCTACATATCTTTAAATAAATATACCCAATTCAGCCCATGCAAGTCTAGAATGTTTGGCTAGTCATGTCTCTGGGCTGCTATTTATTGAATTACATATCAATTTAAAAACTTTTTTGTCTCTATAAAGTATTCATTTCAGAGGCTAGATGTGAGTCTAGGGAACCAGCAAACACATTAACCATTAGCATGTACTACTGCCCTAAAGATGGGCAAATGTCACATATATAACTCCCAAACAGTTTTGGACCACTCTATTCAGTCATATTAGTGATATATAAAATCTGTCATGTCACAAAAACAGATATGACAAGTAAGAATCAGGTGAGTAAGGTATATTTGAAGTATGTTCATATGCTTGATAAATGTGACTCTCTTCATATATAACTTAATTTCAAACATGTTGGACACCTTGTAGTGTACTGGACATTGAAAAGCTATAAAAGAAATCTGAGTCATTCATCAATATGATGCTAGGTCATCATACATTATCTGAGACAATCGTTTTACTACAGGTGCTATAAAAAATTAAGTACCATTGACATTGCTAGTAACATACATAATAATAGCTTTAAATTCATGATTCATCAAATTAGGACACATCAAGAAAGGAACTAGAACAAAGGTACCATGAAAACGTGTGCTAATCTGCTTATAAAGCATGCTTTGTTGCTTAACAGCTTGATAAAACTCACTGATAGTATGGACTCAGTAGCATAAACATTCACTGAAGTTGGTTTCTGTGATTTACATAACTGTACTAAAGCTTGTTCTTACAACCTTAAAATGATCACAAGTTGTTTCAGATTTATCAGCATTGTGCTCGTCAAAGAAAAAATTTATGTAGGGAACTCAGTCCCAGATTGAACAAGAAGCAATCTGCATGCACTATTTTTGTAAAGAATTCATTGCATGAGAACCATTTTTGTGTAACTTAAACCTCATGATAATAACAATTTTATCTAACACAGAACATTTCAAGAAAAGGCGATCATATATGCAGTCCCCATGGACCAAAAGTCACTAAAATCATTATGCTACCACTCTGAGTGCCCAGTGTCACTGTGCTATCAAATGATACGCCATCATCAACACTGACAGGACTATAGGACAACCAGTAGTTTTAATGGACTGGACCTATCCTACAGTCTGAAAATATACTTAACTTAAACTACAATTAGACTACTTTTTTAGTTGCCTTTTATTTAAATGTCGGGAACTACAAATATACGGATAACAACTTCTTTGACAGTGAGCACTATGTTTCAGTACAGATTCTTGCACCGCTGTCCAGCAGGGATTGGCATTTAAAATACTGTATACTAATAACAAATTTATACATAACAACTTCTTTTATTTTCTAAGTGTGTTTACAGTGTAAGAATCTGTACTGAAATGTTGCACTATCAAATTAAAAGAAATTGATATTCATAAATTGATTCTCCAGTGACCATTATATCATGAATAGAAGTTCAACCAGAATGACATTGCCAATTCTCTTTGACAGTCTAATGACAAAGTTTGCAAACTAAAGCATGCATGTAACAAATATTTCCCAAAGATCCATCATAATACACATTCGTGTGGGTGTGTTTCTTAACCACATGAACAATTTCCCACCAAAATTACAAGTCTTTCCAGCTTCAGAATTACCAAATAGTCATTTATTAGCATGTCAACAAGAATTCTTGTAACCCTGGAAACATAACAAATAAATATGAATGATGAAATAGTACAAACCCAATCGTGTGTCCATTTCCATGCCATCAGATACCAGAAGTATTAAACCTGGTGGTGACTCTAGTCCATCACAGAGACTGCCCCCTCACTTCCAATGTCCAGTGTGGACTTAATCCTTCACAATATTCCTCTCTTAAGTTAACCTGACATACAAAGTTAAATCTCTGTTCTGTCAGTGACTGTATTCTGTATATGTGTGATAACAGCCTCCTTCGCTTCCATTGATGCCAGACCAGAAGTGTACCAGAATGTCTAAACAAGCACCAGACAGAGACTCCCAGTTTCAGCTACAAGATCCTAATACCCTTGGCTTAAGATAAGGTGGAATGATTTCCTCTTGTGTCAACTTTGAGTTTACCTTGCCATCACTTCCCCAGACTGAACATGGGCTCAGTAAACAGTGTTACCAAAGATTGCAGTGGAGGGAATCTGGCGCCAGTCCAACTGTTTTCAGTATCCAGGTACAATCAGATGAGTCCCCCAGCTGCCTGTAGCACTCCCACATGGGACCCAATCTTCAGAATCTCCGCACTCTTAGACCCATGTCCTGCTCATTGCTCCATATCAATTTTCAAGGTGTGGCATCATTCAGAGGCATCAAGGAAATCTCTTTTTTTGTGCTAAGGTAAACAAGATACAGGGAGACTGATCCTTTCCTCGGGAATCTTTCTGGGCTTGTTACAGCAGCTAGTGACAGATAAACACGCCAGTTTGTATTAGAGATGGTGTTATTATATTCTTGATGTCAAAGCACTTCATGGTTCATGTGAACCAGGAATATGGTAATGTTCACCAGTTCCTCCTAGGATAATGTTGTTTGTATCAGGTGGATGTTTTATGGTAACATAATGGTATTTGTCATCTTGAGCATGTCTACAATTTAGATAATGTCCACTATAATTAGAAGAAAAGATCCGTAGTAAAAACATTCAATTTACTTAATATTTTCAAATAACTGAAACCTACATTAAAAATGTTAAACGGTATCATATGTTTAAGCTAAAATTGAAATTAATGGGGAGAAAAGATAAATGTTTTCCCACTCAATTTTATACGTTTTTAAGTCTGATATGAAGTTTCCAAGACTTCAAACCTTCAGATTTTTTTGTTTTTGTTTTAATAGAAGTTATACACAATTTTTTTTACAACATGTTACATAAGTTCACATAACCAAAAGCTGCCAACGATTAGCAGTTTGGCAGCTGTCTGGGGAAAAAAAGTCAGAATTTTTTATTGATTCCAAACAGGCAAACACAAGTAAAAAAAAATGAATGAAATAAAAAAAATAAATAAATAAGATAAAAAAAAATAAAATAAAAAGTAAAAAAATAAAAATAAATAAAAACAGGCAAACACAAGTAAAAAAAAATATATATATATATATAAAAAATAAATAAATAAACTATTCAAAATACAAAAACAAATTTCATCTCATTAGTTTGTACTTCCTTCTAATAAAGAAAAGAAATTATGCTCACCTTAGAGATCATACATGCCATGGTGTAAAAAATAACATTATTGGAAAACAGATATTCACAATATAGAAAGTACACTCCCAATGTCGCTGTAAACACAGTTTAAAGCAATCTAGACTTGCCAAGTCATTCAAGCCCTGAGATGAATTAATTCTCTATTTTGTTTGGGGGGATTAGGAGACAGACACGTTCTAGGGGTAATCATTCTATTCTAAAACACAGAACATCTTAAAACTAATATGGCCTTGGTAACTGTTTTTGTGCAGCTGGCTCACTCCTCTCAGCCTGTCAGACTGCTGTTAGCTTGTCTAGTCTGATGAGTAATCCATCTTTAGTCAGCTCTGGCACTTCAGCAGTCCAATCCTGCATCCTCTCAGAGACATCAGATACCGTGCTCTTGCTCATCTGTGTTTACAGTGATGACAGATAAAACTCATCTCCCAGCCTCTTCATAACTTCCAATGAGAGCTGGCGCTCAAGGGGGACTTGAAAGATCAAATGTTGAAATGCAAAACTTCAGTGATTTCTACTTTGGGATTTGGATTCTTGGAAGAAAAAGCCTTTTTGATAACAGTTGAAAATTACTATGATTTCGTTTGTAGTTACCAAAATAAATTACTGGTGCCATAGTGTTGGAAATAATGTCTGGCTTTCATGTGGTGAACAATAATTTTCTCAGGCTAGTAACAATGCCATTTTTCTGTGAATTTGAACTATATTTTATCTCACAATGTTTTAAGTCGCAGTGGTTTGATGAAGAGAATATGCATTCCTTTGATAAAAATTTAGAATGAACACTGAATAATATTCCAATCTTATCACATGACCAAGTCACAAAAATCAATGATGGGAGCTTTGTTCCTTTGGTATTTGGCAGAATCCTATGAAAATAATTACAAATCCTTAATTCTTAATGGCAATTATTTGAGGTATGTCATACACATATCAGTAAACGTCTTATCACAAATGGGGTGATGGGGTAGGCTAGCAGTAAAAGCATTCATTTGTTTAAGGCCCAGGTTCTATTCCCCACATGGGTACAATGTGTGAAGCCCATTTCCGTGTCCCCTGCCATGACATTGCTCGAATGTCCCTGAGAGCAGCATAAAACCATACTCACTCACTCACTGTCATCATAAAAGTGAGATTGTCTCTATGTTCATGAAAGCTAAATACCTATTGCTTGTTAGGTAGGGGTATAAAGTCTTTTTTCATTCCACTAGAATTGCCAACTGTCAAATGTGGACACTACAAAATTTAGGAATCTTGTTCTACAGAATTATGAATGGCAACATAACAAATATCAATGTAAGAATTTGTAGCAAGCCTTACTGGTAAAAGATCTGGGTCTCGCCACTTTAAAAATTAATTGTGTGGCAAGTCAGGATAATTCAGCCTTGCAATTATGCATTGCTCTTTGCTCTCATATGGGTTTTATTTAGACTTAAAAGGTACATACTGATAAATAACTTTATTTCTGGGCCTGACTGCTGGTTTGATCCCTGTTCTTAGACACAAGCAGAACAATTACTAATTTGACTGTTGCCATGGTACATGTGGCGTAGCCAAAGTTACCTCAAATGCAGCAAATAGGGACCCTTTTAAAACATTTCCACATGTTCATTCACTGTATGTGACAATGTTATATTGAGACTTGTGTGTGTAAGTGTGGTTAAAACTCAGTATTTCTCATGCTGAGTCCTATCTGGTTTGTCCAATTTGTTTAATGCCACTCTCAGATATATTCCAACTACACTTTCTATATGAGAGCACTGTAAATAAATGAGTCAGGACCAGGCAATCCAGTGATCAACAGTATGTGCACTGATCTAAAAAATCAGGATATGAGGACATGTGTTAACCAGGTCAGCAAGGCTGAACAACCGATCCCACTAATCGCCTCTTACAACAATCATGGGCTGCTGAAGACCTATTCTAACCTCAATCTTTACAGATGGCATCCCAACTGGGATTGAAACCCATACTCACAGAGTGTGACACCAAACAGCTGGCACATAACAAATCTGTATGTCCATCAGGGCTCATAAAAAGTTAAAGTTAAATCCAGTTAAATCATTAACCCTGTGCCAGGAACAACTGTTCCCAGCAAGCCGTACATCCATAAACCACAGACACAAAGCATGGATTCAATGCAGAAGAAAGCAATTGTATTGTTGCATGCATTTTATTTTGAATGAGTTAAAGGATTAATTCAAAAAGGTTCAAGAAATGTTGGTTCATGAATTGGTTATAGTGTGTGCGTGCGAGAGAGAGTTTATTTTTACACTGCACTCAGCAATATTCCAGTTATATGGTGGCGGTCTGTAAATAATTGAGTCTGGACCAGACAATCCAGTGATCAACAGCATGAGCATCGATCTGCACAACTGGGAACTGATGACATGTGTCAACCAAGTCAGCAAACCTGACCACCCGATCCCGTTAGTTGCCTCTTACGACAAGCATAGTCGCCCCTTATGGCAATGGTTAAAGCTTGTACTCAACATGAATATGTGTTGTTTTGAATTGTTTGGATGGTTGAATGGATGTTTAACCCCACACTCAGCAATATTCTAGTGGTCTATAATCAATCAAGTCTGAATCAGACAATCCAGTGATCAACAGCATAAGCATCAGTCTAGGCAACAGTGTTGTTTTAAAATTACAATATTTATTCACAGTGCAATACACGGTTACTAGTATTCTTGGTATTACAACTTGATTACATATATATGTGTCTTCTTTGAATAAAGCACCATGGGACAAATGGTATCTAAGTTTTGATAAACATAATGAAATCTTATTTCAACACTATACATTTTTTCTGTAGAGGGTGTATCTTGTTAGAAACTCAAGAAAGTTCTTTACTTGAATCCAAACCTGGGATATCAGTGAAATCATTGAGATCATAAGCTACACGATTCTTTAGCTCTGCTATGAATGATTGAACTTGTCAGAAAAAGTCAATATTTGGAGCAAAAGTAGGATTGCACTGCTAACAATTCCAATCCATAACAGTGACAATTCAAAATGTCTTCCATAATTCTACATAATTCATATACAAGACTACCTCTGTCTTGAACAGCTATGATTAATTAACCTTGCTTTGTCCCTGTGAATGAGAACATTTATCATGAATCACTGCACAAACCTAAAGATTTGAAATGATATTACAACAAATGCTCCATAATCATAGCATGTCAATTTAAAAGTCTCTTATAGTCGTTGTTTCCATATGGATTTTTCAGTTTAGAGGACTCACATTATTATGTCTTGCCTTGAACTTCACAAACTGATTTAGAGGGAAGGATAACTGTTCCATATTTCATTGGATGACGCAGGAAAGAATGACCTCTGACACTTTTTGTGAATGTCATAGAATAATCTGTCTCACAGTCCATCATATTCATTGCAGTTCCCAGCCATTTCATAATATGAAATCCTTTAATAATGCATGTCTATCAGAGAACATATAATTGATTATTATGTGGATTCTGCTCCTGTTCAGTGAGTGAGTGAGTTAATATTTAACGTCACATCGGCAATATTTCAGCCATATCGTGACAGGAACAAAACACTGAAATGGAATATATGTGTATTATAAAAACCTGTTGACAAGGGACAGTAAAACAACTAGAACATCACAATTTGAATTAAACTAGCATGAAGAGTTAAAACCAATATCAATATTTAGACAGTACAATATAAAAATAGGCTATAGATCACCAACAACTGAAGGTAGATCACCATACTAGGGACCATGGGGACTTACAGTAACTTTGCTACCTGCATGGACCCTAGTTGGATTTACACCATCCCTTCAGCTGCTGGCGAGTGTACAATATGCTAGCCAAAATTAAAACAACAGGAATACTATGATTAAAAACCTGGTAGACTTAAATTTACTATGAATGTTTTTGGACTTATGTACCCACTCAGGCGGACAATAATTTTACATTACTTCAACCCCCTTTGAGGGTACAGCCATTAACAATTCTAGGTACGAATCTAAACTACCAATTATTGAAATACATCTTTTTACAGATGCTCCTGTTCAGTTCAGATGGGGTTGTTTGTTTCTATTAAATTATATACTGTCTAAGACTAATCATTAGTCTAGGCATACATAACATGTTTCTACAATGGGGTTTCATGGTACAGAATAAACATACCTGGTATTCACAATCATGTTTTCCTCTGATTTTTCTAGCTGATCTCAATGGAAGAGTCTTGTATAGTTTATGAAGGATCTTGCAATTTAGCAGGAGTGAGTGAGTGAGTCTAGTTCTACATCCTGTTGAGCTATATATTGGCAGTCTGTAAATAATCAAGTCTGGACCAGACAATCCAGTGATCAACAACGTGATGTGTGTCCAGCAACTCAGCGAGTCTGACCGCCCCATCCTGTTAATCCCCTCATATGACAGGCATGAGTTACTGATGGCCAGTATTCAAACTCACACCTTCAGGGGTCTGCAATTTAACAGGACTGCATTTGACCATCAGTGAAGTTAAGAGGTTTTGTCAATAAGAATGTCTTTGTGGAATGACAATTTTTTCTTAGCCTTATTGTACTGAGTGAGTGAGTGAGTGAGGATGTTCAAGTTGAACATCCTGTGTTTCGACAGAAGATTCATTAACCATATTAATTTCAAATTGGATTATTGGATATGAAACCTCCAAATGGCCATTTCAAATGGAGCCCCATTGAGATGGTGTTTTCAGAAACTGAGGAAATACAGACTTGCTTCACTTAGGGCTTTAGCATTGCTGGGAGATCTTGGCAGTAGGGAAAATAATGTGGTTCAGGGACTGTGAGACAGACTGATTGTACCAACACTCTGTAGCAAACAGACTGAGTGATAACCTTCACATTCCCTTTGAACTGCGGGTTAAATGTTACAGTGGAATGCTGTGCACAGCTTGACTGTCACTTTGAGGACAATGATAGGAGGCTCTGATGCATTACTGCATGGCTCAGTGTTGTCACATATTATTCACCCTCAATTGTTTAGGACTTCAATGATGTTCTACCTGTCAAAACATCACGGTCATGAGAACCATGAACAGAAATTCTAAATGTACACCATCTATTCTTCAGGCCATCTCAATTACACAAACACTGTAGTTTTGTAAAAAGTGAGCTAAAAGACACTGAAAGTCTATCATCACTTGGAAGATGGTTTGGTGTAATGTAAATTTTGAACTTGCACATCATGTAATCAATCATTCAGCCATGACCAGACTTTTCAGACTTAAATAATGTTTCATCTATAGTCTTCGCCTACAGTTACTACCTTTTTTGTTCGACAAAAATATCTTGACCTGAGACTCATTTCTCTGTGTAACTGCTGGGAAAATGACAAATAGGATAGTACAAATCATGTATGTAAACTTCCGTGAAGGAAAATTTAACAAATGTCCTTGTTTCTCATTGCTGTCTGACTCAATTATTTTTTTCGACTCTAAGATTTATGATATCTGTTACACTAGAGAAATGCAACTTTGCCCCCAAAGTAAGCATGAATTTTTCACACTCCTAAGTTTTTATTTTCTATCAGAGGCATGGTGTAAATTTCCAGAGATAGCAAATGTAAATATAATGTCTGCCAGACTGAAGATATATGAAAATAGGGATGAGCAACAAGGGTATTGTTTCATATGACCCGATACGAACTGGTGAAATAGTCACCACAAATTCAAACTGATCAAAGACATGCATTCCGAGCTACTGTTGTACAAAGACAAACGTGTGATAGAATTCTTTACCTGATGGTGAAGCAAGCAACAGATTTATTTAATGGATGCCACTGTATCACATCCCAAGGACCATAGGTATTCCAAATGATCAGGAAGAAATAAGCTCACTGTCATACAATAATGTTAAACCTAGGAGGTTTTCATTTAACTTTTTATCAGTCTGTCCAGGCTGAGACCAATCAACTATATCCTGCATCTCATATTACGGACCACGCTCTAACTAGCTTCTTACAGTAACTAGTTTCTATGAGTGCTCATCCTACACCTAAACTTGACATGACAGAATTCATTTTCTTATGTATGGTTTACCTTAAAAAAATATATTAATGTACACAACACATACTAATTAAATACCCATTATCACACTACTAGACTCAATTTTCTACTAAACTAAGTTTTTCTCTACCATTTCACCTTTTACAACAAAGTTAACTCATGGTTTCAATAAAGGCACTCCTTTGTCGATTGTCTTTTTAATGAATATGGTGTAATGGATACAAAGTTTTCAGAAAGATGGTTTTTTTTTCAATGAACAATGAAAACATGGAACAAATAATATGCGAAAGAATATCAAAATACAGGCTGTATGCTGATTCTAGGCAAATGTTATCATGACTCAACTCAAGCGTGGAATACCTACACTCCATCAGGAGTTACCTCCCTTCACGAACATGACTGAACCTTGCAACACATTGTACATAATAATTAGAAAATCAGACCCAGATATTGGACACACCAAGCACATTCATGCAACGCTTGACAACCCTACCATCGCAAGAATCAAGAGAGTCTCACCAAATATAAAACACTGAAGTTACAGACTTGGGTTTTATGTACTTAGCCTGGGTTCCATTTGGACTTTTTCCCTCTTACATATCTTTAAATAGCATATATTTTTATTCCTCTACCAAGAGTTTGTCTTACAATGGACTTGTCAGTTAGTAATGTCATGCGTGGCAACATTTTGAAAGTGAAAGATAAGAAATCAGGATATTTAATAAGTTTGAAAGCAGTACATCAGTACAAATTTCCAGGATACTGGCAATACAGTGAATATGTGTGACAATGAGACTATCTGTCAAGCGACTGCCATTAGACTAATAGTAACTAGGTCAGCTGTAAGACAATGTCTTCAGAGCTCCAGATATGGTGTGAATTTGCGTATTTTACACAATAATCAAGTTTACTCAATTAATTACAAATTTGGCCATACAAACAACGCATAAGAATCTTTAATACCTTGCATGCTTTACTCAATTAAAGGTCACATGCAACGTAAAACACAACTTTGCAGATTCTGGTACCTTTCGGTATGCACTTACCGAAACAAATCATAAAAAATGCCAATTCAACCTATAAAGTTGAAAAAAACGCGATGAAAAAAAAGCCCGCGAAATCGGAGTTCAAACGCTTCACTAAATTCCCCCCAGCGCTGGGGGGAAAACTGGTTTCAACAGCTGTGCTGCGCTGCGCCGGTGACGCATGCGCAGTGAATAGGTTCGTGGAGATTGAAACAGTATGCATGCCCAGCGTCTGAGGTTGTGAGCAGTAGTCTAATCTTGGTTGTGTACACAAACAATTAAATAATCTTCTCGTTACGTAAAAACACTTGTTGATTGTGGTAAGCAGTCTCTGTCACAGAGAAAGTTCAGTGTCTGGTTTATTCACACCTATATGTCTGTCTGCCTGTCTGCTTAAGACAACATGCAATACACAGCTTCAATCATTGACCACGTGCAATTTGAACTTAACACCTATCAGACTATACGACCTAAAGAAAATAAGTTGATTTATGACTCGTGCACCCGAGTCCCGTGTCTGCCCCATTATGTAATTAGGCAGGTGTGATACACATGACATGTTTTTATGTCTGTGGGTTGCAAACAAACTACATTCATTTTTTTCGGATTACTGGATTTGACGGAAACTGGTGCAAACTCTTGTCAGTTTCAAGTCCTGCTTTGTACTTGGACGAATGACAGATTCCAGCCACGCAGTAGTTTACCATCTCTACTGACATGATTTTTGATTGGATCGAGCGCAAATTCAGAGAATGTGTATATTCCAAACCCAACATCTCTATATACATTCTTCATGGATAACGACTTCATTTAGTGTATATGATTTTGTTTGACAACAGTATATGAATCCATACTGAAACGACGCATCAAGTACACAAAACGAAGTTGTTATCCATAAAGAATCTTACTTTCTTGTGACTGGCTATACTTCTAAAATGACCATCAAACAGATCATCTTTCTGTACACATAATGAACCCTCAGCATATCAGCAAATGAACCAGCCAATCGGAAGCCGTCGTTACACTTGAGTGCATAGCCACCCGCTATGACTGGGTTCAGTCTCCCGAGGGCTTCGTTTCGGGGGAAGTAAGCCCAAGTACAAAATATTGCACTTTTGAATCGCGATTGTACGCTTATAATTTTGTTTATTTGTATTTTTAAAAGCAGTAATGTATATTATATGTCATGAATAAGTGATAAATGTGTTTTAATTATGTTTGACTTTTTGGCTGCATGTGACCTTTAACTAAATTGGCTTGCATACGATTTGTCGTGGTGCCCTAACTCTACAACAGAAACAATGTCAGGTGATGCCTACATAAATTATGCATATACTGTAGCCACTGTTTGGAGTTTACTGTAATAGTCACATGACTTCCATGTTGAGTATTTGAAACTGAAAATTACTTTGAAATGTAACAACAGTTAAAAACTTTTAGTCTGTTGATGTGCATTTACATATATATATATATATGTATGTAGAAGAGTTAATTACCCAATAAGGATAAGAAATGGGGGGGAAGGAAACAATGTCACAACAAGCAAATGCTTTGTGTAAATAAAAGATTTCACAGAAACTTTATGGTTTTTGAAAACCATGTCTTCCCACCATGTCATGGAAGGGTCACCATGTCAAGGGGCTTGAGAGATTAACAGATACAAGGAGACAGCCTCCTAAACTGGCTGATTTTATTCCTGGAATGTTAACCCCTGCAGTGTGTAAGTGATATGTCCTGCTGCATAAGATGCAGGCCAAACCAAAGGTTGTGTTGAGGGCATTCTTTGACAAAATAAATCTCTCACTACAGCAGAAGAATCATCATGATCATAGATCAACATGATAGAAGTCTTCCTGTTTTGTGTCATACATAAGTACTGAAAATATATCAAGTCTAGATTTCCACAGTTTAAAATTAAATTTCAGCAGTAATGGGTGATAAGAACCTTTGTACATGTTGTGAAATTCCAAGAAATTATCACATTGCAGATTTATTTCATCTCTGAAAGTCTCAGGACTCTTTTTCATTATATATATATATTTTTTTTTTTAACTATGAATTTTTTTTCAGAAAATATGTTCATTTCAGACACTAGTTGTTTGTCCAGTCTTCCCACAATCATTATATTCAAAATAAGCATCAGAAAAACTAAGTTGTATCTCCACAGAATTTAAAGTAAGGTTTTACAACACATCCAAATCAAATGATCCAAAGTGCGAAAACCATGATGAAATTGATGATGTCCCCTGACATGAAATCAAAGATGCAATCTGAGAACATATTCAGACAGAGCAAGTAAGGTTCCAAACCTTGAAGAAACAGAACTGCCTTTGAGTATGTTACATTCTAGTGACTGTGTCCTGCCTTCTGGATAAGTCTGCTGTCTAACAAGGCACTCTGCAACATTCCAACTACATGTATGTGCAGCAGTCCATTAATAATTGTGTCCGTACCAGACAATCCTGTGGTCAACAGCTTTAACATTGATCTGTGCATTTGCTATATGAAGACATTGTCAAATGAGTCAGCGAGTCTGACCACTAGATCCCATTGTTCACCTCCTACAACAAGCATGGGTTGCTGAGACCAATTATAAATCTGAACAATTTTTCTTAATATGGAATCCAATTGGTTCTTGACACTTGTGTTGAACAATGTCTTAGCGTATATAGAGGATACTAAACAATCTTCCTTGTGATACCATTTTTATCAAAAGAGTTAATGATTTGGTATCCAACGAGCGAAAGTGAGTTTGATACTAAATTTTTCACGAGTTTAATGAAAATGGTATTTTACAATTCTGTTTATCACTCTCCAACATAAATTGATAAAAACAATGTATCTCTGCTCTCAACGTGATGACTCTCAGCTTTCTGCGAGTCAAACAAGGTCTAGTACAGCAGCATTAACATTGTGACATCATCATTGTGAACCTTATGATGTCATACTTCTAGTGGTATTACACTAGTGAAAAATTGCCATAAAAATATTACACTGCAGTATCTTCCACAGGCGAGTAATAACATGTTTTAGCTCATTAAGGGGAGATGCTTATATGGGGTGCAGGTGTTTACAACCAGTATGGGTGTGGTGGGGAGAGGCCAGTTATATGGGGAATCAAACCCACAGACAGCCGATCCTGTCACTAAGGGACACCTCTGTGTTCACACTTCCTTGAGTGGCATTATGAAGCTGGTATGATGAAATAGGAATGGTTTTTTGTGGATAGGTGTCAGAAAGGGACCTTTTTTATTGCAATTGTCTGCCCATAAAAAATCGTTCCTGTTTAACTGTGTTCACAGTTTGAGTGTTTTTGACCAGATAATTAATCCTCTTGACTGTAAGTATTGACCCAATATAATATCAGGCAAATGTGCATCTTCATGTTTTAAATTATCTACTTTAGACATACTTGTTTGAAGAGTTAGGAAAATATCAACTCTGAATTTTTAATAAAGCAAAAGTTTGTTGAGAGAATTGTCATCTGACATCACTTGTGAATGAAGCAGGGGGGAGGATTATTGGTGATCTTTAGCATATTTTTGGTTTGCTTGTTGTTTAATGTAGCACTCAACAATATTCAAGGAGCTGCTGTAGGATCAACCTCGATATCTCCAGGGTATACATTTTGATGAATCTACACTATACCCCGGATGCATCAGCCTGATGAATGTATTACGTCCCTTGGCAGACTTTTTAGCCATTCAGGTATCCCTGCTGGGAAGTTCAGTGTATCAATCACAACTCACTTTCTAAATTATCTAACAGATTAAACTCAGCAACACAAACCATGCAGAAGTTCTCTGAGGTAGATGGAATTCTTGCATATATTGTTTTAAAGTTTTGAACCTGTCAATTTGTCTGTATGGTTTCCCCACAAATCTGAGTCGCACTGTGAACAAACTTTCACAGCTGCGACTGCTATCTTTGTTATCGGTTGTAATGGTGGCTTAGATGACTGGCTACTTTGAGAATATGCAACGAGCAAAGGGAGGTAATAAAATTATCAGGGTGACCCATAGATGCATCCTGGGTATAGTGGAGACTCATAGGAACGTATACCCTCAAGATATAGAGGATGTTCACCACCCAGGCAGAAAAAGAAAGAAAGGCTAACCCAAACTGTGGCCCTAACCTTACCCTAACTCTAAAACCCTAACCTGAACGTAATCACACCCTATTCCAGCTATGTTGTGGTAGTCTAAAATGAATTAAGCCTGAACCAACCAATCTAGTGATCAACAAATGTCAGCCTGACCACCGACAGGGTTGCTGAAGACCAGTTCTAATCCTGATCTTCAGGAACAGATCTTTGACAAGAACAACTCTCTTTGATAGGTTTTTGGATTACATTTTGATCTGTCAGCGTCTTGATAAATGCCACTAAAAGAAGTGTCCCTTCATACCATTTGAAATGTAATATGTTTTTATATAAAACATGAAAATGATCACAAAATGCAAATTTTACAGATGGTGCAAACCATTCAAAATCCGACGACTCGAACTCTGTTCCCACGATCACGTTCTGCACGCACCTTTCTCGAAAAGACATCGCTGTCTATGCGGGGCATGCGCATTAGAAACTTCCGTTTGTGTTTCGGAGCGAAATTCAGAAGAGTTGAAAATATTAGCTTGAGCATTTATAATTACTTGGTCGGTTTCCATTTTTAATTTGGCATGGTAATACCGACTAATTATATTCAAGCCGATTTTAATCTTTTGCACCACGAATTGTTGGCCTCACTTGTAAGTGAGCACGATTTGAAAACTTGAGTCGAAGTTGACGTCACGACTGAGTGCCAGGAATCGGTTTCACGTGCGACGGAGTTAGTGGAGAAAAGGTTTGGCATCCAATACATATTTGGGAAAAACATGTGTTAGTCCGACAAGTTGATTGTTTCATGAAATCATTTCTTGTGATGGCCTGAGTACAAAATCACTTCAGATTTGGATAGATCTACACAAGAATTTGGGTAGGAGTTCCGCCCATAACCCCCGCTTGAAATGTGTTGCTCAAACCACTTATATATGTGGCATCCGAGGGAATGCATAGAGGAATCGTAACTCTGATACGCTTTTGTTAAGTTATTTCTTCAATTTTCTGGCCAGTATAGTTTTAACACCACTGTGGCGATGGGTTTAAGATCGTTTCTCAAGTACAAGTACTAGATTCCTAAAGTTCAAGACACATGGACTAGAGTTCCTGGATAAAGTTGTAAATACTTGTCATCTGGGTTAAGATTGAGGCACTGGGGTCAAGGACTACCGCAGCAGTGGTTGGGAGCCAAAGATATACAGAAAGAAAGTGACCCAGCACTGGTTCATGTTGAGCCAATCAGAGCTCTCGGACAGATCATGTTAGGAGGTTGACATCTACTGATAAGCATGGGAAGAGAGGGGAAGTGAGAGTGAAAGACAAAGGCAGTGTGTGTGAGAGCCAGAAGTGAAAGCAGTTAGTTTTAGAAGAATGTCCCGTGTGCCTCACCCTACTTACAGTAAGTAAATGGAATTCAACTTGATACACTGTTGTGTTTTCATTACTAAGTGTAATTGGAGAAAAGTGCCTTTATATTTGGTCACCCATATTTCGATCATGTTTGTTACAAAAGCTGCCTCTCTTGTGTATACATATTCTCTCAAGGCAGTATTTAGTTTCAGCCTATTGGTTCTTGGTTTTTCAGTTTTTCATGTGAATTCTTTATACAGGTCAATAATTTCAGTTACACAACAGCAATTTAATTTTATGAATCATCATCCTGCTCCGTTCACCTTTTCTGAATGGTTGCCATGGTGATGGTGATAATTATTTATTTTGTCACAGCTATAGGAAGCATACCATTGAACTGTGACTTAATGATCATTATGATAACTTTAATTTATCGATAGTTTTCAGCTTGTATACTTTGTAGTAAGACAAAGTGACTTTGCAAACAGTAGCATATTTGGTTATTTGTCTTTAGTTTTCTTACATTTGTTTGAATTGAAATATATCTTGTGATGTCTGGCATTGTGATTTTGGCATTATTGATACAATTTTGTATTGAAACCAGATGGATCGTGTGATTGTTCTGGTGGACATGGACTGTTTCTATGTACAAGTAGAGCAGAGATTGAACCCTACTTTGAAGAACAAGCCATGTGCTGTCGTGCAGTACAAGACCTGGAAAGGTGGAGGGTGGGTAGTTGAATTTGTCACATACAGTATTGTAGTGATCCATGTAGTAGAAAGAAAAACAGAATTCTTTCATTTCGTCAGCATTTCTAACATGGGTTTAAACCCATGAAGATCCATGTCGTATACGATCTTCAGTAACACTTGCTTGTCATAAGAGCTGCCTGGGGTCAGCTTCACTGACTTATTTGACATGTCATTATATCCCATTTGCGTAGATGATGCTCATGCATCACTGTATCGTCTTGTCTTTTTGGGCTGTATTATTTACAGACTGCCTCCATGTGGCTGGAATACTGCAGAGTGTGCTGTTGAACAACAAACAAAACAAAACTGATACAAGCAAAGTAAACATGTTTCAATTGTGACAATTCACTGTTTTTAATGGACTGGGTCCTTATTCTCGAAACGTTCGTAGCCCTAAGAATTCTTAACTTTGATCGTAGCTAATGTGTTAAGAATGGGCGCAAGAACTTTGTAGGGCCCTGAAAGTTTCGAGAATAGCTAGCCAGGTTTGTATCTTTGTAACTCCTTTTGCACATGTGAGTGATGATAAACCTTCACTGACTTCAGACCAGTTTGTGCAGCATCATGCAGATTTCTTGGACTTCACTGTCTTCAGCTACCAAACACAGACTTGTCACTCTCTGTTATGGTATTTTTCACTATAACAGGATCATTGCTGTGGGATACGAGGCACGTGCTTTTGGTGTGAAGCGGAACATGATGGGTGATGATGCAAAGAAGCTGTGTCCAGATATCATGTTTGCTCGTGTCCCAGAAGTTCGGGGAAAAGCTGATCTCACCAAGTAGGTGGACAGGTACTTCCTTTGATTAACGCTACTTCACTAATTTGAAAGTGAATGTTTATAATATGGATAAATTGGGAAGGTTGTTGAATATTATAATGATTTCACAAGAAACACCAAACTTTTGCACCAATTCATATTCGCAATATCTATTTGACATTTAAAGTTGAAAGTGGAAAGAACATGCTTGTTACCTCTGCAGGTATCGTGAAGCAGGAGCTGAAGTCATCCAGGTGTTTAGCCAGTTCAGTCAGTGTGTGGAGAGAGCCAGTATAGACGAAGCCTATGTTGACCTCACACAGGAAGTAGATGCCAGAATGAGGCTGATGGAAGGATCGAAAGTGGTGGAGAGCCAGTTGGAGCATACTTACATCACTGGATGGGAGAAACCTAAATCTCAGTTGATGACGGACATGGAGCAGGACCAAGGTGACATGAATGAAATTTAGTTTCTGTCTAGTTCATTGAGTATCCTTAAATGTCTTGTTGCAAATTGAATATTCTATTCCTGCATATTTCTTTCCTTCTCTTTTATGCCATTTTTCTGTATTGTCATTCACAAATATTGTTGTATTATGTATGTTTGCAGGGGTTCAAAAATCCCATCGCCCAGCGCCCAGGACAAGTCAGTTTTCATTTCGGGCAATCAAAATAATTATAACTTACTTGTCCGTGGACTACTAGATAATTTCCACTTATGGTTTCAAACTGCAAATAAACTTGGATTTCATGTCATATTTGCTCTTAATGTAGCTCTTGCATTTTGCAATAATAGTAATTTAGAGCTATCGTTCTTTGAAATTTATCACTCTTTGATAAATAATCCAGTAAACATTAACATCAAACATTGCGTCATAAAATCAGTGTAAGTGGAAAATTGGTCAGGACAAGTTACTTTCTTGAAGTCACTTGCCCTGTGGCAAGTTACTTTTGAAAAAAAATTCTCATATGTATGAATTACAGGAGTTCTGTATGATACAGGGTGAGGGGATGGGTGGAGGAAGGTTTGTAGGAATGACTCCTAGGTATAGTGAGTGAGTTTAGTCTGTTAATATTCAATCCATTGATTAACCCAAGGTATAGAAGGGATGGAGTTGGGGAAAACAGTGGGTGGGAGACTGACACCTGAGGGTGTGGGGTTGAGGTGGTGGGGACAAGATGGTTTGTAGTACTGACACCAAGGGATGGAGTTGGGGATGACGCAGGGTGAGAGACTGACACATATAGGGTGGTGGGTTGAGGGGCTGGGAATGAAATGGTTTGTAAGGCAGATGCCATGGGATGGAGTAGCTGATGACTCAGGGTGAGTGAGTGAGTGAGTTAAGTTTTATGCTGCATTGAGCAATATTCCAAGTATATGGCGACAGTCTGTAAATAATCGAGTCTGGAACAGACAATCCAGTGATCAACAGCATGAGCATCGATCTGCACAATCGGGAACAGATGAGATGTCAACCAAGTCAGCGAGCCTGACCACCTGATCCCTATAGTCACCTCCTACAACAAGTGTAGTCGCCTTTTATGGCACACATGAGTTGCTGAAGCCCAATTCTACCCCGTACCTTAAGGGGATTACACAGGGTGCTGGACTGATACATATAGGGTGATGGGTTGAGGGGGTGGAGACAAGATGGTTTGTAGGACTGACACAAAGGGATGGAGTTGATGATGACACAGGGTGAGGGACTGACACCCGGGTTTATGAATATGTTTTTAGGTCATGTTGATGAGAGGAAAGGAGGTACGCGTGACTGGCTGGACATGTTGTATGAGGGCGGAGATATGGAGGTGTCCAACCAGAGGCTGACTATTGGAGCTGTGATCGTGGAGGAGATGAGGGCTGCTGTGTACAGAGAGACTGGCTTCACATGTTCTGCGGGCATCGCTCACAACAAGGTGGGTGTTGTTCGGGGTGGGGTGGTGAGACACGTTTTGTGATTTATGTCGTCTGCTGGCATTGCTCACAATATGTGTGTGTGCATGTGTGCGCTTGCGCGTGCATATAATGTCTGCTGCATTTACACGGTAACAGGATAAAATGTTGGAATTACTGACAATGTAGCCTTTTGTTGAAGACACTCATTCATAACTGAAATGTCCTGGTCAAATGTGTGAAGGTAGTTCCTTGCTGGAAAATTCTGTTGTTCAGCTGGCACTGGTGATGAATATCTATACAACTTCATTCTCCTTCGTTACTGATAAGTAGATCAGTTGACAGGTAAAACTACATTTGCAATTTAAATGAAGGCAATGCATGCCACTTTGAATATATCAATAACTGGAGCACTACTTTGAGTCAAAGTTCTTTCCCCACATTAAGACACCAAGATATTTTTGCTGGCAGATGCTGGCCAAGCTGGCTTGTGGATTACACAAACCTAACAAGCAGACGGTCCTCCCTCACAGCTCTGTGGAGGGACTCTTCAGTACTCTTCCTCTCAAGAAAGTGTAAGTAGGACAGGAACTAGTTTGGGGAATTGTTTAAAATCTCATAATTGATGACTGGTACATTCCCCCTGCCAGGGTAACAGAAGGGTATTATTCCATGTGGAATACCTACAGGGTTACATCCCTTTGCTTCATTTGCCCACTGTGCCAGAAGTGTTTTCATTGTACAATAAATGATACAAAAGTTCTGTGACTAACGAAGACAAATGGACTCCAACAAGTTCATGATAAAATTAGGCAATATGCTATTTCTTTTTAACTTCTGCTTACTCTTGTTGCTTCACTCTGTTGAACCGGAAACTGGCATTTGGAATGGAGGCGAAGAACGATCTGAATACCACATGTGGCTCTTAAAATGTTGAATAAAACATATTTCATGTGAGTAATTATTAAATATGGCACTGGAAATCTGAGAGCTCAACCAAGTTAGGAAGTGGGAGTGTAACTTTGACAGTGGTGATATTATATTTTGACATGTAAGATATATTTCGAACCAAAGTGAGGGAAGTGTGTTTCCAACCTTTGCTTGCTTTGCTCACAAATACGAAGACTGGTCATATACTCTATGCTGCACAACCCCATTTGTGCTACAGTTTGCCTGTGATCTTGAACAATTCAATAATGGTGACAGTGTTTACATCCTCAAAAGTACAATGAAATGTCCTGCTTGCCTGCCATATGCTGACACTAGTGACAGTGGTTTAACAGAAGGAAAGTTCAATGTGGTGTACAGATCACTTGTTTTGTTTTCAGGCGCCACCTGGGAGGCAAGCTGGGGGAGACACTGATACAGCAGCTGGGGGTGGAGAACATGGGGGACCTGTGTCGCTTCTCTGAGAGAGAGCTGCAGCAGATCGCAGGGGACAAGACAGGGTGAGAGGCTGAACTAACACCTGAGTTAGAATGGATTTTGTGAGGTACTGATACCCTGGTGTGGGATGTGCTACTAGCACCTTAGTTAGGAAAGGGTGGGGAATGGGTGGGGTGGACTGACACTTGGGTGTGAAACTAGTGGGTCAGGGTCTGACCCCAGGGTGTGGAAGTAGTGAGTGAGGGTCTGCCCCCATAGGTGTGGCCTGACACCTTGGTGTGGAAGGGAAGGATTTTGGTACGCTATTTATTACTGGTCTTTTTTCATATTATGCATCACAAGATTGATGGCTGAGTGTGTCCTGTGTTGTAGGGCATGGTTGTATGACATGTGTCGAGGGTATGAGTACGAGCCGGTGTCTGCCAGACAACTGGCCAAGTCCATTGGGTGCAGTAAAAACTTTCCCGGGAAAACCTGTCTGGACACAAGAGAAAAGGTAGGCACCATCCACAGTTACATTGTGATGAAACGTGTATTAATCAAGACCTGCACCAATTTTGACTTTCTTTCTTCATTACCATGACATGCTTCAATATTACTGGAATTAACCCAGTAACCCAGCATTAACCTAGCTTTCTCCTTTAAGTCTTTTGTTCAGCAATATTTTGAAAGCCAAACCCTTACTGTTGCCTTGTCATTTCTTGATGTCAAAGCCTTGTTATCACGTGACATGGGAGCCTTGTTATGCCTTGACATGTATGGTCACCTCCACATTGGTTTTAGTTGAAAGTTTCAATTATCATCCTGCTGTTTCCACCAGGTTAGCTTTTGGCTGTCTGAACTTGCAAAGGAGGTTGAGGAGAGATTGGTGAAAGACAGAGAAAGTGTAAGTCATGATCTTCTGCCTTCACACACTAAGTGGATACCAGAGATAAGAACAATGAGATGGTCTCAAAGAAGGTTGTACTGTTGTTTCATTATGTTGGGTTGATGGTCAGTTTTTGTTGTTGATAGCATGCCTTGGCCATGCCAGGGTGGTTTTAATCCAGATTTAACATATAAGCAATGATTTCATAGTGTGAGAAGCATTAAATACAAACACTTCTTGAAGCAGCATTTCAATGGTATACTGTAATACTGTATTATAATGTGTCTATTGCCTGCAGAACAAGCGTGTAGCTAAAACGCTGACTGTTACTGTGCGCTACATCGGGAACCCGTCATCAGTGACAGCTTCTAGATCGTGTGGCATTATCAAGTATGAAGCTAAGAAGTTTGCAGACGATGCCTTCTCTCTCATTCAGAGGCTGAACACATACAAGCCACACCAGAAGTCATGGTGAGTTTACTGGATGGCTTCCAATTTGGAAGTGCTTGTTTGGAAATATTTCTCACATTTGGGAGCGTATTATTGAGGAAGCTATTTATTTATATTCTGTCATGACAAGGCCCTTTGCTGTTTTCAGGTACAAATTTCATTCTCATTTATGCGACTCCTCAATCTCATTTACAGAATTTTTGCTGCAGTCATAAAGAATCAAATGTAAACTGCATGATTTCTGATTCACTGGCAGTAATGCTAACATCCATTCGCTCATTTTGTGAATTTCATCTGAAATATTCATGCGTGTAAGATGAAATGGGGAATGAGGAGTAGCCTAGTGGTTAAAGCGTTCACTTGTCAAGCCGAAGACCACGGTTCAGTTCCCCACATGGGTACCATGTGTGAGGCCCATTTCTGGGGTTCCCTGCTGTTTTATTGCTGGGATATTGCTAAAAGCGGCTTAAAACCGTACTAAGATGACATGGTTTAGTATTTTGTTTTCAGGGCACCTGCTATTCTGACACTGGGCCTGTCAGCCAGCAAGTTCACAGAGAACAAGGGGAGTGGAGGAAACAGCATCTCTCATCTGTTCGCTGCAGCAGCATCACAACCACCCAAACCATCTCAAGTGTCTTCAGACACCTCAGACAGTAATGTTCTCAGTCAGACTAATCAGGTTGTGAAGAAACCCAAACGAGGAAGCATTGAAACATTCTTCCAAAATCATGCTCGGAATGGTGTTTCCACGACAGAACATGAAAGTGTTTTAGACAGTCACTCAGTTGCAGAAGCTAAAATAGACACAACACGAACTTTTGCTTTCACAGAAATTACAGATAAGAAAAAAGCCATGGGATTTTTTGCTTCCAAAACTGCAGCAAAAAAGTTTAAAAATGTTAACAGGGAAAGTGTGTCAGAAACAGAAAATGCAGATTCGAACTTGTCCATGCCAGGTAGGAATGAGGCATCACGAACGGACATTGTCATGTATGCCTCCGACAGCCAATCTAATGAAGACATTGAGATGAGTGTTGATCACTTCCCAGTGGAGTGTTTGAACAAGGATCTTGGGCTGACTGGTGAAGACTCTTGTGATGTTGATGGTGTTGATGTAATTGTCAACAACTCTGGTCATAATTTGATGGCTACATCAGAGCTGAATCATCAAAGGCAAGACAGTAATGTGATTCTATCATCAGAGAATTGTGATGCATCGGAAGAGGCGACAAGTAATAATTTGACAGTTACATCAGAGCTGAGTCTTCAAAGGCAAGACAGTAATGTGATCCCACCATCAGAGAATTGTGATATTCCTGAAGTGGGGACTGTAGCTCACCTTGACAATGATGATATGATGCAGTGTGATAAATGTGATCGAACCCTCCCTATCTGGGAAATGCCAGAACACTCTGACTACCACTTTGCCCTGGAGCTACAGAACTCTACCCAGAATGCAATGGTAGTTCCTCGTACTACTGTGTCAAATCAAGTCAAGCGCAAGTCTTCTCCAGACAAACATGGAATAAAAAGCAAAAAGGCAAAGGTCGAGAAAGGGAGAGGTACCAGCATGAATCTGTTAACTTTTTTCAGGAAACAGTGATTCTTGTCTGTCCCTAATCTTCGGGAGTTAAAAATGAAGTTTCAGTACTGTCTGGTCCACTGATGGCTAATGCATGACAATCATCATGGAAATAGTGCCTTCTGACGTATTCATCATCATTTGTGTTGTGTATTTTAACTTCCTTATTCCAGCTCGTATAGATCCTTATGTGGAGGAATCAAACATTAACCAGATTTTTGTAATTGTTGTGTGGCTGTGATATTCTTATGAAACTACAGCTTTTTAAGGTCGAATCCTCGAATTCCAAGGCCCCGTAAGTGTGGTATGAATGACACCATGCTAACATTGTAGTTGAAGCATGACATTGATTACACAACATGCTTTGCAGTGACAATTCCAAAGATTGCCATTACTCTCATGGGCTTCATTATTTTACTAAATCTGATTCTACAGCCCCATAACTTTATCTAACACAGGGCAAGTGCATATTGTCCATCTGTTCCATGACTTTGACTGTGGAAGCACAGGCATCATTACCTAGTGTATTAGGCATCTTTGTCACAAAACAGATGTTATTTCTTTCTATACTAAGACATTTTAATGATATTGTTTTTGGAACTTTGTTATGAAGTCAGAAGGTAATAATTGTACGTATGAATCTGAGTAACTCTTGCTGCTCATGTCTTGTAACTCATATGAGTCTCTTGCTGCAAGTCTTGGGTGTGGAGGCGTTTTACTTCAATGTCAAAGGTTAAGAATAGAATTTTCATTTAGTATTTATAGTAAATGTCCAACAACTCTTTCCCTTCATATTATTAAATTACACTCATTTGATTAGCATATGTGAAAATAATAAAAAACCAACAACAAACAGTTATATTCACAACAAATTTCAATCATATTACTTGAGTTATATGTTCTATGCAAGCAAAGGTAAATGGATGTAGGAACAATATTTACAATTCTTGTTGTAAAATAATTCTCAATTTTAACAATATTTATAACATATATTAACGGCAACATTATCTTGACAAAAGTCTACTACATTGCAGTATATCAGCAATACATATGCTCACACATACCTGTACATGCTAATGTAACTCATTTTTACTTGTGTACAATTTGTCTCATATAGGCATTCATGAATTTCTTTCTGTGAATGATTAGTGGTAGCACAGCATGTCTTCCTCCATATTACTTTATTCTGAAAGTGGTAGAAAATGCATATGTTTTCAACAGTATGAAGTCTCTTCTTCAGACAAAGCAATGACAATAAATTGGTATATATGCTCATAATATCAAGATATGCACAGATGAAAAGTTTCAGTATCAGTGTATGAAACTCCTGAAAAAGCTAGGAAGCCCAGAGGGCTAATAGCTAAAAAATCTTACTGGCCCTGTTAACATGTAACCAGCCCTGTATTAAAAATAGGAAACTGAGATATGTGTTGAATTAAAACAAAGAAATTAATGAATTACTTGTAGTGAGGTAAACTTAAATATGTGCTAAAGCAAATTCAATAAAATCATAACTTGGTCGTCACTGTTCATTCATTAAATGTGTGTGCCATCTGAATCAGAAAAGCAGAAAAGAATGATATTATTCATAGGCTGAAACTTGTGAAAGCGTTCTCTAGACCAGTCACACTTCCTGTTAGATAAATGAGTAGGTTGACCTGTGGAAGTTAGAGTTTGATTGATCATGAACTACATTGTATACAGACATCACCTAGCAACGACAACTGTAAACTATTTTTAAAATATTTCCCATGGTCAATGACATGGTCAAATATATACCCTTGGAAAATGTATTGGCACATTGGACCGGCTATAAAATTAAGTTGTAAGCCCATCATGATACTTGCAAGCAACGGGTTGCCGGGCAGATGCTATTTCATACACTGTTCTGTAAATACACAGGTATTTATACTAAAGAAAAGAATACCAAATAAACAGGTCTCTTGTTTCACAGAGACTTCATTAACATAAAATAGACATTACATAGTCTTCCAAACTTTTACATCTTGCCCAACTAACAACACATGGTTTTAGACTGCCATCACATCTGAAATACTTGTAAATCTTTTGTCACAATACTGAAGAAGGTATGATACAAATGCTAATGGTGGCTTGTGCAAGTTCAGTTTGGAAACCTCTGTTGTTTATTGAACCTGTCTAGAAACATTGCTAGCAGCTTGTTCCTCTTGTCAACTGTGTGTGCGCTCAGATGTTAGCAATCAACCGTGAACAAATGTTTTGCTCCAATCATCTGCTAATTCAGATGTTAATGATCAGGAGATATTACATCATAGAATTTGCTCCATTTTCTCGGTCTCCCACAGTCGCCGTCATACTTTCAAAGAGATTTTGGTGATGTGAAGTGTTGGCGGTGTCAGTCTCACTTCTGTGTTCAAACCCTTGTGGGGCAGATTCTCGATGAGTAGCCATTTTGCTCACCACGACCAGTGGCCGTATAGGTGTTCCAAAGTAGAAAAGTTTTAAACTCTTCCTCCCCTGACTGTCACACTGACGAAATCGTCAGTTTGATAGTTGATCTTTTTCACAAGTGTTCAACACAACAATGAAACCATAAATTCAATATAGATCTTGAAATAGAGCGACTTCTTCTGAACAGCTGTAACACGTCTTACTGATTCAAAAGCGCTAGCATACAGATTAGTCTGAGCATCGCATGCATCTCATGTGATTCTGGAAGTATGGAATGAGGAGGTGGAATTAATATATTAAGCAGTTATTTTAACACAGATAATGTATATTGTTATTGTATTAGTATATGCATATTTTCCAAATAAATATTTAACATAATAATTGACATAGGCTGAGAACTCCAATATCTTTATACAAAATAGGCTTGGAATTATCTATTTGAGTTGGTGCTGTGACAACAGACTTGTCCCCACTACCAAGAAGGGCAGTTGTCGGAAACATTGACTACTACATGTGTATAAGACACTTGCCATCTGAGATTTGTCTGGAGTAACTGAGAGTGAACTCTACAACACAAACATCATCTTCCTTCTCTGTGATGACAGAATTTTGTCAGAAATGTTTATATGTGTTTCCTCTGATCTGGAAGTATGTTACAATATTGGTCTCCTGTTAAAGTTTTGTATAAATGGTCCACATATTCACCTGCCTTACAACCAATTATATCCCCCAAGTAAGGTTGTCCAAGGCCACCTGTTTTCTCAAGGGAGCCCAGTTTGGAGACTATCTTCCATGTGTAAGACTCGCAATAAATGGTGACATTTTTTAAGTTATCCTTGAGACTGCAACTGAGAGCTCTGTCACCAGTAGTTCTGAAAGCTAAGATGGAGCATGTTTTATAAGAATTGAACACAAGTGTGCAGTTAGATATTTGCCACTGGTGAAGTCATACAGGGATTATCATGACAGGATGAACGTTGGATCTATTCTTCAGCATCTGATGTGTGTAGGTGGTGACTGTCACAAAGTACCGACCAATATTGAAAGTTGTCAACACCCAAAACACACAGCTTTTTTTCAAGTTGGTGCATGATTTTGTCAACATCTTTTAAATATGGTCATTAGTTAGAAATACTAACAGTTCAGGTGATGATGCGTTTCTTACAGAGCAGCTCTTGCAGTCAGCTCATCTTCTTTCTCATGTCCATAACGCAAAGAAGTTCATCACAGTCTTGGTTCCTTTTTAAGGAGAATTTCTAATTTGTTATATATTTCATGGAAACAAGTTTTTTCAATACCTCTTCCTTCTTCAATAATTTTATGCATAATGTCCTTTGCTCTGTGTCCAGACTTACACAGTTCCTTAATTCTGCTTTTGTTGTTTTCATGGTTCTTTGATAAAAATTTCCCATTATCTGTTACTTCAAACCTTTACTGCTATTGAGTATTTTTGGTGGTCCAAATAATATTGTCCATATCAGGCTTTCTACTTGTCCTGATATATCAACAAGTCTTATTACCACTCTTTGTAAGTTGGGAGAAGAGGCATTTTCCTCTGTGTGACTGTCAGATTTCCTCTATGTGACTGTCATATTTGTTTCTTGGGGCTGAAGTGGCACAAAACCTCAGATTCCCCCTCAGACACATTTTTTTTGTATTATAAACAGCCTCAAAATGAATGCATACAATATTTACAGAAATATACACAATAATTACATGCACTAAGTGATTACTGATGATTCTTATACAATTCTGAGTTAGTAAAGAACATTTCATGAACATTTTTTGCATTAACAATACGAATACTGCATGGTACGAAGAACTGTCAAGCTTTGGGGTTTTTATCCCCCCGGCATGTAATGCTGGGGGATATAGTCAACGCTTCGTCCGTCCATAATAATTTTGTTTCCGGATCATAACTCAGAAACCATTGAATATTTTTAGACCAAACTTGATAGATATGTATTAATCACAGCTTATGGTTGTGCCTTTTGCTATTTACAGATTTTTGGCATTTATATTTATTTTTGTTTTTCCATGGAACATTTTGGTTTTAGTCTAATGGTGGGGTGGGCTTCATTTCCTGAGCAGAACACAAAAACCGTTCAATATTTTTCTGCAAAACTTGGTAGATATATCAGTCAGAAGCTGAAGTGGTGCCTTTTGCTATGTACAGGTTTTTGTGATTTATTATTTTCTCGGTTTCCATGGAAACGTTTCGGACTTACTATCAAAAGTGAGAGGTGTGTTCTGTTTTCGGAGCAGAACTCAAAAACTTCTTAATATCTGTCAGTGTTACTTGGTAGATATGTGTGGCAGACCTCAAAGTGGTGCCTTTTACTATTTTAGATTTTTTGTCATTTTTAGTGTTCCGCCATGCTTTGTCATTTTGCAGGCGATGGTAGTAATGTTCTTCATACACCTGGGGCTCAACATATTTCTTACAATGATTCCCCACAAAGGACCGTGCATGATAGGCCTGGGATACAATTTTGTGTGATTTCAACACTTTGTCCAAATTTGCTGCAATTGGACCTTTTCTTTCTTTGTTTTCTTGGGTCTTTCTTGATGTTTGTTTCCGTGGTTTCTTTAATGTGTCTTGTAGTTTATTTTGCTTTACCTCCAAATGGGCAAGAGGTGTATTGTTTTCCATTTCTTATAAAAGGTTAGTTAATGGTTTCTCCTTCTTTTCAAGTTTTTGCATTTCCCGACTTCTCAAACCATGTTCTCTGGACTTTCCTCACCATTTGATGATTTGGGGAGAACCTTGAGTTTTTTTCAGACACAACTTTGAACTGGTACACATCCACATGGATGGTCTCAACAGATTCTGTCAATCGGTGTCTTTTGTACGAGTGGAACAAAATACATCAGGATAAGAAATGATAATGAAAACATAAACAATTACAATCCGTCTCTTGCCTTTTGACAAGAGGTGCTAATAACAAACAAAAGTGTGTGTGTGTGCGTATTAAAAACCTAGGTTAAATTCAGAAGTAATTGCCAGTAAGTGTTCTGATGTCCCTGGGACAATTTCATGTTGCGTTTAATTGACTTGACTTGTTACCTGTAGCTCTTCTAAGTTGTGATCTGTGTCATAAAATGTACAATAAAAACAAGGCAATATGTCTCTCAGTGTGAGCATGGCTGGATTGTTTGTGTGCATTTCTGAAATGTGTAATGGGTGAAAGTGAGGATATCTTCTATCAATGTATGAAATAGATATATCAATGTTACTTACACTTAAGCGATACCTTTCCTTACTTCAGCTCATCTTCATACATCATGCAAAGATCTGCTTCCTCCCATGTAGAAATAACATTTCAATAGCTGATCAGCATTCCTTTCGTAATAAGAAGGTCAACTGACAATGAAACATATATTTATAGATCACAATAAATGGAATAAACATCCTGTTATAAGATAACATTACTAGTGTCTTCCAATGCATGCAAAATCATGCTGCATGTTGATTAGGTGAACCAATATGATAGCAAAGAAGCGAATCAATTTACCTTCTGTGTGCATTGTCCAAGTTTGAGAACTAACAAGGCAATGGAAATGAACGCACCTGTGCATATGCATGCACGCAGAGTGAGTGAGTGAGAGAGAGAGAGAGAGAGACTTCATAACTGATTTGGCTCTATTTCATTTCTTGACATTTCTTTTTATGAGGTAACAACATATCAATTACGATTCATACATGATGGCTGCAGTCATTTACTAGACCATCGGCTGTGTGAATATTTCTAGTCAGCATAACTCTGCTCCAACTCTCATTTTCATCTTTTGAGGCAGGGCAAATGAATGACACATTTTCTGTCTCAGCTTAACAAATCTGCTGCAATTTCTTGGCTGTAATGGACTCTCACGATCACGAACTTGAAGGCTGATCAACATTTCAGCAAACATGAGGTTTCTTTGCCATATGATTTGTGTCAGCTCAGCTTTAGCAATAATGTCATTCCATTAGTCAACTCCAATGTGTTCTGCAAAGAGGAGACGGCCTTTAAAGGTGGTAACTGGTAGAAATCATTAACAGCAAGCATGGACACATTGCCAGATGGCATGTCATTTGGAGTCTGCTTTATCTGCTTGAGTATGCCATGTATGTAAGACAACAGTTTGTGGTCCACCATTGATATTTCATCAATAACCAACAATTGAATGCTCACATACTTGTGAGGAAGGGTATTGATGTTATCATCACTGAGAGGAATATATGGCAAGTGTGCATTTTAAATTCTTGTACAGAAATATTGTTTGGATTTTTCCTTAGTAGACCCATTTTGCATCTGCTTCTCAGTATTCTCCGCCAAGCTGACAAAACTGCCTCTTTACTCTGATGGCTGTTGCTGCTTAGAGGGCCTTGATTGTCATGTTATCCTGACTGACTGGCATCTGTTCTGTAGAGACAGCTGTTGCTGCTTTGAGGGCCTTGATTGTCGTTTTATCCTGACTGACTGACTGGTATCTGTTCTGTAGTGAGGCTGCTGCTTAGTGGGTCTGCACTGTCATGTTATCCTGACTACATTAGAAATAAGGGATGTGTGAATTAATAACATACATTATGTCTATCCCATTTTGTGCCAGATGCTGTATGTGGTTGCCGGTCAGTATTATATTTGGATCAATTACAAGTCTGCTGAGGGTGAATTTTGGACTTTTAGAGAGTATACACTGTGCCCTGCAGTGATAGTGAGAATTTGTCTTAAAAGATAGTTGCCTATTTGCCTGCTGACTGAAAAATTGTCTTAAGTCCAGATCTCACAACTAGGTCAAACGGTGCCCTTGGTGGATTATGAAATTATCTATTGCATCCTTGACAATTCTTTATGCGACCATTTAATTCGATCAGTTGAAAATTACGTTCTGTGTCTCCAGCCAGTCCTGTATGCTTTCCATGAGTGGTATCCACAGACACTTTTTGTTCTCGTGTACCTCTTCTTACAAATAAAGATGAAGTTTCTGATCTGTTGCCCTCATATTCTACACCATCTACCTGGCACACACAGCAAACAAAGGTCACACTTTGAAGTGTTGTAAAGGATTCATTGCTGCCAGAGGTGCCCCTGAACTTGCTGCAACCTTCATTGTGGGACAGCACAAGTGTGCTTACTCCTCCGGCGAATGCTCTTACATAATGATCTACCAATCAATATGTGTTTAATAACACAGAGTACGAGCAGTCCATCACCCTTACCTTCACCATGTTCACTACATTGTTGTTGGCAGTCTTCTCAATGCCCATAACTTGTCCTCTGCAACCCTTCTTCGTGTACAAACACATGATGTTGCAGCTCACTTCTACCAACCACCACTGGGAAAAGACAGGCACCATAGCAGCAGTAGTCCAAATGCACTCAACTGGAAATGAAAGTATGCTAAGCGAATGAAGCATTGACAAAAACAAAGGCTTATGGGGTATATATCGGTAACAAAGCTTGCCAGCGATTGGTTTACAGGTTTATATGTCAGATCCTTAAGAGCCCTGTGCACATACTCAAGCTCCTTTCCATGATGACCCTTGGGATACTGTAATGACTTGAATCAGTTACATACTAAATTCTGCTTCGGAAAACTAAAACATCTGTAAAGGACTGGTTTAATAAAGAATGCAGAGATCTGAAAACTGAACGCTGTAGATGTCTAAACATATTTAGAAAACATAAAAGCTCATTTGTGACCCATAGTAAGATAAGAAATGAATACCATTCCGTGTGCAAGCAAAAACTACCGAATATTTTAAGAATAAACAAGCAATTATAGAAAATAGTATAAATGATTCAAAAAGATTTTGAATTGTTTAAATACTTGGCTCACCTTTTAACTCCATACTTAATATCCTTCTTCAAATCTTGTAAGATATGTGTGGCAGGCCCCAAAGTGGTGCCTTTTACTATTTTAGATTTTTTGTCATTTTTAGTGTTCCGCCATGCTTTGTCATTTTGCAGGCGATGGTAGTAATGTTCTTCATACACCTGGGGCTCAACATATTTCTTACAATGATTCCCCACAAAGGACCGTGCATGATAGGCCTGGGATACAATTTTGTGTAATTTCAACACTTTGTCCAAATTTGCTGTGATTGGGCCTTTTCTTTCTTTGTTTTCTTGGGTCTTTCTTGATGTTTGTTTCCGTGGTTTCTTTAATGTGTCTAGTAATTTATTTTGCTTTACTTCCAAATGGGCAAGAGGTGTATTGTTTTCCATTTCTTCTAAGAGGTTAGCTAATGGTTTCTCCTTCTTTTCAAGTTTTTGTATCTCCTGACTTCTCAAAACATATTCTCCAAATTCAGTCTGTGGACTTTCCTCACCATTTGATGATTTGGGGAGAACCTTGAGTTTTTTTTCAGACACAACTTTGTACTGGTACGCATCCACATGGATGGTCTCAACAGATTCTGTCAATCGGTGTCTTTTGTACGAGTGGAACAATAGATAAGTGGATAAGGATAAGAAATGATAATGAAAACATAAACAATTACAATCCGTCTCTTGCCTTTTGACAAGAGGTGCTAATAACAAACAAATGTGTGTGTGCATGCACGAGGGTATTTAAAACCTAGGTTAAATTCAGAAGTAAGTGCCAGTAAGTGTTCTGATGACCCTGGGACAATTTCATGTTTGCGTTAATTGACTTGACTTGTTACCTGTAGCTCTTCTAAGTTGTGATCTGTGTCATAAAATGTACAATAAAAACAAGGCAATATGTCTCTCAGTGTGAGCTTGCCTGGATTGTTTATGTGCATTTCTGAAATGTGTAATGGGTGAAAGTGAGGATATCCTCTATCAATGTATGAAACAGATATATCAATGTTACTTGCATTTAAGCGATACCTTTCCTCTCTTCAGCTTGTCTTCATACATCATGCAAAGGTCTGCTTCCTCCCATGTAGAAATAACATTTCAATAGCTGATCAGCATTCTTTTGATAATAATGAGGTCAACTGACAATGAAACATATATTTATAGATCACAGTAAAAAAACGTCCTGTTATAAGATTACATTACTAGTGTCTTCCAATGCATGCAAAACCATGCTGCATGTTGATTACGTGAACCAATATGATAGCAAAGAAGCGAATCAATTTACCTTCTGTGTGCATTGTCCAAGTTTGAGAACTAACAAGGCACTGGAAATGAAGCACCTGTGCACACGTTCGCATGCACAGAGAGAGAGAGACTTCTCAACTGATTCTGCTCTGTATTTCATTTCTTGACATTTTTTATTATGAGTTTAAAACATATCAATTACGATTCATACATGATGGCTGCAGTCATTTACTAGACCATTGGCTGTGTGAATATTTCTAGTCAGCATAACTGCTCCAACTCTCATTTTCATCTTTTGAGGCAGGGCAAATGAATGACACATTTTCTGTCTCAGCTTAACAAATCTGCTCCAATTTCTTGGCTATAATGGACTCTCACGATCACGAACTTGAAGGCTGATCAACATTTCAGCAAACATGAGGTTTCTTTGCCATATGATTTGTGTCAGCTCAGCTTTAGCAATAATGTCATTCCATTAGTCAACTCCAATGTGTTCTGCAAAGAGGAGACGGCCTTTAAAGGTGGTAACTGGTAGAAATCATTAACAGCAAGCATGGACACATTGCCAGATGGCATGTCATTTGGAGTCTGCTTTATCTGCTTGAGTATGCCATGTATGTAAGACAACAGTTTGTGGTCCACCATTGATATTTCATCAATAACCAACAATTGAATGCTCACATACTTGTGAGGAAGGGTATTGATGTTATCATCACTGAGAGGAATATATGGCAAGTGTGCATTTTAAATTCTTGTACAGAAATATTGTTTGGATTTTTCCTTAGTAGACCCATTTTGCATCTGCTTCTCAGTATTCTCCGCCAAGCTGACAAAACTGCCTCTTTACTCTGATGGCTGTTGCTGCTTAGAGGGCCTTGATTGTCATGTTATCCTGACTGACTGGCATCTGTTCTGTAGAGACAGCTGTTGCTGCTTTGAGGGCCTTGATTGTCGTTTTATCCTGACTGACTGACTGGTATCTGTTCTGTAGTGAGGCTGCTGCTTAGTGGGTCTGCACTGTCATGTTATCCTGACTACATTAGAAATAAGGGATGTGTGAATTAATAACATACATTATGTCTATCCCATTTTGTGCCAGATGCTGTATGTGGTTGCCGGTCAGTATTATATTTGGATCAATTACAAGTCTGCTGAGGGTGAATTTTGGACTTTTAGAGAGTATACACTGTGCCCTGCAGTGATAGTGAGAATTTGTCTTAAAAGATAGTTGCCTATTTGCCTGCTGACTGAAAAATTGTCTTAAGTCCAGATCTCACAACTAGGTCAAACGGTGCCCTTGGTGGATTATGAAATTATCTATTGCATCCTTGACAATTCTTTATGCGACCATTTAATTCGATCAGTTGAAAATTACGTTCTGTGTCTCCAGCCAGTCCTGTATGCTTTCCATGAGTGGTATCCACAGACACTTTTTGTTCTCGTGTACCTCTTCTTACAAATAAAGATGAAGTTTCTGATCTGTTGCCCTCATATTCTACACCATCTACCTGGCACACACAGCAAACAAAGGTCACACTTTGAAGTGTTGTAAAGGATTCATTGCTGCCAGAGGTGCCCCTGAACTTGCTGCAACCTTCATTGTGGGACAGCACAAGTGTGCTTACTCCTCCGGCGAATGCTCTTACATAATGATCTACCAATCAATATGTGTTTAATAACACAGAGTACGAGCAGTCCATCACCCTTACCTTCACCATGTTCACTACATTGTTGTTGGCAGTCTTCTCAATGCCCATAACTTGTCCTCTGCAACCCTTCTTCGTGTACAAACACATGATGTTGCAGCTCACTTCTACCAACCACCACTGGGAAAAGACAGGCACCATAGCAGCAGTAGTCCAAATGCACTCAACTGGAAATGAAAGTATGCTAAGCGAATGAAGCATTGACAAAAACAAAGGCTTATGGGGTATATATCGGTAACAAAGCTTGCCAGCGATTGGTTTACAGGTTTATATGTCAGATCCTTAAGAGCCCTGTGCACATACTCAAGCTCCTTTCCATGATGACCCTTGGGATACTGTAATGACTTGAATCAGTTACATACTAAATTCTGCTTCGGAAAACTAAAACATCTGTAAAGGACTGGTTTAATAAAGAATGCAGAGATCTGAAAACTGAACGCTGTAGATGTCTAAACATATTTAGAAAACATAAAAGCTCATTTGTGACCCATAGTAAGATAAGAAATGAATACCATTCCGTGTGCAAGCAAAAACTACCGAATATTTTAAGAATAAACAAGCAATTATAGAAAATAGTATAAATGATTCAAAAAGATTTTGAATTGTTTAAATACTTGGCTCACCTTTTAACTCCATACTTAATATCCTTCTTCAAATCTTGTAAGATATGTGTGGCAGGCCCCAAAGTGGTGCCTTTTACTATTTTAGATTTTTTGTCATTTTTAGTGTTCCGCCATGCTTTGTCATTTTGCAGGCGATGGTAGTAATGTTCTTCATACACCTGGGGCTCAACATATTTCTTACAATGATTCCCCACAAAGGACCGTGCATGATAGGCCTGGGATACAATTTTGTGTAATTTCAACACTTTGTCCAAATTTGCTGTGATTGGGCCTTTTCTTTCTTTGTTTTCTTGGGTCTTTCTTGATGTTTGTTTCCGTGGTTTCTTTAATGTGTCTAGTAATTTATTTTGCTTTACTTCCAAATGGGCAAGAGGTGTATTGTTTTCCATTTCTTCTAAGAGGTTAGCTAATGGTTTCTCCTTCTTTTCAAGTTTTTGTATCTCCTGACTTCTCAAAACATATTCTCCAAATTCAGTCTGTGGACTTTCCTCACCATTTGATGATTTGGGGAGAACCTTGAGTTTTTTTTCAGACACAACTTTGTACTGGTACGCATCCACATGGATGGTCTCAACAGATTCTGTCAATCGGTGTCTTTTGTACGAGTGGAACAATAGATAAGTGGATAAGGATAAGAAATGATAATGAAAACATAAACAATTACAATCCGTCTCTTGCCTTTTGACAAGAGGTGCTAATAACAAACAAATGTGTGTGTGCATGCACGAGGGTATTTAAAACCTAGGTTAAATTCAGAAGTAAGTGCCAGTAAGTGTTCTGATGACCCTGGGACAATTTCATGTTTGCGTTAATTGACTTGACTTGTTACCTGTAGCTCTTCTAAGTTGTGATCTGTGTCATAAAATGTACAATAAAAACAAGGCAATATGTCTCTCAGTGTGAGCTTGCCTGGATTGTTTATGTGCATTTCTGAAATGTGTAATGGGTGAAAGTGAGGATATCCTCTATCAATGTATGAAACAGATATATCAATGTTACTTGCATTTAAGCGATACCTTTCCTCTCTTCAGCTTGTCTTCATACATCATGCAAAGGTCTGCTTCCTCCCATGTAGAAATAACATTTCAATAGCTGATCAGCATTCTTTTGATAATAATGAGGTCAACTGACAATGAAACATATATTTATAGATCACAGTAAAAAAACGTCCTGTTATAAGATTACATTACTAGTGTCTTCCAATGCATGCAAAACCATGCTGCATGTTGATTACGTGAACCAATATGATAGCAAAGAAGCGAATCAATTTACCTTCTGTGTGCATTGTCCAAGTTTGAGAACTAACAAGGCACTGGAAATGAAGCACCTGTGCACACGTTCGCATGCACAGAGAGAGAGAGACTTCTCAACTGATTCTGCTCTGTATTTCATTTCTTGACATTTTTTATTATGAGTTTAAAACATATCAATTACGATTCATACATGATGGCTGCAGTCATTTACTAGACCATTGGCTGTGTGAATATTTCTAGTCAGCATAACTGCTCCAACTCTCATTTTCATCTTTTGAGGCAGGGCAAATGAATGACACATTTTCTGTCTCAGCTTAACAAATCTGCTCCAATTTCTTGGCTATAATGGACTCTCACGATCACGAACTTGAAGGCTGATCAACATTTCAGCAAACATGAGGTTTCTTTGCCATATGATTTGTGTCAGCTCAGCTTTAGCAATAATGTCATTCCATTAGTCAACTCCAATGTGTTCTGCAAAGAGGAGACGGCCTTTAAAGGTGGTAACTGGTAGAAATCATTAACAGCAAGCATGGACACATTGCCAGATGGCATGTCATTTGGAGTCTGCTTTATCTGCTTGAGTATGCCATGTATGTAAGACAACAGTTTGTGGTCCACCATTGATATTTCATCAATAACCAACAATTGAATGCTCACATACTTGTGAGGAAGGGTATTGATGTTATCATCACTGAGAGGAATATATGGCAAGTGTGCATTTTAAATTCTTGTACAGAAATATTGTTTGGATTTTTCCTTAGTAGACCCATTTTGCATCTGCTTCTCAGTATTCTCCGCCAAGCTGACAAAACTGCCTCTTTACTCTGATGGCTGTTGCTGCTTAGAGGGCCTTGATTGTCATGTTATCCTGACTGACTGGCATCTGTTCTGTAGAGACAGCTGTTGCTGCTTTGAGGGCCTTGATTGTCGTTTTATCCTGACTGACTGACTGGTATCTGTTCTGTAGTGAGGCTGCTGCTTAGTGGGTCTGCACTGTCATGTTATCCTGACTACATTAGAAATAAGGGATGTGTGAATTAATAACATACATTATGTCTATCCCATTTTGTGCCAGATGCTGTATGTGGTTGCCGGTCAGTATTATATTTGGATCAATTACAAGTCTGCTGAGGGTGAATTTTGGACTTTTAGAGAGTATACACTGTGCCCTGCAGTGATAGTGAGAATTTGTCTTAAAAGATAGTTGCCTATTTGCCTGCTGACTGAAAAATTGTCTTAAGTCCAGATCTCACAACTAGGTCAAACGGTGCCCTTGGTGGATTATGAAATTATCTATTGCATCCTTGACAATTCTTTATGCGACCATTTAATTCGATCAGTTGAAAATTACGTTCTGTGTCTCCAGCCAGTCCTGTATGCTTTCCATGAGTGGTATCCACAGACACTTTTTGTTCTCGTGTACCTCTTCTTACAAATAAAGATGAAGTTTCTGATCTGTTGCCCTCATATTCTACACCATCTACCTGGCACACACAGCAAACAAAGGTCACACTTTGAAGTGTTGTAAAGGATTCATTGCTGCCAGAGGTGCCCCTGAACTTGCTGCAACCTTCATTGTGGGACAGCACAAGTGTGCTTACTCCTCCGGCGAATGCTCTTACATAATGATCTACCAATCAATATGTGTTTAATAACACAGAGTACGAGCAGTCCATCACCCTTACCTTCACCATGTTCACTACATTGTTGTTGGCAGTCTTCTCAATGCCCATAACTTGTCCTCTGCAACCCTTCTTCGTGTACAAACACATGATGTTGCAGCTCACTTCTACCAACCACCACTGGGAAAAGACAGGCACCATAGCAGCAGTAGTCCAAATGCACTCAACTGGAAATGAAAGTATGCTAAGCGAATGAAGCATTGACAAAAACAAAGGCTTATGGGGTATATATCGGTAACAAAGCTTGCCAGCGATTGGTTTACAGGTTTATATGTCAGATCCTTAAGAGCCCTGTGCACATACTCAAGCTCCTTTCCATGATGACCCTTGGGATACTGTAATGACTTGAATCAGTTACATACTAAATTCTGCTTCGGAAAACTAAAACATCTGTAAAGGACTGGTTTAATAAAGAATGCAGAGATCTGAAAACTGAACGCTGTAGATGTCTAAACATATTTAGAAAACATAAAAGCTCATTTGTGACCCATAGTAAGATAAGAAATGAATACCATTCCGTGTGCAAGCAAAAACTACCGAATATTTTAAGAATAAACAAGCAATTATAGAAAATAGTATAAATGATTCAAAAAGATTTTGAATTGTTTAAATACTTGGCTCACCTTTTAACTCCATACTTAATATCCTTCTTCAAATCTTGTAAGATATGTGTGGCAGGCCCCAAAGTGGTGCCTTTTACTATTTTAGATTTTTTGTCATTTTTAGTGTTCCGCCATGCTTTGTCATTTTGCAGGCGATGGTAGTAATGTTCTTCATACACCTGGGGCTCAACATATTTCTTACAATGATTCCCCACAAAGGACCGTGCATGATAGGCCTGGGATACAATTTTGTGTAATTTCAACACTTTGTCCAAATTTGCTGTGATTGGGCCTTTTCTTTCTTTGTTTTCTTGGGTCTTTCTTGATGTTTGTTTCCGTGGTTTCTTTAATGTGTCTAGTAATTTATTTTGCTTTACTTCCAAATGGGCAAGAGGTGTATTGTTTTCCATTTCTTCTAAGAGGTTAGCTAATGGTTTCTCCTTCTTTTCAAGTTTTTGTATCTCCTGACTTCTCAAAACATATTCTCCAAATTCAGTCTGTGGACTTTCCTCACCATTTGATGATTTGGGGAGAACCTTGAGTTTTTTTTCAGACACAACTTTGTACTGGTACGCATCCACATGGATGGTCTCAACAGATTCTGTCAATCGGTGTCTTTTGTACGAGTGGAACAATAGATAAGTGGATAAGGATAAGAAATGATAATGAAAACATAAACAATTACAATCCGTCTCTTGCCTTTTGACAAGAGGTGCTAATAACAAACAAATGTGTGTGTGCATGCACGAGGGTATTTAAAACCTAGGTTAAATTCAGAAGTAAGTGCCAGTAAGTGTTCTGATGACCCTGGGACAATTTCATGTTTGCGTTAATTGACTTGACTTGTTACCTGTAGCTCTTCTAAGTTGTGATCTGTGTCATAAAATGTACAATAAAAACAAGGCAATATGTCTCTCAGTGTGAGCTTGCCTGGATTGTTTATGTGCATTTCTGAAATGTGTAATGGGTGAAAGTGAGGATATCCTCTATCAATGTATGAAACAGATATATCAATGTTACTTGCATTTAAGCGATACCTTTCCTCTCTTCAGCTTGTCTTCATACATCATGCAAAGGTCTGCTTCCTCCCATGTAGAAATAACATTTCAATAGCTGATCAGCATTCTTTTGATAATAATGAGGTCAACTGACAATGAAACATATATTTATAGATCACAGTAAAAAAACGTCCTGTTATAAGATTACATTACTAGTGTCTTCCAATGCATGCAAAACCATGCTGCATGTTGATTACGTGAACCAATATGATAGCAAAGAAGCGAATCAATTTACCTTCTGTGTGCATTGTCCAAGTTTGAGAACTAACAAGGCACTGGAAATGAAGCACCTGTGCACACGTTCGCATGCACAGAGAGAGAGAGACTTCTCAACTGATTCTGCTCTGTATTTCATTTCTTGACATTTTTTATTATGAGTTTAAAACATATCAATTACGATTCATACATGATGGCTGCAGTCATTTACTAGACCATTGGCTGTGTGAATATTTCTAGTCAGCATAACTGCTCCAACTCTTATTTTCATCTTTTGAGGCAGGGCAAATGAATGACACATTTTCTGTCTCAGCTTAACAAATCTGCTCCAATTTCTTGGCTATAATGGACTCTCACGATCACGAACTTGAAGGCTGATCAACATTTCAGCAAACATGAGGTTTCTTTGCCATATGATTTGTGTCAGCTCAGCTTTAGCAATAATGTCATTCCATTAGTCAACTCCAATGTGTTCTGCAAAGAGGAGACGGCCTTTAAAGGTGGTAACTGGTAGAAATCATTAACAGCAAGCATGGACACATTGCCAGATGGCATGTCATTTGGAGTCTGCTTTATCTGCTTGAGTATGCCATGTATGTAAGACAACAGTTTGTGGTCCACCATTGATATTTCATCAATAACCAACAATTGAATGCTCACATACTTGTGAGGAAGGGTATTGATGTTATCATCACTGAGAGGAATATATGGCAAGTGTGCATTTTAAATTCTTGTACAGAAATATTGTTTGGATTTTTCCTTAGTAGACCCATTTTGCATCTGCTTCTCAGTATTCTCCGCCAAGCTGACAAAACTGCCTCTTTACTCTGATGGCTGTTGCTGCTTAGAGGGCCTTGATTGTCATGTTATCCTGACTGACTGGCATCTGTTCTGTAGAGACAGCTGTTGCTGCTTTGAGGGCCTTGATTGTCGTTTTATCCTGACTGACTGACTGGTATCTGTTCTGTAGTGAGGCTGCTGCTTAGTGGGTCTGCACTGTCATGTTATCCTGACTACATTAGAAATAAGGGATGTGTGAATTAATAACATACATTATGTCTATCCCATTTTGTGCCAGATGCTGTATGTGGTTGCCGGTCAGTATTATATTTGGATCAATTACAAGTCTGCTGAGGGTGAATTTTGGACTTTTAGAGAGTATACACTGTGCCCTGCAGTGATAGTGAGAATTTGTCTTAAAAGATAGTTGCCTATTTGCCTGCTGACTGAAAAATTGTCTTAAGTCCAGATCTCACAACTAGGTCAAACGGTGCCCTTGGTGGATTATGAAATTATCTATTGTATCCTTGACAATTCTTTATGCGACCATTTAATTCGATCAGTTGAAAATTACGTTCTGTGTCTCCAGCCAGTCCTGTATGCTTTCCATGAGTGGTATCCACAGACACTTTTTGTTCTCGTGTACCTCTTCTTACAAATAAAGATGAAGTTTCTGATCTGTTGCCCTCATATTCTACACCATCTACCTGGCACACACAGCAAACAAAGGTCACACTTTGAAGTGTTGTAAAGGATTCATTGCTGCCAGAGGTGCCCCTGAACTTGCTGCAACCTTCATTGTGGGACAGCACAAGTGTGCTTACTCCTCCGGCGAATGCTCTTACATAATGATCTACCAATCAATATGTGTTTAATAACACAGAGTACGAGCAGTCCATCACCCTTACCTTCACCATGTTCACTACATTGTTGTTGGCAGTCTTCTCAATGCCCATAACTTGTCCTCTGCAACCCTTCTTTGTGTACAAACCCATCATGTTGCAGCTCACTTCTACCAACCACCACTGGGACAAGACAGGCACCCATAGCAGCAGTAGTCCAAATGCACTCAACTGGAAATGAAAGTATGCTAAGCGAATGAAGCATTGACAAAAACAAAGGCTTATGGGGTATATATTGGTAACAAAGCTTGCCAGCGATTGGTTTACAGGTTTATATGTCAGATCCTTAAGAGCCCTGTGCACATACTCAAGCTCCTTTCCATGATGACCCTTGGGATACTGTAATGACTTGAATCAGCTACGTACTAAATCCTACTTCGGAAAACGAAAGCATCTGTAAAGGACTGAGTGAATAAAGAATGCAGAGATCTGAAAACTGAATGCTGTAGATGTCTAAACATATTTAGAAAACATAAAAACTCATTTGTGACCCATAGTAAGATAAGAAATGAATACCATTCCGTGTGCAAGCAAAAACTACCGAATATTTTAAGAATAAACAAGCAATTATAGAAAATAGTATAAATGATTCAAAAAGATTTTGAATTGTTTAAATACTTGGCTCACCTTTTAACTCCATACTTAATATCCTTCTTCAAATCTTGTAAGATATGTGTGGCAGGCCCCAAAGTGGTGCCTTTTACTATTTTAGATTTTTTGTCATTTTTAGTGTTCCGCCATGCTTTGTCATTTTGCAGGCGATGGTAGTAATGTTCTTCATACACCTGGGGCTCAACATATTTCTTACAATGATTCCCCATAAAGGACTGTGCATGATAGGCCTGGGATACAATTTTGTGTAATTTCAACACTTTGTCCAAATTTGCTGTGATTGGGCCTTTTCTTTCTTTGTTTTCTTGGGTCTTTCTTGATGTTTGTTTCCGTGGTTTCTTTAATGTGTCTAGTAATTTATTTTGCTTTACTTCCAAATGGGCAAGAGGTGTATTGTTTTCCATTTCTTCTAAGAGGTTAGCTAATGGTTTCTCCTTCTTTTCAAGTTTTTGTATCTCCTGACTTCTCAAAACATATTCTCCAAATTCAGTCTGTGGACTTTCCTCACCATTTGATGATTTGGGGAGAACCTTGAGTTTTTTTTCAGACACAACTTTGTACTGGTACGCATCCACATGGATGGTCTCAACAGATTCTGTCAATCGGTGTCTTTTGTACGAGTGGAACAATAGATAAGTGGATAAGGATAAGAAATGATAATGAAAACATAAACAATTACAATCCGTCTCTTGCCTTTTGACAAGAGGTGCTAATAACAAACAAATGTGTGTGTGCATGCACGAGGGTATTTAAAACCTAGGTTAAATTCAGAAGTAAGTGCCAGTAAGTGTTCTGATGACCCTGGGACAATTTCATGTTTGCGTTAATTGACTTGACTTGTTACCTGTAGCTCTTCTAAGTTGTGATCTGTGTCATAAAATGTACAATAAAAACAAGGCAATATGTCTCTCAGTGTGAGCTTGCCTGGATTGTTTATGTGCATTTCTGAAATGTGTAATGGGTGAAAGTGAGGATATCCTCTATCAATGTATGAAACAGATATATCAATGTTACTTGCATTTAAGCGATACCTTTCCTCTCTTCAGCTTGTCTTCATACATCATGCAAAGGTCTGCTTCCTCCCATGTAGAAATAACATTTCAATAGCTGATCAGCATTCTTTTGATAATAATGAGGTCAACTGACAATGAAACATATATTTATAGATCACAGTAAAAAAACGTCCTGTTATAAGATTACATTACTAGTGTCTTCCAATGCATGCAAAACCATGCTGCATGTTGATTACGTGAACCAATATGATAGCAAAGAAGCGAATCAATTTACCTTCTGTGTGCATTGTCCAAGTTTGAGAACTAACAAGGCAATGGAAATGAAGCACCTGTGCACACGTTCGCATGCACAGAGAGAGAGAGACTTCTCAACTGATTCTGCTCTGTATTTCATTTCTTGACATTTTTTATTATGAGTTTAAAACATATCAATTACGATTCATACATGATGGCTGCAGTCATTTACTAGACCATTGGCTGTGTGAATATTTCTAGTCAGCATAACTGCTCCAACTCTTATTTTCATCTTTTGAGGCAGGGCAAATGAATGACACATTTTCTGTCTCAGCTTAACAAATCTGCTCCAATTTCTTGGCTATAATGGACTCTCACGATCACGAACTTGAAGGCTGATCAACATTTCAGCAAACATGAGGTTTCTTTGCCATATGATTTGTGTCAGCTCAGCTTTAGCAATAATGTCATTCCATTAGTCAACTCCAATGTGTTCTGCAAAGAGGAGACGGCCTTTAAAGGTGGTAACTGGTAGAAATCATTAACAGCAAGCATGGACACATTGCCAGATGGCATGTCATTTGGAGTCTGCTTTATCTGCTTGAGTATGCCATGTATGTAAGACAACAGTTTGTGGTCCACCATTGATATTTCATCAATAACCAACAATTGAATGCTCACATACTTGTGAGGAAGGGTATTGATGTTATCATCACTGAGAGGAATATATGGCAAGTGTGCATTTTAAATTCTTGTACAGAAATATTGTTTGGATTTTTCCTTAGTAGACCCATTTTGCATCTGCTTCTCAGTATTCTCCGCCAAGCTGACAAAACTGCCTCTTTACTCTGATGGCTGTTGCTGCTTAGAGGGCCTTGATTGTCGTGTTATCCTGACTGACTGGCATCTGTTCTGTAGAGACAGCCGTTGCTGCTTTGATGGCATTGATTGTCGTGTTATCCTGACTGACTGACTGGCATCTGTTCTGTAGTGAGGCTGCTGCTTTGATGGCATTGATTGTCGTGTTATCCTGACTGACTGACTGGCATCTGTTCTGTAGTGAGGCTGCTGCTTTGATGGCATTGATTGTCGTGTTATCCTGACTGACTGGCATCTGTTCTGTAGTGAGGCTGCTGCTTTGATGGCATTGATTGTTGTGTTATCCTGACTGACTGACTGGCATCTGTTCTGTAGTGAGGCTGCTGCTTTGATGGCATTGATTGTCGTGTTATCCTGACTGACTGACTGGCATCTGTTCTGTAGTGAGGCTGCTGCTTTGATGGCATTGATTGTCGTGTTATCCTGACTGACTGGCTGGCATCTGTTCTGTAGTGAGGCTGCTGCTTTGATGGCATTGATTGTCGTGTTATCCTGACTGACTGACTGGCATCTGTTCTGTAGTGAGGCTGCTGCTTTGATGGCATTGATTGTCGTGTTATCCTGACTGACTGGCTGGCATCTGTTCTGTAGTGAGGCTGCTGCTTTGATGGCATTGATTGTCGTGTTATCCTGACTGACTGACTGGCATCTGTTCTGTAGTGAGGCTGCTGCTTTGATGGCATTGATTGTCGTGTTATCCTGACTGACTGACTGGCATCTGTTCTGTAGTGAGGCTGCTGCTTAGAGGGCCTTGATTGTCGTGTTATCCTGACTGACTGACTGGCATCTGTTCTGTAGTGAGGCTGCTGCTTAGAGGGCCTTGATTGTCGTGTTATCCTGACTGACTGACTGGCATCTGTTCTGTAGAGACGGCTGTTGCTTAGAGGGCCTTGATTGTCGTGTTATCCTGACTGACTGACTGGCATCTGTTCTGTAGTGAGGCTGCTGCTTTGATGGCATTGATTGTCGTGTTATCCTGACTGACTGGCTGGCATCTGTTCTGTAGTGAGGCTGCTGCTTTGATGGCATTGATTGTCGTGTTATCCTGACTGACTGACTGGCATCTGTTCTGTAGTGAGGCTGCTGCTTTGATGGCATTGATTGTCGTGTTATCCTGACTGACTGACTGGCATCTGTTCTGTAGTGAGGCTGCTGCTTAGAGGGCCTTGATTGTCGTGTTATCCTGACTGACTGACTGGCATCTGTTCTGTAGTGAGGCTGCTGCTTTGATGGCATTGATTGTCGTGTTATCCTGACTGACTGACTGGCATCTGTTCTGTAGTGAGGCTGCTGCTTAGAGGGCCTTGATTGTCGTGTTATCCTGACTGACTGACTGGCATCTGTTCTGTAGTGAGGCTGCTGCTTTGATGGCATTGATTGTCGTGTTATCCTGACTGACTGACTGGCATCTGTTCTGTAGTGAGGCTGCTGCTTTGATGGCATTGATTGTCGTGTTATCCTGACTGACTGGCTGGCATCTGTTCTGTAGTGAGGCTGCTGCTTTGATGGCATTGATTGTCGTGTTATCCTGACTGACTGACTGGCATCTGTTCTGTAGTGAGGCTGCTGCTTTGATGGCATTGATTGTCGTGTTATCCTGACTGACTGACTGGCATCTGTTCTGTAGTGAGGCTGCTGCTTTGATGGCATTGATTGTCGTGTTATCCTGACTGACTGACTGGCATCTGTTCTGTAGTGAGGCTGCTGCTTAGAGGGCCTTGATTGTCGTGTTATCCTGACTGACTGACTGGCATCTGTTCTGTAGTGAGGCTGCTGCTTTGATGGCATTGATTGTCGTGTTATCCTGACTGACTGACTGGCATCTGTTCTGTAGTGAGGCTGCTGCTTAGAGGGCCTTGATTGTCGTGTTATCCTGACTGACTGACTGGCATCTGTTCTGTAGTGAGGCTGCTGCTTTGATGGCATTGATTGTCGTGTTATCCTGACTGACTGGCTGGCATCTGTTCTGTAGTGAGGCTGCTGCTTTGATGGCAATGATTGTCGTGTTATCCTGACTGACTGACTGGCATCTGTTCTGTAGTGAGGCTGCTGCTTAGAGGGCCTTGATTGTCGTGTTATCCTGACTGACTGACTGGCATCTGTTCTGTAGTGAGGCTGCTGCTTTGATGGCATTGATTGTCGTGTTATCCTGACTGACTGGCTGGCATCTGTTCTGTAGTGAGGCTGCTGCTTTGATGGCATTGATTGTCGTGTTATCCTGACTGACTGGCTGGCATCTGTTCTGTAGTGAGGCTGCTGCTTTGATGGCATTGATTGTCGTGTTATCCTGACTGACTGACTGGCATCTGTTCTGTAGTGAGGCTGCTGCTTTGATGGCATTGATTGTCGTGTTATCCTGACTGACTGGCATCTGTTCTGTAGTGAGGCTGCTGCTTAGAGGGCCTTGATTGTCGTGTTATCCTGACTGACTGACTGGCATCTGTTCTGTAGTGAGGCTGCTGCTTAGAGGGCCTTGATTGTCGTGTTATCTTGACTGACTGACTGGCATCTGTTCTGTAGTGAGGCTGCTGCTTAGAGGGCCTTGATTGTCGTGTTATCCTGACTGACTGACTGGCATCTGTTCTGTAGTGAGGCTGCTGCTTTGATGGCATTGATTGTCGTGTTATCCTGACTGACTGGCATCTGTTCTGTAGTGAGGCTGCTGCTTAGAGGGCCTTGATTGTCGTGTTATCCTGACTGACTGGCTGGCATCTGTTCTGTAGTGAGGCTGCTGCTTAGAGGGCCTTGATTGTCGTGTTATCCTGACTGACTGGCATCTGTTCTGTAGTGAGGCTGCTGCTTTGATGGCATTGATTGTCGTGTTATCCTGACTGACTGGCATCTGTTCTGTAGTGAGGCTGCTGCTTAGAGGGCCTTGATTGTCGTGTTATCCTGACTGACTGACTGGCATCTGTTCTGTAGAGACGGCTGTTGCTTAGAGGGCCTTGATTGTCGTGTTATCCTGACTGACTGACTGGCATCTGTTCTGTAGTGAGGCTGCTGCTTAGAGGGCCTTGATTGTCGTGTTATCCTGACTGACTGGCATCTGTTCTGTAGAGACGGCTGTTGCTTAGAGGGCCTTGATTGTCGTGTTATCCTGACTGACTGACTGGCATCTGTTCTGTAGTGAGGCTGCTGCTTAGAGGGCCTTGATTGTCGTGTTATCCTGACTGACTGACTGGCATCTGTTCTGTAGTGAGGCTGCTGCTTTGATGGCATTGATTGTCGTGTTATCCTGACTGACTGGCATCTGTTCTGTAGTGAGGCTGCTGCTTAGAGGGCCTTGATTGTCGTGTTATCCTGACTGACTGACTGGCATCTGTTCTGTAGTGAGGCTGCTGCTTAGAGGGCCTTGATTGTCGTGTTATCCTGACTGACTGACTGGCATCTGTTCTGTAGAGACGGCTGTTGCTTAGAGGGCCTTGATTGTCGTGTTATCCTGACTGACTGACTGGCATCTGTTCTGTAGTGAGGCTGCTGCTTAGAGGGCCTTGATTGTCGTGTTATCCTGACTGACTGACTGGCATCTGTTCTGTAGAGACGGCTGTTGCTTAGAGGGCCTTGATTGTCGTGTTATCCTGACTGACTGACTGGCATCTGTTCTGTAGAGACGGCTGTTGCTTAGAGGGCCTTGATTGTCGTGTTATCCTGACTGACTGACTGGCATCTGTTCTGTAGTGAGGCTGCTGCTTAGAGGGCCTTGATTGTCGTGTTATCTTGACTGACTGACTGGCATCTGTTCTGTAGTGAGGCTGCTGCTTAGAGGGCCTTGATTGTCGTGTTATCCTGACTGACTGACTGGCATCTGTTCTGTAGTGAGGCTGCTGCTTTGATGGCATTGATTGTCGTGTTATCCTGACTGACTGGCTGGCATCTGTTCTGTAGTGAGGCTGCTGCTTAGAGGGCCTTGATTGTCGTGTTATCCTGACTGACTGACTGGCATCTGTTCTGTAGTGAGGCTGCTGCTTTGATGGCATTGATTGTCGTGTTATCCTGACTGACTGACTGGCATCTGTTCTGTAGTGAGGCTGCTGCTTTGATGGCATTGATTGTCGTGTTATCCTGACTGACTGGCATCTGTTCTGTAGTGAGGCTGCTGCTTAGAGGGCCTTGATTGTCGTGTTATCCTGACTGACTGACTGGCATCTGTTCTGTAGTGAGGCTGCTGCTTTGATGGCATTGATTGTCGTGTTATCCTGACTGACTGGCTGGCATCTGTTCTGTAGTGAGGCTGCTGCTTTGATGGCATTGATTGTCGTGTTATCCTGACTGACTGGCATCTGTTCTGTAGTGAGGCTGCTGCTTAGAGGGCCTTGATTGTCGTGTTATCCTGACTGACTGACTGGCATCTGTTCTGTAGTGAGGCTGCTGCTTAGAGGGCCTTGATTGTCGTGTTATCCTGACTGACTGACTGGCATCTGTTCTGTAGTGAGGCTGCTGCTTTGATGGCATTGATTGTCGTGTTATCCTGACTGACTGGCTGGCATCTGTTCTGTAGTGAGGCTGCTGCTTAGAGGGCCTTGATTGTCGTGTTATCCTGACTGACTGACTGGCATCTGTTCTGTAGAGACGGCTGTTGCTTAGAGGGCCTTGATTGTCGTGTTATCCTGACTGACTGACTGGCATCTGTTCTGTAGTGAGGCTGCTGCTTTGATGGCATTGATTGTCGTGTTATCCTGACTGACTGGCTGGCATCTGTTCTGTAGTGAGGCTGCTGCTTAGAGGGCCTTGATTGTCGTGTTATCCTGACTGACTGACTGGCATCTGTTCTGTAGTGAGGCTGCTGCTTTGATGGCATTGATTGTCGTGTTATCCTGACTGACTGGCTGGCATCTGTTCTGTAGTGAGGCTGCTGCTTAGAGGGCCTTGATTGTCGTGTTATCCTGACTGACTGACTGGCATCTGTTCTGTAGTGAGGCTGCTGCTTTGATGGCATTGATTGTCGTGTTATCCTGACTGACTGACTGGCATCTGTTCTGTAGAGACGGCTGTTGCTTAGAGGGCCTTGATTGTCGTGTTATCCTGACTGACTGGCTGGCATCTGTTCTGTAGTGAGGCTGCTGCTTTGATGGCATTGATTGTCGTGTTATCCTGACTGACTGGCTGGCATCTGTTCTGTAGTGAGGCTGCTGCTTAGAGGGCCTTGATTGTCGTGTTATCCTGACTGACTGACTGGCATCTGTTCTGTAGTGAGGCTGCTGCTTAGTGGGTGTGCAATGTCATGTTATCCTGACTACATTAGAAATAAGGGACGTGTGAATGAATAAGATACATTATGTCTATCCCATTTTGTGCCAGATGCTGTATGTGGTTGCCGGTCAGTATATATTTGGATCAATTACAAGTCTGCGGAGGGTGAATTTTGGACTTTTAGAGAGTATACACTGTGCCCTGCAGTGATAGTGAGAATTTGTCTTAAAAGATAGTTGCCTATTTGCTCTCTGACTGAAAAATTGTCTTAAGTCCAGATCTCACAACTATGTCAAATGGTGCCCTTGGTGGATTATTAAATTATCTTTTGCATCCTTGACATTTCTTTATGCAACCATTTAAGGCGATCAGTTGAAAATTACGTTCTGTGTCTCCAGCCAGTCCTGTATGCTTTCCATGAGTGGTATCCACAGACACTTTTTGTTCTCGTGTACCTCTTCTTACAAATAAAGATGAAGTTTCTGATCTGTTGCCCTCATATTCTACACCATCTACCTGGCACACACAGCAAACAAAGGTCACACTTTGAAGTGTTGTAAAGGATTCATTGCTGCCAGAGGTGCCCCTGAACTTGCTGCAACCTTCATTGTGGGACAGCACAAGTGTGCTTACCCCTCCGGCGAATGCTCTTACAATATCATCTACCAATCAATATGTGTTTAATAACACAGAGTACGAGCAGTCCATCACCCTTACCTTTACTACATTATTGTTGGCAGTCTTCTCAATGTCCATAACTTGTCCTCTGCAACCCTTCTTCGTGTACAAACACATGATGTTGCAGCTCACTTCTACCAACCACCACTGGGAAAAGACAGGACAATAAAAGTGTTGGTAAGCAACACATTAAATGTTATATTTAGTGTTTGAGTTATACATCTCAACATTGAAACTTAACAATGACATTGAAAATATTAGCTGTATTTAGTTAAACGAACCATTCCCTTCTTCTCAGCTTATCTCTTCTTCAGAAGAGTCACAAAACAGTTCCAGTCTTCATCTTTCCGAAACGTGACTAAACGATGTCTATTTTGCGATTCTGAGTAAGCCATGAGTATGCGTTTATAGTTTGCATAGTGATGATGCTGACAGGTATCGAATAGGCATTCTGTCACAGTGATGGCATTCGTTGCAAGGTAGTGTATGCAAAGAATTATCTGTATACTGGTAACAGAAAGCTATCCAATATGTGTCTCCGAATAATTCTCCTTTAAAACTATTTTTTAAATTACTTCCTTTTTAAAGATTTATAAGAATGATCACATTCACAATTCTACCAACATGTTTAAGAATAACTTTGAAAGTTATGTGCACTTACCCCTCCGGCGAATGCTCTTACAATATCATCTACCAATCAACATGTGTTTAATAACACAGAGTACGAGTAGTCCATCACCCTTACCTTTACTACATTATTGTTGGCAGTCTTCTCAATGTCCATAACTTGTCCTCTGCAACCCTTGTTCGTGTACAAACACATGATGTTGCAGCTCACTTCTACCAACCACCACTGGGAAAAGACAGGCACCATAGCAGCAGTAGTCCAAATGCACTCAACTGTAAATGAAAGTATGCTAAGCAAATGAAGCAATGACAAAAACAAAGGCTTATGGGGTATATATCGGTAACAAAGCTTGCTAGCGATTGGTTTACAGGTTTATATGTCAGATCCTTAAGAGCCCAGTGCACATACTCAAGCTCCTTTCCATGAGGACCCTTGGGATACTGTAATGACTTGAATCAGTTACATACTAAATTCTGCTTCGGAAAACTAAAACATCTGTAAAGGACTGGTTTAATAAAGAATGCAGAGATCTGAAAACTGAACGCTGTAGATGTCTAAACATATTTAGAAAACATAAAAGCTCATTTGTGACCCATAGTAAGATAAGAAATGAATACCATTCCGTGTGCAAGCAAAAACGCACCGAATATTTTAAGAATAAAGAATCAATTATAGAAAATAGTATAAATGATTCAAAAAGATTTTGAATTGTTTAAATATTTGGCTCACCTTTTAATTCCATACTTGGATTTATTAGACAACCTGATACTTGAAAAGGGTAACTGTCCATATAAATGGTCAGTGGAAATAATAGCTCTTTTGCTCAAAACTGGCGACCTAATGACGTTAATAACTATAGAGGGATAACTGCAAAAGCAAATACATGTATATGAACTGGAACACTTTTGTGAGCAGTCACAACTGATTGTTTATGTGGATAAAACAAAAGTAATGCTATTCAAAAATGGGAGGCAACTAGGAAAAAGTGAAAAATGGTATTATAACGATTGTAAACTTGAAACTACAAATTCTTACAAATATCTTGGTGTACATTTCACCAAGCAATTATCCTGGTCGTTGCACGCAAACTCCCAGCTTGGACTATCATATTTTTATAGGGCTGCCTTGGTCGAATGTGAGTGTAGGGGTGTTGGAAACAGCGGCCGCATCACCACTAAACGGTTGAATTAAGGCTCATATTTTTTTCTGAAATCCTGAGATGTTTGTCTACATTTTATGTGCAGACTGCTTAGTGGGTCTGCACTGTCATGTTATCCTGACTACATTAGAAATAAGGGACGTGTGAATTAATAACATACATTATGTCGATCCAATTTTGTGCCAGGGCCAGATGCTGTATGTGGTTGCCGGTCAGTATATATTTGGATCAATTACAAGTCTGCGGAGGGTGAATTTTGGACTTTTAGAGAGTATACACTGTGCCCTGCAGTGATAGTGAGAATTTGTCTTAAAAGATAGTTGCCTATTTGCCCTCTGACTGAAAAATTGTCTTAAGTCCAGATCTCACAACTATGTCAAATGGTGCCCTTGGTGGATTATTAAATTATCTTTTGCATCCTTGACATTTCTTTATGCGACCATTTAAGGCGATCAGTTGAAAATTACGTTCTGTGTCTCCAGCCAGTCCTGTATGCTTTCCATGAGTGGTATCCACAGACACTTTTTGTTCTCGTGTACCTCTTCTTACAAATAAAGATGAAGTTTCTGATCTGTTGCCCTCATATTCTACACCATCTATCTGGCACACACAGCAAACAAAGGTCACACTTTGAAGTGTTGTAAAGGATTCATTGCTGCCAGAGGTGCCCCTGAACTTGCTGCAAAATTCATTGTGGGACAGCACAAGTGTGCTTACTCCTCAGGCGAATGCTCTTACAATATCATCTACCAATCAACATATGTTTAATAACACAGAGTACGAGCAGTCCATCACCCTTACCTTTACTACATTGTTGTTGGCAGTCTTCTCAATGTCCATAACTTGTCCTCTGCAACCCTTCTTCGTGTACAAACACATGATGTTGCAGCTCACTTCTACCAACCACCACTGGGAAAAGACAGGACAATAAAAGTGTTGGTAAGCAACACATTAAATGTTATATTCAGTGTTTGAGTTATACATCTCAACATTGAAACTTAACAATGACATTGAAAATATTAGCTGTATTTAGTTAAACGAACCATTCCCTTCTTCTCAGCTTATCTCTTCTTCAGAAGAGTCACAAAACAGTTCCAGTCTTCATCTTTCCGAAACGTGACTAAACGATGTCTATTTTGCGATTCTGAGTAAGCCATGAGTATGCGTTTATAGTTTGCATAGTGATGATGCTGACAGGTATCGAATAGGCATTCTGTCACAGTGATGGCATTCGTTGCAAGGTAGTGTATGCAAAGAATTATCTGTATACTGGTAACAGAAAGCTATCCAATATGTGTCTCCGAATAATTCTCCTTTAAAACTATTTTTTAAATTACTTCCTTTTTAAAGATTTATAAGAATGATCACATTCACAATTCTACCAACGTGTTTAAGAATAACTTTGAAAGTTATGTGCACTTACCCCTCCGGCGAATGCTCTTACAATATCATCTACCAATCAACATGTGTTTAATAACACAGAGTACGAGCAGTCCATCACCCTTACCTTTACTACATTATTGTTGGCAGTCTTCTCAATGTCCATAACTTGTCCTCTGCAACCCTTGTTCGTGTACAAACACATGATGTTGCAGCTCACTTCTACCAACCACCACTGGGACAAGACAGGCACCATAGCAGCAGTAGTCCAAATGCACTCAACTGTAAATGAAAGTATGCTAAGCAAATGAAGCAATGACAAAAACAAAGGCTTATGGGGTATATATCGGTAACAAAGCTTGCTAGCGATTGGTTTACAGGTTTATATGTCAGATCCTTAAGTGCCCAGTGCACATACTCAAGCTCCTTTCCATGATGACCCTTGGGATACTGTAATGACTTGAATCAGTTACATACTAAATTCTGCTTCGGAAAACTAAAACATCTGTAAAGGACTGGTTTAATAAAGAATGCAGAGATCTGAAAACTGAATGCTGTAGATGTCTAAACATATTTAGAAAACATAAAAGCTCATTTGTGACCCAGAATAAAGAATCAATTATAGAAAATAGTATAAATGATTCAAAAAGATTTTGAATTGTTTAAATATTTGGCTCACCTTTTAATTCCATACTTGGATTTATTAGACAACCTGATACTTGAAAAGGGTAACTGTCCATATAAATGGTCAGTGGAAATAATAGCTCTTTTGCTCAAAACTGGCGACCTAATGACGTTAATAACTATAGAGGGATAACTGCAAAAGCAAATACATGTATATGAACTGGAACACTTTTGTGAGCAGTCACAACTGATTGTTTATGTGGATAAAACAAAAGTAATGCTATTCAAAAATGGGGGGCAACTAGGAAAAAGTGAAAAATGGTATTATAACGATTGTAAACTTGAAACTACAAATTCTTACAAATATCTTGGTGTACATTTCACCAAGCAATTATCCTGGTCGTTGCACGCAAACTCCCAGCTTGGACTATCATATTTTTATAGGGCTGCCTTGGTCGAATGTGAGTGTAGGGGTGTTGGAAACAGCGGCCGCATCACCACTAAACGGTTGAATTAAGGCTCATATTTTTTTCTGAAATCCTGAGATGTTTGTCTACATTTTATGTGCAGACTGCTTAGTGGGTCTGCACTGTCATGTTATCCTGACTACATTAGAAATAAGGGACGTGTGAATTAATAACATACATTATGTCGATCCAATTTTGTGCCAGGGCCAGATGCTGTATGTGGTTGCCGGTCAGTATATATTTGGATCAATTACAAGTCTGCGGAGGGTGAATTTTGGACTTTTAGAGAGTATACACTGTGCCCTGCAGTGATAGTGAGAATTTGTCTTAAAAGATAGTTGCCTATTTGCTCTCTGACTGAAAAATTGTCTTAAGTCCAGATCTCACAACTATGTCAAATGGTGCCCTTGGTGGATTATTAAATTATCTTTTGCATCCTTGACATTTCTTTATGCGACCATTTAAGGCGATCAGTTGAAAATTACGTTCTGTGTCTCCAGCCAGTCCTGTATGCTTTCCATGAGTGGTATCCACAGACACTTTTTGTTCTCGTGTACCTCTTCTTACAAATAAAGATGAAGTTTCTGATCTGTTGCCCTCATATTCTACACCATCTACCTGGCACACACAGCAAACAAAGGTCACACTTTGAAGTGTTGTAAAGGATTCATTGCTGCCAGAGGTGCCCCTGAACTTGCTGCAACCGTCATTGTGGGACAGCACAAGTGTGCTTACTCCTCCGGCGAATGCTCTTACAATATCATCTACCAATCAACATGTGTTTAATAACACAGAGTACGAGCAGTCCATCACCCTTACCTTTACTACATTATTGTTGGCAGTCTTTTCAATGTCCATAACTTGTCCTCTGCAACCCTTGTTCGTGTACAAACACATGATGTTGCAGCTCACTTCTACCAACCACCACTGGGAAAAGACAGGATAATAAAAGTGTTGGTAAGCAACACATTAAATGTTATATTTAGTGTTTGAGTTATACATCTCAACATTGAAACTTAACAATGACATTGAAAATATTAGCTGTATTTAGTTAAACGAACCATTCCCTTCTTCTCAGCTTATCTCTTCTTCAGAAGAGTCACAAAACAGTTCCAGTCTTCATCTTTCCGAAACGTGACTAAATGATGTCTATTTTGCGATTCTGAGTAAGCCATGAGTATGCGTTTATAGTTTGGATAGTGATGATGCTGACAGGTATCGAATAGGCATTCTGTCACAGTGATGGCATTCGTTGCAAGGTAGTGTATGCAAAGAATTATCTGTATACTGGTAACAGAAAGCTATCCAATATGTGTCTCCGAATAATTCTCCTTTAAAACTATTTTTTAAATTACTTCCTTTTTAAAGATTTATAAGAATGATCACATTCACAATTCTACCAACATGTTTAAGAATAACTTTGAAAGTTATGTGCACTTACCCCTCCGGCGAATGCTCTTACAATATCATCTACCAATCAACATGTGTTTAATAACACAGAGTACGAGCAGTCCATCACCCTTACCTTTACTACATTATTGTTGGCAGTCTTCTCAATGTCCATAACTTGTCCTCTGCAACCCTTGTTCGTGTACAAACACATGATGTTGCAGCTCACTTCTACCAACCACCACTGGGAAAAGACAGGCACCATAGCAGCAGTAGTCCAAATGCACTCAACTGTAAATGAAAGTATGCTAAGCAAATGAAGCAATGACAAAAACAAAGGCTTATGGGGTATATATCGGTAACAAAGCTTGCTAGCGATTGGTTTACAGGTTTATATGTCAGATCCTTAAGTGCCCAGTGCACATACTCAAGCTCCTTTCCATGATGACCCTTGGGATACTGTAATGACTTGAATCAGTTACATACTAAATTCTGCTTCGGAAAACTAAAACATCTGTAAAGGACTGGTTTAATAAAGAATGCAGAGATCTGAAAACTGAATGCTGTAGATGTCTAAACATATTTAGAAAACATAAAAGCTCATTTGTGACCCAGAATAAAGAATCAATTATAGAAAATAGTATAAATGATTCAAAAAGATTTTGAATTGTTTAAATATTTGGCTCACCTTTTAATTCCATACTTGGATTTATTAGACAACCTGATACTTGAAAAGGGTAACTGTCCATATAAATGGTCAGTGGAAATAATAGCTCTTTTGCTCAAAACTGGCGACCTAATGACGTTAATAACTATAGAGGGATAACTGCAAAAGCAAATACATGTATATGAACTGGAACACTTTTGTGAGCAGTCACAACTGATTGTTTATGTGGATAAAACAAAAGTAATGCTATTCAAAAATGGGGGGCAACTAGGAAAAAGTGAAAAATGGTATTATAACGATTGTAAACTTGAAACTACAAATTCTTACAAATATCTTGGTGTACATTTCACCAAGCAATTATCCTGGTCGTTGCACGCAAACTCCCAGCTTGGACTATCATATTTTTATAGGGCTGCCTTGGTCGAATGTGAGTGTAGGGGTGTTGGAAACAGCGGCCGCATCACCACTAAACGGTTGAATTAAGGCTCATATTTTTTTCTGAAATCCTGAGATGTTTGTCTACATTTTATGTGCAGACTGCTTAGTGGGTCTGCACTGTCATGTTATCCTGACTACATTAGAAATAAGGGACGTGTGAATTAATAACATACATTATGTCGATCCAATTTTGTGCCAGGGCCAGATGCTGTATGTGGTTGCCGGTCAGTATATATTTGGATCAATTACAAGTCTGCGGAGGGTGAATTTTGGACTTTTAGAGAGTATACACTGTGCCCTGCAGTGATAGTGAGAATTTGTCTTAAAAGATAGTTGCCTATTTGCTCTCTGACTGAAAAATTGTCTTAAGTCCAGATCTCACAACTATGTCAAATGGTGCCCTTGGTGGATTATTAAATTATCTTTTGCATCCTTGACATTTCTTTATGCGACCATTTAAGGCGATCAGTTGAAAATTACGTTCTGTGTCTCCAGCCAGTCCTGTATGCTTTCCATGAGTGGTATCCACAGACACTTTTTGTTCTCGTGTACCTCTTCTTACAAATAAAGATGAAGTTTCTGATCTGTTGCCCTCATATTCTACACCATCTACCTGGCACACACAGCAAACAAAGGTCACACTTTGAAGTGTTGTAAAGGATTCATTGCTGCCAGAGGTGCCCCTGAACTTGCTGCAACCGTCATTGTGGGACAGCACAAGTGTGCTTACTCCTCCGGCGAATGCTCTTACAATATCATCTACCAATCAACATGTGTTTAATAACACAGAGTACGAGCAGTCCATCACCCTTACCTTTACTACATTATTGTTGGCAGTCTTTTCAATGTCCATAACTTGTCCTCTGCAACCCTTGTTCGTGTACAAACACATGATGTTGCAGCTCACTTCTACCAACCACCACTGGGAAAAGACAGGATAATAAAAGTGTTGGTAAGCAACACATTAAATGTTATATTTAGTGTTTGAGTTATACATCTCAACATTGAAACTTAACAATGACATTGAAAATATTAGCTGTATTTAGTTAAACGAACCATTCCCTTCTTCTCAGCTTATCTCTTCTTCAGAAGAGTCACAAAACAGTTCCAGTCTTCATCTTTCCGAAACGTGACTAAATGATGTCTATTTTGCGATTCTGAGTAAGCCATGAGTATGCGTTTATAGTTTGCATAGTGATGATGCTGACAGGTATCGAATAGGCATTCTGTCACAGTGATGGCATTCGTTGCAAGGTAGTGTATGCAAAGAATTATCTGTATACTGGTAACAGAAAGCTATCCAATATGTGTCTCCGAATAATTCTCCTTTAAAACTATTTTTTAAATTACTTCCTTTTTAAAGATTTATAAGAATGATCACATTCACAATTCTACCAACATGTTTAAGAATAACTTTGAAAGTTATGTGCACTTACCCCTCCGGCGAATGCTCTTACAATATCATCTACCAATCAACATGTGTTTAATAACACAGAGTACGAGCAGTCCATCACCCTTACCTTTACTACATTATTGTTGGCAGTCTTCTCAATGTCCATAACTTGTCCTCTGCAACCCTTGTTCGTGTACAAACACATGATGTTGCAGCTCACTTCTACCAACCACCACTGGGAAAAGACAGGCACCATAGCAGCAGTAGTCCAAATGCACTCAACTGTAAATGAAAGTATGCTAAGCAAATGAAGCAATGACAAAAACAAAGGCTTATGGGGTATATATCGGTAACAAAGCTTGCTAGCGATTGGTTTACAGGTTTATATGTCAGATCCTTAAGTGCCCAGTGCACATACTCAAGCTCCTTTCCATGATGACCCTTGGGATACTGTAATGACTTGAATCAGTTACATACTAAATTCTGCTTCGGAAAACTAAAACATCTGTAAAGGACTGGTTTAATAAAGAATGCAGAGATCTGAAAACTGAATGCTGTAGATGTCTAAACATATTTAGAAAACATAAAAGCTCATTTGTGACCCAGAATAAAGAATCAATTATAGAAAATAGTATAAATGATTCAAAAAGATTTTGAATTGTTTAAATATTTGGCTCACCTTTTAATTCCATACTTGGATTTATTAGACAACCTGATACTTGAAAAGGGTAGCTGTCCATATAAATGGTCAGTGGAAATAATAGCTCTTTTGCTCAAAACTGGCGACCTAATGACGTTAATAACTATAGAGGGATAACTGCAAAAGCAAATACATGTATATGAACTGGAACACTTTTGTGAGCAGTCACAACTGATTGTTTATGTGGATAAAACAAAAGTAATGCTATTCAAAAATGGGGGGCAACTAGGAAAAAGTGAAAAATGGTATTATAACGATTGTAAACTTGAAACTACAAATTCTTACAAATATCTTGGTGTACATTTCACCAAGCAATTATCCTGGTCGTTGCACGCAAACTCCCAGCTTGGACTATCATATTTTTATAGGGCTGCCTTGGTCGAATGTGAGTGTAGGGGTGTTGGAAACAGCGGCCGCATCACCACTAAACGGTTGAATTAAGGCTCATATTTTTTTCTGAAATCCTGAGATGTTTGTCTACATTTTATGTGCAGACTGCTTAGTGGGTCTGCACTGTCATGTTATCCTGACTACATTAGAAATAAGGGACGTGTGAATTAATAACATACATTATGTCGATCCAATTTTGTGCCAGGGCCAGATGCTGTATGTGGTTGCCGGTCAGTATATATTTGGATCAATTACAAGTCTGCGGAGGGTGAATTTTGGACTTTTAGAGAGTATACACTGTGCCCTGCAGTGATAGTGAGAATTTGTCTTAAAAGATAGTTGCCTATTTGCTCTCTGACTGAAAAATTGTCTTAAGTCCAGATCTCACAACTATGTCAAATGGTGCCCTTGGTGGATTATTAAATTATCTTTTGCATCCTTGACATTTCTTTATGCGACCATTTAAGGCGATCAGTTGAAAATTACGTTCTGTGTCTCCAGCCAGTCCTGTATGCTTTCCATGAGTGGTATCCACAGACACTTTTTGTTCTCGTGTACCTCTTCTTACAAATAAAGATGAAGTTTCTGATCTGTTGCCCTCATATTCTACACCATCTACCTGGCACACACAGCAAACAAAGGTCACACTTTGAAGTGTTGTAAAGGATTCATTGCTGCCAGAGGTGCCCCTGAACTTGCTGCAACCGTCATTGTGGGACAGCACAAGTGTGCTTACTCCTCCGGCGAATGCTCTTACAATATCATCTACCAATCAACATGTGTTTAATAACACAGAGTACGAGCAGTCCATCACCCTTACCTTTACTACATTATTGTTGGCAGTCTTTTCAATGTCCATAACTTGTCCTCTGCAACCCTTCTTCGTGTACAAACACATGATGTTGCAGCTCACTTCTACCAACCACCACTGGGAAAAGACAGGATAATAAAAGTGTTGGTAAGCAACACATTAAATGTTATATTTAGTGTTTGAGTTATACATCTCAACATTGAAACTTAACAATGACATTGAAAATATTAGCTGTATTTAGTTAAACGAACCATTCCCTTCTTCTCAGCTTATCTCTTCTTCAGAAGAGTCACAAAACAGTTCCAGTCTTCATCTTTCCGAAACGTGACTAAATGATGTCTATTTAGCGATTCTGAGTAAGCCATGAGTATGCGTTTATAGTTTGGATAGTGATGATGCTGACAGGTATCGAATAGGCATTCTGTCACAGTGATGGCATTCGTTGCAAGGTAGTGTATGCAAAGAATTATCTGTATACTGGTAACAGAAAGCTATCCAATATGTGTCTCCGAATAATTCTCCTTTAAAACTATTTTTTAAATTACTTCCTTTTTAAAGATTTATAAGAATGATCACATTCACAATTCTACCAACATGTTTAAGAATAACTTTGAAAGTTATGTGCACTTACCCCTCCGGCGAATGCTCTTACAATATCATCTACCAATCAACATGTGTTTAATAACACAGAGTACGAGCAGTCCATCACCCTTACCTTTACTACATTATTGTTGGCAGTCTTCTCAATGTCCATAACTTGTCCTCTGCAACCCTTGTTCGTGTACAAACACATGATGTTGCAGCTCACTTCTACCAACCACCACTGGGAAAAGACAGGCACCATAGCAGCAGTAGTCCAAATGCACTCAACTGTAAATGAAAGTATGCTAAGCAAATGAAGCAATGACAAAAACAAAGGCTTATGGGGTATATATCGGTAACAAAGCTTGCTAGCGATTGGTTTACAGGTTTATATGTCAGATCCTTAAGTGCCCAGTGCACATACTCAAGCTCCTTTCCATGAGGACCCTTGGGATACTGTAATGACTTGAATCAGTTACATACTAAATTCTGCTTCGGAAAACTAAAACATCTGTAAAGGACTGGTTTAATAAAGAATGCAGAGATCTGAAAACTGAACGCTGTAGATGTCTAAACATATTTAGAAAACATAAAAGCTCATTTGTGACCCATAGTAAGATAAGAAATGAATACCATTCCGTGTGCAAGCAAAAACGCACCGAATATTTTAAGAATAAACAATCAGTTATAGAAAATAGTATAAATGATTCAAAAAGATTTTGAATTGTTTAAATATTTGGCTCACCTTTTAATTCCATACTTGGATTTATTAGACAACCTGATACTTGAAAAGGGTAACTGTCCATATAAATGGTCAGTGGAAATAATAGCTCTTTTGCTCAAAACTGGCGACCTAATGACGTTAATAACTATAGAGGGATAACTGCAAAAGCAAATACATGTATATGAACTGGAACACTTTTGTGAGCAGTCACAACTGATTGTTTATGTGGATAAAACAAAAGTAATGTTATTCAAAAATGGGAGGCAACTAGGAAAAAGTGAAAAATGGTATTATAACGATTGTAAACTTGAAACTACAAATTCTTACAAATATCTTGGTGTACATTTCACCAAGCAATTATCCTGGTCGTTGCACGCAAACTCCCAGCTTGGACTATCATATTTTTATAGGGCTGCCTTGGTCGAATGTGAGTGTAGGGGTGTTGGAAACAGCGGCCGCATCACCACTAAACAGTTGAATTAAGGCTCATATTTTTTTCTGAAATCCTGAGATGTTTGTCTACATTTTATGTGCAGACTATACCTTTGCATGTGTTTCGAAAATATTCTAAAAGATCGCCAAATACATGGTCCCCCAGCTTGGAGTATCATCAGAACTTCTGTCAAATGTGCGTGTAGGTGTGTTGGGAACAGCAGCTGCATCACCACTTAGCCTTACACAAAGACTCCTGATTTTTTTTTCTAAAATACTGAGATGTTTGTCTAAATTTTATGTGCATCCGTAACTTATCATCTCTACCCAAAATATTCCCATATACATGACCCCCCAACTTAGAGTATCATATTGATAGAGGGCTGTCATGGTCGAATGTGAATGTAGATGTGTTGAAACAGTGTCTGCATCACTACTAAGGCTTTGTATATTTTTCTGCAGTACTGAGATGTCAGTCTACATATTATGTGCAGACCATACTTTTCTATTTCTTGACAAAATGTTGTGCAAATATCGCCAAAAACATGCCTTTGAAGTTTGAAGCATAATATTTATATTGGGTTTCTGTGGTGACATGTCCTCACTATTTCATACTGTGCACATACTTCTCTGTATGTGGAATAAGTGTGGCCAATCTTTTTTAATGCTTGCTTTGCATTGACGTTACATGGTTCATACAGACTTACCAAAAAATTGAAGGACTCTTTAAGGACATTTCGGTTCTAAGGACTTTTTAAGGAGTTTTCGTTATGTGTCCACACACATAGATTTAAAATATTTACCATTTTATAGCATATTAAACAGGTTGAAATCACACACGCACGCACGCACGCACGCACGCACGCACGCACGCACGCACGCACGCACGCACGCACGCACGCATGCACGCACACACACACACTAAAAAATCACATGCAAACAAGGACTTTTTTACCCTGTCGGTCTACACCTTTAAGATTTAGAAGAGCCGCCCATCCTGCTGTGTAATAGTAATTCTGGACGTTGACTGAAACTGTAGGATATTTGAAAACAATTATAATTTTTTACTTTGGAACCGGGGTCACACACGAAGAGTGTGTGGGTAATTTTCATCATGCAACCGGGGACAGTGTGTACAATTTTCACCATTTAACCGGGGACAGTGTGTATGAATGCCTTCAGTGAGAAAACGGGGACAGTGTATATAAATGTCTTCACTAATCACTAAGCAAACAGGACAGTGTATAAATGTCTTCACTGAGAAAATGGGGGCAGTGTGTATAAATGTCTTCACTAATCACTAAGTAAACGGGGACAGTGTGTCTAAATGTCTTCACTAATCACTAAGTAAACGGGGACAGTGTGTATAAATGTCTTCACTAATCACTAAGTAAACGGGGACAGTGTGTATAATTGTCTTCACTAATCACTAAGCAAACGGGAACAGTGTGTATAAATATCTTCACAAAGCAAACGGGGACAGTGTCTATAAGAAACTGGGATATTGTGTACAAGAATTTAATGAGCGAGCGGGGACATTAAGACACGGGAACATTGTACAGAAGTACATACATAGCAAACGGGGACAGTGCGTATTTGATTTTAACAACATAACCAAGGAGTGTGTATAGAAATGTGCTCTGAGCAATCGGAGACAGTGTGTGAAAATACGAGTTGATTTGTGAACCACCCATTTCAGGCCAATGTCTGATATAACATCTCTCATTATGAGAGGATACACCCCCAGGAAGAAAGCGTGAGGAAGTTTCAGGAAATAGTAGGTCGGGGTCTAATTTCAAGATGAAATTTTCAAATCTGATTCGCCTAATGGATGATACAATTATATATATATGAAACTATACATTATCGTCAGTCATCTAGACCCTGAAATATTTTGACATTATAATGCAAGTTTAAGTTTAGGCATTTACATTTTCATCTTTAGGAGCTGAGCTTTGAGACGTTCTGTGACTAATCTGTACCTGATTTTTTCTCTCTCTGATAACATAAAGAGAAAAATGGATCACAGCCTAAAAAAATGACTTAAAGTGATTAATCACAATTATAATGGCTACTAGGTGTGAGTGTCCAAGGCGATCTTACTGACAGAAATATATGTTGTTACTAGATGTTTGTTATTGTTGTCACCAATGAGTGTTCGGTAAAAGCAGCCCTCGTTAAGAAAAGTACCGGTAAAAAGTTCTAAATGTGCCTCGTCAAGATACTCCCGGTGCTAAGTCCTCTTTTCAGGTTTTAGTTATTGTTTTCTATTGACATACATACAAACAATCTATGATATAGATCATGCCGTGATAGAAGATTGATGACATGACTTGATCAATGCAGAGTGCTGTTTGAGAGTTCTTCATGTTTTTATCAGAATCTTAAGTCAAACTCTTTCCAAACTAAAATAGTTTTTAATGTGTTTATTACTTTCTTCCGACAGGCCTTTATCTAATAACCTCGCCAAGGATCTCTGCTCACGTTAGGTGATGACCAGACAGTACAAAATGACAACTCGAAGGCAGAGTCAAGTTGAACAATGTATTGAAGACATCACGTTTTCAAATTCAGAAACCCCAAGAAGTTCCAAGGTCCTATTTCTAAGTTCATTCTAACTAAATAACTATCAAAAGGTCTCAGCCTGCATTTTCAGCTTTTCATGAGGCGAAAGCAGACCGTCGACTTACATGCAGCAATTCAAGTTGTGCATCACTGTACACAATACGTTAGATACCTATTATCCATTTCACAATGATATTTAAACAACTCATAGCCAAAGAGGCATGTATACAAAGACAGCAGGACAGTTGTAACACTGACATTTCCCACCCGATCAAGCGCTACCTAAACAATTGTCACCTCGGACAGTTGCCACCAAACCAACATATAGAGACATTTGATTTCATGACAAGAAGACACAGACAACTGTATGAAAAAAACGGTGAGAGAACATCATTATCTATCTAACTGTCTATTAGTAAATGTTTGCATTCGGGAGCTCTTTTCATAGTTTATATAACAAACATTCCCTGATTTGAGAGGCTATGGAACAATTGTTCAGAGTATATTTGTTTGCTAGTGAACTTTCTTTGCCAAAGTACGGTTCCTAACAAAGTCTTTGATGTTTCGCCACGTACGCCCTCTCAGACACGGTTCCTGTGATAGGGAAGTTTCTTCAATATAATATTTCTCTCGAAATGTTTCAGGACGGCAGCTTTCTCACTCTCCGACCAGGGTCGTTTGACCTGTTTCGAAGAACCTGTCATATAGAAAAGTATAAAAATTATGCATTACAGACAAACTTACACACATGTATTCCATATCCGTACCAATGACACATGTCGTGTAAAACCAACTCGGAGCATACCCAAGGTAAAAAAATAAATGCAGAAACATCCATTTGGTTTATAAATAAGTGAGCTGCATTGTGAACGGTCGTGAGTGAAATTGTGTGTAATCATCAATTATTGTTCACTTATCATTAACAAACACGTGAAATATTTTGTTTTGTAATAAATGTTTATCTCATTCACCTTTCGTCCTACGTCTTTTTCTTGGTGCCGCTTCGACGCCAGGGCAATCCTCGTCACTGGATTCATTTCCATCTTGAATGACAGAAAATGGATAGTATTAACGAGGCAATAAATAATGCATAGTTTATACAAACGCATCTCAGTTCACTATTAGTTATCATTTCAATAGTAATTTTATACAGTCAAACTGATAGACAGTTATACATTTTGCATATCTACATACCAAAGTAGTCAGGTGGTGACCTGCAGCCTCTTTTCCGCATCTCTATCCCTTTGCTATCTGCAATACAGGAACACTCTGTTTCAATCCCTGTTTAATAATTATAAAATATGATGACACTGTGAATAGGTACGTTCAGAGACAACATTTCCAACATTACCAGGGCCATACTCATCTCCACTGGATTCATCGTCGCTCTGCACATCTTCCAGGTCAACATCTGTAGAAGATAAACTTTTAAACTGTGAATGTTATTAATCCCAAGAATTTGCTTAGATTACATTACTTTCTCAAGGAAACATTGGGTACTCTGTCACAAAGTACCTGCTCTGTGATAATTATAACAATATTATTGGTGAATATATATTTAGACCAGACGTTTGTTACAATGAACTATCTACAAATAATTGTCTACACATCATGGTAATAATATCTAACCTTCTTCTAAATCCACTTCAATTTCATCCAAGTTTCTCCCTTTCTGTTGAGTGTATTTGCCTCGTTCAAGAGTCAGGAGCAGTTTTGACACTTTGGCCACCTGTAACGTCTCATCTGGGAGGTGGTAATAATCGCGATGAACCCGGATGTCATGTCCCATGAAGTCAGCCAGGATATCCAGTTCATGGTCTCTGAGATTTAGAATTTGTGATAAAGTTCCTATTTGTTTCCTTAGTTTTGTTGACCGAAGAAGTTCTGGTTCCTCTGCGCCACATTGCTGGCTGACTTCTCTCAGTATGTCCGACCCTCGAATATGGCCTAGGGAACCATAGTGGTTTCTTGCAAACACGTATGTGTTTTCATGGTGAATGCCAGCAATGTCTCTCTTGGCTAACAAGAGATTGACCCAACTTGTTAATTCTGATGTAAAGATCATTGGAACGGTCCTTCCTCGCTTACCGATGATCTCCACCCTCTGTAGTTTATGACAAAGATCTTTCTCAAATGGGGACAGACCTTCCATTGCATCTCCTTGACGGGTAAGACTTAACTTTTTAAAATCCCCAATTTGTAACTTTGATGCCTCACCCTGTCTTCTCCGATTAAACAGAATAACTCGTGCTAATGAAGCTTTGTTGAGGACCTGCCATGCACTGACATCATCAGATTGGTGTAAGGTAGCTGCCGCTTTGTTGCCAACGGACCTGAGGTATGCCGATAACAACATCGTATCTTTGACTAAAGGTACAAACTTCACCTTATTTCTGATTCTTTCATTTAGTGTCCTGTTGGCATGGGCGCTGAGTTCATAGGGCCATTCCATTTCAACCAGATCCAGGAAATCATGTGCTTGCTGTTTTAAGTATTCATTTTGTGAAATCATAGCGTCTCTTCTTACTATGCCCGCGCAAGTTTTCAGTGACCCTCCCAGCTTTTTGGCTAATGACGGAGTGTCATAAGTATGAGTTCTGTCATTGAAACCAGATATTTGTGACAACCTGTTGGAACGAGCCTGGATTGATGAAGCTTTGCAAGTCTGCACCTGATGGCCCAGCAGTGGCTCTTAGATTCAACAGAAGTCTCCCTAGTTCCCTCAGTGTATTTCGGATAAAGGCAAACTGGTCATTGTCGTGTCCATGTTTCAGAAAAAGTCTTTCTCCAAATTTTCGAATCAAAAGGTCCCCTTTACAACAGAGACCAATGCTGTCAGTCCTCATACTGTTGAAGACTGCGTTGAATCCTGTTGATGAGCTCTCTGGGGATGGTAACAATAAACACGCTCTTTGGAGTACCCGTTTATGCTTTGTTTGTGATGGGGCAAGGGCACACCGTTTAACGTGTTGCCAAAGCTCTTTCTTTACATAATAGCCAAGGCAGTGTTCACAGGGAACATGCTCACTCCAGGGTGTATTTTAACTTGGTCTGTATGATACTACTATTTCCCCTGACCCTCTTGTGATCACCTCTGTGTTATGAAGGTGGTTTCCCAGATTTCTCAGCTTGGTCATGATTCTGCTTCTTTCGATTTTGTTATTAGTAGCAAGATACTTTGCTACCTCGATTTCCTCTTTGTGCTTGCCTTCCAGGTGTCTTGGCAACTTGGATTGTTTTGAAAGGCAGTACGGACAGTGAAATGCTTTGTCGTATGACCGGCCATCTGCATTATTTGTAGTTGTTACCACTATACGTGGCTGAGTTGCCGCAATATCACCCACCAAGGCCTTGGCTTTTTGAGTAACAGGGTAGATGTACGAATCCCCTGAATCGCTTTCAGAATCCTCTATCTTGTAACTGCTCTCCGAATCACTTTGTTCCGAAGTTGTTGAGCTTTCACCAGTGTCTTCTGCCTTCCCACAAGATGTATAATCAACTGCAGCTGTAGTCAAATGTGCTACTGACTGTATTTCCGACTCCTCTAGATTTGGAGATGTTTCCATAGCACATTCCGTAGTGCCTTCAGCCACCCCAAGAGATGTATAGTCAACTACAGCTGGAACCAAATGTGCTGGTGACTGTTTTCTGGACTCCTCTGGATTTGGAGATATTTCCGTACCACGTGCATTTGTTGATCTTTCCTTGGCATTTGTGGAACGTTGGACTCCACTATTCCCAGGTAAATTGGTGGTATTAGTCCTTTCAGTGGCACTTTTCTATAAAAGATTGAAAATGATACACATAATGAACGACTGAGAGCCAACACTAATGGAGTCTTATTTTTACCTTTGTTGTCTGAGCGATTTCTTAGAGTTATCTCAATTACATTTACTGAATGAAACGGGTGTGATAACGATATATACCTTACGCCAAGGATATTGTTTGGAATCTTTGCCTTAACAATACCGCAGCTCCTGTCCTTTTGTGATTGGTCTAAGAGCAAAAAAACCAATGCCAAGTCTTCCGTCCTCTTCTATAACCTTTGGCATGCAGTTTGGCCTTTTAGGTTCATCATTCAGCTGCCTTCCTAAGGTTCCATCTTCTTTTGTGGCATCAATCCTGGGAGTGCAGAATATATCTGTCAAGTGTCGCTGTAACTTTCAGCTCGTTTTTCAATGTCTATCCGTTAATATGAACAATATATTGATATTGTTTCAGTTAGATACTGTATATGTTTAACTCCATATTAGCTAACGCCATACCATCTCTAACATACCGAGAAGCCAGTTAACGCACTTTTCATAAAATAAATGCATATTTCTAATGAATCAGATGATCCCAACTCACCAAAATGTAGACCCTTTATGTTGTACCTCTAAAACGTATGTGTCACTGCCATCGGGACTTTTTATAGTGACGGTACCTTCATATTTAAGCAGGAACTGTCCAGTTTCAAAATTTCTTCTGCTGTAAACACCTCTTCCTGTAATGAGTGGATTTCCAAAGCTACATCATAGGAACTAACAAGATTTTTTAAAAAATATTTTCATAAGATAGGATTCTTTTTACTTTTTTCGTTGGGTAAATGTTCTTTGTATATATTTCAAACCATTACATTTTACATACCTGAACCATCTGTATTGATCTGTACTCGAAAATCCATCTTATTCCAAATATACAACTGAACTTGTCCCTTTTGGTTATTTCTTTTGGATCGCCTTGTCCCTGTGAAGTACCATAATAACTAATTAAATACATGCTGGTAAATTAAATGTAAAATACATTACAAACATTTTGGATGCTGTCATTAGTACACCGTAGCTAGTACAGCTTGCTATCTTGCTATAGTATTAGTTTCATAGACCATGCACTATCTGGGTGCATAATAGTATTTCAGTGCATAAAATGCGGGCAGTATTTATTTGACAAACCGTGCAACAAATAACGTAATGGATATTATATTTATCTAAACTTCCTCGCCATGCAAAATTTACCTCCACATTCGAAGGATTCGTTCTAGTACAGAACTATGTTGCAAACTGATATCAGGATTTGAGTGAGTGAGTGAGTGAGTTAATATTTAACGTCACATCGGCAATATATAACATAATTTATTTGAATATTAAAATTAATGAATTTAGAACATAAAAGCCTGCCATCGAAGGACAGTGAAAATACTAGATTATCACAGATGTGAACATAAAACTAGCATGTGAAACTAAAATAGTGTAATTAAGAGGACAATACCATATAAAACACGGGCTATAGATCACCAAGAACTGACGGTAGATCACCATACTTGGACATATCAGGATTTGAGGAACTTATGATAAATATAATGAACATAGTAATCCAGTTTAAACAGAAACGGTTAACATGAAACCTTTACTTGTGACCATTTAATGAATAAAACAGGAACTCAAACAAATCATGATACAAATGACTGCTATGCCAACATTCCAAGTGGACTGTTTCTCATTACACTGTGCCTGTAATGAGGCATGTGCCTGACTAAATCCCTTTTGAGATTTCGATGCACAGATGTAGCATCAATAAGTACATGCATTATCTACATGATATGATGATAGAGTAAAATATAATTTTCTTAATGCAATAAAAATATCTTTATAATCATTGAAATGGATCATAACAGCGTAGTATTTACGAGACGACGTTTCTGGGCAAATTCTTGACCCGTCATCGGGTAAGTGCCAGAATATGATTTACTGGCAAAATATGCAAAATGTATAGTGTTTTATAATATCATGCATGGAATTATGATTGTATCAATAGGAATCACTGTAAATGGGAATAAAGAACTAGTCCACCGACTGGTCACTTGTAATATGACTGTACTTCCATAGAGTGGACATGTCCCATGTAGGTGGAACTAGGTTTTCAAGTTACGGATAAAGTAGTCACTTGTAACTCACTTATGTTTCCGTAAGGTTAACATTTGAACATATATCAGAAGTTACTGGAAACACAAAGAATCAACTTGTGTACAGTTGCAGTTCAGACTGACGTAATTTTGTCGCTAAATGGTTACAGAATGCCAACAATGGATATGTTTCAAATTAAATAAGACTTTAGGTGGGAAAGATGAGATAGATTTAAAAGTAGAGGGCGGATGACCAGTCGAGGACTTGAACTTTAGCTTGGGGTTTGATTTGAACTTCAAGAGGAAGCACCGTCTAGTCTCTATGTATAAATAAAGTCCAATGAAATTTTGAATCGTCTGGGTGTTATTTTGAAGGAGCCGATGTCTCTATTCAAAGAACCCATTTTCAAAAACTTATTCTATCTACCCACTTCACATATAGAAATTGAATAAAAAAAACCTAATGCATCAAATAATTTTTTATAAAAAGGTATAAATATCCAGAATTGTATATAAAAAACGCCATCCTGAAAGAGCTGCATTTCGTCTTTTTGTCTACGCATAGAAGAAACACTGAGGAAATACGTTTAGTAGATTTCATGCATAAACATGTGTTCATGCTTGCTTCCATCAGTTTCAAAATAATATTATCATCATTCACATATGCACTTTCACCATACCTTCTTGCACTTTGACGGAATCTTGGTTTGTTAATTGTTTCTGAAGACATATATTTTTGTTGACATGAGCCAAATATCACACCTTGAAAATCACTATTTCATGAAACATACATGTCTTTAAAAGTGATATAGATATAGTTTAAGGTTTAACATCCTCGGTTCAGCGAGGTTCTGAGCACTTTATCACCAACAATATCAAATAATGATTTTTTTGAAATTTTGAATTTCAGAAAGCTCACACTTACCTGAAAAGCCTTCATCTCCCCACTTTCTAATGTCTTTCTGAATGTACTCAATATACGTTCTGCCTTCTGTCTGATGCGCCCACAGTAGGCAAAGTGCCGACACTGCAAGTCAATGTGCCATTTGAATTACTTTATAACAGATGCGTGAAGAAAACTTTTAATTAGAAAACTTTTGAAAGTGAACAACAAATATTGAGCAGTTTGATACTCAAACAAGTAACATTTAGTGAACAGTTATCTTCTTGAAAGATACATAACAGTGAGGCACAATTAACAATCTAAAACACCTAGGTTTGCACTAATAATTATAAGTACCTTCTTAACAGTTGAGATAATTTCAGGGTACTTTCTTAGTGCAGCTCTATGCACAGTCAGGGTTCCCAACTTTGACAGAGCTTCCGAACACTGTGGTAAGTTCTGCAATGAAGGACGCTTTTTATAAGTAGATCAATCGCCTTTTTAAAACAAGGTTTAGATTAATAGGTGAAATATAACCTTGCGTGAATGGCAAGACACTTTAATGCTGAATAATGATAACTCACGACAAAACTATATTTTCATGATATGATGCTTTAGGCCAGTGCGTCTTGAATAAAAGAACAATGACGCCACTAGTAAAGTCATTTTCTGAACTGAGTTTAGTTAATATCATTTAGTTATTAGATCATTCTCATCACCGTGTTGCTGAAAAAACTATGGCAATCAAACCTGTTTTCCCAATTGAAGAGAATTCCTAATTTCTTTGTCAATGCAGCTTAGCTTGATAACAGTTCGTTGGACTGAAATAAATGATGAACCATAATTACAAAATAAGTGCGTTAGTTGAAGTTCTGACATTGTTTGTCATAAATATGTTTGTATATAGACACTGTGCGTAGATCCAAGCTTTCATTGAGCAATGTAAATGTATGGAGATACGATGTCATTTATGTCACGCCGAAGGTAAATATGTAGATATTTAGACATTTGGGATATAACCATGAATACATATATTGTACAAAATATGCAACACAAGCATATTTGCGCTGAGATTATCAAGCAACTGTATGCATCTTCTCTTGTTGTTAAACTTTCTTGTAATCATTTAGTTATTACATATATAATTACTGCATATAACATTCAAAATTACGACCTAACATATTCAGTTATAATGGTAAATCTTCTGTGAACTACGTGACAATACTTTCTATGCGAGTAATTTTCCATTAGCGAGTTATCAAAGCGGGCACGTCGTAGCGTATCAAATTACAACGCTGCCCTCGCAAGTCTTCCTTAGTGCATTAAAAAAACAGGGATTAACTGAGCTTGGATGTATCGCGTCATACTGTAGCCTGCAATCATTTTTTATACTGTATTGTGCATTATCAAGAAGATGTAAATACAATGTGATAATGCGATGTAATAGCTTAAGTCAAGATGTATATGTTTCAAAGTGTCATTAATACAGTCGAAAAACATTATACTCGAGTATAATGTTTTTCGTGTGTGTGTGTGTGTGTGTGTGTGTGTGTGTAAATTATGTGTATATGTGGTTTTCGTAGTGTAGGTGTGTCGGTAATTCATTAAAGAAATCGAGTATAATGTTTTTCGTGTGTATGTGGTTTTCGTAGTGTAGGTGTGTCGGTAATTCATTAAAGAAATCGAGTATAATGTTTTTCGTGTGTGTGTGTGTGTGTGTGTGTGTTTTTTACATGCAAGCGGGACAAGATACAGTTTCAACTAAAAATACATTTTCTAGCCTTGCACGGGTCAGAAACACCAATATCTGTATAGATATCAATGTCCCCGGTTGCTACCTTTAAAAACACACACACACACACACACACACACACAGACACACACACACACACACACACACAGACACACACACAGACACACACACACTAACTAACTAACTAACTAACTAACTAACTAACTAACTTGCATATATCATGTAGCCAATGTACCTCACTGAGACATGCAACATTGTCACAGTTATCTTCACTCCATGCTTCTTTTTCTGCCTGGGCAAGGAGTAAACCCATTTCCGGTGCAGCTTTGCTGATGTCTGATATGATGTAGGCTACATATGAATAGGCATCAGTGACATGCTGAATGTCCGTGTTGGCATTCCAACATTTCAACAAAGCAGGATTATACTGATTAATCCATACATCAATTGGTCGCCACTGCAGTAAAATGCTTGTTCTTTTGCCCAGTGCAGCACTTGCACTTTCTACATCTTCTTGAGTAACACCTATTCCCTTGACTCAGTTGAATCATATTGATTCTCATCATTTCTCTTTCCAAATTTGGTGCAGTTTCTCTTCTTATGTTTTTGATGACATTTTTGGCCTTAATATTTCGCCAAGGAAACGTATAGCTGGATTGTCATCGGCATCTTCATGCAAATCCTCAACAGTTTTCGTTTCATTGTATGAATCAGGATGAGAAATGAACATTTTGCATGATAGAGGTCTAGGAAATTTGAACTGATAGATTTTGCCACCTTTACGACAGGTGTTTGAATGACGTCTGCTGTGCATCTGTACACTCTCAACTATGCTGTGAAGTTCTTGAGCAACTCACATGATTGAATAACTTGCATGATTGAACATTCACACAACATCTTCAACATTTGGAACTGGAAAATCATTGTCAGTATTTTGTAATTTATCATCCTCTATCTCCGTATCATGAGGGTTGATCCAGTCAGTGTTGAAATCTATGTCCCTGTAATAAATGTTATATTCTTTCAAATATGACAAAGCTGCTCTGTGTGAACATACTGATATTGGTAATGACCCATGTAAGCCAATTTTGGTTATAACTTTACTCGGATCATGTGATCAGATGTTTGAACTCGAGGCAGAACAGTTGTTGTCTGCCTAATATTTGATGGAAGGACCAGAGTTTGTCCATCCACAGCATCCTGATGGCCTCTTGGCAAAGACATAAGTTTTGTAAATGGAATGTTGACATCAACAAGATGCTACTCCATACTATTCAAACAACACAGTCTTTTTGGAATATCATGTAACTGAAGATTGTTCACGACAGTAAAAGAACTGGTTTCTTGCCAGACCTTAATTTTTCTGTAACAGCAATGGCATATCCACAGTTTTCCACTTGGGCCTGTCACGAACACGCATGGCTGCATTCAAATGCATTTATGAAAAATGTTTCTTTAATACAATGACCAGCCAGTTTTTTAGCTTTACCGTAATTAGATTTCAAACATGTAACAACTTGATTTTCAAAAAGTCTGTGATGGCACACTTCTGCAGTAAGCTTCTTGAAACCTGTCATAACATTCAGCAGTTTACTGTTGAAACCAGTTTTCCCATTTCTTGTCAGCATGTTTTGTTTTTGCACCCATTGTCTGAATGCAGCATTAGTCTTGTATTTGACAGTTTGTGTTTTTTTCAAAGCTTCTCTAAACTGTTAATTTTCCTGATATTTTCCAGTGCTTGCACACTTTGTATCTTCTCTGAACTGCTTATTTTGTCGATATTTCACAGTACTTGCAGATTTCACTGCATCTCTGAACTGCTTATATATTCCTTAAAATATTGAGGAACAGTTTGGCCAGTATCGGCAAAAAGGAGGTGCCCATGACAATCCGTCTGTGTACAACATTAAGAACATGATTACTGAGATGACAGTTATAGGTTCAGCAGCCCTGCAACCTATCAGAGGCAATATCTCACAGAAGAGAGGTGCAGTGGTAGCGAGGATAACTGTTGATGACACCCCCATGCCAAGAAAGAAACAAAAGCGACTACAATAAGATGGTCACTTGTTCATTCATTTATGCATAACACGACATTGGAAGTTTAACCTGAGGTACAGAGACTCAACATCAGGCTTTTCGATAATCTTACAGCAGTTATTATATTATACATATGCAATTCTCGCAGTACAGTCTAGTTTGTGTTTCCCTGATCCTTCATTGTTCCCCTGAGAGATCTGCTCCTTTTAACTCCCTTGCAATTCTTCATCCCCCTCATTTCCTTAAGTAGCTGACGTTTTGAATATTTGGCTACAGCACCTCCATGTACACGGAGAAATAAGTCAACGATGAACTCCAATACTTTGAGTTTTAGTCCATCCTCAGAAGAGATTAATTTGTCCCAGTAGTACGAGACCATGTAACTTGTTATTAGGATCTTTGTAAGTTTATCACACAATAAAGAGGAGGCACACAACTGAGAGAGTTGAACATGCTTTCTTATTTCATTTTCAAATGATCTCACAAGCAGAAAAATGTTGTCACTGGGGAATTTTAGACCCCCTCTATTCATTTTCTCTGTCCACCTACTAAATCTGGCAATGTAGTCTTCTTTGGATGTCCCATTAGACATGGAAAAGTGTTCTCCAAGGTGTTGCTCTATATCCTTCCCAAAGCATTTCTTCAAAACAACATGCAGTATGTATCCAGACACATGATACAACTCTGCTTGGTCATTGTCACTGATTGCTGATGCAGTTAGATGTGACTGTTTCTGAATTGTTTGGGACAGGTACGCAGAATGTTTCTCATGATGCGGTCCAACAAACACTGTGCAAAGATATGGATAACTCTGTGTGATTCACTTGTCACTTTGACCAAAATGTCACGGATGTCTGCCTGTAATTCTTCATTCAGTCGCTTCTGATGAAACTTCATACATAACTGTTCTCTGTCAGATGAAAGGGAACAGCCTTGTCCAAACTTTTCGAAAACTGACTGGAATTCTGGGGTCAAAAGTGATACAAGGTTTCTGTGGACTGTTGCTGTGTCGCTACATTTTTTAGGCCACAGCAACAAGATGAGGTCCATTCATTGAACACGAAGGTCGAGGATTATTGTTGAAAAAGACTTCTGTAGGGCTTCAATAAGGATACCCTGCATGTCCACATATGTTGGCAAGGACACTGGGCTGTTTTCCTTTTTACTGTGAGTATCTTTCTGGTCTGCTGAAGGGGGATTGTCTTTGTTTTTTGCAGTGGAGCCCTGTCGATGTTCATGCGCTAAAATGAAAAAATAATATAGATATATTCAAGTGACTGATCACATAACATTAATGTGAGAGTTTGACTAGAACACATCACTGATAACCAATACTTAATTTGCGTGAATTTTAAGAGAGAGCTTGTCAGTACTTGTCAGTTGCTGAGGTTTTTCAGTTTACATTAAGGAAATAGGGGATATCTGATCTGTTGTGTTTTTTGGTAACGTGACCACGAAAGTCCCTGTTACTCTAGTAGGTTTTGGTGCAATGTGGACAGGAATAAATTGATTTCGTATTCTCTTTCCTGTGATGATTAGGAGAGGTGGTGGACTGAACTTGGTCACCTTCAGATCTCTCTCAATGTTCATGTCATCATCGCCAAAGCAATCCTCATTACTCAGTCGTTCTGTGTCATAATCTGTATTGCTGCTGAGTAGTACATCTAAATCCAAATTGGAATTGTCAGAGGTAATGTGGACAGGAATAAATTGATTTCGTATTCTCTTTCCTGTGATGATTAGGAGAGGTGGTGGACTGAACTTGGTCACCTTCAGATCTCTCTCAATGTTCATGTCATCATCGCCAAAGCAATCCTCATTACTCAGTCGTTCTGTGTCATAATCTGTATTGCTGCTGAGTAGTACATCTAAATCCAAATTGGAATTGTCCCAGTGATTAAGGTCGTCCATATAAAAAAAGAAGGTGAAATAACATGTTCGTTTTTCCCTTACATCCGACAGTAAAAACATTGTTTACAGAAAGCCGGAAGTGTAAAGAGGCTATATATGCAACTGCGTGGGGATGAAGGGAATTAACTCTTGACACTAAACCATTTGCGTAACATGTTTCGTTTGACGACAGGGGTCCAATGCTGAGGACATCTGTGCATGTGCAAAGTGTCTGGCCACAGCCAGGGAAAGCACCGTGGGGCTTCACTGGGTATTGCTTGAACTCATTATCGCGGCAGTGATGGTTAATGATAAAGTACTGCTGAGGCCTGTCCCTCGGTATAATGTCTCTGGTTCCTACATGGGCGCAGACATGTTTGTTTTGATAGGGGAGGTAACTCCGCCTCTAGGCTGCATGCGGTTCATTCCCATTATGACTACTCCCAGTTTGACTACCCGTCCAATATACAACTTGTTCCAATCCAGTGGTTTTTAATTGCTAGTTCTCTCCCCTCCATCAGTGGTAGACTGTTCCATCAATATCTTCTTGTGACTACTCCAAGTTTCTCATCAACATACTCTTACACATACATTCCAACAGGACCATAAACAACTATAGCTGTACCGACTGATGTACACCTTGCAGTAAGTGAATTAAGAATAATAATTGACATCTCAATGAAACTTCTGGCATCAACATTTCTTCTTCTTCAGTTTACAATCTGTATGTACAAAAACTGTTTTGCAACATAGCCTGCTGCCCGAACAAATTCAATGGGCGACTTTTGTTGTCCCTGGAGCTGATCCTGCAAGCGACGGATGCGAGCGATCTACCTGGATAGTCAGAGGTAGAAGAGGTCTGCCAGTTGTTTGCTGCACAGCATCCTTCAGCGCATGAAAAAGTCTACAGTAGGTAGCACGTTGATGATCAGGCATGAGACAGAAAGCTAAGGGAATCATAGTATTGCCAGTGAGAGAGTGAATCACTTACAACTGATGCCAAAGTCTTGGACACGAATATAAACTTCCATCCATAAAGAGGACATCAGTCTGCTGTAACGTTGAGAGTGCTTCTTCTGTAGAAAACACCAGCAATTTGTCGCCATCTCCGTCTTCACCAGCAAGAAAACGACGACCATCAGATGTAGTAGTCCATCTTCCGTCAAGGTTGACATCTCTACGATGTTCAGGCAATGCAGGAGTTGTCTTCCTTCTGTGTCTGGAAAATGCTCACTTTACACTGGACTGAGGTTGTGCAACAGCAGCAGCATCAACAGGCAATTGACGGAGCTCTTCATTGCACATTTGGGGCATTGGTGTTGACTCACCTCTGGCTCTTTTTCGCAGTGTGCTCAAGAGTCTTAACTGTGGCTGGATTGTCGGGCCCATGATTGTGCTCGCCAGCAACTGCTCTGATGAACTCTCCAGTTGTTGACATGTTGCTTCTACACCTAGGAACAACGCATTTCCAGTAGTCAGACACATTTCCAGTAGTCAGACACATTTCCAGTAGTCAGACACATTTCCACACTTGTTCAACTTGTACCGAAATCTAGCATGCAACACTTGTCGAGCTCCTCTCTGTGATATAACAAACTCTGCTCTCTGAACACCAGCCATAGCTAAATCAAAATACGTGTAACTGGGTCTTACATACTTGTTGATAAATATGGTAGTTAAAACATTTTATTTTTTTAATCAGAGTAGAGGGATTACCTTAGCTTGAGTTGTACAGGAGTGATCTCCAAATATGTCTGGTTTTCAAAACAAATGAAAGTATTAATGAAGCGTGAGTATCTATGTCTTTGATCAGAGTGGAAGGATTATCATAGCTTGAGTACTTTCAAAACAATCAGTCTGTATTTTATATTTTCAAAGTACCTTAGTTTGGGTTGTAGAGGAGTGATCTCCAAACTGGGAATAATCAGCTATACGGGTACAGTACATTATTAAGTGCAGGGATGGTCCATTATATATGTATTTTAATTAGTAGTCAGAATGGGAGTAGTCATGATGGGAAGATACCCTGCATGCTAGCCTCCAGGGTCCTTACCACTGTGCACAGAGGGGAGGCATAGTCAGTGGTAATTGTATCTGCCCCCTCCTCCCTTTGTTTCAGCGGGGTCATGACCTCTGCGCTATGATTAGCTTGTTCAGATTCACAGTCTGCTACATAATCAGAGGGGTCACAAAACATGCACCTTCAAGGGTAGAAACTCGATTCATAACTTCGTGTAAAGATCTTATATGTACTTTTTACATGTCTCGCGTGCATTGAAGAATTTCACTTCCAAAGTTAGTGATTATATTCGGTGCTGGATCATGTCCGAAACCAGTTCCCTCAACGGGCTTGTGCTCGAGATTTCCAATCTCTTTGTGGGAAAAAAAAATCCCCGCCTTCATTAGTGTTTCAACAGAAACTTCTTCAGAAATATGGCCCTCAATATTTGGACTAATTTCCAACTCCTGGTCTTGGGTCGACACTGCTTTTCCCAAAAGTTCATTTTGTAATTTGTCGAGAATGGCAACACCCTGAGTGTTGGTCGCCATATTGAGAAACGTGGGGAACACACGTGAAGAAACGTGCAGGGCAAATTAATTCAAAAGTTTGTCAAAGGATGAAAGTATAAATATGTATCTATAAGTACATAAGAAATCACCTGTACCACTTCCACAGAATATATAATTCCAGAATCCAAATTGCTGCTAATAAACTGTTGACCTCAGCCGATGCCAAACTCGCACTGAAGCTGATTCCTCACGAGCATTCTCACGGGGTCTCACGTGACCTGGTGCCAAATGAGAATCAAAATTCAAAATCATACTATGTGAGAAAAACAAAGTATCTACGACATGAATACTCCCAGCTGACCAGTTGGAAAAGTAGTAAAACACTAGCCAGTACAATTAAGTTCTAAGGTCAATGACAACTGCAAAGATAAAGTAAACACAAAGCAATTAAAAGAACAACACTGTCTATGGCTTTATGACCAAAATTCAAAATGATACTATGTGAGAGAAACGAGGTATCTACAATGTGAATGTAACTAAATAATCCCAGCTGACCAGTTGGAAAAGTAATAAAACACAAGCCAATACATTTAAGTACTGAAGTCAATGATAACTGCTACATACCGCAGTTTGTACGGATTGACCTAATTACATGCTTCTAGTCAGGATCAAAATCATATCTCAGACCAACACGCTCAACAAGTAGTCACTTGGGATTCAATTAACATCAACCTGATAGTTGACCGGTATCTAACCGACTAATGTCATTAAATAAACACAAAGACAATTAAGACAAAAAGGTACTTTCTATGGCTAATTAATCATAATTCAAAATTCACCGGTAGTTTTGTTAGTTACCTATGTGTGTCCCCTTTAAACCTCCGGGATAGCATTTCCAAAGAGGGCCTCTGAGGAAAAAAGAGTTCTTATGAGACACTGCTTTAACTCCTCCTGCCACGAACATGCACCTAAAAAGCCCATCCTACGCACCTCCTTTTCTTCACAACTCCCCTGCCCTCTGTTCCACAGCCAAACTCAGCCTTTCCACTCACTGGTCTCTTGCCTCCCCCCTCGGACTTGGAGAAGACCACCTCCTGCACCAAACCACTACCTGTGCAGGCATCCCATCAGCCGTAGGCCGGAGCATCACCCACCTTTATTCATGGTTCTGCTGCCGACTCCGTAATGGGTGCTCTTGGCATGCTTCAACTTCTGTCTTAACCACCTTCACATCCTTCTGCCACTCCTCTACAGCACTTGACAAACACTCCCAGATCGCTGCTCCGGGGGTAGGCCTCTCCTTCCAGCCCGCTTCCTTGTTAGATTCATTTTGTGAGAATGCAGATTCCTGCATCAGGGAAGACATGCAGTTGGTATGGGTGCCACACCCATTCCCATGTTGGAAATGACAGCACCCACCCACCTCAATTTCTGCCTTCTTGCATCTATACTCTCCTATAATCTCCTAATCCATTAAAATGGGAAACCAATGCTAAAACTTCACCCTGTGAGAGTAATAATGCCTCTGCACTGCCCCAGAGTTCTACTGCCTCTGGGACTCGCATGTTGGACAGTGATGGCCTCTGCCATGGTTTCTCTCATTCACCTTCGAACCATTCGTCACAGCCGTCACAGGCAATCATTGAACTTCCATTATCAGGCTAGCAACAGTGGCAGTAGAGAGGACCCATTTCCTCCCCATCCTCTGTGCATGTCGTGAGATGACACTCCCACCTTGGTGCAGGGTTCTTCTCCCTTTTCCCCCCCCCTCTCTCCATCCAGCGAGGCACAACCTGATCCCAGCAAAACTTCATATGGTCATGGTGAACCGTGAACCTTCTCCACTGCCCCACCACTACAAAGTGTGTCTCTTCTTGATAAGTTACGGCCTTTGCCACACAGGGCACAGTTTTTGCACTGCCCCAGAGTTGCCCTTACGTCCAAAACATAAACTGGTCGTCCCTGCTCCAAGATCTGGGGTCTTGTATGTAAATCAAAGTCTCTCTTCATCCTTTCCACTGAGGTCTGAAGATTGTTCCAAGCTGCCGCATAATCACTCTCCATGGCTGCTGTTAGCACTGCACCATAGTCATTCATGTCCTCGTTCTGTGGGGTAGTTTTTCATCTTTAAGACCTTCTGGAATGTTTACTTCCCAGCACAACATCAGGTGGTTGGCTGTGTAACTAGTTTTTCAGTTCACTACCGACCTCATAGCCCCTGCCAATTGGGGCAGATACTCACACTGCATCCCTCAAACACCATACCTGAAGCCCTCATGTACTTTCCTTCAGAGAGATTGAGACAGTGTGCTGATGGTAGGCATGGAATAAGACTACTGAACTAACTGCATTTAGTCCTCCAATCTTTAGCTGGTCCGTAATGAAATATATGATGGACCCCTTGTACATGTAGTTCCATGCTGAATGAGATAGATACTAACAGTACATGTTTGAAAGTGTAATATAAACTTTACAAATACTTTCTATGAGCAAATCATCAGTTGACTAGTGAGACATATCTGTTTCGATCATCGTTTCTTCCATGTGTTGAAGTCACATACTCTTTGTCCTTTAGAATGTATGCAGGTTGGGCCTAGAGCCGATTTGAGACGTCTGTCTGAAGACACTAACAGAACAGTCTCATTTCCTGTTTATTGTATTTTGTCTTATTGTGCAAATTAGTGTGATAACCAGTCTAGTATTTTTGTGCTAATTCTTTTTACTGGAAACCCAAATATTAACCAGTATGATCCAATACGTCTGAGCACTTGTATATTGCAGCACTACGCTCTTTCTAATCATTGCAAACATGTCGTGCTGCTTGTCCAGCAAGCTCTGACAAATGGAAATATAGAAATCATGGAAATCTCAAAATGAGGCTCAGTCGCTAGAAATGTTTGGCTGTCTTGTACGGAATTGATATTTCTTAGTTAAGATATGCAGCCTAAACTTCGACATAAAATATAGCAATATGGTGTTAGGAAAGTCTAGACTTAAGATTCATTTGTAAATACCATTTTCTTATGAAACAAGGAATTGGAATTCAGTGTAGTCAGAATTGTTTAGGGTGTCTATTTTCACTTTTGCACAAGAAAATTTGGATCGGCTAAAAAGTAGGTCACTGTCTGAATAGGTTAATGAGACTTTTGTTTTGGTATGAACCGTTCCATCTTGAAATGGCATTTTTCTACATATTCATTCAATAGTTTCAAGTTCAGAATAACTCGTAAGGAACTCTTTTTGAACAAGAAGCAAATGTTCTGATAATGTGAAAAGTTTGTCTTTTCATTTACACCCATATTCAACTTTCGCTTCCTCAAGAAAATCTGCTTGTTTGCACCTAAGTTTAGTCCCCATGAAAGAGGACTGAATGGGAATGTCTGAATTCAATAAGACGCCATCTTCTTAGTGACATCCAGCTCCTTAATCTGTTCAGATACAAACACCATTTTTGTGAGCACATTGTAATCTGAATCAAAGACACCTCTCAATCCTTACAAACTGATTCCTGCGTTTTTGTAGCTGTCATCACCCAGTATGCTGGTTTTTGTGGCAATGTCTGTCCACATATATTTTTATATTCACATGGAATTTTGGCTTGAAGTTATCTGGCGTTTGTGCCCCAATCAACATACTCTGTGAATCTTTAGCTTTGCCAAGAATTTCAGTCAGGTGAACAGCAGTCATAATTGTAGAGGCGTTTATAGAAAATGTTTAGATGACCAAGATATAGTCTGGTTCATAATTATTGAGAATTTTTCTTCTTACTTTGAGCTATCCTAACACCTCAACTGATTCACTGATACTTAAAACTAAGTAATGGTATAAGGGAGGTAACTCATCTTGGCCTACTTAGTATAGTACAATTAGAGTTACCTCCCCTGAATTTGTAGCAGACGTCATTTTCCTCAGCACTGTCAACAATGTCTGCTGAAGATAAAAGAAGGTTGATATTTGAGTTGTGTAATCAAGGAATTGATGATGTAAATACATTGGCAGAGAGAACAGGAACTCCTCTTTCTACTGTGTATAGGATCAGGAAGAATTTTAAAGAGGGAAAGGATTTTGGGCACCAGAAAGGAGCAGGGAGACCCAGACAATTGGACTTCTCAGATCGCGTCCGGCTGGGAATTTTAGCGTCTAAAAAGCAAAGGGCAAGCATCTCCAACATCAGGTATGAAATGATAGAAAGGGGATCAACAGTTGTATCAAAATCTACAGTTAGAAGAAATTTAATTGATCTTGGATGGGAGAAAAAGACTGGAATTCCTTCTCCTCTCATGAAACAAGAACATAAAGACAGGCGTGTTGAGTGGTGTTTGGCACATGAAAACTTTGACTGGGAAAATGTGATTTTTACTGATGAAAGCTCAATATGGGTATATCCCAATAATGTGAAAATATGGACAAAGTCTGCGTCAGCACCGTTGTATCGACGACCTAAATACAGCCCAAAGTTTCATGTATGGGGAGGGATATCCTTATTAGGAACGACCCCGCTGTGTGTGTTTGAGGGAAATCTGACAAGTCAACGCTACACTAACATATTAGATAATTTTCTCCTTCCAAGTGCACATGTGTTTTATGGAAATGACTGGATTTTGCAGCAAGATGATGATCCTAAACACACCGCAAAACATGCCAAGCAGTGGTTTCAGGAGAAAAATGTGACTGCATTACCATTTCCTGCATATAGTCCTGACTTAAATCCCATTGAGAACATTTGGGGGATGATGAAGGAATGTGTGAATCAAAAGGGGTTGACAAAAATTGAAGACATGAAGAGAGAAGTGGTCCGATACTGGGACAGCATAACTCACGAGACACTAACCTCTCTGATAGGAAGTATGCCTACCCGTCTTAGACTGTGCCGTGAAGCTCAAGGAGACTTGATAAAATATTAAATTGTTACCTACACAACATGAAAAGGTCAGTTCACTTTCACAATACATTCAATTTTATCTGATTTGTTCTCGTTTAATAATATGAAATGCTTCAGCTATTCTCAATAATTTTGAACCATACTGTATGTTATGGATTTAAGCTTCTTTATTCTTTCCCACACTAAGTTTTGGATCATTAGAGACCCCTTCATCAGGTGAAGTGACAGTTGAGGTTATGAGGTCGACACTATAACGTGATAAAGAATAAAGAAGTTTAAATCCATAAAATATCTTAGTTCTGACTTGAACCACATTGACGATAGCCTAGGCTACATGCCGAATGTGTGTTGCACGTGTGTCCCAAGACACTTCACTGACTCTTGGTCTCCTCCACATCTTTGGCTGCTTATGATTCTCCAACCTGTTTTGCAACTTATGTCTTACATGAAAAAGAAAGTTTGCATTTCATTTGGCATGGTCCAGATCAGTTATCAATGATGAAAATATTAGTACTGACACTAGTGCAGTCTTGAAACAATACCAAAACCTGACTGACGAGGTCAACATTGTAATGATATGAACTGTGTTGCTGAAGTGAGACAGTGACGCAAAGTTGTCTTGTCGGCCATTGTGTGGTCAGATGATGTCAGATCATGTGATTATTGGGATTACCAAGGTTAAAAGTACTTGTTAGAAAAATATACTAATATGGTAATGTTCATAAGAATAAATCAAGTAAAATCAGTGACAGAGATTAGAAATATTTACAACAATGTCATTTGTTCAAGCTTTGAAAATGAGAGTCCAGGCCTTGTGCGTTATGCAACATGACTGAAATCAAAACTGGTTTGGTAAGTGCATACCCCTGAATCAAAGCTTTTGTGCATTTTTCACTTCATCATTGTGGTATATTTTGCCTGGATCGAACTTTTGCACGATCTAACCAGTGCAAATTTTGTGATAATACCTTTCTGAATTATAAAGTTAAACAAGACTTACCTGTAAGTCGAAGTTTGACTTCAATTCCACCTCACTATTCTGTGAAACAGGATCACGTGAGATATTTAGAGTACTTGACACATTTTCCAATGAAACCCAGTAAACAGAACCACAAACATAAGTGGAAATTTAAACATTTAATAACCTTAATAACAGTGGTGATCATCAATAAAGAAAGCATCATTGTGTATTTACAGCTAGCCTAGAGTCAGAAGCATTTAATTAGAAGCATTTAATTAGCAGGATCTTTAGCTGAACTTAGGATTGATTCGATGTGAATTCGTTTTCACCAAAGAAATCTTTCAAATCGGCGACTAGTTCTCTGAAACTGGCACCTTCCTCCTCCTGAACTGTGTCATGATTTACAAATTGTGAGAAATCAGTCTCCAACAAGTCCATTTCTGTGTCACAATTATGTTCTGAAGGTGACGTGATTTCCCCTTCCTCATTTCCCAAAGCAACATGGCGGCTTTGTTTACATATTTCTTCAGTTTCTCCGAACTTTTCCTTGAAAACAAGCATGGCAGCACCGATCTGTTGCATGGTGTTAGATTGCGCCCGCTGTGTGTCTATCAATGCACCCAGCAACTGTTCCATGTGTTTCTGTAGTGATACCCGCCGATGTTGACGGGATAGCCCTGTCCGATTACACCTCACTGACTTCAACTGACAAAGTGAAGTGGTCTCTCGTACAAGTTGCCTGCTCCTCGAGTCTGATTGCAAAGTGAGATCCTTGTCTTGTACCACTGCAAAGATGTTTTTACGGTTGGGTTTTCCCACCATCTCTTCTGACTTCACAAGTTCAGTATCTGCAGTTGGACGTCAACAGTGCCTGTCGCTGGCATTGCCATTTTGAACTTTGGCCTCTAGAACCGACCATGACCAGTGGTCGTCTTGGTCCAATAACAACTCAGAGTTAGTGAAAATTCAAAGGTAACTTGTGGAAAAAGTTTCCCAATGTACCTTGTGGTACCTTGCAAAAGAGAATATTCAGCGTTTCCCAGTTGATAAATTCATTTCTTCTTGGAGCAATTAAGTATTCCGTCAAGACAGTGGCTAGCACAAGGCAAACTGATGGTTATGCGCAGGCGCACATCTCACGTGATCCCGTTTCACGGAATAGTGATGTGGAATCCTTCATTTGAGAGGAGCTTGGATAACGGATAACTGCTAGTTCGCTGTTACTTCTCTTTTTCAAAAACCCAATTCCTTTTTGAAAAGTTAGAACAGGAATTCTGCATGTATCATTGCAGACATGAGACATTTCTAATTGAATTACCTTTCTGTACTTGGTGCAGAACTGAGCTAAACAGAGACAATCCATATCTTCACCAGTTGGTTTGTGCGTGTAGCTCAGTTGGTGACATCTGTATCAAAGGGAGATATATTGATATGGTATTGAGGCCTATGGTTTCAAAAGACGCACATTGGAAATAATTCTGTACTAAATAAAGTTTCACCAATGATAATCGGTACTTTTAACTCCTTCAACTATTTATCAAGAAAAGTCAATATTACCCAGAACTATTGAACTTTGCTTGAAGAACTTCGACTTACACAATCACCAAGTGAATTCATGAATATGATTACACTATATTGAAAAACTTTGTTCAGATAAGGTGTCAACACTGGAATCAGGTTCTCTAAAAAAATTTCACTGCAGGCTCTGCTGATTAGAATGCAGCGATTTAAATGCCTATGAAATATGTAGATTTATGTCAGATAAGCCATCATGTTCTTGTGGTGCTTCCTAAGGGGACACCTTTTATGATACTTTTATATGTCCTGATTATGGTGCTATGAGAAGTGATTTATCTTATTTCAAACATGCATTTGACATTGTATGGTAACCTAGAATTACCCACATCTCATCATATGATCAAATTAGCTAATAACATAACCACTTGAAGATTCAATCCATGTTAAATTTTCATCTGGCACTCTGCAGAAGTGAAGTATTTTTGCCTCATGGATGTTTCTGTTCATGTATATTTAGGGATTGGGAAAGGCAGGAGCCATCGGCCATTTTGCACGTTAGAATGAAAAATGGCTCTTTAAAATTTGGAAGGTTACTGTTGATAGTAAAGTTGCCCATTCAAAATTCAGGAAATGGCTAATAATCCTAAGAATGGCCCATTGTCAAAGTTCTCTTTCCCAATCCCTGTGTATTGTATGTATTGTATGTTTAATGTATCATGTACTTCTTGAATCATATTATGAAATTATTTTGTCTGGAGAGGCCCTATTATAAGATTTTGGCTTGTGGATTTGTTTGCCTATCCAGTTTCTGAGCAATGTATAAGAAATAATATGTTTTAATTTAAAAATTAAACAAGACTTTCGTGTAAGGTGAAGTTTAATTATAATTCCATAGGCCTATGAAGTACTGAGGGATTTCGCGAGATGAGTGCATGCACCGAGTCATCATGGAAATATGATTCTGTGTTTCAGTACAATCCTGATTGTCATTTATTATGATCATTTAAACCAGAGATCAAAGGGAAGGGAGGGCATTGAAGTCTGTATGTGCCCCAACAAGCATTTTTGTGGCATCCATAGCTAGTTCCAATAGCTGCCCTGCATCTGGCAATTTATTATTGGTCACTGCATCCATTAGTTGTTCCACTATTCTCAGTACAGGGACAATACCCTGAGTCAGTATTTGTTGGGAAAAATGCATTCTAGAGTCTCTGTGCCTGGTTGGGGGTTTAACGAGTTTCCACATTTCAACAGGCACTCTATGGGCCATCAGCAGAACGTTCTCTGGTTTGGGATATTTTTCCAGTAGTTTGTCAAGCTTTTTCATATCTGGAACCCCTGCCAACCCATCTTTAACAGATTTGGCTAGATCGTCCCAAACAAGCGGTCCAGACACCGACTTATTCCCGATAAACTTGTCAAATTCTGAAATTATAGTGTCTTCACTATAGCATCTTCACTATCTTCATGGTGTATTTCTTCCTGCATTTCACAATGTACAAGAAATATGTTTTAATTTTATTTTTACTGCAAAACACAGAAAAACATACACATATAGCCTTTAAACAAAGGCTCATGCTTCAGTGGCTAATGCGAAATACCTGGCTCGAATCTCTCACACAGCCACAGGTCCAGTGTTTTCTTAGCAAGACCTTTTTTGGGTAGATTGTGGTAATCAAACTTCATTCATGACTGATGTCTAGCAGAATGGAGACCGGTTTAGCGCATATGGACATCTGACAGAATACCCATGATGATACTGGTTGGTGGAATTGGCAGGTTTTTTTAATGCCTATACATGTTGTGTCTACTTAGGTAGTGCTTGATCATGTTCTGTCTACTTGGCTGGTGTTTGTTCATGATTAAGTGAAATGACAGGTTTATGTTGATGTAAGCTTGTAGTTGTAATTGTATAAATAAACTATTGCGACATTACCCTGATTTGTTTGTGTCTAACACCACATGCCCTGTTACCATGGTTACTGCTTTTTTTTTTTGAGATTCTGTCTTGGTGATCATGGTGTTTGCCGATGCTATTCAATAAAACATGGAAAATGCCCAGTTCATCGTTGTCATACAACACAAACGACACTGAAGGTTTATTGTTTATTTCATGACTTGGTTTGTGCAGCAGCCCAGCTTGGCGTCGGACCACTCTCCATTCTGGGAGTGATGACCACAAACTGTTAACAACGTAGGTTTATGTATACATAGTGGACAGTACGAAATATCACCAGCTGGCGCTCCCTCAACCCACCGATCAGCCAACCAATGGCTGACCGGTCAGATGAGAAAGGCCAGAACACGAGTAGGTCATACAATACACGGAACACGAGTGAGACAGAGTTGCAATAAGAAATCTTGTCTAGACAGAATGGTCAAGACAACAGATACACAAACATATTGTCCACCTTTCCTTGTGGTCAGCACAGTTCGTTTCTGAATTTCAGTAAATGAGGGATAAGAAGATATGGAAGAAGCAGAAAAAACAAAGTCTCTGCACAAGTTGACAACAGGCTAATTACTGGTGGTTCCCACCTCTTTACTCCCAAAGCTTACCTTAAATAGAAACATATATTCATTATTTTTTTTTTCTCTCTCCGAAATTGTGGATACAATATCAATTCAGAGAAAATCCTTGATATCACAAGAAATTCTTATTGGTCTTCAGCTTCAAGCCTACATACAACTTGTGCAATGGCCTTGCTCTCATAGGAATCTTTACACAGTGATTTGTGCAGAAATTACCAAGTTCAGAGCACAAAAACCATTGTTTTTCTGTTCAGAATTTTAAAGTTTTGTATTAAAACATTATATTACAACTTTCAATGGAAACAGAGCTGTACAAATGGAACATGAAAATATCTCTACACATCATCTGAGAAAAACACCACCCTTGACAGCAAGAGATGAGATGTCAGATGCATCACACATCCTTCACTGACTATGCCATCGTTGGCTGCATCTGGCACAGTCACATCTACGTTGACATCCCTTCACACTGCAGACCAACTGATGCATCTGACAGCCCATTGTTCAGAATGAAAGACTACTTTTCACTGATGTCAAAAATAGTAATTTAGACGGAAAACAACCCACTGAGTTTTTTTAAAATTTATTTTACATCTTTCTGCCATATTCACTTTAGAAAACACCTTGCAATCGTAATTATGAAACAAATTTATTTAGTCTGCATTAGATCATCAAATTGATGATTTTTACTTCAACATTTCAAAATAATTGAAATTGTATTTTCTTCAGTGCAGCGTTTACTGTCTAAACAACAGCTTCGGTGACACAATCAGGACATCTACAGCACTATTTATGTTCAGCTGAAGACTGTCAACTAACATGGTGGTTTTGATAAGATTCATGTGATTAAACAATGACACAAATTGCCAAACCTTAAGAAATATAAACATGATCATTTACTGCTCTAGTGAAAGATCGGATGTAGAACGATACGATGACAAGCCCCATACTGTCAGATGAAGATACACAGTGTATGTAAACTCAAATATACCATCCACTCCAAAACACCCCTTGACCGTCAGTGACTTTGGCACACATCAGTCTAAAAGATATCTTGTAAATAAAATATAAAAATCTTAAAACAAAAAGTAAGAAACAACGACAGATATGGTTGGTCCTAGGAACTGCAATGGAAAGAAGCCAGGATGGAGATGCAACGAACCGAATGCAACAAAATAAACGGTTATAATAACAACTCGTCGGAAAATGTTAAGATGGAACAGGAAATGTATTTTCATGAAACTAGCTAGCTAGAAATCAGCTTGAAAGGGATCAAAAATAGATAAATGTTCCCGTCTTCATTCCACTTTAAACAACATACTTGTATCAAACTGTACATGGCAAATCATCTTAAAATACTTTCTGTTTCATGAACAATGACGATGAGTAGAGAGGAGGAAGAGAATGTCATCTACAAATGATTATTGAACCACAGAACAGAAGTGGAGATCATCCTAAAGTTGAAGGTCTGGTATCCATGACAACCTGAAGTCAGACTAATACATTGTATATTGCCCATATTGCAGACAAGCCACTAACAGAAAGAGCAGTAGTGCTACTGCCTTGTATTTCATTAAGGCTTTCTAGGAGTGTCAGTTAGAAGCTTGGTTTTGATGGTGGACTGAAAAGCTGTTCAGTACTTGAACAAAGTTGCCAAATGAGCTGTGAGCTTAGTGTCTATCTGTTTCTTCTTATAATGCTTACAACATGGCTGGGAACAGCCATGTCAACCAATCTGGAACATGGTCTGACTGTGGTCCATCCATTAAGCCTACAAATCACGAACACCCTAAATATTTGCTCAGCAACTGGCATCCTGTGAATGAGTAATAGGGCATTAATGATTTATATCTATTTTTCGTTATGAATTTATCACAAAATAAATAAATCACAATAATATAACATGTCAATGCCAACATGAGATCTCAGAAACTAGTAGAAGCCTGAAGATCAGCACCAAAGACATAAATTGTGGACTGTCGCAACTATGAAATAACCTTTGGACCATAATAACTATGAAACAACCTCTGTATCTTAGCAACTAGGACCTGAATCCAGGCAAGTATAAAATAACGTGTGTAATATGACTACAATATAACCTGTTGACCCTTGCAAGCATCTCTGTATCCTATGAAAATATGACCTAACAACTATAAAATAACCTTTGGACCCTAACAACGTTGAAATAACCTATCTATCCTACTAACTATGAGAAAAGCTATGGCCCCAATTACAGACAACCCATGGAAACAATTTAACTCGCATCAATATACTAAATGATGTTGAGAAAGAGATTACACCTTTCAACTTTCCAAATAAGATCAAAACTCATCACGGAATATCTTAGATCAATAATTACACAAATTGTCCTTGTCATTCCAAACAAATAACTCGCCACTAATAAAGATCACTTGCAAGCTTGATTATTAAGTGAATGGATATAATAGGTTGTTTTGAGGAAACACTCTTCGTAGCACTGACCATTAGTAATCTGTGATTAACTTACCTCAAGGGACCTGTCACTATCTGGGAGAGAGGTACTAAAACAGAGGGGAGGGGTGCACAGAGGAGTGGAAAAAGATGAGGGATCATGGAAAAAATATTCAATCTTGGTAGGTTCATGCAAGAAAAATAGTATTGGAATGCTTAAAAAATAAAACAAAATTTTATATTTTTGAGTAATAAATACTTTAAACACAATTTTCATGATAGCCTTGACAGCTGAGTCCCTGGGTAGGTCATCAAAATCTACAAGCAGGTGGGAGGCCAACAGAAACAAGGTAAGACAATATTTTTTTTCGTAATGCTCAATAAACCACCACAACCTATAACAAATGACAGCTCCCTCCCAACAATCAGTAGCAGTGATTAATCTGTAGACGATAATGAGAATGACACATGGAGGTGATCATCTCTATCCTAACAACAAGCTCCTTCACACACTTCTAGGATGATGCTTGAATGGACATCAACTGTAGCAGCACATGATGACCTTCTCTACAAATGTGGAGGATGAACACCAACAAGCACTGACCCGTATAGTAGATTGTCTCCCTTGGTAGAGGCAGGCAGACGTGGAGACGTATCATACTCATCGTGTTTGAAGATATGTTTCATGATCAGGGAAAACATCCTGGAACTATAAGATCTACTATCTACAGCCAGCCACTGTGGCAATATCATACAAAGCGGAATAGATAGCATTGCACTAGGGTTGGAATATAAAATATTCTCTATTAACATTAAACTAAGAAACTCATTTGCTAGGTCTGATTATCATCTTTCAAGTACAGAATCAACAAATAATACTGTTCTACTGTTCACACACCACAAATCAAGGTCACTGATAGATCTCACATAAATGACAACACAAATCCTAACTTTTGTCCTCTAGCATTTAAATGGCCCTATTTGTACACATGTATTGAAATAAATGAAGAAAGAAACCCAAATGAGTTAAGAAGGAATTCAGCTGAAACTGATTAAGGATGAATGATCGAGTATGGGAGTTGGTTTTACCACTGCTGAGTATACAAGTCGCAGCTTACAACCCAGGTTGAGTGGAAACGTAAAGTGATGTTTGTCGTAACCTAGCAACTACATCTCCATGGGTTAAGTGTTAACAGGACCAAATGATCGGGATTAAATCACAACCATGACCCTGCAGCCAAGGGAGTTAACTCCGTACAGCGGAATCTTCTATACCACTAAAAAACTACCTCATTTGAACAACTCATGCTTGCTGTTCTCGAGGTTAAAAGGTCCGAATCGGAATGTGTTAGAATGAAGTGCTAAAAATATCCCACTGTACATGTCTCAAACAATGTAACATCTCAACAGATGACACGATATCTGTTAACACAGCTCCTAAATTGGTATAAATATAAGTTATATAAAGAGCAGCAGGATTGGATTATGTAGAATTTATGCCTTTCTTAATGAGAATAAAGTCAAATAAACATGCATGATAATGACATGCATCATACAAGAATAAAAATTAAAAATGCATAAAAACAATTTGGAACATGAAAGATCTCTTAGAAACTGTTCCCACTGCATGACAACAATTAACAAATAAGTTCTGTTTCATTATTATGTCTTCTGAAAGTTCCTTAAAGTCTTCTTCTGCACACCATTACAAATAATCTAGCAAACCTTCACAAAACATGTGTATTATGAAACTGTTTGTGAATAATTTGGTTGTAGGAAATTATTTACTGACGGGAAAAAATAAGGGATCACATGGACAGTGTTCAAAATAACTGCCAGCCTGGAGGCCCAGCACTGGTTACTATTGCATTGCGCCGGCAGTTTCAAATATGTGCAGGCTCTTATGGCCTTCAATAAATTATATGTCAATTATTTTTTAACTGGAATGTTTCCCCATTTCTCCTTTATTAACATTTTTGAATCCCCCATGATCTATCTTGTTACAATAACTTACAGTTTTACTACCTGGTATTTTTCTGTGCTTTGGCGTAGGAATGTCCTCACCAATCAACAAATACAAACTCTCTGGGTGCCATAGGCTTTGCTTGATTTTGTAGAAACAGTGTGAAACTTTGTACAGTGTAGTCTGTTTTGTTTTTATTGACTTTAACCAAATGGGCCTGCAGATTTCATTCAGGGCCTGTAGATTTTGAAGCATAAATGTAGCATCAGGCCCAGATGGTTGGTTAACTAAACTATTGCAAACACTGCACATGAAAGCACAAAGTGTTCCCTTATTTTTTTCCATTTTTTTTCACAAGCTATGCATTACAAACTTCATGCACAAACCTGGTAAAAAATAAAGGAAGTCACCCTTTTATGTTCCCTTATTTTGTTCCCTCAGTATACTTCTTGTTATGCATATTTTTCTGGTCAGCATACCAACAGGGACTGCCTACTGTATAAGGAAACACTGGTTACTTGGTCTATTTAGTAATTTTCTAAACAATACAAACATGATAAAATAAATATATTTTCCAACAAACATAAATTAACATTTTGAAAATTAATGATTGACTCATCTGTATAAAAAGAAAATAAATGCCTCCTGAAATCACTAATACCATATTAACCATAATAAACACCATGCTCCCCTGAACCACACCAATTTTGTATGATCCCCAGGGAGTTGAGACTGATTTATACTTGTGTAAATTACATATATTTCTACAGAAAACAATAGGGTAGAAGGTTTATACAAACTTGAAACTTACACAAAAATTGTTAGCATCATTGATGTTTGACAAGCATAACTTTTATGGTTTTAAAAGCACCCCTTTCACAATATTCCTTAGCGGTATGGTTCAATTTGGGGAGAATATGGTATAAAACTCCTAGTTGCTGCTGATATACTTATCTGTTACTCTGTCCTAAACTATTAGTGTTGGTAAACCATGAAACATGTGATGATCTGACCAGTGGAGAGTGACCATGTCAGTCACCACAAACAGTAAGCAGATCTTAACATTAATTGAGACTTCACTGCACATTAATGTGCAGTCTGTATCATCAGCACTTCATCATTGAGACATTATGCACTCAGATCATTAACAGGAGTAACAAATACATAACAGGTAACAGTACAAAATCTTCAAAATGTTTTCAGGAATGAAGAAACAAGACTGGTTTCTTTTACAATTAATACCAAACAGAAGACAGGTGAAAAGTACCTTCAGATCTATCCTCTAAATTACAACTGTACCTGGTGTCCAATCAGTTTTGAGATTCATTTGCCAATTTGAACCCATGCTGAACTACTAGTATATTGTCAGTTAAGGGTTCCAAAGACATTGTTTTGACATTTCTTTTATTTCCAGGATACTTCCAGAAAGTAATGTCCAAAAAGCTCAAACGAAAGCAGTTTGTGGTGTGTAATACAATTCAGTTTGACCTGAGATCATTGTTGCTTGTCCTATTCCCAAAAACTTTTGAGATTCCTCTCATGTTTAAATATACACCTCAACTATTGATAATTGGATACGGTATTCTCTTTAAATTACTCTTGACATATTATGTGTAACCAGGAAAATTTCCTTATAAAATGTTGGGTAATATCCTACGACAGCTGTGACTATTTCGTACACAAACAGCGTGTTACAGTTAAAGAATTCACTGCTGGACATAACAAATGATACTCTGTGATATATACTGCTCGGATCCCACTCCTTGATATGTGATACAGCATAAACAAAGAACAAATCCCAGGTGACTCTGTCTACTGCAGTACCAGCAAACACTGGACACTGCCCAGTGGAGAAGTGGAGACGGTCACAGCACTGTCAGTACCTCAAAGGTCTTGTAAAAACTGTTCCTCCATCAACCAAAACATCCGCCAATCAGCAATGACACGGTCTACACTGAGTCAACTAATGAAATGAGGCTAGGTAGAACTCAAGGTGAAACAGTCCTCCATGTGCATTAGCCTGTGCAAATAGTATTTTTGCGTGATATTGAAGCAGACGTGAATACTGAACATAATATTGCTTTTTGTGTGATACAATCTCAGTGTTCAATGTGCCTAGGAGTCACTTGTTTCATCAGGCTTGTGAAGACCATATTTTGATTCCGATGTAAATCCACGACTACACCACTGAGAGGCTAAATGTTTGAGTGTTGGAGAAACACTGAATACAAGACCTGGAGAATGGACATTGTGTCTTCACTGTTCCCCATGAAGATGTCAGAGTGCTTTGATCTCACCTTTAAATTGTTTTTGGTTTGAGCGGAGTCACGTTTTGTATTGTTTTCTGCCTAGCAAGTTTCCTAGAGAGAATGTGTAGCATTGTAGATAGCTACCACAATGTCTGTGGTCAAGTCACAGTGGCAGCAATGGCTAGATTAAGGTCACCGATAGAAACATCTTGGAAAAACAGGATAAACATCTTAAATAAAAACTCAACAAAAAACAGGAAAAAAAGAAATTTCAGATTGCTCCAAGACTAGAAATAAAGTAATTATAGTTGTAACAAAACATTTGATAATCAACATTCATAATATGACTGAGTTGTACAAAGCCATATGGATATTAACATAGCAGTATTGCATAAATATGAAATATATACAAACACCTTAGGACAGAAGGTTACACGAACTGATCTAGATGAGACATGCTTATCTCCCCTGTTTGACTGAGAGTAAAGGAGGGAGGGTGGGCGGTAAAATGGATGCCATATGCTAGAAACTAGGAGGATGTTGACTGGGAACAGGATGAGGACTCGTATTACTCCATGTACATGATTATCTCCCCTTAGCTGAACGGACAGGATGGGTGGACCATCATGTTAAATAATAACAACAGCCTGACTCAAGTCGGTGGACATGTCCAAGCCTTTTCCCTGAACAAAATGGCACTGTGTAGTCCTCGGGTCTTACAGCATCAATCAGCAACACATTTCATCCGATCACGTTATGCATGATGTGGATCTGTTCTTTAGGTGTAACAACTATACATTTCCCTTATTACAATGCTAGGGAGACAAGCATTTGAATTCAGCTTAAGACAAATCATTGGATGTTTTATACAGATAATGATAGTATGTATTGGAAAATTTGGCTGGCTTCATGTGAAAAACTTCATAAATTGTAGTAAACGCCACCTGAATTCTGATTCTTGTCAGTTTAAAATGTCTGATCAACATATTTTGAGGAATAGCTCTCGTATTGCACTACTTTCTGAGGAAGTGTCATTTTATAAACAACCTTATTATCATTCTTACACAGGCACATAGGACCACACAGTGCCTTAATGTGTCTAATACCTCTAGCATGTTCTCACCACTTTAATCCATCCATTTGGACCTAAGTGGTCAGTCACTCAGGAAACACCCGTTCACAGATAGCTCATAGAGCCAACACTACTGCATCAACAAGCCTTTCATCAACACTGTTGTCTCATGGCCTCCTGTGATTATGTCAAGTGCTCTCACTGGTACATTTTTTCAATTCATGTACTTAAATGACATTTCCTTGCCCTAGGGAAAGCGGGTGAGCTGTTCCAAAATGCAGTGAACAATGCCCTGGAGTCAGTGTTTTGGACATATTTCCTTTGACTATGGCTGAGGCGTACTTTTGATTCTTTCCACATTCCAGATCAACACTGAAGTAATTGTTTGTCAACATCCCCTTGTCACTGCCCTCAGCTTGAGAGCTTCCTTTTGTCAGCACAGCCATCTTGGCCAACAAAGAGACAACAACTGTGATTGGTTGCCTTGGTCACATGATCAAGCCAATGTGGATTGCTTGTACAAGTCCCTCTGTCTACAATTGACATACATGTAAACACTTACCAAAAATAACAGTTGGTGTATTTTTCTTCACAACTACACATATTAACACAAATATGTTCCACCTTCTCTGAAGTATGACAGTGATTGTACACTCAGTTGGTCCCACATTCATATGGGAGATTTTGTCTTGAATGACTTGTATTCCAAGTCCTCTTCTCCAAGAACTCCAAGAACTAACTGTCAGGGATTCCCCCAGTCTTTTAAAGAGTACAAATCAACATCAAGAGAGTGCTATTGGTTCTCTTGTTGCCATGACAATGGCTGGATATATCCTGACTTCAACCATCAGTTGCCCATGGAAGCAGACGAGTACAACTGATATATTTTTGGAATAGTCAGCAAGATATATCGTTCAATACCTACATAATATATATCTACACTTGATGTCATTATGCCATGGTGTAAAAATACTGCAAGATAACAAGTCAAGTCTCCACCCACCTCAACAGTCCCAATATTACTGGCGCCAGTAGAAGTTTAACAACACAATCATTTTTCAATAGTAACACTGCTAGCCGGTGATTCCTCATTGGTTAGATTCCGTCACAAGACATGTGTTACTGGTCACATGATAGGATCGATGGTTATGATTGGTAGGTCCATATCCTACAGTACATATATGGAATGATATAGAATGGTAATCCCATGTGGTACTGTGTCAACATGAGACTGACTCATCTGACAAGGAAGGGTGGGTAGGTAGTTGAAAAATACCTACCTGACACCCCTCCAAACAAAACCAGATGACAATGGAGCCTTCCACAAACCCATAGATGGTCACATCCGACATGCAAAATGTCTCTGCACTTCAAACCGACCGATCTTGACCTCATCTAGAATTCTGGCAAGTTTTTGCTCTTAGACCTCAGTATCTCTCTGCATGTTTAAAGCATCCATCTGTTCCAGAATAAAAGAGATGGTATTTTGCCGAATAACACCAATATGGGCTTTCAGTGTGAGAATTTGCTCGTTTGCAGTTTCTAGACGTGCCCTCAAACGTAGGTTCTCGTCCATCAGCTGTTCCCGCGCCTGCAACAGAGAGAAGTTGTGTTACCACAGCTCACTCATAACACAATCGACATGCACGGCACAACACCACCACATACTGCTACACATGTAGGCTTAACAGGGGATGAGCTGCCATCCTCATCAAGATGACTACTTCCATTCAACCATCATATAACTTTACTTTTTGAGCTGATGATGGAATTTAAGTATTTGCTGTCACATTACAATGAACAATAATCAGGATTATCTTTTTGGAGGCATTATTTGCATTTAATTTCATTATGAAGTTGGTAGTTTTAATCTGACAATCTGGGGCAGGATTAGCATAAGAATTATCAGTTAAAATTACAGGTCGAATACAGGAAATTGAAAGAAAAAACATGAAAAGTCTCAAACAGCGCCCTAACCATGTGTGGAAAGTGGTAAGTGTAACAAATCAGTCAAAAGAGGATTCCAAAGTTGAAACTTAACAAACGGGCAGATTTAGACAGGAAAGAGACAAGGAAAAGGACTTCGGTTGTTTCTCTGTGTGTTTTGGGGGTGGGGGGCCTATTCTGCTTTAACCGAATCAAGGATCAAGTATTAGGCATGAGGTAAGCCATGCATAAAGAGCAGCCATGGTGCGGCAGGACCGGCAAATGTCTGACAACATCATCAGCCAGGACAACATTGCCTACAATGTGCACAAGGCATGCCACATATCTTTTCATCACAGACATCCATCTGACAGACAGCTAGAGTGTACACAATTCCAAACAGCGTGTTACATCAATTATCCAAGAACATGATTTACACTTTACATTTAGGACAGAACTCTTAAAAAATGTCTGGGAAAAATTGACTTTTTAATAGTCTCAAAAAGTATTCCAAAAGGTTCATCGATATGTACCACTGGAACAGAACACTGATATGGTACATCAGTTCTGGAACAGAATTTTGGGCAGCTTTGAAAGTGGACAAATTGCACGATGTCTGTAATTGTCAGCTGGAAAGCATACAAAGTAATCGTACAGTAAGTTGCATCAAGTGAGACTGTTTTCTGATCCTTCATGCACCGCTTATCTGTGGTTGGTGATGCATGTCCATATGTGGACGGGCGGGCGGGCACTCTCATGTACATAGATGAGTAGGTCTCGAACAGAGCCTCTACATAGATCTCACTAGGTCAACAACACTTTCATTCTACCTCTCAACAGAAACACCTGTCGTACCAAAATATCAACATGTTACAATGATAACCATATATACAGAAAATATACACAACTTCATATTAAAAAAATTAAAATTACCAGTTAAAATGAACTTCAATAATAAACATGCAATACAAGTGTAAAAATCTACAAATATATGCGAATGTTAGTAGTTTTTATTCTAATATTGATAGAAATCCCATATAAATGAAAAAAGTTGAGCCCATCTACCTGCGTGCATTCTAATCTACAGTGGAAGTAGGTATTGTAGTCAGGTACATAGGTTCTTGCTAGAACAGGAGGCCATCACATAATACACATAAACAGTTCCTGCTGCTGAAATACAAATACTCATATAACGGCAACCCGCAGTCAACACACGTCCACCAAAAATGCACATGTTCTACGCCTGTACTCTTAATATGTAAATATTCAAATCTGTGTCCTTCACTTTTTATATAAATCAACAATTTACTGTTTGAAAACTTGGTTCAATATTTAATATTTGCATGAGCAAGATCAGAAATGTAAGAAAAGAAACTTTACGATTCCTGTTTGGTTCCACATGGATCTCGATTTGTCAAGGTAAGGCTAGAGAAGTATGAATATTTATTGTTATATTGTACACAGACAGAAAACAAGGGAATGTTTGACTGTGATCCAGCATTTCACACTATTTGATGTATATCCTATGATACTTGAGGTTGTGGATCCCAGTTTTCCATCAATCTTAAAGGGCCAAGACTAAATGCCCTTTCTGTGTCAGTCTATTCTCCCAAAGCTGAAGGGACGGCTTGAGGAACATGCATTGGTACACAGGGTTCTTCAATGCATGGCATCCTAGGGACGGCTGGGGAACAAATTATCTCATTTGATACCTAATTATATTGTACATATATCTGGCCAAAAGGGGGTGCACACGCCTGGCCCCTGTCTCTGGATCGGCCCATGTCTTTCGCAGTTACGCTATGGTCTGAATTAGGAAGAACACAGTTCAGTACTTCTTTTAGTTTTATTTTTCACTGATAAAGAGCAGGCAAGTAAAAACAGATGGGCAACCCAGGGATAATGTTCCGAGTTAGACCAGGGTACGAACAGAATGTTCTACCCGTGTGGTTAGTCACGTGATATTGAACAATCATATCAGAAAGAACTGTATGGTTAGTATTGATAACACTAATGTTAGTAACATGCACATTTCCTTCAGTATGCATGGCTTCTGTCTAGCAATGATATGGTTCAGATAAAGAGTCAGGAACTTCATCATTTGCATGACCTGACCATCTTCTACATGTTCTGAAATACGTAAATACAAAATAACCTTAGCAGTACAAGTGTTGCAAGTGTATGTTAACGTATCAGATATACAAGCACCTACTCCCTATGATTGGTTTGTATGACAGCACTCTGACCTACGGGATTAAACAGGATGGGCCTTGTAATTGGGCTAGGGTACCAAGAAAGTAAATTTGAACCTCTTCCCCTTCTTTGAACAAGTATAGCAACTGAAAATTAGCTGGATGAAAATATTCCCTTCCTTTCTCTCAGGTGTGTTTTTGTTATATTATAATGTGAATCATTTAAAACATATGTAAGGTCTTAAGCATCAGATAGGGTACTATAGACAAAGAACACAAGATCTATTTAGTGTAGAGTCAACACAGTGA